>NC_138985.1:90997604-91597604 GCF_964341445.2 Mesoplodon mirus | reverse complement strand
CCCATTTATATATATTTTTAAAAGCACTCTCCCAAAATAATACTATATATATTTTTGTGTGTCTCTCTAACGGAGTAAAAAAAATTCTTTTGACTCTGAAGGACCCACACCCAAATCATGATAGTGGCTTCCTCTGGAGACGGGGAGGAGCAGAAGCGTTGGGCCAATAGAGACTTGAGATTTATTTTGATAATTTTTAAGGTGAATAGATTCATGTATTGATTTGTAACTGAGATGAATTCAAACTCCAAATAATAAAAAATATAAATGTGTATCAGAATGGTTTGCATATTGGCCATAGGTTTTTGTGCATAATTGTGTTCAATTGATAGCATACAAGGTTCTGTATGGCTCTCAGGCCAGTAGTTTTCAGTGAATCCTTCTGCTGTCTTCCCAAAAGGCTCCTTCCAGCTCTCCTTGCACACAAGGGCTGGGCCTAATCAGATCCCAGAATAGATAGAGCTGGGAAGCAGGATCCTTGGACATCTTGATGTGACAAGGCCTGTTTTAAGAGGCTACACAGCCTCTGGGTGCCCTGAGGGATCTTGCTTTCCTAAACTGTCCTGATTTCCACAGCTCACTTCCCTGGATTGTCTCTGCCAGTGATGTCCAGGGTTACCTGCTGTGTCTGGCAGCTGAGACGATGGGGCTCCGTGTGTAAGTGTGAGGGCTGGAGGCCCTGCCTGGATGGTCAGATTGATATTCACAGTGCCCTGGGTTCCCATACCCTGGTTGTCTGTTCTGTACCAAACACCCTAAGTCTGTAGCAGCTCTTTCCTGCTGCTGCTCCCATAGAGGGGGGGCTCCAGGCTGGGCTTGGGGGTGGGTTGCTCCATCTCTGCCACACGTGCTGGGCCTGCTCTGGTGCCAGCTTGGAGGGTTGAGCACCGAAGCTGTGGGCCTCAGGGGCTCATGGGCTGCCTGGGGGCCCTGGAGGCCCACCTGATGGTTGCACTGTCCCCACTCCCAGAGTCTTCATTATCCCCAGAACTTTTACTGCTGTTCTTCCCAGCCAGGCGCACAGGCCACCCAAGGACCGCTGTCCTCTCGGCGACAGGCAGACCACACTTGGATCACCCGTTTGTCTCCAGCTCCAGGGATAGGCATGACATACCCAAGAGGTATTTGTTGCCTGATGAAATGAGGGAAAGGGGCATAAAAGGAAGGAGTGCTGCACACACTGGTGCCGCTGGCAGAATGAAAGTCACAGAGAACAAGAGAAGCTCTGTTATCCGTCTCTAGCTCCTAGTTCTCCCCACTGCTCAGCGAGGTAAACTGAGAGCAGGGGGCCTGTCCCTGTGTGAGAGTCAGAGACTGGAGCCTGGGGCCCTCTGGCTACCTTCAATCCCATCCATTCCCTGCTTCCCCCCAGGCTCAGTCATGTGACCACGGAGCACAGCAGAGGTGGGTCCTCACCCACCCACCCACCCACCCTCTTGTGTCTCCCCCTAAAGTGGGGGAGCCCTGTGCCCTGGGCCCGAGCCCTGAGGGGAATCAGGATCCCCCGGCTCTCCCCAAAACCCTGCCCTCGCCTCCTCCTCCCTCTGAGTCCATCCCTGGCAGGCTTAATTAACTTCCAGAGACACTGATAGCCCTGGGTGATGGGAGCTATAAAATTGCAAAGTCTGATAAAAATAATAATGAGAATGCCCATTAGCCTGTGCCTGAGCCCTTAAGGAAGGTTAATTAATTAATCATACTCCTTGCAGCCTGTGGAATCTGGTTTGTTTGGGTCTGAAGTGCCCGTGGTGGCCTGGGAGGGAAGAGACAGCTGAAGGGCCTGTGTCCTGCAGAGTAGCTGGGCTCCACCACACCCCAGTCCGAGTTAGGCCTTAGAATCCCAAGGGGTCAAGATGATTGCAGACTTGGTGGTGCTCTAGCCCCACTGCTGCTAACCAGAGATGTACCTCCTCCAGCCAAGGGACCTGGAAGCGGAGATCATCCATACTGGAGTCAGTATGGTAGCTACCTGGTAGCTAAGGGTGGAAGCAGACAGGATGAAGGAGGTAGGGATGGGTGCGGCCAGCTTGGAGCCTCTGGCTTCCTGTGCTCCCCACCAGTACCTTCCTCAACCAGGAGGAGTCGCCAGAGGGCAGGTGGGCAGCTGAGGGCCCCCCTGCACCTCCACTAGGAAGTGCTAGAATCCGGCCCAAGGATGTCTCCTCTGCAGCCCAAGCGCTCCACAATAATTTGGCCTGAGAGATGAGCACCGGAAAGTTGCCCATTTAATTTAATTTATTTCAATTTAATTTTAATTTAAGCTAGTCCGCCTTTGCTTCCCCAGCTATCTTTGTTCACTTACAGCGTTGTTAAATTATTGCAGCTCGTGAAGAAAAGGAAGATGGAAAATGGTCACAGAGCCCAGAGGAGCCCAGCCCCTATCCTGAGAGCCCCTCTCCGTCCTGCACCCCACAAAGTGCCCCTCGTGTCCCCGCGGGACCCTCTAGGCTGGACTGAGGTGGGGGTGGGGAATCGGCACCTCTGACAGACCCAGAGCCCCATTTTCTACCCCAGAGTGAAAGCAGTCATACTACTACCAATTCATCGAGCCTCTGCTCTGTGCCACCCCACCTCACCTCGTTTAGTTCTCACTACACCCCGCTGGGAAGCAGGCATCATTCCCATCTTTCACATGAGCCACCTGAGGCTTTGAGGCCGAGTTGTTTGGCCAAAGACACACAGCCTCTAAAAGAGGATGGGGAGGAGGGACTGGCTGTGTGTCCTTGGACACGGGAATTGCCCTCTCTGATCCTCAGTTCCCAAACTGCAAAATTGGGGTGATAATAATCATTCCTAAAAGGGTTTCACAGGTATACTGGCCTCAAAAAATTCAGTAAGTACGGGTTTCCCTGGTGATGCAGTGGATGAGAGTCTGCCTGCCGATGCAGGGGACACGGGTTCGTGCCCCGGTCTGGGAAGATCCCACATGCTGCGGAGCGGCTGGGCCCGTGAGCCATGGCCACTGAGCCTGCGCGTCCGGAGCTCCGCATCGGGAGAGGCCACAACAATGAGAGGCCCGCGTAACGCAAAAAAAAAGAGAAAAAAAAAATTTCAGTAAGTACAAAGAAGTTATCAGAAAGACTGGACTTAAAATGTGGAATGTTAGGAAGATTTTTCTTCTAGGATTAAAAGCAACTTCTGGGGACTTCCCTGGCGGTCCAGTGGTTAAGACCTTGCCTTCCAATGTGAGGGGTGCGGGTTCGATCCCTGGTCAGGGAGCTAAGATCCCACATGCCTTGGGGCCAGAATAACCAAAACATAACACAGAAGCAATATTGTAACACATTCAATAAAGACTTTAAACATGGTCCACATCCAAAAAAATAATCTTTAAGAAAAAAAAAAGCAAGCAACTTCTGCCTTGGAGGGTGAAAACCTGGCTTGGTCTTTGAGACCAGACTTCCCTTTGCTCTGAAATGAGCCCTTCAGGTAGCCATGTAGTTGTGCGGGTGAGACAAGGACCTGCTCCCTGTTGGAGGATCGGGTGTGCAGACACTTGCTGACCTAAAGGCTTAACCCTAAGTGGAGGCTTGGTCTGTGGTTTGGTCTTCCCTCATCTCATCTTTGGAAGAACCTGCCCTTGCAGAGGTAGAGGGATTTTTAAAAAAATATTTATTTATTTTACTTATTTATTTGGCTGTGCCAGGTCTTAGTTGCGGTACTCGGGATCTGCGTTGTGCCACATGGGATCCTTCAGTTGAGGCATGAGAACTCTTAGTTGCAGCGTATGGGATCTAGTTCCCTGACCAGAGATTGAACCCAGGTCCCCTGCATTGGGAGCGCAGAGTCTTAGCCACTGGACCACCAACGAAGTTCCAAGAGATTTGTTTTTTAATCTAAAACCTAGACGATATCTTCATTTTTGTCCAAAACCTCAGAGCCTTTGCATGAGCTTCTCCCTCTGCTCAGAAATCCCTTCCCCAGCTATTCACATGGTAGGCTCTCTCCTGTACTTCAAGATTTTATTTAAATGTCACCTTCTCAGTGAGGCCTTCCCTGACCACCGTATTTAAAATGGTAGCCCCACTCCCCTCCTCCCATAATATCCACCTTTTCCCTGGTTTAGTGCTCAGCCCCCGACCTTGGCACTTGGCACCTTCTAATACACTGTATTATGTATTGACGTGGTGTCTCGTGTGTCTCCTCCACTAGAATGTTAGGGCCATGAGGGCAGGGATTTTGCCTGTTTGGTTTACTGCTGAATTGGCAGTGCCTAAAATAGTACCTGGCACTGCATAGCAGATGGTCAACAAATATGCAACTGAATTAAACAGAAGCTTTTGCTCATTAGACATGAGGAGCAGAAATGGGAATATGGTTGGGGGATGAGGCGGGCAAGACCAACATTCACTTCACCTCATGTTGGAGGAAAGACCTAGACCAGAACCGGGATAGGCTTCACCAGCACACCTGGGACGGATGGTCGGTGACCACATGCAGGGATGTAACCGCATAGACCCGGCTCTGGAAGGACGTGGCTGGACTCTCAGGATGGTCTTGTCAAGGTCAACCACAGCCTTTTTGGGCTGGTCCCATAGGAAACAGGGCAGGTCTGAGAGTGAGAGGTTTCTGTTGAGTCAAACCTAGCTTTCATGGAACATCCTTAGGGTGGCAGAGAGCTGGTCTCTGCCATACAGGGCAAACCGTGCTCGTCAGAGGGCCAGCCCACCCAGAGCAAGTTAGGGTCTGTGGGCTCCAAGGACAGCCACTTCCAATGGCAGTTGGCAAGTCTGTCCAGGTTTCAGAGGAAGAGCCACAGGAGAGAAGAGTGACCCCTTCCTAAGGCTGGAGTGAGGGCCTCAGCCATAGTCACCAGCAGAGACCTAGGGATGCAGAAGAGTGGTGACTGGAAGGAGAGGTAGCAACGCATCAGAGCCAAGACACCCAGAAGGGCCTTTTCCAGAGTGAATGCGTATAATGCGTGTTGGCTGGATTGTTTAAGAATATCCAATTCTGATCAAAAAAACAACAACGTAAGAGAGACTACCAAAGCAAATAGCTGGTGAAACATTTTGAAGTATGGAGAATCTATGTATGTGAACAGAGAGACAAATGGAACAAATAAGAGTATTACTGATAGATAAGAAAGATTTAAAAACCAGGCATCAAATATCCATGACACACTAAATATACATGATGCTCCCAACATGCTCAGTATTCACAAGGTCTTAAACTGGCTACCCACCGGTGACACTCATTCTGGCTCCATGTGTTCTATGCCCAAGAAAATTATTAAGTTCAAGCATCCCAGATGCTAACTTCTATTAACACCTACTGTAGAAAATACCTTTAATAATCTAAATAAAGCACCAAGTGGGTTTGAATCTTTAAAAAAATGAATAGCTGCTCTACAGGCTAATTGGTGAGCCAGCCTTGCCTCTGCACATCTCTGATAGAGTAAGTGTTGGCTCCAGGCACCGCCATCCACTGAGCCCCTTTGCTCCCCTGACCATCAGTGACAAGGCTGATGCAGCAGGGAGAAGCAGGACATGTGAACACTGGCACCCAGGATTCAGTGCTGTGCTCCTTCTACCCGCGGGGCCCCAGCGCCCCAGTGCTGACTTACCCATCTCTTTCCCCATGCTTCTCACAGTGCATTTTAAATTGATTTAATAAGCCATGTAATTCGAGAATCTTTATCTGGTCTGTGAGCCTTTCTGTCCCGTGAGCTCTGGGACAGCTCGTCTGACCGTGCACGGAGGTAATTTCCTGTGTGACAATGTGACATGGAGTGCCTTTGGGACACTCCCCGATAAACCTGGGGGAGGGAGGGCTTTGGGGAACTCAGGGCATGATAATTTGGATTTGAAAGGAAGGGCTACAGCCTTTTGTGGGCATAGTCTACAAGTGTGGCAGACTGCCCTTTCCAGGATGGTATCTCCCATCCCAGATCGGGTGGGGAATCCATGTCCCCTGACCTTGATTCCCAGTGCACCTTTGTGGCTTCTGAGGCTGCAAGGTAGGGTTGGGCTAGGACGGTGGAAGCGACATTACATGGCTTCCAAAGCTGGGTCAGAAAGAGCGATAAAGCTTCTGCTTCACTGGCTGGAGTGAGTTCTCACTCTGGAAGTCTTCAGTTGCCACCTAAGCAGCCTGACTGCCCTGAGGCTGCTGTGCTGTAAAAAAGCCCAAGCTGACTCACAAGCAGAAAGGCCACAGAGAAAGGCCATGTGTGGGTGCTGATGGAGATTCCAGCCTCTGTCGGCATCAACTGCCAGACACGGGAGCCAGTGAGCCTCAGAGCCCCCAGCCCCCGGCGTCCTGGTCGGGGGAGGCCAGGACCCACCGACCGTGAAGAGGTTTGTCCCTGGAGCTGCCCTGCGCGCCCCTGCCCAGCCCTCCTCCCTGCCAGCCCAACGCTACAGGCGGGAGAGGAGCGCTCACACCCTTGGCAATGTCCCTTCCTGAGGAGCAGCCAATGCCTCCACCACAGGCCCTGCCCGGCCAGCACCCCTGTGGCACTCAGTGGCCCTCACCGGGAGCGTAGCCAATTCTGGTCAGGAAGTGGCTTTTGGGGACCCATCTCTGACACCACGAGTCCCGCAGCCTGCATGCCTCCCCTCAAGGTTGTTGGCGCTCGGTGAGAGCGGAGACCTGATGAGTGACCCGAGGCCTCTGCGGGGCCCTGGGCCCTGCTTGGAGCGCATGTGCTGTTTCCTATCCATCCATCTCTCCAGGCCCTTCTCCTTCTTTCCCTTCAAAATAATCTTAAAAACAGCAGCTTCGGGCTTCCCTGGTGGCGCAGTGGTTGGGAGTCCGCTTGCCGATGCAGGGGACACAGGTTCGTGCCCCGGCCCGGGAGGATCCCACATGTTGCGGAGCGGCTGGGCCCGTGAGCCATGGCCGCTGAGCCTGCGCGTCCGGAGCCTGTGCTCCGCAACGGGAGAGGCCACAACAGTGAGAGGCCCGCGTACCGAAAAAAAAAAAAAAAAAAAAATCCAAAAACCCCAGCAGCTTCCAGCACCATCATCGGCCTCTCATTTGCTCTCAGCTCCGTGTGCATCTCTTGGTTTCAGTCCGTTTAATTTACCTTGAGGTGTCTCTCTTGTCCCCGTTTCCCCATCCCCACCCCTGCCCCAAGTCACTCCGGGGGATTCTACTGAGCACCACACAGAGAAAACTGCTTCAAGTCCCCACACCTTGGGGACTTGCCCCATCTCGATCTTCCCAGTTCTTGGCTAAAGAGTGGCTCAGAGGATTCACTGAGGACCTCTGAGGAGTAGAGGCAGCATAAGAGAGGGGTTCCAGACATGGCCAGGTCCAACCTCACTGCTCACCAGCTGTGTGACCTTGGGCAAGTTACTCAACCTCTCTGTGCTTCAGCCTCCTCATCTGAAAAAAGGGGTGCAGTGAAACTAATTCACAGGGAAAATGAGTGAATGCCTGTGGAGCATTTGGAGCAGGGCTCAGCACACAGTGAATGCTGTGTAAGTGCTATGACTGTTACGCTGGTCCCTGTGCTGCCCGTGGTGGAGGGTACAGATGGGGCTGGAGGTTTTTGCTTCTGCTGAGGGGTCCATGTGCCTGGAATTCTTCTAGAAGAGGAGACAAGTACTCTACCTTAACATTCACCATAAACAACCTCCTCCCACACCTTCACCTCCACTGCGCCCAAGTCTCTCTCTTTCATTGCTCTGGCCCGGCTGGTGGTCTCCCCACTTTCCAGGTGAGGAAGAGGCCATGCAGCGGTGGGGCGGTGGCCTGCTCCAGGTCAACCAGTTGCGTCAGCTCCCGCCTCCGCACTCCACCCTCCCCGCCCACCATTCTTTCTGCCATCGCCCCGCCTCCTGCTGCGGCCACAGTGGGGGCAGGATTCCCAGGAGCTCTGAGTTCTCTGTTCACGCCAGCCCCAGAGCCTGGAGACACCAGCTGTCTGCAGGACTTGATTCCTCCTCCGTCCCCTATTTCTGGCTTTGGGGTGTTGGGAGCCCTGGGAAATGGCAGCCCGGGAGGGAGTCTCTCCGTTTGGGGACCATTTCCAGCCGAGCCTGGAAGGAGGTTGCTGATGAGGCCTGGCCCCTCCTGGGATGAGTTGGTGAGGGGACAGCTGCTGTGGTGGCAGTGAGACAGTCACAGTTTTCCACACAGGGCGGGCCATTGGAGAGGGGCGCCCGCGATGCCTCAGTCCGCCCTCGCCTCCATTTATCCAAGCCCTTGGCATCCTTCCAGCCCCTTTCGGGTGTTCCCTGGAAGATGCTGACCTCCCTTCCTCATGGGATCTTCGGCTGGGCAGCTGTGAGGGTCCTGTTGATATGTGATGCGGTGATTTGCTCGGCTATTTCCAGTGTCCCTCTGACCCCAGCCAGGCTGGAATGCAAGGCCTGAGCCACCCCCAACTCTGAATCCCCACAGTCTCTGCTTCCTGGGGATGTGGTACAATGGCTGTCGGCTGATGTGACCCAGAAGGAGGTGACCTGGAGACTTCAAGACTCTTTTCCATGTCTAGAAGCTGGGGGTCTTGGTAGCGGGTCTACATGACTCACAAGAGCTGGGAAGACGGAGTCATCATCATCACTGTCACCTCCATCCCTTGCTTTTGTCAAGACCAAGACCTGCCTTTCTGAGCTGTGACTTACTCTCTCTCCATGGTGAGAGGTCCGTGACAGGAGCCAGAGAGCTGCTTGGTTCTTCCGAGGGAAGGCAGGGCACAGGCTGCTACCAGGCCCTCATGACACATCAAAGATCAAGAGGAACCTTGATGGAAAATGGCAGAGGAAAGCCACCTCCCTCCCGTGGAGCTCCTCTTGGCAGATACAGCTCATGCTGTGTAGAACCAGGCAGAGGGCCGGCAAGCTGGACCAGGGATGAGGGGCAGATGATGACTGTTTATAATTAGTCATAGTCGTCAACCACAGACACTTATGGAACCCTCACCCCCTGCCAGGCACTGGGTTTGGTACCTATTCACTTGCCCCTCAGAACAGCCCCATGAGACAGAGACGATGTATCATCCCTATTTTATAGCTGAGGAAAATGAGTCACTCGCCCAGAGACACACACATGGCAGCAAGTGGCAGAACAAGGACTTGAACCTGGGAGGTCTGACTCTTTATCAGCACATTAAGAGCAACCTTACCCCACACCCAACATCAGTACTGTCACTCACCCTGACTGTGGAATAGCTCTCTGCCAAGGCTGCATGCTCAGTCCCGTACTGCTCCAGTCTCCCTGGACCCATTTGTCTCCATCAGCTCTTGACATAATAATGCTGTGTAACAAAGCACTTAAAAAAAATCTCAGTGGCTTACAACAAAAATCATTTATATCATGAATCTACAGGTTACTGCAGTTTGGCTGCATTTATTAGATGCCTATTACATGCCAGACACTCTTCTCAGTCAGGACCTTAGGATCTAGCCATTCAGCAGGGAAGATACACAAGACAGTCATTAAAATGAGAAATGTAGGCACTGTGATAGAAGTTGTCCAAAGTGACACAAAGAGAAGTGACCAATTTTCCTTGGGGATGGATTGAGGATAAAGGGTAACCTGTGAGCTGGTCTTTGGAAAGTCAGAAGGATTTCAAGACAGTGAAAGTGGAAAAGAGTGTTCTAGAAAGTGGGAATTGCCTTTAGCAAAGGCACAGGGGGACAAAGAGACTGGGGTGTTTAGTTTCCTGCGGAGCAGGATGCGTGGGCAGGCGTGGGTGAAGGACTAAGTCAGCCACAGATAGGGAAGGGTCCGGCCGAGCAGCCTGAGAAGCCCTTGAGATTTTTTTAACCTGTAGAGTGGACTTAAAGAGGAGGGAAGGCAGGAATATGCTAGAAAAGTTTGGCAGTTCTCCAGGTAAGATATGTTGGGAACCTGGGGCCAGCTAGACGCAGCGCTGGGCAGATGGGAGCTGGGTGCGCATGATCCCGAGGTGGGAGGGCACAGAGGCGCTCCATGTAGCGAGGGATGAAAAGGCGACACAAGGAGTATTTCTGCGGGGCTCACATTCTCCCTGTTTCAAAAGATGCATTATTGAAATGTGTTTCATCAATGGAAACATAATTGAGATAAATTCATGTTCCAACCCCTGATCCCAGGAGGCGATGCTTTGCAGAGCCCTCGCTCACCCAGTTCCTTACTAGAATGTTCATTCTTTGCTTGAAAGCAAAACAGCAACTCATTCTTTAGAGGCACAGGTGTACAGGCTGCACCCTTCTAGAGCCTGGGGCCCAGTGCCCACCGTGGGGTCTCTTCTCCGTGGGTCACAGCCCCCGTTCAAAGAAAGCCAGTGAGGCGAGGGGTCTGCGCGTGTCTCCCCACCAGGTGCAGACAGATGGATCCCAGGACCTTTATCTTTGGGCTCCTTAGGTGCCCAGCTCCAACACGGGTGCTCAGAAAGCACCCTTTGCAAGTGACAGCTGGATGCTCAGAGCTGCCGGGAAGCCATCTGGGGCCGGCTGAGCCAGCCAAGGGTCCCTAGGGACCCCCCGCGACCACGACCCCCCCCGCCCCCGCCCCAAGCCGGGAACCTCCCACCTTCCCCTTCTCATCCCTCTGCCTGTGCTCCTCCACTTGGCCGCCGCCGCTGAGCCTGAGACTGGCTGTGCTGGGGACAGACACCTGCTTGGAGATGCGAAACCCAAACCCACAGCCGCAGCCGCGGGGAAGGAGGGTGTGGCCGCCTCGGGGAGAGGCTGCTGATTTTCAGCCGGTTTACTGGCTGGGGCTCTGCAGGCCGAGCCGCCGGGCTCCTGCCTCTCTCCGATGCAGTTCTTTCTCCCCACCGGGGCTGGGAAGTGGTTGATTTTCCAGGCAGCCTCTTCAGCACCGCCCGCTGCAGCGGCAGGCCCGGGACAGGCTGCCGTGTGTCTATTATTTATGAGTGCCTGTCTCATGGGGCATGAAATCACCGCGGGGGGACGCGAGCTCCGGGCTGCCCTCGTCTCCCCTGGCCGAGGCCGAGGGGCGGCAGCAGGGTGGTGCTACTCAGGGGTCCCGGGCTCACGGGGGCTCCCGCTGCTTCACGTCCTCTGACCCGGGGCGGGGCACCTGAAAGGCAGGCACCGCGCAGCAAGAGGCCGGCGTCAGCTGGGAGGCAGGGCGCCTGGCTGGTGCTGTGGGCGCCCAGCCCTTCATGCTCCTCCCCCCCAGGTGGCTCGGGGCCTCAGTTGCACGTTTCTGCAAAGTCCGCAGGGCCGTGCTCCCTCTTAGGGAAAGCTCTAGGGGAAATTCCTTGCCTCTTCTAGTCTCTGGTGGCTTCTGGAGTTCCCTGGCTTGTGCTAGAATAACTCCAGTCTCTGCTTGCTGAAGGGTGGCCCCAAAAGATGACTGGAAGGGTTCAGGACGTGCCACTCTAAATATGCCACTCCGCTGTGTTGATTATTTTAAACTGTAGGCAACTGAAAAACAGCAAGTGCAGGAAGAGGCTTTCCCTGAACTCCCACTTACCTGCCTAAGACAGGGCCTCCCAAAGGACCTCTGTTGTCATCAGTCCCCTCCCCAGGGGTTTCATCAATCAAGGGGAATTGACTCTTATCACAGGAGAGGAAACTAGAAGTGACACGACACCCTGACAGACTGTGTCACGAACCACTCCCATCTGTTCTTCTCAGGGCCCGTTCATCTTTCCTAAATATAGTTTGCTCTCCCCTAAAAGGCCGACCTCCCCCCTGCCCTTCCCTATTAAATGGTATTTAATCCTGAATTCTAAAGCCATTTGGGGAGTTACTCATTTCCCCCTGGGTATCTCCCACTTATGCATGAGTTGTACATGTTCATAAACTTCCCTTTGCTTTTCTCTTGTTAATCCGTCTTTGACTGCGGGGCCTCAGCTAAGAGCTCAGAAGGGTAGAGGGAAGGTGATTTTCCCCTCCTACACTGTCTCCTTCATGTGGCCTTCTCCCTGTGTCTCTGTCTCAAATCTCCCTCTCCTTCTATAAGGACACCAGTCAGTGGATTTAGGGCCCACCCTGAATCCAGGTGATCTCATCCTGCGATGCCTCCTTAACTCAAGTACAAACTTTATTACATCTGCAAGGACTATTTCCAAATAAGGTCACATTCACAGGTTGGGTGTGGGGAGGGGGTTGGACTTGGACATATCCTCTGGGGGACACTATTCAATCCACTACAGCCAGGTCCTCGTGGAGATGTTTCTTAGTTCTCCCCCCTAGCTGCAGTGTGACAAGGTCAGAGGGCACAAGGCTGCTAGATGAAGCTGTCTGCCCGAGAGCTGCTTCTATGCTGGGCTGCTCACTTACCTCCTAGTACTGGTGCAAATGAGAAGTAGGGCCAGTGTCTTGAGCCATGAGCTCAGAAGAATGGCTTACAGCAAGCCCTTCTCCTCCTCCCTGCTGGCAGAAAAGCCAGAAAAAAATGAAGAGATAGGAAAAAAGAGGATTGAATTAAAGAAATACGAGGTCATCCCCTGGTGGTCCAGTATTTAGGACTCCGCACTCTCACTGCCAAAGGCCTGTGTTCAATCCCTTGTGAGGGAACTAAGATCCTAGAAGCTGCAGGGTGTGTAAAAGAAGAAGAAGAAGAAGAGGAAGAGGAAGAAGAAGAGGAAGAAGAAGGAGAGGAAGGAGAAGAAGAAGAAGGAGAAGGAGAGGGAGAGGGAGGGGGAGGGGGAGAGGGAGAAGGAGAAGGAGAAGAAGAGGGAGAGGGAGGGGGAGGGGGGGAGAGGGAGAGGGAGAGGGAGAGGGAGAAGGAGAAGGAAAAGGAGAAGAAGAAGAAGAAGAAGAAATCCAAGCCTTACAGAATGTGTGGCCTCCTGGAGGAGAAGGGGGAGAATAGAGAAAGGGGCAATTGGGGAGACCTCCAGGCATAAACGCACCGAGATGCTGAAGCCCCCGGACCCACCCCTACTGGGCAAGGAGGGGTCAAGTATGAACTGACACCTTGGGACCCCTGGGCAGCTCCTGGCAAGACTTAGATGCCTCCATCATAGGCCTTTTAAACTGAGATACCTTCCCTGGAGAGCCTAGGGCCTCCCCCTCTAACATCCTACCTGCTTTGAGTGGTTCCCCTCGGCAGTCGCACACCCCAGGAGCTCATTCTGCTTTCTCCCATCAGAATGTATCCAGCACATGGCTCATTCCCTTAGGCCTTCTTTTTTCAGCTTTTCAGATGATAGGGAGCTAATCCTATAAACAAATTCAAACCAACTTGGGAGTTAATGACAGAAACTGTTAATGACTGTTAACAACAAAAGGGGCAGGGGGTTGGCATATTTTGCATCTTAGTGGAGAAGAGGCAGAGAAAGGAATCCAGGAATCCCTAATGGTGGCTTTCTGTCCTGCCATAGGTGGTGAGGCATATCTTTTCATTGAGGGACTTTATCAGTGCTCTGGACACTGTCCCCTGTGAGTTGGCCATACACGCACAGCTGCTGCGGGGCAGCCTCCAAGCAGCCAGAGCAGCTCCCCTGCCCTGCACATTCCGGCCACTTTGTGGACCCTCCTGCCCCAGAACAGGTCTTGTTGGATCAGTATCTGGTCCCATAAACACGCCTCAGGATCTAGTTATTACTGTTTCCTCCGATTTAATAGATGAAGCAGCTAAGTAACATGCCAGGTCACACAGCAAAACTGCCTTGATTCCAGCCCAGGTGTTCTGACTCCGGAGTCCCTGCCATTTTCTCTGATTTAGGGTGTTGTTTATTTATCCCCTGTCAATGCCACTGCCTCTCCTCCCCAAAGCCAACCATTCTAAAATGTAGAAGTGCTGGCAAAAAAAATTTTTTTTTTTTTGGTGTGCATGTGGTTTTTTTTTGTTTTGTTTTGTTTTTTGAATTTTATGTTTTTTATACAGCAGGTTCATATTAGTTAACTATTTTATACATATTAGCGTATATATGTCAATCTCAATCTCCCAATTCATCCCACCTCCACACACACCCCCATCCCGCTTTCCCCCCTTGGTGGGTGTGCATGTGTTTTTAATCTTATTTGAGTGATTCAGAATTATGGGTCTCATTCCCTTTCTCGCTTTTTCTACTCAGCACTGCTTTTAAGACTCTTGAAAGTTTTTGTGAACAGCAATTTCCTTGCTACTGCAGAGGGCCAGTGGTTTGCTTCCAATGCATTTTGCCCATCCAGCCTCCCAGGGATGGGCTCTCCATCTCCCACCACAAGGAATGCTGCCATGGGCGTCCTCACATCCATCCCCTTGTGAGGCTGTGTGTGAAGACTCCTTGGGGGGACATGCCAGGAGCAGAAATTCTGGAGCCTGTATTTGTCTCAGAACTGCCGTTGCCCTCTCCAGAATGGCCATTTTGGTCTACACCCCACCTATACTACTGCAAGGATTCTCTTCCACCATATCTTATAGGCTCTCTGGCCATGAAATAGTGTGTGGTGTCAGGTCAGAGTGTCAAGGCTGATGCTGAATATAGGTTCTGGTGAACCAAAAACGTGAGAAGAGAAAAACTACAAAGATTTGCTGCATAGAAATAGTAATCATAGTCATTGATATTCTGCTACATTTTGGCCAAATTACCAGCCTGTCCAATAATTCCCAATATGTGCCAGTGCTGGACATCTTCTGTTTGCATGTCCAGATCTACTCTCCACCTTCTCCACTCTGCTGTCTTCCCTGAGGCTGACCCATCTGGGCAGTACCAACAGGCTCCCTTGGTCTCTGGCTCCTAGTTTGGGGTGGCCATTGGGAGGCACTGGCTGGAGACTGGAGGGTGGGAGGAAAGTGAAGTAGGTTTCTATGTCCCATTAAAACCCTTCTCATTCCCTTCGACCTTCCTTCTTTCCTCAGCTTTTCAGGTGATAGTGAGTCTGGTCCCCTATCTGATGGCCTTCATCATCCAGTGACTCTCTCAGGGTGCCGTTAACTGCCCCTGCCCCTTGCCCTCCAGGTTTTGGGTAACAGCTCCTCTCTCTTGCCAGTCCTGGGGTCCTGCACCATCTCTTGTTGATGTCCCTAAACTCTGCCCATACTCTTTGTGTATTTGCCTTTATTGAACAGAATGTGTCACCTATTTCCAGGGTGCATAGAGTGTTGGGTTAGACTAGATGATATTGAAGGACAGTTTCAGCACTCTGCAGTTATGGACAGCTACCAGGTCCTCTCACATGCCTGTCTCAATGCCCCAGTTAGAGACATTGCCTGGGCTGTGACCTGCCCTCTAGGACACACTTACCTTCATACCTTCAGCTCTCTCACTTGCCCCTCTCCCCAGTGGAGGCCTCTGGTCAGTGCCACGCCCCATACCACTCCATCCCACCCCCAACTCTTCCCTTGTGCCCCTTCGGCTCCCTGGGTTTACTGCCATAGCTTTCACCCCCTGCCTGCATCATGACTGTCACAAGATTGTGAGCTCTCCAAGTCAGTTACGGGGTCCCAGGTTCTTAGCACAGGGTCTGGGCCATAGCAGACCCTCAGTGTCTGTGGAGGGCTTGCTGGTCCTGTGGTGTTTTCTCTAAGCACTGGGCCCCTTTCTGGCCCAATGAAGACAGTGGTGAGCATCTGTCTGGCCCCTCCACTACCCTGTCCTGGACCCATGGCTTGTCCCATCTTTAGGAAGGAGTCAATGACAGAAGCTGGAAGATGTTGTTGGGAGATCATGGCGGCGGGTGGTGGGGGAGGGCTGACACTTTAATTGCATAATTATTTCCTCAATACTGATGGTGCTGCAGAAGATGAGGCCTGCTGCCTGCAGGATGGATGGTGTGGGGACGGGTGAGTTATATTTTCCCAGATAAAAGCACCGATTGCCTATAAACTCTGATTTGGCCTGATGTAAAAACCACTTTATTGCCCATCCAGAAATTACTACCCATATAAAAGCACATTATTGTGATGTAAAAATAGATTTTTATATAATTTTTTCATGCCACCACCTTGTAATTCCTCATTTCCGAGCATCCTGAGATTGCGCTGAGGTTTATTTTTCTCTTTTAATTGTTTGCCATGGCATGCCAATTTATGATGAGATATTCTCCCTGAGATCAGAGCAAGGCCTGGGCATAAATAACAGCCATCACCTCATGGCAGGCAAGGTTATGGGGCACCCAAAATGCCATCAAACAACATCAGGCTCCATGTGATGCCACAATTTGGAGTGTGGCAGGGTGCAGATTCATATTCATTTGAAGCCCTCCAGGAAGGCAGGAAATGGGGAGGAACTGCATCCCTCCCACCTGAGCAGAGGAAGGGTGCAGTGTATCCCCAGCTCTCTGGCCCCCTGCTTGTGGGAATGCAGCCAAGAAGAACTGGCTCTGGCTGTGTTTCAGCCCTGGTCACCTGATCCATGTGTCTTATGGGTCTGTGCCTTCCTTGTTCTCTCATTGCATGGGAAACCCATCTCCCCATAAAGCTTCCCCTCAGAACTTTGAGCTTTTCCACATTGAATCCTTTGGCCTGGGTTCCCTCCCAGATGGACAGCCCACAGGAGCGCTTACTTTGGGAGATGAATGACTGCCCTCCTCTGCAGAAAACCCTGGTTGCCCACCCAGTCAGGCTACCTCCTCTCTGCAAAGGGCAAAAGACTACTGACCCTCCAGAGACTTCCTTGCTTGCCAAGGGCAGAGGAGGTCACTTCCCTGTCCTTACAGCTTTGATGGTGGGTGCTGTGAGTACAGCACCAAGGCAAACCCAGGCAGCTTCTCCCACACTGCACCCAGGGGAAACTTGGCAGCCATTCACTTCCCTCCTGGCCTGAACCTGGGGCCTCCTTTCTACCTCCTGATTTCCTGATCTGCACTAGACCAAGGAGGAATGCCTCCATCTGCCATCCAAAAGCTACTGGACAGTATCTTCCACATGGTGAGCTAGTGGAGCACCTTGGTGCTTCTGGGTGCCTCTCCATCGGTAGAACTGCGGCGTTTGTCCGGGATGAATGGGTAAATGAAAGGATGTTTAGATCAAAGGCCTTCAAACTTTGGCATGCATCACAGTCACCTGCTGGGCTCCACCGTTTCTGTTTCAGTTGGTCTGAGAGTTGGCATTTTTAACAAGTTCCCAAATGCTGCTGAGTTGGCATTTTTAACAAGTTCCCAAATGCTGCTGTTCCTGCTAATCCAGGAACCACATTTTAATTTTTTTTTTAAATTATTTTTTTACATCTTTATTGGAGTATAATTTCTTTACAATGAATGGTGTGTTAGTTTCTTCTTTATAACAAAGTGAATCAGTTATACATATACATATGTTCCCATATCCCTTCCCTCTTGCATCTCCCTCCCTCCCACCCACCCTATCCTACCCCTCCAGGTGGTCACAAAGCACCGAGCTGATCTCCCTGTGCTATGCAGCTGCTTCCCACTAGCTATCTATCTTACGTTTGGCAGTGTATATATGTCCATGCCACTCTCTCGCTTTGTCCCAGCTTACCCTTCCCCCTCCCCGTGTCCTCAAGTCCATTCTCTAGTAGGACTGCGTCTTTATTCCTGTCTTACCCCTAGGTTCTTCATGACATTTTTTTCCCTTAAATACCATATATATGTGTTAGCATACGGTATTTGTCTTTCTCTTTCTGACTTACTTCACTCTGTATGACAGACTTTAGGTCTATCCACCTCATTACAAATAGCTCAGTTTCGTTTCTTTTTATGGCTGAGTAATATTCCATTGTATATATGTGCCACATCTTCTTTAACCATTCATCCGATGATGGACACTTAGGTTGTTTCCATCTCCAGGCTATTGTAAATAGAGCTGCAATGAACATTTTGGTACATGACTCTTTTTGAATTATGGTTCTCTCAGGGTATATGCCCAGTAGTGGGATTGCTGGGTCATATGGTAGTTCTGTTTGTAGTTTTTTTAAGGAACCTCCATACTGTTCTCCATAGCGGCTGTACCAATTCACATTCCCACCAGAAGTGCAAGAGTGCAGGAACCCCATTTTTAGAACCACTCAAATCATTTGTGTCTCTGTCACCCTGATGGATAGGAGGGGTTACTGAGAGTTGGGAGTGGGAGATGGAGAGTAACTGGGAGCCTGCATCACAGTTCCTGGGATAGATGTGGAGAATATGCGGCGAGAGAGGAGAGGAACAACAGTTACCGGAAGTGCACAGAGACTGGGGGAGGGGGAACGGGAAGAGGATCTGAACCAGGAGACGGTGGGCCTCTCTGGGGCTGGGGTCGAGGGCTTCCGGCGCCTGGTGGAGACTGCATTCTGAGAGCGGCCCGGGGGCAGAAGCAGCAGAGGGCCCAGCCTCCAGCACCTTGCCAGGGTCGGGCGGCTCAGGCCCCACTGTGCGGGGACGGCATCCCGGACACGCCTGGCTGAGGGGATCGAGGGCGCGGCAACGCCCCCTGCCCGCACCTGCTACCCTCTTCTGCTGCCGCCCAACTTGAGGTGGGGCCCGAGGAGTCGGTGAGGGGAGAGGCGTCCTGGCCAGTCTTGCGCGCCACTGCGCCCGTGGGCCGCGTCTCCGTCTGGCGCGCACGAATACTTGCGAGCGATCAGCCAAGTGTCCATCATTAGGTGCATGGGCCCAGGTGGAGCACCCATCTGCGGATGGGGATGGGGGGCGGCCGAGGCCCGCCGGACTCAGGGTGGAAGGCAGGAAGTGGGAAAGATGGCAGCCAGAGGGGAGAAGGCGGCGGGTCATGGGCGCACATGCGGGATGCCAGACGGCAGGTCCCAACTCCGGCCCTGCAGCTAACTAGTTCTGCTACCCTGGCCAAGTCACTTCCTCTCCTCGTTCTCAGTTTCTTCATCTGTAAAATGGGGCGATAATGATTTCCGGTTCTAAGGCTCCACGAAATTGTGATGTGGAAGGCCCAGAGAAGCTCCCGCACAAACCAGACCTCTGATGCCCTAACCTTTGCTCACAAGCCAGCAGCGGGTGTCCTCAGAAGAACCATCACTCATGGCCTCCCTCTGGCTGCTTCTCCCTGACAACAAGGCATGGACTAGCAGCACCCAGCTGCATCTACCTGCCTTCCTCCAGGTCTTGTCTCCCGGCCGCCTCGCCTTGGCCCCGAGGGGGCGCTGTTTACCGAGTCTGGGCGTGGTCAGGGTTGAGTCTTACCTCTCTGTGGCCTTGGACCAGGGTACGATCTCGGATCACAGCAAGGTGGCCGTGGGATGCAAGCATGTGATGTGCTTGGCACAGAGCCTGGTGCAAGGGAACAGGTCCACGTATAAGGCCATGTGGATAATGGGATCCTGACCAGCCCTAAGCTGTGTCAGGCCCTGCTCTGCCCCCTCAGCACAGTGGACCTGGATCCAGAATTTTCCAAAAAGAACTAGGGAATCATCACCCTGGAGCAATACAGAGCTTAAGGATTTCCCTTTTTTCCAACAAGTAAAGGCTGGCCACTGACTCCCAGGCTACCCTGTTCAGCATGAGTCTTGCTGAGGCCTGGTGAGAAGGTAAAGGGGGCGGGGGGTAAGTTGATATGGCGTCCTGGGGGCTCTGACCGTCTTTCCTCTCTTCCCTCTGGGCCTGGTCCCATACAATACCCTCTGCCTGGGTTGAGCTGCACTTTAGCTCTTCATTCATTCATAAATCATTTATCAAATACCTGCTACTGGTAGAGCCTGTGCTGGGGATAGGGAGACAGATGAATAATGCACGGCCTGTCTTCTAGAGGGTTTCTGTGACATGGAGGCCGAAAGTCCTTCCTTCGTAGGGCTACCCATTAGTGCTTAGCCCAGTGCCGGGCACGTGGATGGCTGGCTGTCGCTCACATCATGATCATAATGGGGCCGTATAGGGAGAGCCTGCCAGCACTCTCAGCATTGTCCCTGGCACTCCTAGGGCAGAGAGATTCTCCCCTAGGTCAGGTTGTCCTGCAGAGCCATGCTGGAGTGTGGCTCCTTCCCTCAGATTTCTGGCTCTAGGTAGCATGAATCATGTTCTTGCCCTGTCTCCAAACTCAGGCCTTGGTCACCGCACTGGTGCCCTCTGTGGGGGCCAGGTGGCTTCTCTACCTCCCTCCTCCTGGTAGGCTCTGGGTATGGGGCAGGGCTTGCTCCCCACAGATCCTACTGCCCAAGAATCTCCTGCGAGCTTGTTAGAAATGCAGACTTGGGGCTTCCCTGGTGGCACAGTGGTTAAGAACCCGCCTGCCAATGCAGGGGACACAGGTTCGAGCCCTGGTCCGGGAAGATCCCACATGCCGCGGAGCAACTAAGCCCGTGTGCCACAACTACGGAGCCTGTGCTCTAGAGCCTGTGAGCCGCAACTACAGAAGCCCACGCGCCTAGAGCCCGTGCTCCGCAACGAGAAGCCACCGCAGTGAGAAGCCCGCGCACCACAACAAAGAGTAGCCTCCGCTTGCCGTAAGTAGAGAAAGCCCGCTGCAGCAACAAAGACCCAACACAGCTTAAAAAAAAAAAAATGCAGACTCTTGGCCTTGCCCCAGACCTACTGGATCAGAACCTGCATTTTAACAAGATTACAAGCATGATAAAAGTTTGAGAAGCACTGTTTTGGGCCTGCTGACCTGAAAGGCCTGCCCCTGCCAGAGGAAAATGGAAGATTGGTCTTCAGGAGATGCCCACGGCTCAAGGACCAGATCCTTCCAGGTTTGGGGCCTAGCTCCCCATCTCTGCCTTTAGGGTCCTCTCCTGCCCCAAGAAAACTGGTCTTACTGTAGTTGACCAGATTCAAAGATCTGCAGATGACACCCACCCGGCAGGGCAGGGGATTTGATGGGCTCAGCTACGGGTCTTTAGTGCTCAGCACAGAGTAGGTGCTTAACTTTTTTTTTTGGTTGCGCTGGGTCTTAGTTGTGGCATGTGGGATCTTTGTTGGGGTGCACAGCCTCTTCATTGTGGCACTCGGGCTTCTCTCTAGTTGTGGCATGCAGGTTTTCTCTCGCTAGTTGTAGCTCGCGGGTTCCAGAGTGCGTGGGCTCTGCAGTCTGCGGCACGTGGGCTCTCTAGTTGAGGCGTGCGGGCTTAGTAGTTGTGGCACGTGGGCTTAGTTGCCCCGCAGCATGTGGGATCTTAGTTCCCCAACCAGGGATTGAACCTGCGTCCCCTGCATTGGAAGGCAGATTCTTTACCACTGGACCACCAGGGAAGTCCCTAGGCGCTTAAGTCTTGTTTATTAACTTGCAACACATTCTTTGTGACTGGAACGCAGTACAGTAATAGGGTAAGAACTGGCTAGGTTGGGCACCACTGCCTTGAGAGAGAGTTTCCAGGCTTCTGTTCTAGGAGAAGCCGATGCCTGCTGTCAAGGATGCTATGGAAGTGACTCCTGCTTTGATGGAGTCAGAAGATTCCTGAACCCCCTCCCCATAAAGCACCAAGACAAAGACAACAAATATGTGGGACACATATGCCCACCCCCTCCTTCTTACACTCTTGGTAGACATCAATAATTGATTGCAGCTGACTTTCTGGCATGACCTCAGAATCCTTTTCTACACAGCACCCCAGGGAGCCAATATCAATTGATCAGATGTGGCACCATTTGAGATCTCTGCCTCAGGCCTCTCCTCCGGAGCTGCCCTCTACAGATCAGGCCAGATGGGACAAGGAGGCCAGGCTGGTTCCCAGTGATGCCCACTGCTCCCGCCCTCCCACTGCACTGCGCAGAGTGGGTGCACTGCTGCCCCTGGGGAGACCTCTCTGTAAACCGCCCTCCCCAGATGTTCATAGCTGGGGGCTGAAACCCAGCCCCAGACCTGTCTTGCTCACACAGGCAACTGTCCCGAGTGTACATGACTCCCACTTCCCACCACTCTGCAAACTGGAGAGTCAGGGACTCAGCCAGGTGACCTCAGCTCCCTACCCCTCCTCTGACACCTCTGGCTCCCATCTGGCCTGAACCCCACAATGCTCTCACGAGCAGGCGGCCTTTATGTGCCTGGATTTTGTAGCGTCGGCACGAATTCCTTTCACCCACACGGTTCTGCCCAGACTCCCACCTTCGTCGGGCGCTGGCTACCCAGGCACAGGCAGGCTGCCGGTGCTGTGCCTCCCTGTATCAGCGGGCATCACTAAACACTGGTCTGTGTCGGGGACTGCACAAAGGGCTGTACAAATCTCTCACTGAAATCTGATAGCAACTATAAATGCAGAAACTTTTACGTTTTTACCTTCAGTTTACAGATGAGGAAACAGCATCAGAGAGGTTAATTAGCTTGCTGAGCCTAAGGCTCTGCAAGAAGTTTGAAACCCAAACTCTGAAACACCCACTGCAGGACAGGCTGGAGAGAGGGCAGCCTGAGGGGCTGACACAGGCAGGGTGGGTGCGTGCAGCGGACGGGAGGGAGGACCGCTGTGCAGCCTGCCCTTTCCTCTGTGAAGCCTCTGAGGCTCAGAGAAACTCCTGACCACAGGTGAGCCGTGCCTGTGACTACATCCCAAAGCCCAGCAGGGTACCGCTTAGACTCACCACAGCTCTGGCCTCTCCTTCCATGCAGACAACTGAGAACACAGGCTCTGTCCCCGGGCACTCACTTGGCCTGGACCAGCACTCAGGTGGATACAGGAGACCTGCCCCAGGGTAGGGGGGTGGGGGTGGCTTCCTAGGCCCCGGGCACCCAGATGATTCTATGGATTGAGGCTGCCCGCTCACTGAACTGCCTCAATGTCACTCGCTCCCATGGCACAGCGGCTGGGCCCAAGGCCTAGAATAATGACTCCGTCAAGCTGGGATGAATCTGTGCTGCCAGCCTGGCAGCAAAGCCCTCATGCAGTGGGAACAGGGACCTCTTGCTGGGGCCTTGTCCAAGGTCCTGAAGCAGCAGTGGTTGGGCTCTGAAGCTCGGATTCTGCCCAGTGTCGATTCAAGCCCCGAGCTTCGGTGCTCTGGCAAAAAGACTATGTGCCAAAAAGTCTTTTAAAAGACCCTGGCACCAAGAATAGCCAAAGCTATGGGGACAGTGGTAAAAACTGTCATTATCTTGGGTGGCAGGGGCCTAGGGAACGTTCTGGTATGCTGACCTTCTAGTTTGAGTGATGGTTTCAGGGATGTATAGACGTGTAAACATCCAGGAGCTGTACACTTACAATCTGTGCACCTTACTCTAAGTTTTACCTCACCTTGAAGTTATCCAGGGACTGTGAAGTCAGATGTCATATGCTTTTTCCTAGGGGGTGGTGGGGCCTTACTGGTCAGTGCCCAGGGCTGGCGAGGACGGGCCTGAGCTTTGGTCTTTGGTTCTGTGGCCGCACACAACCCTGGAACCCGGCACGCAGCCTCCCCAGCCAGGGGAGGGTTTCACTCAGTGTGTTTCCTTAACTAGACCCACTCTCTACCTGGTGAACTGTAGAAGCTGTCACTTTGTCCTTGAAACCTTTCCGGGCAGAGTGAAGTGCTCCTTTTTTAGGTTTCTCTGACCATAACTCCACTTAACTCCCAGGAAAAATTCACTTTCTCTCCTTTGAGCTCCCATGCCACCTTACTAATAAACATCTATAAACCCACCTCCCAGACTGAGTCCTGGGACATTCCCAGTAACTGACATCCTTCCTTATCCCACCCCCAAAGGGTTTCCTGCTCCCTCTGGAAGTGACTGCCACCCAGACTTCTATGTTTATCATCCCTTTGTTTTGGTTTTGTATTTTATTACATACATCAAAGGTGTCAACGTGTCCCAGTTTGCTCAAAAAAGTGCCAGTTTACATTTGTGGTCCAAATGTAAGGAGTGAAGTGTCCCTTTACATTCTCAAAAACATCCCATAAATCTTACGATCGCTCAACACATACGTGTAAGCACTGTATTACTTGATTTTGAACTTTAGAATAATGGCATCATATGGTATGAAGTCCTCTGAGATGCGCTTGCTTTACTGTTTCCAAAATTTACCCGTGTTGTTCTGTTGGCACAATTCATTCATTTTCATCGTGTGGATACGCTTGTGGCGTCTGTTGTGCCAGTGATTTGAAGTAGGAACAAAACTGCATCGACCACTCTTGCACGTGACTCCTGGTGCGGGTTCTTACGGGGCAGGCGGCCCTTGGCCACAGACCAGGCAGGAACTGCTAGCACACAGGGCGTGCACTCTGTCAACTTGACAAGCGACCACCACAGCATCTGTACAGACCTCTACTTCCATGAAGTTAACGAGGTTTCCCTATCACCAGTACCTACTGTCCTCATAGACTGTAAGCCCCACAAGGCTAGGGCTTGGTCCTCTTAGTATCCCAGCCCTCAGAACAGTGCCTGCAACTGGTAGGCGCTCAGTAGATGCTGAAGGCCTGAATGTTCAGGGGGGGCTCTGGGTGGCTCCCCTTCTGAGAAAACAACTCAGACACCGCTGCTGCCGGGGCAGCACGAGCAGCAGCTTTGCACAAACCGTGGCTGTTGTAAGCCCGCTGCAGTTACAAGTGCTCTGGGCCCGTGACAGGAGGGGTCCCCTGGCCTCCCTCGACTGAGCCAGGTCCCCAGCTCGCCTCTGGGTCTCTGACGGCCAGGCCCACTGAGACGGGTACCCACCAAGGTGAATGCTCATGATGCAGAGAACAATCACAGGCCTGGGGACCTGTTTTCTATTTCTGGGCCTGCCATTAATAAACTGGGTGACCTTGGGCGAGTTACTGTGTCTCCTTCCTCATGTTGCAAAATGACTTTGGACAGTGACAGCCAATTCTTGAACTTGAGAAGTCATCAGAATCACCTAGGAAGCTTGTCAAAAGTGCACACTCCCAGGCCCTGGCCTACAGGAACTGAGGTCTTGGAGTGAGAAGTGATACATGTATATTTACCTGAGTGAATTAAAAAAAGATAATGAGAAATGCTTGTTTGTGGTGAAAAAAACAGTACACAGGGATTTATAAGAAGATACACTCCCCACCTCCAGTTGTGCTACCTACAGGCAACCGCTTTTAATCATCTATTTTGGATCTTTTGGTGGCTACCATCTTATTGCTAAACAATAGGCCAGTTCTTGTTTTATCAACTTCAAACATCACCCATTGTCTTCCTGTGATGACAGATGAGGCTTGAGCTCACTCACCCCACCCCCATTCCCAATATAGTCCTGGCACTATTCTCGGAAGCTGCATTTTAACAAGCGCCCCAGGTGATTCTGAGGTAGCTGGTCTGCCAGCCACACTTAGAGAAGCAGTGACTTAGCGAGACGTCTGGGTAGAGACACTGAAGTTCCCTCTGACCATCTCTTAAACCCCTGGTTTTTCTGCTTGGCTTCTAGAACTTGCTAATAGACCCTTTCCCCACCGCTGAGAGCTCTGAAAGGCCGGGCCTGGGACGCACGCTGGCAACCACGCTGTCCTGGGTTTGTGGTGGGTGGAACCGCCCTGCCCTGTCATCTTGCTACCCCTTCTCAAAATGTGTCACCTCCTGTCCCCCAGCTGTATAATTAGGGTGAGCAGATCTCCCCTTTAGGGACTGGCATAGCTCTGGCTCTGGCAGATTGCTGAGCATCTCAGTTCTTTACAACCACCAAAGAGTAGTATCTTCACACAGCGGAGCGCACAGAAATGAGAATGCACACACTAAGGCTAATGTAAATAGGATGAACCTCCCAGACAAGCTGAGCGAGAGAAGGCAGGCACGTAAGGATACATACTGCACGACTCCACTTACGTACAATTCAAACCCAGGCAAAACCAAAAAACAAAACTAAACATGCAAAACAGGCGAAATTCATCCACTGGGATAAAACAGGAGCTGCCTTTGGGGGTGATAGTGACTGAGGGGCAAGCTTATGAGGGGCTGGTGATGTTCTAGGTTTCGTGTGTTTACATGGCTACGTTCACTTTGTGAAAACCTGAGCTGCACAGTTACAATCTGTGCACCTTTCTGAATGTATATTTCCTTACAAGTGTTACCAATAAAAAGAGAAGCAAAACCAAGCAGCTCTCCTCCCTTCCCCCTGAACAATCCCTTCCCTAGGATGGGCCTGGGCAGGCAGAGGTGGCACACACAGTGAGGGGCAGGGGAGGGGCTGGCTGCAATGTATCTCAGACTTCCGGCCTGGTGCCCCGTAGAGCGGAGCGGCCTGCTGGGTCGAGGAAGTGGCTGGAAATGAGGCCCACGCATGTCCCCTGGGAAGGCTGATGAGATACTAGCCAACCAAGGCTCACGTGCCACCCTCCCCACCTGCTAGCAGCCAAGCTGACCCGGGGTGGGGGGTGGCGTATGGGCCCCTGGCCCGCCTCCCCAGGCTGCTGGCCAACCCAGTGTAAATATTATTACACTCCTACGCAACTGAAGGGCGTTAATTATTAAAACACATGCCATCCAGGGTAGTGCACTGTAATTAGGTTCAAATTAAATTAGCATCCTCTTGTAATTAGGACATCAATAACCACTCTCGAGGCACCAGTTCTCCAGCCCCTCCCTCTTCCCAACATGGGCTAAAGCAAGAAAAAGGGTCCACTGACCCTCCCCCTGGGATGGAGAAATAATCAAACCAATAAATAAAGTGGAGGCAGCCGTGCGAGCCCCTCCCTCCACTGCCTGCCTTCCCTACTGGTCCTGCCCACTGGCCGGGAGGAGGGAGATGAGTCACTGGGGAGGGGTCTCGGGCAGCAGTACTTCTCCCTAGTGGCTAGTCTAAACCCTAGAGTCTGCAGCATCAGCCCTCAGAGACTGGGAAACTTCCAGAGCCTGCCCAGGTTAGCCGTGCTGCTCTCCTGCCATCCATTAGCCCAACTCGGCCCTCCTCCTCTGTGATGCCTCCCCAGCCACCAGGCGAGGGCCTCAGTCCCTCCTCCTCGTGCGCCGCCACTGCTGTGGCTTGTTATGGGTGTTTCAGCATCTGGTTCCTCCTCCGCACCTAGACTGCCACGCCTCCGAGAGCCTGTGGAGGTGGTCTTGGCACTCACTGGACCCATCGCTGTGCCGGTGCTGCTGGGTCTTAATCCGTGTTTGGTGGATGGATGGATGGATGGATGCATGAATGATAGGTGCTCGAAAGATTCTATTGTTCAACTGGAAAGGTGGATGGGAAGGCAGAGCTTATGATCCTGACACCAAGAGCCATGTTTTGCAACTCTAGCAGGAGAAGGGCCTTTGGAGAGGTTTTTTTTTTTTTTTTTTTTTGGTGCTACTTGTTCAAGTGCTGGTGCTGACTGGTCTCAACTGGGGATGAAAACAAAATACGCCAATGCACCTGCACACTCTTGAGTGCCTCCTTAAATTCTGCACCCTAGGTGCCTGGCTCGCCTCACCCTGGTCCCAGCCCTGCCCAGGACAGACCTCAGGAACTCAATCGATGTGGCAAACAGAGTAACACTGAGCTGGGGCCAAAACCAGCAGCAGCAGGGCCTTCTGGCCTGGTGAATATTCTGACCTTTGTCTAAATCAGCCTTGGAGAAAGCAAGTCAGAAGTGGGAAGGCTCAGGCATCATTTCAATTGGAGAACCATGAAGGGTTTATCCTTGGGCACAGATGTAACCAAGGCAACTGTTAAGACAGTGAGATGACTTCAGACCCTTTTACAAAAGAGTGAGCTGGCATCTCGCCCCTCTGCCAATCGCGTTCAAATGAATACACACCGACCTACCTCTGGGCCCTACCAGGAGGTAGAGAAATGGGTGAAAGGGGCATTTTCTTTTCCATGACCAGCCTCCACGATGGAGAAAAATAAAATGAGAGACGGTGGTGGGAGTGGGCCTGCCTGCGGGGGCAGAACAGCTTCCCGGGGAGTGGAGACAGATGGAGAGACTCACACCCGTTCCTGCAGACTTCTCGGGCCGCACAGGGGCTGTACGGAGTCATGGAAAACAGTTTACTGGACCATAAGGAGGTTCTGATTCGAGGAGCATAAACACTCGTTCTGACCAACCCAGAGGTCCCTGAGGGGAGCCATGTGCAGATGAGGCAAAAAAGATCTCCAGCCTTCTGCATGATGGCCATGGTGCCAGGTACACCCACCAGGCCCCAGGAGTTGCTTGGAGCTCTGAAGGCCTGCCCTGCTTCAGGAGTACAGGAGTATAGGAAGACAGGAGTACAGGAAGACAGGAGTCCTGGATAGAACCCCACGTGACCCCTGGGCCTGAATGAGTGGGTGTGGGGCAAAACTGCCAGGAGCCAGAATTTTCTGGGGTCCAGGACCTTGTTTAGGAATGAGAGCTGGCCAGCCAGGCCCCATCACCTCCACTGACTTTCCCCAAAGACTTGACCAAAGAACCAATCTTACATGGCAGCTTGGAGCATCACCCCAGATCAGAATGTGGGAGGGCTGCCAAGAAGACGGGCCACCATGTGACACCAGAGTATGTGCCTGGGAAGGTCAGAGCCACAAGGGTGGGGCCCTGGGGTTTGGGAGAACGGGCAGGTCCCCTGGACACTGCAGCTGCTGGAGTGGTGAGCCCCCAACACGCGTACACCTGCTTTCGTGCCCTGAGAAGCACGCAGGCCCCTCACTGAACACACCACGGTGGCCGCTCTCAGGGCTCCCCCCTCAGGGGCTAGGAGGAGCCTGGGGTTTCTGAGCTCCATGGCCAGCTCCACCTGGAGGACTTGGGGGACACCTTGTCAAGTCAAACAGACCCAGAGCTAACCTGGGGAGACGAGCTCTCCTCAGCCTGTTGCCCAGACCCCTCTCGGAGCCCCCATCCTCCAGCTCCATTCTCCAGCTGGAGGGAGCTGGGCAGGGACCAGGGGCCACTGACCTTAACACATGTTGTGCCAGCCTATCTGGCATTAGCCTTTCCTTCTGTTACAGCAGGGAGAGGGAAATCACCTCATCTCCCTCGGCCAAGTCCCTTCTGGCCCCTTGTTGGGGCTCTGGTGGGTCCTGCCAAAGGACAGGCCCAGCAACTTCCCGCCTGGGCCTGGCAGGACCGAGCCTGGCCTTTCCTGCATGGAGTATCCTGGGCACTGCTTGCCGAGCTGCTAAGGTTCTTGAGGGCAGCCATGTGCAGATGAGTCAAAAGAGAAGATCCCCAGTCTTCTGCATGATGGCCATGGTGTCAGGTACGCCCACCAGGCCCCAGGAGTTTCTTGGAACTCTGAAGGCCTGCCCTGCTTCCCATGACTGGCTATGTTTCTAGCGGGTGTGGCCAGGCATATGGATTAGACCTCAGGGGTCATTCAAGCGCCCAGGTCTCCTCCTGGCTGGGGCTGACGAAACCCTGGGCTCTGGCCTCCACCATGACCAATAAGGGCTGCAGACAGCATGTACTATTTTATTGGGCCTCAAAAGCTTTAAATACAGAAATGGGGAGGGCTAGCAAAGGGGCAGACGTGGACACGCTGGCATTTGAGAATGGACGTATCAGAGAAATCACATAATCAACAGCTGGACAGAGAGCTGGGGAAAAGGGGAGTCTGGGATAGAAGTGGGGTGCCAGCTGGCCTTGGGTGCCAGGATCATGCCCTCCATAGGACAAAGTCTTTCATGTTTCTTCCTGATCTGAGGACAAGTTTTAGAAAACAAACCCCCAAAGAGAAACAAAATCAGCTGGGAGAGACGGCGGATGGCAGTGCCTGTCCTCGCAGAAGACAGTGGCCTGTCCCCTGCAAGCCTTGGACTCCCCCCCACCCCCCGTCCCCAGCCCAGATGCCACCCTACAAGACATTCCTATACACTGAAGCAAAGCTGGACCCAATCTATGCCCCCAATTTGAGGTCTGGAGCTGAAAACCCCCTCCCGGCAGAGGAAGAGGTACTGGCGTGAGCGGTGCTGGGGGCCAGACCCGATTCCCTAGCGGCTGTAGCCAAACTCATCTGCGTCATCGGCTCGGAAGTCTCCGTAGCGCCACAGGTTCAGCTGCGAGAAAACAGAAAATGGCTCTTCAGGGAGGTGGGACCTGCTGGGACCCAAACGGCCAAGCCCCTGTCTCAGCACCCTCTGGGGCTCCTGAGGCAAAAACTCACCCTGGCGCTCTTGGCTGACTCCTGGGCGTTCAGGTATTCTGTGATCTGGCGGGACAAGAGGACACAGGGGTGGTCAGGGTGAGGCCCAGGTCACGTCACTGCCCTGCTCACCGGGTCCCCAGCTCCCTCCAAGGAAAATCCAAGTGCAGAGTCACAGTCTCCTGGCTGTTTCTCGACTCTCCATGCTGGCTGTCTCAACCGTCTGAAACACGCTTCCCCTCCTGTCCACCTGGCGACCCATCCTGCCCCTTCACGTCTTTGGTCAAGTATCACCTTCTTAACGAGGCCTCAAATGACCCCATTTAAAATCACCACCACTCCCTCTGACATACTCCTGAGTCCCTGTCTTTACTTCTACTTTCCCTTTTTCCATTGCACTTATCGTCTAACATTTAATTTTGTTGACTTATTATATTTATTTTCTTCTTTGTCTCCTCATGCTTGAATGTAAGCTCCATGGAACGTTGTCTCTTGTTCACTGAGACCTGTCGGTCCTCAGTAAATATTTACTAAAAGAGTGAGTAAGTGAATGAATGAATACATTAGGTGTTTCTAGACACCAGCGACATTATGGGTAGCTTCGTATGGTGGACACTAAGAGCTCCAATTTTATAGGGAAACTTAAGCTAACTCCTAGGAGTGATCTAGGACACTGGGGGGAAGACTTCGGTCAGGCCCCTCCTGTCCAGATGAGGCACAGAAGTGACTCACACTGAGGTCTTGTTCCAAATGAGTTAATCAACTTGCAGAACCAGAGCCATGGATCCACAAACCACCAATCGTTATGTGGGAACAGAGGAAAGGCAAGAGACGGGGGAGAAGGGGAAGCAAGGGCACAGTGGACAGAGAACACTGGTTTCAACCCTGCCGCTCGTGTCCCTCCACTCAGAGGAGTGCGGGGGAGCTGGGCGCTGCAGAAGGGCACGAGCTTCCCACCGGCCTGGCCCATCCCTCGAGGCTGGCATGTCGTGGGGAGAGGCTGGGGGAAACTGGGATGGGAACGGGGCTGAGTGGGAGAGGCCTGGTCCTCGTGATCAACAAATGAGCAGTGCAAGGAGGTTTCCCAGGTGTCAGCCCCCGATCCTCATGGTCCACCCTATGGAGCATCCGGGCCGGCTGTGCTCTCCTCACGTCATGAATGGGAGACTCAGGCTTCCAAAGGCTGATCTCTAGGGCCAGATGTCTCATGAACGAGGGAGGTGGGGCTCAGGCCCAGCTCTAAGCCCTGCGCCTCTCCAAACAGGCTGGAGGGGTGTCGTGGCAGAGTGGCGCTGAGTGCTGGGAGCTGGTCATGGACTGGGAGAGGAGCAAGTGAGGACGGGAGAGACAGCACAACAGGCTGTGACCTTCTCCATGCCACCCCCGGCAGAGCTTCCTGGCCTGTCACCGGGGGTGCGGGCAAAGGCAAACCTTCCGCTCCAGTTTGCAGCTGTGTTTTCAGCCAAACCAGCAGCCAATTAATTTGGGATGTAATTAGCTTTTTAAATTTTAAACCCCAACAAACCCAAATCCATTATCTTCCCCCAACAGGAGCAGCAAGACGGTGGAGCTGCCCCTCTGGCTCCCGGTGCAGTCCCCTCCCAGTCCCCCCGTGACGGCGGTGGGAGGCGCAAGGGACACCCCACATCCGCAGCACGTACCACCTTCTGGAACTGTTTCTCCTTGCGCACCTCCACCATGACCAATCCCTCCTTCACCAAGCCCAGCCCCACGTCCCCCTTGGAGTCGGCAAACTGCAAGGTGACGTGGGGACAGCCGGCGCTCAGGTGCTCCACGTTGAGCAGGCACTGTGTGTTCTGGATGTCTCGCACCACGCTGTCCACGGCGTCTGTTCGAGCATCCTCCTGCGGCAGGGACACACCCCGGTCAGCGTGAGAGGCGAGCGCCAGCCATGAGCCATGAGGGCCCCAGGTCCTGTTCACGGACTTCAAGGAAGTCTGCCCAGCACGTGCCGGCATCACCTCACTCCCTGCTTAGACCCCAGCGAGGGAGGAAACAGGCTCTGGACATGAAGGGCCCCCTTGCCCACAGCCCCTCCCGCCCACAACACGAAGAATAACCTCCCTGCCCAGGCAGACAGGGCCTGACATCTCCTGCTGCTGCCCGAAGGGCCCCCGACACCCGGCTGCGGTTGCTGGACCAGTCTTCGCCCAACATGCCCTGGCCCACAAGGCCCCCTGTTTCTCAAGAGCCAGCTCAGAGGCTCCGATGCCACCTTCCCTCAACCTCCTTGGCCACGCCCCTCTCTCCCGTGACTCACAGACCGTCACCATTGTTTCTACTCCTCCCATCAGCCAGTGGGACCTCAGTGGAGGATTTTCGGCAGAGGTGTGACATGGTCAGAGCTGTTTGGGGGCAGTTACTTCTGGCGGCATCGTCTGAGCCTGGAAGGAGTGCTGGGAGACCACTGCAGCCGAGAGCCCAAGAAGCTAAAGACAGTGGCCACTAACCAGGGACGCACTGGGGGCTCAGCCCCGTGAGAGGGGGCTAGGGTGACGGAGGGGTGGGATCCAGGACGGGGCTGGGTTTCCTTCGTGCAGATACGTGCTGGGACTGCAGCAGTGTCTGAGTGTCATGGGACAGTCCCCGCTGAGAGGAAGGAAGGCGTGGAGACTCACGTCTTGGGGCACCTGGATGAAGGCGAAGGCATACTCCGTGGCTTGGGCTGGCAGCACGCGAGTGCTGAAGGTAGGTGGCAGGGTGCCCAGGCGGGAGGACGGCAGGATCTCTCTCTGCAGAGGACACACCAGGCCAACAGCATCACACACTCGGAGCTCCCTTGCTCTCGGGGGACAACTCGCACGGCCAGGCCCCTAGGGATTCTAACTCAGCGCCTCCATCCCCCACCCCATCCCCCAGGGCTCGTTTCCAAGTAGCCACATACACGGACTCGCCCAGTCCGCAAAGCCTGGGAGGTGGGAAGCTGGGCCTGGTGCTGGCACACCCAGTAGCTCCTACTGTATACCCAACCTGGTAGCTCAACTCTAATCACTGTCTCCACTTTCCCCCAATACCTTCCCTCTGTGACATGGGCTCCCTGACCCCTTTCCCACAGGCTGGGGGGGCCCTGGCTGGAAGAGCGCTCCAAGACGAGGGTCCAGGCAGTGCCCCGCCTGCTAGTGGTTCTGGCTCAGGTGTGTGGGGCAACCCCAGCCTGGCAAGACCACTTCCTCTGTGTATTCCTGGGTGGTAAGGTGGGAGTGTGGCCCAGCTATGGGCTTTCTATTAACGGCCCTTCCACACTAGTCCTCAGGAGCGGCATGGCTCTGAACGACAGCATTCTGTCCTGCTTACTGCTGGGAGACTCCCAGGCCCAGCCCAAGGGGCATTTCTCCCAGGGGTACCAGCCCCCTCCCAGCAAGCCTGGGTTTGGGATGTGCTGGGGATCAGCACACAAGGACCCAGTTGAGCACATGGACCAGGGGCCTTCGGGGACCCACTCTTCAGAGGAACCGGGGCTGTGGCTGCTGGGCCTGGACAGAGGACCACTCAGTGCTCAAAGGCCTCGGACCAGAGATACCAGTTTTGCCCAGTCACTCAGGGGTCACGGGCCTGTTAGAGGAACAGGAGAGAGGCCCACACGCTCACCATTCCATCAGGGAGGGAGGAAGTCTAAAGCTCAGAGGGACCTTGGAGAGGGCAGATGGACTTGACCTAGGGGCCTACTATGTTGAAGGGTCCCTGGTGGCACTTGGGGCCCCTCCCTTGCGCACTCGTCCACCTCCTGGCCCCCGCACTCACGTTGCCATAGTCGATGTAGAAGACGTGTACTTTGGCAGGAGACTCGACTTTCTCCACTCGGGCGCGGTACCTGCAGTGGCATCACGGGCAGAACTCAAGGGACAGCCCCGAGGAGGCCGGTCTCCCTGGAGCGCCAGCAGTGGCAGGGCAGGGGCTACAGCATTTCCCTGCCCAGGGCTCAGAGTGAACACCCATGGGTGTCACAAAGGGCAGTTCTCGGACTCCACAGCTCAGGGTGCTGTGGCCACCATTTAATGGAATCAGAGCATAGCTGGGAGCAGAGGGAGAGGGCAGCGTGTGGAGCAGATTAATGTGTCCTTGGGGCATAAAGCGACAAGACTAATGACTAGATTGATGCCTGCTGTTTAAACCCAGCACACTAAACAGCAGCTGTAATTAGCCGGCAGATCTGCCTGGGAGGCCACAGCAGGGAACGCATCCACATCACTTCGTCACCCTGGGAAGGCCATGGGCCCCACGCTTGGTAGATCAGACAGAAGTGACCTTCTTGCAGCTTTTGAGCGCTGCCGCTCACGTCCCAGGCAGCTGGGGTGGAGGGTGGCAGCTGGTCCAGGCTCACTGAGCACCAGCCTCTGCCCTCACCCCGTCCCCTACCCCCACCCTGATGTCATTTTTCCTGTGTGGGGTGAGGGGGGTGTTGGAGACCTCCAGCCAGCCAGGGCTTCCCCAAAGGAGTAGGCCAGGAGAGAGAAGGAGGGACACTTCTTTACGCCAGAGGCTGACTGCAGAAAAACCACGGGTTAAAGCACAGGCCGCAAACAGGCTGTGGGCAACAAAGAGGGCCACTCCGGAGAGCTGGCCAAGGTCAAGAACAAGCATCCAGTGGAAAGCCGGCCACTACGGCAAATGCCTGAAGTCTGGCTAGTGGCCCTGCAGGCCTGGGCCCTGGGGACAGAACTGCTGTTACTCCTACTTTAGACTCTTTGCCTTGGTCAGGTCCAGGGGGCCTACCATTCTCCGTCTACAAATTTGGCAATGCAGAATTCGCCCCGGCGGGGGGCATAGGAGCCCTCGATGGGAGGGTGGCTGGCGATGTCATTGCGCATGTTCTCCATCAGCTTCTCCAACTGGGTGCCTGTGGGGAGGAACAGGGAGTGAGACCTGGGTGCCATGTACCTTGGAGTATCATCTCTAGATGGGGCTGGGGAGGCAGATGAGCCTGGGGAGTGGGCAGGATGTGGAATGCTGTAGGGTGCCCGCGGCACTGGCTTGCCCCCGTCCCACAGGGAAGTCCCCTCTGGTCCCTGGTCGAGGAGGTTTCACAGTATCTTGCTGACACTTCAGGCCTTAGAGGCACCCAGTCTTCCAGTCTCGGCTCTCCAATCTACTGGCCATGGCCAGAGATGCCCTAGGGAATGATCCTGGGCTTTGGTTTAGGAGGTAGAGGAAATAAGTGGACACTAAGCAAGGCCAAGGCCAGCCAGCCTTCTCCATTCCTACTAGGGCGGGCCCTGGCCTGGGCCACAGAGGCGGTGACGGACAGCAGCCACTCTGCAACGTCTCCTGGGGGCAAAAGTGGAGCTGAAGGATGGGCCCCATACGACCCTGGACAAGGAAAGGGCCTCAGAATCTGCGCTGTGCAAGGCGGGGAACAGTTCTGGCAGCAGGGCCCAGTCTCAGTCTATTCCAATGTGGACACTCTGACCTGACGCGCCCCGTGAGACACATGCTGAACTGAACCTCCAAGTGCTGCCAGGCTGGGCTCCCACCCTCCCACGCCAACTCACTGCCCTCCTCCTTTCGGGGGAGGGAGACCCCTTCCCTGCCTTGTCTTTCCCGAACCACTGACCCTGGGTCATCGGTCCCTGCTGCTGGTCTGTTTTTCTCTGGGTGTGGCAAGCCCCAAGGTCTTCTCAGAGCCCTCCCCTGGCTCCTTCCTGCCACAGCCCCTCATCACTACTCTGCTGAGCATCAGCCCCCAGTGGCTTCTCCTTTGCGTCCCTCTGGGCCCGACTCAAGCTCTCAGCAGGCCCTTTGCTCCCCCTTCCCTCTCTGAGGCGAGGGCGGCTGGTGGTGGTGAAGGACTCGCCCCCCATCCTCAGGGCCCCCGGCCACTCTGTTACAAGGGCCTGACACATGACGGCCGTTGGTACGCTTGTCACAGTGGGCCTTGTCCATTCCCCGTCTGGTTTATGTTTCTGCCGCTACACCGGGAGCTCCTTCACGGCACAGACCATAGCTCATTCGGTTCTGCTTACTCTCAAGAGACCCGGTAAAGCCCCCTGTGCAGGGTGCCTGATGATCGCAGTGCTGAAGAGGGGCCCGCAGGCGCACGCCCTGTCCACACTCTCGGGCCCCCATGCCGGTGTTCACAGGATGGTTTCAGGGACTTTTCAGAAGGCGCTGCCCTCCCCCCACCTGGCAATAAACCCTCCGTTCTCCTGCGCCTGTGCTCCTTGCCCAGACAGTAAAATTTCAGGGACTAAGAAGCTACCTCTACACAGGCAAGGTCCCGCCATACTTGGTCTATTTTTATTATTATTATTATTATTGTTATTTTGCTCCGAGGCAACAGTTCTGCGAACAGGCAAAGCCCTCTGGGAAGTCCTTACACAGAGCCCGGTTGGTCATTTAGAGCCAATGGCAATGTGTTCGTCATTTCACCAGATCCTTCCCGAAGGCAGGCTTTAATTAAGAGAAGGGAAACAGGGCCAGAGGATGTCCCTGCCTCCAAGAGGGGTAAAAGGTTGCAGGAGAGGGAGGCTGTGTACGCTGAGGTTCGTTGTCACAGATCTGATGGAAGGCAGGGTTTTCTCTGGAGCCTACACCTATCCAGGTGGCGTGCCACACAGCACCTCACTCGCTCCTCCAATCTTCCAACAATACACAGTTTCCCCCAAGTTCTCTTTCTCTCCCTATTATCTGCCTTGGCTACCGCTCAGTGCAGCGTCCTGGCTTCCGAGAGCAGTCAGAGACAGCCAGGCGGGGTACAGAGCTGGCACAGGAAGCCTCTGAGATCACAAGACAGTATGCGGGCAGAGGCCTTGAACCCTCAAGCTCTGTCTCCTGGAGACACCGGGGCCTGTTCTTACTCAAGGCAGGTCTACCCAGCAGGACCCAGAGGCCCGGTGGAGCCTGCATGGGAGCCGGGGTACCCTGGGCAGGGTCTTCTTTGAGTTCCCTTTCCCCAAGCTCTCCAAGGGCCATTCTCGCTGGCTCCTGTGCTTAGGAATAGCTCTCCTTCCTACCTGGACCACCACCCAGACTCCCCCCACTCCACACCACCCAGCCTGGAGGCCCCCTCCCTGCTTCAGTCCCAAGGCAAAGACTGGGCCCCATCCCACCAGGATTACAGCTGGCCACAAGAGAACCAAATCCTCCAGGCTCATCATTTCCATCTCCGCCCCTCCCTGGCTTCGCTCCCCTCCCAAGTACAGCCAGCCCAGGGCTCGAGATGATCAGTCTTTCCCGGTGAAATGACATTGCCACAAGAGCAGGTACCTGCCTGGGAAATATCATTAGAGGGGAGGTGGCTGAGGCGAGGCTGCTGACAATCTGGAGTGGGCCTGGGGGTGGGGCCGGGGAGGGCGGGCACAGCCGCACCCTGCCACCTACGGGGCTGCCTCCAGTGCCACCGACACCTTCAGCCCCCTCCGCCCTGCAAGGATCTGGCTCTGTGGACTGAGAGCTGGCTCTGAGAGCTTTTTCCTCTGACCTCAACTAAAACGTTTCCCTGCAGAGGGTGGCAACGAGAGGAGGGAGGTCAGGATGGCGACAGTGAAGGGAGTAAAGGTGGGAAGCTGGGCTGGAGGGGCCCCAGCGCAGCTGCTGGGAGAGCCGGCTCTACTGCCCTCTCTCCTCCAGAAGCCTGAGGTCTCTGCCGAGGGGACCCTGGCCACGGTGCGCTGCACTTGAGGGCAGGAGGAGGGAAGAGGGTGGAGAGAGAGGGTCCTTCAGAAAGACTTTCTGGGGATGACTACCCCTAGCGTGCTGCCAGTTACCATGGCAACTGGCTACCACTCAGGGCTGTGGCAACCTGTGGAGAAGGAGAAACCCCAGCAGAGACAAGCCCAGGCTCCCCCTCCTCGCCTCCCACGGAAGCTGAGGGGGAGAGGCACTTAGCAGAGCCGGCTTGTGCTTCCCGACCACACAGAGACAATCTGTCCGTTGCTTCCTGATACACTCTGAGGGCTACAAGTCCTCCTGCCCAGCCCTGCCAGGGGTGTCTGGGACTAAAACAATTACCTAAGAGTCTCCGAGCACCACCCAGACAAAACTGGTTATCTCACCAGTCCTCAGAGGACCTGCTCAGCCTCGCCCGCTCCGGGGTCACTTGCAGCTGATAAAACGACCTCGGGCCCGGGAGGTGGGCAGCAGCCGCAGGCTATTTGGGGAGGCCCCCGGAAGCCCTGGGCTGTGTCCCTCCCTCCCACTGGACAGAGGGGCCCTGAGGCGGGCCAGGTCATGCCAGCAGCCGTGAGGGGCCGCGCCTGTGCGCTCACCCGTCTCCACATCCTGCACGTAGAAGTGCAGGTCGTCGGTGATCTCAGTCACAAACACTGGCTTGTAGCTGGCCGAGCGCTCCTTCTCCTCCAGCACGGGCGCCACCTCCTCCACGGGCTGCTCCTCGTAGCGGGCCCAGACCTGCGTGTGCAGTCAGCACAGGGGAGGAGGGGATGAGGAAGTGAAGTCAGAAAGGGTGCCAGGAAAGGGGCTCCGGGCAGGGGGGAATCACTGCCCCGGCGGGTGAGTGTGGAGGTAATGTCACCACAGGATGAGCCCCTGGAACCCTCCTACCTCTGGGCGGGGGTGGGGAGAGCACATCCCATCCAGCGGCTCTGACAGGCATCAGAAGCAACCGGGGAGCTTACTGAAAACGTAGGTGCCTGGGTCCCACCCCAGCCTGCCAAATCAGGATGTGCTCTCAGGGTCCCAGGAAAAGTGAGTCAAAACCAAAGTCTCCCCAGGGATTCCCATTCTCACGCATACCAGCGTGTGAGAACCTCGGTGCTGGAGTGGTGCTGGGTCCCCATCGCCCTCCCTCATACCACCCTGCGGGGGTCACTCTGAACTCTCCAGGCCCTCCCACTGTCACAGGGCCACAGGTGCTCCTGAGACTCTCCAAGTGACAGCCCTGGGCCGCGGGGGCGAGGGCTGCCACTGTGCGAGGATGCCTCTGTTCTCACCTCCAGCAGGCTGCTCTGACCCCGGCTCAGAAGCTGGGCCACGCCCCTCCACCCTTCCCTCTCCCTTCCACCCCTAGCCCTGCACTGTCAGGGTTGTAGCGGCTCAGAAGCTGATTCGGGGTGACAGCACGTCAAATCCAATCCTGCGGCCAGGAGATTATCCCAGTGGTGAGGCCTGTCATAGCAGGGGAGGGAGGTGGCTCTCCATCTGAGTGCTGGAAAGGGGGTGGGGGAGTCCGGGGGACTGGACCGCACACGGGGTCCCACAGACACACACACAGGAATGAGTGGGGTGGTGATAAAATATTAGCCCAAACCTTATATGCTTGCTAGGTGCCACACTAAATGTTATCCAAGTACTAGGCTCATTTAATCCTCACGACAACTGTTTGAAAAGGTATAAACATTACCCCTGTTTTTACAAATGAAGAAACTGAGGCACACAGGCTTGCAAGATGTAGCAGAACCAGGATTTGAACACAGGCGGCCTGGCCCTAGAGCTCTTCAAGGGGAATTTTGGCAGTGACTGGGCCTCTGGACACAAAAGGTAGTACTGAGCAACAGGGAAAGCTGTAGGTGGGGAGATGTGGACTCTGGTCTTTTCATTTTGCCCTTTACTTTGCCGTGTGACTTTTGTCAAGCCACATGCCTTGTGAGTCGCCTTTTCTTCCCTTGCAAGAGATGGTAGAGTATGACCACATGATCATGCAGCTGACACACGGACTCCTGGGGGCATCAGGAAGCAAGCAGCTGAAGGGCTGGAAGGCTGGAATTACTGACCCACTTTGGGCCACACCCGCAGAGGCCATGCTCCTGCCTTTAATGTGGCACGCGTGTGCGTCCCTCCCCTAGGAGAGGCAAGGGCCCCGAGAACTGGAATGAGCAACAGGGACTTTCTGAGCCGGGGGGAGGCTGCCAGACGGGGGCGGAGAGGGATGGGAGAGACGTCACCTGGGCCCGAACTTCTGGCCCCTCCCCAGCAGTGGCCCTCCTGACCCAGCAGTCTGTCCTCTGCCCCCCTTTCCCACCACACCACCCTCCAATCTGTCTGCACTCGGTGCCCCTACCCGCTCCAGACCAAGTCAGCGGCCCTCCCCTCTCCCATCGTGCTCCCTCCTTTCCCAGCACACAGCGGGCTGGAGACGCAGGGCCCCTGTGCTGCCTCCTGCGCGGGCCCCCATCCTAACTCCACCTGGCTTCCCTCGGCTGTACCGCTGTACGGAAGGAGGCTCTTCTTCCGTGTGGGTGAATTAGGAACAGACTGACAGGGTGAGAGCAGAAACTGCTAACGACTCCTCAAGTAAAGGTGCCTCAGGCGACAGCGTCAGGTTTCCTCCTGGGAGAGAGGAGGTGGAGCGTCTTCCCTGGCAGGTGCGGGGGGGCAGCGGGCTAGAGGTCACGGATGATGCAAACAAAGCCTCGGGTTGGCCCTCAGGCCCCTCTCCTACAAGGAGGCGGCAACGGGCCAGTCCCGTTGGTGTCCCACAGCTGCGGGGGAAGCAGGAGGGGAGCACAGGGGTGTATATTGCTGCCCCCTGAGGTGAGAAGACACGAGAAGCACCAGGTTGCTAAAGGGCAGAAGAGGGAGAGCTCCTCCTCAGATGGAGGAGCTCCACTTGTAGGAGAGGACGGGCTTGGCCCTTCAGTCGTGGAGCCGGGCGGGGTCCCTTCCCAAGCTGGTCAGTGTGGCTTCCTGGTGGGAAGCAGTCAGTCAACTGGATGGGCTTGGCCGCCCAGGTCCCCACCCTTAGAACAAGGGCCTGCTTTGCCCACACTGGCTTCTGTTGACCCCTGCAGAACCTGGGAAGGGAGGGGACAGACACATCGGCAAGACACCCTCTGTGACCCTGCCATGGCCCTGGCTACAGACACAAGTGGGCAGTGGGCAAGGGGAGCCCCTCCCTCCTCTGCTACATGCTGCTCCGTCGCGCCATTTCCTGTCCTGCTCAGATCGCTTTTGCATCCCGGGGCCAGGTCAGGAGTAGAGGCTGTCTCCCCTCCTGTCCTCACCCTGCCCCTGGCCCTCCCTCCTCCCTGGGGAGCCCTGGGCGCGCCTCCTGGCAAACGATGGGCAGTGTGGACCGAGGCTCCACTGGCTGGAGCCTTTCCTTTCTAGACCCTATTTAATATCGCTGCTCAGGAGGCTCCGGAGGTGAGGCTGGCATGGGGCCAGGGTGGTGGAGGCCTTCAAGCCCGCATCGGGGAAGCCAAGCTCAGTAAAAGCCAATCAATGGCCAACAGAGCCCTGTCAAGGGCCCTGCTGGGGCACAAAGGGGGAAGGGCGATGGGGGAACAGTCCAGACAGCTGCCATCTGCGGCTCCCTCTTTGGTCCTCAGACCTGTCCAGGATCCCTAAAGGAGGCGGAGGGGGGAGCCCTGCATCAGCCTCCTACAGAGGAAGGGGAGGGCCTGACTGGCCTCTTCATGAGGAGAGGTGTCTGCAAGGCACAGGGAGGAATTAGGCCTGGCAGGGAGGCAGCTAAATTCTCAGAGCTGCGAATACAGCACTGCGGGGTTTCCCCAGACAGGCCTGCTCAGAAATGTGCTCGCGTATAATCACACCCACCTAAGACTTCTGCTTGCTCCTTGTCTCACAAAATCTCTCTGTATTACTTTCCTCAGTCAGCTCATAGGTACCACGATGATCTTTTAACCCCAGATGTGCCTGTCTCTCGAGAGCTAAGGCAGCTCTCATGGGGTCACCAGTGGGGCAAGGCTGGGGATCCTGGGGACACCTCAGATATATAGTTTACTGTCCCCCAGCGGACCACCAACTTCTCTGAGTGCAGCTAACTCTGAGGGCCGCTGCAAGGCTCTGCCCACACTACTCCTGGGTCCCGGCCCCACCAGGAGGAGGCAAGTCATGTGAGGTCACCCCGGGATCCTTGAAGAGGCTGAGATGTGCAGGAGAGGGACCCAGGAGGCAGGCAGGCCCCCACCCTGAGGGTGGTGCGCCGCATTTTAATTGGACTGGAATAAAACCACGCAGCCTGAGTAAGTAATTAATCACTGGCAATTACTCCTCAGCACCATCACGTGGCACCCGCGAAATGATGACTTGGGTTCTTTCAGACAAATCCACTGTGTAGTAAACAGTGATGCCCAGTTCAGCACCCAAGCAAGGGACCACCCTCCATCTTTGGCCAGATTCCCTTCTCTGTCCTCTCCTTGGTCCCTCTGGGGTCTCTACTCTCAGAGGGTAGAAGATCACTCAGATCTGAAGAGATAGCTTCTCAGCTCAGGTGCTGAGTAGCCAGGGAGCAGGGCCAGGGGGCAAAGATGCTTGCAGAATCTGGGCCTTAGAGGCCGGTGCTTGCCACACTGACACCCAGCCGTTAACTCGTTCAGCCTTTGCACGTGAGGCCCATGGAGGTGGCAGTCTTAAGTTCAGCTGCCACAAACAGGAACGCCAAGAGGAAGCTCCTGTGCTGCAGGAGCCAAGGCTGTCGGCTTCCCCATCAGTCTAGGCAGAGAGGGTTTAATGTGGGCAGAACTGGGACAAGGAAGCGTGGACATCTCCTTGGGGGCCCCGTGGTGGCCTGCTCACTCCTCCAAGGCATGGACAGTCCCTTTTACCTGTCTTGGCTTTTGGGGCCACCTCTCCCTGGGGTCCTTCAGCCTCCAGTAGGATCGGTCACCTGCCCTAATCTCTAGGGGATGGGAATAAGACATACACAGAGATCCAAGATGGTGTCCCGGACCGGGCCCCTGGGGGTAGCGATGTGTCCTCTCTTAGAGGATAGGTGGGAAGATCCGGAGTGGGGTGAGGACGAGGAGCCTGCCGGGCCCCAAAGTCCCTCCTCCCTGTGGCAGGTGTCTGGGCCTTGGCTATGAGAGGCGAGTTGTAAGCCAGATGGCTGCCCCATGGGGAAAGAAACGTTTATTCCTGCAACAAATTTATGGCTCAGCATGGCTGTCCCATGAAATCCTCCTCAAACTCAGAGAAGCCCTGAAAAATTGTGGCCAGCTGATTTATCCCCATTATCGGTGCTGGGCTGTAAGTCAGTGGCGACAGGCTGGGGGCGGGGGGTGCCGAGCCCGGCTCCCATCACCCAAACCACTGGGTTCTCTAATCGTCCATTTGTTTCCAAAGGCTGCTTTCCGACCCACCCCCCTTGTCTCCTCAATGCAGTGTCTGCAGAGAGTGATGGGCTGTAAATCTGCTGTCCTAACAGCTTTATGCATCTCCTGGGGCAGCTTCCAAAATGGGCTTCCCTGCAGGGCAATGTGAAGGAAATTCAGACGTGGGCCGCAGGCCAACCCGCCTCTCTGAGAGCACCGGAGGGCAGGGCGGGGGAGGGCAGGCTTCCTGGTCTCCTGCGGCCCAGGGGCTCCAAGGTCACCTTCCAGGCAGCTTCCTGCTCCAGGGCCACCAGAGCTGGCCCAACAGGGAGTGCTCAGAGTGGGTCCGGGGCCATCTCAGCGTGGGGATCCTGACATGGGGTCTGAGACCAGCGCCAACCGGGGTCACTCAGTTGAGGGGTGACAGAACCGCTTCTGTCTGTCGTGTGGAGACAGCGGTGCTGGTGCGTGGGGGTGGAGGGGAGGGTGAGAGAGGGCAGCCCCTGCCCCCCCAGCTAGGCCCAGTTCCACAGCCTACCTTCTCTTTCTTCTGCTTGGCGGCCTCCTCGGCAGACAGCAGGGACTTGTAGTAGGAGCTGCGCTCGGCGGTGAAGTGGACCTTGGAGAGCGCGTGCTCCACCAGCAGGACGGACAGGTTGGCACTGTCGATGTGCAGCCAGCCGATGAAGTTGCCAGCCTTGTCCATGCCCTCCACCTCCACCTCCACCTGGGGAGCAGAGACAGGGGGCATCAGCCTGCAGCAGGGGCCCAGGGTGGGCAGCGGAGGACAGCGGCCCTGGGCCACTGCCACCACCGTCACTCCACGGGACAGGAGTAGCTGGAAGGATGAGTCAAGCAGAGTAGGAGCTTGTGGGAGCCTCTTAGAGCCCTTCACTTGAGTGCTGTGAGCTGGTCTATACTTTTCAGCCTCTTGCAGCCCAGAACCATTGTTGACAGATACGTCACTGACAAAGCAACTTCAAAACCCCCCTTTCTTCTCAAATCCCCTCCCCTTCCCCTTGGCAGAGAGCTACTAGGGTAAACTTGACTCTCCTTAGCTTAAGCAAGCTCTGTGTGTGTGTGTGCACGCGCGTGCGCGCAAGCATGTAGATAAAGGTCAGGGGTGAGACAGGCAGCGGCCATAGCTGTGGGAACATCCCACTCTTCTTCAGCACCCAGTGAACCCCAGCTCCTCCCTGAAGACAGGCCCTGGGGGAACAAGGCAATCCCCGAGGAGAGGGGAACTTGTGTTCTTCCCGGAAGAGCTGAATGAAGTAATGCTTAATGAAGGTAATGAAAGAGGTGGGATGAAAGCCAGGTGAGGAGAGGAGGGAAGGGGATAGGTAAGCAGAGAGATGTGGGCAGGAAGTGCACTACCACACGGGGGCAGCTCGGGGGTGATTCCAGCAGGAAGTTATCCCTAAAAAAGCATAACTGGAAGGGTGTGCTCACCACCATCAGCCCAGACCTCGGGGCCGAGTGCTATGGCCGATCCCCAGACCCTGCAGGATCCCTGCAGAGCCCAAGGGCTCCCGGGCCTCCTCCCCTGAGGACTTCCCCAAGACCCAGGACCCCAGACCCGGCATGGACTCTGCTCCCACCTCACGAAGGCAAAGGCCCAGGAGGAATTCCTTCTTTGATCCTCTCCTGACCTTTCTTCTCCTGCTAAAGGGGCCTGTAAAAGCCTTTGCTGACAAACGTAAAAACCTGTATTAATTTAAACGGCTTCAAGCTCGATTAAGCAATAAAATGAGTGTCTAAATACCTGGGAATTCTCTGAAGCCTGGGCTGGAGCCAGTGGCAGCAGCCAAGGGCAGAGGGCTAGGTTTGAGGGGCGAGGAGGGAGGAGAGCAGTCCGCCCACCTGGCGGAGCCCTGACTCAGCAGGGAGAGATGCCCGGGACACGACTCCCTATAAGCAGACAGAGGCGGCTTGGGCGGGCGGAGGGAAGGCAGTGGGGGTGGGACAAGGAGCAGGACCAGGGAGGTGGGACCCTGACTTCTTCCTATTCTTGAACACCCTTCTTCCTCCTTGAGGCCCCCCCGTTACCCCTTCAGGTGGAATGCAAGTTCAACGACACATGAAGCGGGGGTGTGGCACAGAAGGGAATACACAGAGTTTATGAGAGCTAGAAAAAAACAAGATGTTAGACCCATCCAGTCCAACTTGATCTCGTCGGCAGGGAAACTGACGCACAGACGAGGGAAGTGGAGCTCGCAAGGGTCAGAGCTGAGAGCAGAAGCCAGGTTGCCCTGCTGCCTTCTTTCCCTACCGCCTGCTTGACTTGGGAGCAGCAAAGACCCTCCCCTCCTCCTCCCCCACAGCCTCTGTCTCAGGAGCAGTCCTTCCTTCCTCCGGGCACACCTCTGACGCCCCTTCTTCGCCTTCCACTGGGTTGAGGCCAGCTCCCTCCACCACCCTGCACTTCCCTGGTACAGCTGGGGCGGAAGTGTTGGGCTCTGCTGGGCTGGGTCTACCCCACGCGGGCCTCACACCGCTGAGGGCTGGAGCAGGGAGAACCAGCGTCCGGCACCTGGAGGTGGCAAAACGTGTTTCTCCTTTCTCGAATTCTGGCAATTAATTTACTGGAGGACCTGCATTTGTGGGAGAGGTCAGGTGGGCAAAATGGGACTCGATAAAAAAACAGGGGCCCCAAGAGCTCATCAGCCAATAAGCCACCTAAATTCACTTGAGGTGAGTGACGGACTCCCTGAGGAGCCCTTTGCCACCTTTTAAATGCCCGGGGCGCTGAAGCACTGGGCGCCCCTACAGTGGGAGGGCTAAGGATGGCGGAAGAGGCTGCCAGGCTTGCAGTGGTCAGACAAGAACAGGGCTGGGCAGATGATACATGAGAAGACCATCTCCTTCATTTGCCGAGCTTTATCAAATGTGCTAAGGCCAAGCAGCAGCAGGTCCCAGGAGAATTCTGGGAAGAGCAGAGGGCTGCCTGCCTTGTGCTTGGGGGCTCATGAGACAACGGGTAGAGTACGGGGTGCTGACGCAGGCTCCCACCACCAAACCACTGGGCTCCTTTGCATTTGGGGGCTCAGGACACACCTGCTCATGACCAGCTGAAAGCAAATCAAACTGGAACAGTTCCCAGACCAACACTGAGCCCAGGCCCATGCCAGCACCCCCATTCCCGACCTCTTGTCTTCCATGTGTTCACTGCCAGGTGTCCTTTTCTTAAAACTGAGGATGGCTGCCCTGCTCGGCACAAGGCCTCCCTCCAGCCTGAGGGCTTGCGGTGGACCGGTGTGACACGAAGCTTGATGGCTTCTCTTGGCACCAGATTCCTGGGATGGAGGCAACAACCTCAGAGAGACGACTTGCAGAGGCAACTGGCCAGGTACAACCCTTCTCTCCTATAAGGTGCCCACGCTCAGACCCCACTCTACAAGGCCAATGTCGAATTTACATCTCACCCTCTGAGGCCACAAACCAGATGCCAGCCTCTCAAGGCTCCCACTAGAGGGCGACCCCAGTGACTAGCAGCCACACCTGGGGCCAGAACTGCTGGGGAGCTGCCAGGCTCTCTTGGCAGGTGAGCTCTGGCTTTACACTTACCCAGCCGCTCCCTTCCTGCAATCGATATGTTAACTTGGGCTTGACAAACCGCTGGGCCCAGCCAGCTGCAGAGGAAAGAAATCTCTGGCCTTGGGCACTGTACTGCCGCCCAATCCATCCTGGGTTGTAGAGGGAGATAAAGCTGTCGCCCCTGGGTCTCTGCTTCCCCTTTTATTACAGCTGCCGCCACCACAGTAATTTCTCAATCAAACAACGGGGCTCAGGGGAAGGTGGGCTGGGCTCAGTGGAGGGATAGGGCTGGGCCAGTGTTCCCGCTGCTCCTGAGACGCTCGCTCTCTGCCCTCACCCTGTGCTATGTCTATCCTTCTGGCCACGCCCCAGCCTGGATGGGCACAGGGGTTCAGTGTGAAGATCAAAGTCTTGACTCTTTAGCTCTGGGAAAGTTGCATGGGAACCAAGCAGAGGGTTCAGCAGGGCGCTCCCAGGTGGGTATATGTGTTCATCCTTCATCATGTCTCTCTTTCATACTGACTGCTAGGAATCTGTGACTTGACTATAATATTATGTGGGTCCGTATCTGTAAAAGCTCTGTTTCTGTGTTCAACTTTAAGACTCAGCCTAAAGACTCAAATTTCTGATATTTTCTCCTAATTAAAAAAATATATACATATACACACGCATAGGCTTATATACAGTTATTTGGGGGTACTTGTCTCTATAAAGTCACCATGAACAAGGAATTAGGGAATACCGAACCACTGCCCCCAGGGGGAACACAGCGTTAGGTTCCTACAAGACTCGAGTCACATTTTTATCAACTTATCAAAACATAACCTTCTTCTATGAGCGTTTCTGTTTAAAGACACCGCATTTAATACATATTGATGATTCATTAACACTGAACTCACAGCCAACAGCACTGTAACTCATGCTTGAATAAAGCTTATCTAACACATGGATTTTCTCCTTAAGGCGCATCACAGCCTCTTGTACTCAGGAACACTAGACAGCACTTCAGCGCCATGCTTGGAGGCCATTTTTAAGTGCAAAACCCGGAAAACCGTGGCACTAAATAGACCACAAGGAGGGCACTTGTTTGCAGAATGAGGAGCTGAAACAAGAAGGGAGAGCCGCTGCCTGTGCAGCCTTAGCTGGGAATGTGCTCACCAGGAGACTCCGTGTGCATCTACAAATGATCCAAAGAGCACCAGGAGTACTGACTGAGGTTACAAATAAATTTTAGTAATTAAGTGAATTTGCAAATATGGACTCATGTGTAATGAGGATTGACTATATACAGATACATAGACAGCAATTTCCTACAAGCTGCCTCCAACTGTAGACAGGACTTAGGCGAGGCTCATTCTTGTCCAACACACAAGAAACCTCTTCTGGTTTCTTTCTGCTACCGCAGCATTAATGAGATAACTATTCATGGAGTGTGGTGTAGAGTGCGAAGCGCTATACAGCATGGCTACCTGTCTCTCTGGCATCTTGGAATGTTCCAGGAAGAGATCTGGACTCACCGTCTTCCTTGGGAGGCCTCCTACAGCGGCACGTGACCTCAGGTAGGTCAGGCCTTGGGTGACTACCACAGGCTGCCAGAACACTTCATAAGCATGTGGGCATTTGGTGTGTACACAGGTGGGATGATAATGGCCTTGAGGGGACCACGGAGTATGTGTACATGTGGACACAAGCAATGTCAGCAAGGGACAGATGATGGCTCTTCTCCTCACTCCCCCTCCTCAACGCTCATACAGAAGCCGAATGCTGAGACCTAGCAACACATGGAGCTGGGGGGAGGAGACTGCCTCCGGAGAGACTATAAGAAGGGGTGGTGCCACGTGGAGGAGGAGGCTTGGTGATAACTCTGGTTAAGACAGAGCAAGAGGGCTTCCCTGGTGGCGCAGTGGTTGAGAGTCCGCCTGCCGATGCAGGGGACACGGGTTCGTGCCCCGGTCTGGGAAGATCCCACATGCCGCGGAGCCGCTGGGCCCGTGAGCCATGGCCGCTAAGCCTGCGCGTCCGCAGCCTGTGCTCCGCAACGGGAGAGGCCACAACAGTGAGAGGCCCGCGTACCGCAAAAAAAAAAAAAAAAAAAAAGACAGAGCAAGAGCCTAGATGTCCAAAGGTCAGGCCTGATCCTCAGGCACTGAAGGACACCGAAGTGCTGCCACACTGTGCACCCCTGCTGGTCTGGTCACCTGCCAACATCTCTTGTCCTGTGCTCTTGATGCTGGCAGAGTGGGTGGGGATTTTGTGGTTCTGAACTAGGCCCCGTGAGGTGAGCTCTTCCAGCTTCCACACCACCCTCCCGTGAAGGCTTCCCTAAACCTCAGCCTGCAGTGAACTGAACACCTGGCCTGAACATTTATGGGCTTATTCTCCCTTTGACACGTAGGGGCCAATGTATAGCATAGAGGTTAAGAGCACAAACTCTGGAGCCAAACAAATCCACCCACCACCTGTATGAGCTCTGGTGAATCAATTACCTTGGAACTGCAATAGTACCTACTTCAAAGGATCTGTTTTGATGATAAATGAACTAATATAAGTATGCTAAACACTTAGAAGAGTGCTTGACATACAAATACTTCTTCATCATCATCACCAATTATTTACTTCTGGGGAAGGGTAGTTATTTCATTTCAAAATGTCTTTATTCTCCACCTAGACTGTCAGCTCCAAGGCAAGTGAAGCCTGCTCTCTGAATCTGCTCCAGAGCTGGGTGTACTGACTGGGCCATGAGATGGTAGAAAGAGCATGAATCTTGCAGTCAGACAGACCTGGGTTCAGATCCTAAATCTAGCCGTGAAGTTTTGGTGACGTAAAACTGCTCCCTCTTCCTTCAACTAAGGGCCAGCTGACAGCAGCCAGGCTAGTTACAAGCAGCAGCAGCCCTGTGTGGCTGAGCTCAGTTCCCTTGGTTCTTAACACCCAGAGTGGGAGGTGAGGGAAGTGCAGGCTGATGGGACAACCTAATGAGTGACTGTCCCCAAACCCAGCTGAACAAACAGACGCCTTTCTGATCAGTGGAGCGGGGAGGGATCCTTCTCCACCACAGGGCCCATCGGGTATGTGGCCCAACCAGCCGTGCCCAGAGGGAGAGCAGCCAGCCCCACTGGGCTGGGGCAGCCAGCAGGCCTTGCTGCCTCACAGCGGGACACATCCTCCTGTTCCCAAGCACATTAAGGTGCCACTAATGAAATTGTTCTGGCTTATTTACCAAATTAATACAAATGGCACAGGCTGTTAATTTGCACGTCTCCTAATTACTGAGGAAGCACCCCCGTCCCAGGCAGCACACACCTCAGCGCCCACCCCAACAGGCTGTGGTCTCACCCTTCGCGGCTGCGGGTGCGCAGGGAAGGGCAGAAGGGGAGGAGGAAAGAGGAGACTCTGAGCAGTTCCCGCCTCCACGGCTGGAAGCAACCCGGGGAGGGAAGGTGGCGGTGGCCGTGAACGCTTTGTTTCCCACAGCCCTCTTCTCAGCGACTGGAGTGTCCTGGTCTCCCCCCCGCCCCGCGCCCCGCCACTGGTCCCCTTCTGGATTCTGTCCAGCTTCTTAACACAGCAACTACTTCGATCCAACAGGCGATGGGGGCGGAGTCATTCTCCCACTCCAGGCAGTGAGGCCCAGTCTGCCGGGGTGCAATGCCGGGCCAGCCAGGTGAGGGGGTGTGCAGGAGAAACGAAAGGCAGACAGGGGCTGATGTTCTTACAGAGCCGACGACGCTAACCTCTCCTGGCCCCCCAGCCAATCAGCCTCTGAAAGAGTACTGTGCGTTGGGGAAGAAGACCAGATAGCTCAGCTGCAAGACCACAGAGGAAATTTCCACCACCTTGGGGGGTTCATTCAGCTGTCCCTCTCCTGCTCCAGGAGCCAAGCTGGATGCCCAGGGCTCTAAGTCTGGGGCAAAGCTGGAAACACGCAGGTCCCCTCCTGTAGCCTTCTTCACGGTGGGGTTGGGGGGAAGTGAGCTGGAGGCCGCCTCCACGGAAAAGCCAGCCTAAATGAGGGAGCCAGGGGCACTTAGGGCAAAGGAATTTAAAAATGTTGGACCAGGTAGGACATACAGCAGGGGGTGGCACGCTCCACGTGGTGACTCAGGGCAGCCAAAGGAGGCACAGCACAGAGGGGGTTTTTGGCAATGCGGGAGGGTGGGGAGTCTCCCCTCCCATATAACCCACCTTCCCCTTTTTACTCGTTGGGAGGATGGAAAAGAGGTACAATCTCCCCCGGGAAAACGTCTTGGGCTCTCTCTTGTGCAGTGCCTGAGGCAACACAGGAAATTACTGAGCCTCGGCCCCAGAGGCTGGGAGGCTGTGGACTGCCTGGAAAACAGCTGAGGGCGATGCTCCCTCCCCCAAGGGAGGTGGCTGCCTCAGTAGGACAGGTGATGCCAGCTGGGCAAGAGTGGCAGCTCAGGACATGCCTGCCCTGGGGCATCTGGAAAGGAAGACTTCCTGCACAAGAGGTGGCAGAGGCGGGAGGGGAGAGGTGCTGGCTGCAGGTTCCTCCAGAAGGTGCAGCAGGAGTGCGGATACCTCGGGGGAGGTGACATCATTGGCCCCAATGACAGGCAGAAGCCTCAGTCCTTTCCATATGCTATCTGGTCCTAGCCCTGCTTTAAATAACCCCAAAGCCATCAGTAACAAGCCTGGAACTGGGAACAAGATAGGAATGAGGCTTAGATGGGGAAAAGGCATTGAGAAGCATAGCAAAAACCCTGGACTGAAACAGCGATCCAGGGTCCAGCTCTTCTGGGCTGGGGTGTCATACCCTCCTCCGGGCTCAGTTTCCCCACATGCTAGTGAGAGTTGAACCCGGTTTTTAAGGTTCTCTCTGCTCGGAACGTCCTAAAGTATGAGCTGGGGTTAGGGGTGGTGGCCCTGGTGGCGCACCAGTATGACTGAGAAGACAGACAAGGGGTTACGTGGGAGAGAAGGGCAGGGGGGAGGCCCACAGGCGCATCGGCAAGCCCTGAGGGAGAGCCTGCAGAGAGGAAGAAAGGCACTCCAGCTCTTCCCGACCCGCACGTCCCATGCAGAGCTTCCCGCAAGAATGTGAGCAGAGATCCAGGGCGACCAGAGTGCAACTGAGCCTCCTTTTCCTGCCCCGCAGAGGTAGCCATGCTGCCGGAGAGCTGGGCTTTCCACCATCACTGATGCTGCAGGAAGGCTGTAAGGTGCTGCCACAGCCGGAGCCGTGAACTTGAAGAGACACCTCACCTTCATATAGTAGCAGCCTAACACAGCGAACTCGTCCCCTCCACCCTCGGCCACGCGCAGACACACGGTTGTCCCTCAGAGACGAAGAGCATTAACACGAGGCAATTAATAATGTAACGCTCCGGAAGCCGCAGAGGCAGTGCCTATGAAATGCCTCCTGGGTCTCACTACCGCCACCCGCCGGTGGGGAGCGGGCAGGTGGGGTGCAGAAGCGGTACCGAGCTCCCCTGTGCTCCTGGAGTAGCAGGGCCCCAGCCCCCACCGGCGCCGCTGCTACTAATTCCTCATCACCTCCAGACCAAATGATGCTTTCAAGCCCGACCCACAGCGCCAGTTGTTCTCAGAAAACCTCTTTTCTGACATTTGTGCGCTCGTCTAAGCCAAAGCCCTAGGAATGCCTGGAAATCAGGCCCGGGTTGGCAAGAGGGGCCAAGAGGCTCCTGGAAATTGAGGGAAGGCCGGAGCACTGGGCAAGGTGGCTCAGCTAGAAGCTCAGGGCTTCCTTCTCTCTCTCCTTGAACACCTCTGGGATGAGGGGTGGGATGACAGAGGTCGGGGGTCGGGGGGCAGCTCCTGGTCCTGCCTGAGGTGGAGAGGCTGGAGCCGAGGCGATCAGCTGCGTCTGAGTCTGCTGGGAAATGCAAACCTGCTGACTCCAGGCCTTTGCAAGCGGCAACGCAGTTTACAAACTGATGCGATCTGCTCCTTTGGTGCAGACAATAAGGAAAGCAGACTGTTCATCTTCCCAGGAAAACCCGGGGCTGGAAGCTGGAGGGAAATTTAACTCTCTCTTCCCTGAGGTTCATGCAGGGAATGTGGCGGAACTGGGGGCCCTCGCTTTGCCCCCACCCCTGTCCAGGGCACCACCACTGACATCCTTTCCCACAGGTTTCCCGAGCCTGAGGCAGGCTCTGGAATCCCTTCTGGAAGTGGGGTGCACCTGAACGGCCCCGCTCCTCCTCATGTTCCCTGGCTGATGCGGAGAAGAGTGGTCCCAGCCAGAAAGAGCGGCGAGGACTGCTCTTCATCTGGGGCCTCCACACAGCGTCCTGGCCCCCAGCCCTTAGCTTGGGCCAGGGAGCCAGCCGCAGTGGGTGTCCTCCCGAGCCCGGCCAGGGTCCCTGAGGCTGCCCCCGAGCCCTGTAGGGACTGAGCTAGGGGTGAGAAGTCAGTTGGCCTTGTCTGTCAGAAGAAATTAGTGTGTGTAGGACCTGTGGAGGAACTGTATGAGCTTGTCAAATCTCTGACCTGAAAGTAACCAAATGTTGTCCAATCGGGTCAAATACGAATGTCAGTTTCCTCTCTGTAGGCACTTATATCTTCCTGATGCCAAGGCCTCCTCTGGGGCAGGCGTACTCTTGCTTTGCTGATCCAACCTTTAGGCTTTAGGTGGACTGCTGTGGGTTTCTATGCGGACCCACACTTTGCCTTCATAAAGCACTTACGGTGGCATCAGTAATTATTTCTTTCCCTTCCACCCTGGAGAAAAAGAACCTGGATCTAGGGAATTCCCTGGTGGTCCAGTGGTTAGGACTCCACGCTCTCATTGCCAAGGGCCTGGGTTCAGTCCCTGGTTGGGGAACTAAGATCCCGAAAGCTGCGCGGAGTGGCCAAAAAACCCCACCTGGCTCTAGATCACACCCTCTCCTGCTTCCTGGGGCACCTGTTTCTATTAGTCACCTTCTCCTATAATCAACCACCCTGAGTCCCTTTCCATCAGCATCTACCTCTTTGCCTACAAATATCCTGCCCATCCTAGAAAACCTTGTTTTGACCTCGCGCCCCATCCAGTCGACCTCTTTCTCTTTACCCAAAGAGTATTCATCTCACCTCCTTTCACTTCTCCATCCAACACGGCTGGTCATCACTGTCGACATTCCATTTCAAAGGTCACTCAAGACCTCTTCATTGCCATTTTATTAATTTCTTTTTAGGTATCTGACAAAGCTAAGCACTCCCCCTTCTATTTCGAAACTCTTTTCTAAGGCCTCTGTGATTCCCAATCTTGGCGTCTTCTCCGTGATTTCTTGGTTTCAAGTTGTGAATTCTTTCCCACCAACACGCCCCTTGAATATGGATATTCCCCAGGGGGCCATCTGAGGCTGTAGACAATTTCCGTCCTGCAGGGCTCAGAGTTATACGACACCACCACTCCTATTTCCAGCCCAGACCTCTCTTCAGGATTCACCTCCACCAGATAAATGTCAACGAGTCCAATCCTGAATCTACTATCTTCACTATGAAAGCTGCACTTTCACCTGCATTTCTTATCTCACTCAGTAGCACGAGCAGCTTAAAAATCATCCTCAACTCCTTTTACATTCACAGTCGATCTCCAGGTCACAGAGGTCCTACTTCACAGACGTCTCTTGAATTCTCCCCCTCTTCTGTATCCTTATCGCCACTCCCCGAGTTCAGGTCCTGGCTGTGGGTGACAGTCCCCTCACTGGCATCCCTGCCACCAGTCTCACCACTCCCTAATGGCCCCTGGATGATGCTGCAGTGTGTGGCTTATCACAGGCTGTGCAGTACAGTGGTTAGAGGCGGGCTCTGTAGCCAGACCATCTGGGTTCACATCTTGCTCTACTACTTACCAGCTGTGTGGTCCTGAGTGGGTTTTTAACCTCTCTGGGTCTGAGTTTTTTCCTATTTGTCACATGGGCATAATAATGGCACCTACCTCAAAGGGTTTTCTGTTTTTGTTTTTTTTTTTTTGGCTGCGTTGGGTTTTCGTTGCTGCGTGCGGGCTTTCTCTAGTTGCTGAGAGCGGAGGCTACTCCTTGTTGCGGTGCACGGGCTTCTCATTGAGGTGGCTTCTCTTGTTGTGGAGCACGGGCTCTAGGCACGAGGGCTCAGTAGCTGTGGCTTGCGGGCTCAGTAGTTGCGGCTCGCGGGCTCAAGAGCGCAGGCTTAGTAGTTGTGGTGCACAGGCTTAGATGCTCTGCGGCATGTGGGATCTTCCCAGACCAGGGATAGAACCTGTGTCCCCTGCACTGGCAGGCGGATTCCCAACCACTGTGCCACCAGGGAAGTCCTCAAAGGGTTTTATTAAAGAATAAATGAACAGACCCAAATTAAATACTTAAGAAGAGTCTGGCACATAGTAACTTCTCAATAAATGTTGTTACTTTGCAAAAAAACACCAAATAGGATCAATTTTTCCTTTGCTGAAGTCCTTTTCTTGTTCTCTACCAAAGTTCAAATTCCTTAGCAAAGTAGAGGATAAGCTCCTTATAAAACTGGGTTCTTACTGGTCTCATCTTCTACCATTTTGGCCCTCATTATTTTGCTTTAGTCACGCCAAGCCACCTCCAGCTCCACACGGATGCATCGTCCCAGCCTCCGTACAGGCCACTCCCTTTGGCGAGAATGCTTCTTCCTATGACTACACCCGTGAGCTCCTACTCTACCCACCCTTAAGATTCTGCACACGTGAACCACTCCTTTATATACTTAATGCTTTTCCTCCCAGAACTTTGTTCATACCAATATTAACTATAGTATGATATGATGGGCATTTATTAATGGCACACCTTATTAATGGCACATGGTAGGCACACAACAGATAGACGATGAAAGGTAAAAGGTTCTAGCTTCTCCAGACCACTGGCAGAAGGAAAGTTCCTGGGACAGAAAACTGTCTTTGGGGAAGTCCAGTGGCACCCACCTGACTGGAAAAGGCCTGTTTCGAGAACCCCTCTAAGGTGACAAGGCTGTCCCACAGCTGCCGCGTCACAGCAGGTCTGCTCATAGGAGCCAGAGGGGCAGAAACTGGCTTCGGTCGGTGCGGCCAGCAGTGATGACTCAGAGGCACCCAGACGTCACGAGCAGAAGGGGCTGCTTCGCACTTGGCTTTGCCTGTGCTGAATATAACTGCAGCGAGCCTGGGTTCTTCTCTTTATCCAGGCAGGGGCGCAGGCAGCAGCTGCGTGGGCCTCCCCTGGTCTCCTACACACCCCACCCCCAACTCCTGGCCACCACCCCTCAGCAAGGCAGGGGTAGGAGCGAAAGCTAGAGGAAAAGCTACGAGGACGTGACAGGGCCCTGACCACCGTCAGGTGCTAAATCCTCCAAGCCAGGGGCTGGGCGTGCCCATCAGGCCACGGTCAGCTGAGGGAACCTCTGAGCACAGGGTGAGAAAGCCTCAAGGTCTCAGGCCCTTCTAGGAGAAAACGGACCCCACCGAGGAGAGGCAACTGCGGCTGGAATGGAGGAATCTGCAGTGTGGACTGGGAAGCCAACTCCTGGCTCAGACTCTTCAGAGTCGTCAGAACTGGGCTGTGCCTGGGGAGGCCACCCAAAGGCGGTCGGGCTGGGGCAAGAGGGTCCAACGCTGAGGGAAGGGGACACGGGGCTCCTTCTCTTTCACCATCACCTGGTCTCTTGGCAACAGGGCCACAGACACCAACCTCTCTAGCAGGCCAGAAAAAGGCACCAGAGAGAAGGACTGAACAGAGAGAAGTTCCACACTGGCAGCTAGGGACCAGGCAGTTCACTCGTTCCGTTGAACTGGATACAGGAAATGGCAAACAATGTCAACACAAAAACACAGAATGCTCATCCCTGACTAACGTCAGATCAACTGCATGAAAGCACAGCTGAAGGTGCTGAGAGGATCAAGGAGCTCTGTACCCAGAGGGGGACCCCCTGCCACCCCCCCCTTTCCTTTCCTCCTCATGTCTCCTCATCATCCGGCCAGCTAAGAAGGTACCATCTCCTCTGGGCTCCTCTTATGCAGCCCCCCACTCCTATAGTCACCTGTATCCTTCCTTAAATCCGTCCCCACCAGGCTGTACATCGTGTGCGCTGCATGCGACTGACTACCCAGGTAGGGCACCCTTTTCTGATGCACACGAAGGCCATGCGGTAGGGGCCAGAAGCCCTGCTGATCTACATCCCTGGACGGGCCACAGAGAAAGAGTCCTGTCCTCTCACCCCACTAAGGAGCTGTTCTCTCAGGCCCAACAGAGAGGAGATCTGGGCATTTGGGGGGACTCTGCCCATGCCTGATGCACGTTCCCAAACTCTGTTTCAAACCTACTGTAACACAGTAAGGAAAATAAAACACCTTTTGAGTTGCTGTAACTGTAGTCTTTGGGTCCTGGCAGAGCCAGTGGGCTAGGGCTGCCGTGTGTTCACCCTCCTGTCACGTGGGAAAACTGGAGTCTTGCTTTGTATGACCTGGAGGGCCCGTGATCTCTCTGGCCTGTCAGTAATGCAAAGAAAAGCCCGTGGGTAAAGCCACCCGTTATAAGGTCTGAGTGTATACAGCTGAGACTGGGATAAATGCAGCCTGCCAGAGGCTAGATCGGCCGGGTTAATGACCCTGGCCCCTGCCCTCTTCTATGGGTTGAGGCTGGGCTTCCTCACTGCTAATGACGATTTTAAAATGGCGCTGCTTACACCGTCAGAGTTGAGCTCTCATATGCCATGAAGCCTCCCCAGACTTCCCGGGCAGGGCTGGAGTTTGCTCCCTGGCCCCAGCTGCCTCTGCCCAAAGAAAGGCTGCGAGTGATGGGCAGGGGCTGGCGTGAGTATTCTGACCCCGCTGCTTCTCCACGCTGGGACCACATTCCCACCTCCTCCTCCACTGGCAAAGGCTCCTGATGCTGCTGTGGGCCTTGTAGTCACCTCCTGAAAGTTCCCAAAGCCACAGGAAGGAGATCAGAGCAAGAGAGGGTGGAACATTAGTGGCAGGAAAGGACAGTATGTAGGATGGGTCAGCAGCTTGCTCTTGACGCGACTGTCCGTCCATCCTCTTGACGGGAGCCTGGGTCCCATTAATCACAATTATTTCTCTTGCTCCCATTTCAACCAAACGTCCCCAGTACAATTCAGCTTAAGGAGGTCCCAGGAGCTAGTGGGTAGCCCCTCAGTGCTACCATTTGCTCAGGCTGACTGTGCCCTGTTCCCAGGCAGGGAGTAGCTGTCCTGGGTACCCCCCGACGGGGCCAAGGCAGCCTCATTTGCCCTGCTCCACCTCCCAATTGGGCCGCACTAAGCAGACTTCCACTGACAACTGCTCTCTGCTCCACGTGGGGAGCCCTCCTCCAAGACAGGTATGTTCTAAAGTGGAGACAGGAAATGAAAACATTCACTATCTCCAGCTAAGATTTCCCAGAAGTCACAATTAAGGTTTTAAAGCGAATCTCTTGGACCCAGAGAAGCCCAGTGAGCCTGACCTCTGCCTGAGCCTAACTGCCTGTTGAAGGCTGTTCTGATACAGCTCCTGCTGCCAGTGTGGCTTCTCCCACCATCGATGGACTTCCTGCCACAGTGCCCTCGGAAAAAAGCTTCGAGACTCTGCCACTCAGTGTAAATACCATTTAAGAATTTGACTTCTTTTAATGCTATTCGGAGGTGCTCTCAACCGCTTGCTGCTCCGGAGGGGCTGCCTAGAGCCAGTGGGCAGGAAAGCACAGAGAGGGAAGGTCAGGAGGAACAAAAAGAAGTGAAAGGGCAGCCCTGTCCTCTAACTTAAGCAGGTCCTCACAGGGATGCCCCAGGGAGGACAGAGAGAAAAAGAAAGGCTAAGAGGAGATTCTTAGCACCTTGAACCTTCTCAAAGAGAGAATATACAAACCAGGGCTCACACCCCCCATCTCCCCAACCTCGTTTCCTCTTACTCCCCATCAAGGACCCTCCACCCTGGCCCTGCTGATCTGCTTGCTGTGTAAGCTGCCCAACCCCACCTGGCCTCCCGTAACCCTGCCTGTCCCTGAGGCCACGACCCTGCATCACAGCTGGAAAAGCCAGATGAGCAGCAACCCCTGCACTGCCAGGGGAGGTGCAGAGGGGGCAGAGCCCACCCAGAGATGTCTGCTCGTTCACCAGTAAAGAAATGCTAAGGCAGGAATTCCCTGGCGGTTCAGTGGTTAGGACTCCACGCTTTCACTGCCGAGGGCCCAGGTTCGATCCCTAGTCGGGGAAGTAAAATCCCACAAGACCTGTGGTGTGGCCAAAACCAAAAACAACAACAAAAAAAGAAATGCTAAGGCAACCCCTTTCAGGAAGTTTCTGCCCAGGAGTGGAGAATGAAAACGTGTGAAGCTGTTTGTAAGGGGTGACCTCACACCACTTCTGTCCTCCAGGAAGCCTTCCCTGATTCACTCTTCCTAACAAAGAACTCCATCTTACTGCCCATGTCCCGAATCAACTGCTCTACCTTGTCAACCCATGAGCTTTTATGTTACGGCCTCTGAATGAGGCTGTAGGCCTGTCTCCTGTCAACCTACCCCCAGTCCCTACAGCCTGTCCTGAGCAGCAAGATTCTAGGCGGTGCTGGAAAGTGAATGATGGGGGAGGATCCTGGCCTCCTGGGAGAGGATGTGCCTGGCAGGGCTCTGTCGTTTCCAGGCAGCATCTTCTACATGGCTATATTCCTGGTTGTTGTGCAGAGCTTCCCTAACAAAGACAGCTTCCAAGGCTAGGAAGGCAGCAGAAAACACAGGTTAAAGCTATAATGGGGTACAACGTACCCTGCAAGGGGAGATCGCTGTGGTTCAGCCTTGCATCTCTGGAAAGACCCAGCAGGGCTGGAGAAGGACCAGGAATGCCGAGTTGAGCTGGTTAAAAGAGATGAGAATGTCCAAAAGTGATTAGGATTCTTCAAAATGGGAAGACAAATGCTGAAGGAACTGAAATGGATAACCAACATGAAGGATGTTGGACTTCCTTTGTGGCGCAGTGGTTAAGAATCCGCCTGCCAATGCAGGGGGACACGGGTTCGAGCCCTGGTCTGGGAAGATCCCACATGCTGTGGAGCAACTAAGCCTGTGTGCCACAACTACTGAGCCTGTGCTCTAGAGCCCACGAGCCACAACTACTGAAGCCCGCGCGCCTAGAGCATGTGCTCTGCAACAAGAGAAGCCACTGCAATGAGAAGCTTGCGCACCGCAACGAAGAGTAGCCCCTGCTCACCGCAACTAGAGAAAGCCCGCGCACAGCAGCGAAGGTCCAACGCAGCCATACATAAATAAATAAATGTATTAAAAAAAAACCAAACATTAAGCACATGTAAAGAGCCGCAGGAATTATTGTCATCAACCAATCAAGAGTTATTTGGCATCTACTAAATAGAAAAGCAATGCATCAGGCACTGCAGTAGACCCAAATGGATGAAAAAAATAACTTCTGTCTTCAAAGAACTTAAGAAGATATGGTGAAGCCACATCATGGCAACCAGTGACAGAATGCCACACGACCACCGAGTGGTAGCACAGACAGCAAATACTGGAGGGGCTCAAAGAAGAGAGCCAGCTCTGAGGGCTGGAGAGTTGGGACACTCTCCAGGGAGGGGAGGGGCCGGGCATTACAGGCTGGGCGGGACATCGCAGGCGGGGGGGCAAGGCAAACATATGCTAGTGTGCAGAATGACTCGGGCCACACTTTGGAAATAATGCATGACTGGTAGGGAAGGAGCAGGAAGGAGGAGAGAATTTTGGGATAGAAAGGGAGGCTGAAGTCAGTGGAGGTGCAAGCAGATGTTAGAGGGGAGAGAGAGAAGGGATGACAGAGCAGAGGCCGCGAGGTGGTGCGTGCAGCCCAGAAGAGCTCAAGAGGATGACCTGGAGGGACGGGGGGGATGGGACAAGTCACCCCTCCTGACACAGGTCTGGGACGGATGAATTGGGGGTGGACCCTGTACATTCTTAGGGAGGCAGAAAGGAAAGAAGGAAGGGTAGGAACCTAAACAAGATGCACAAAAACCCTGTTACGGTCATGACAGCTGGGAGGCAGGGATGAGAGAACGAAAAGGTGTAGTGGCAGCTCTTCAGTGGACTGTGCTGACTAGAGTCAGATCGCACTAGGGGAGACAGGAGGCAGAAGCGGGGGACAAAGGCAGATGTCCCAGCCTGGACCAGGCTTGGTCTGTTAGCATGAGTTTTTACTCCTTTCTTACAAGACAGACAGCAAAATGCTTTGTGCTCAGTCCTACCTCCACCCATCTGCCTCAATCCCAATGTTTTCTCCTGATCTGGGGGCCCTCATCCACTGGCAGAACTGTGCCGTGGTTACCAGTGAGAGCTCTGGAGCCAGACTCTCTGGGTTTGAATTCGGCTTCTGCCATTTAGTAACCCTAGGTGAGTTATTTTAAGCCTCTGCTTCAGTTTCTCCAAACTGTAACACGGGAGTAATAAAACTGAATACCTCCCCTCCTAAGGAAAAGGTGAGGTTTAAATGAGGCAGCCCTCAGAACAATGTCTCGTACACAGAAGGCACTCAATAAATGTTGGCTCTTCCTATTGGGTCAAGCACGTAGAGTTAGAACAGAAACACATTTTGAGTGTACCCAGGTCACAGAGTGACTAACCTCTGGTTCTCTAAGGGAAAAATTAGGGGCCTTTGGCCAATATACGTTCTAGCTTACTTGGTCCAAGCCTTGGCAGGGCCTATGTGACTCACAGAGCCACATGGGAGCTTTCCTTTGAGAGAGGAGGGGGTCTGAACTAGAGGTGCTGAGTCCAGCCTGGTGCCCTGGCGGATGCCACCTGACCAGCCCGGTCTGAACCCTGGCGATTGCCCCGTTCAGCTGAACCAGCAGAGCTTTCCAAAGCTAGTGGAAAATGTGGATTTGCTTCTCTAGTCTCATTTCCTACCACCTCCTATCCCTCTTCCACTTACTACTTGGACTCTTTGATCTGGGCACACAATGCTATGTGTTCCCTAAACAGACACGGAAATGTCACCTCGCTGTGCCTTGGCACATGCTGTCTGTGGCACAATTTCCATTTCCCAATTTCCACTCTTTCTTTCTTCCTTAGTAACACCCATCCTTTTAGTCCAGACATCAGTGTGGCCAGCTTAAGGACTGTCCCCTCTCTCATTGCTCACACCACTGAGATTCAGTTGAGACATTTTTAGAAATTTATTTATTTTATTTTTTTGGCTGCGTTGGGTCTTCGTTGCTGTGTGCAGGCTTTCTCTAGCTGCGGAGAGCTGGGGCTACTCTTCGTTGTGGTGTGCAGGCTTCTCGTCGCAGTGGCTTCTCTTGTTGTGGAGCATGGGCTCTAGGCACGCGGGCTTCAGCGGTTGCAGCACACGGGCTCAGTAGTTGCCACACGCGGGTCCTAGAGTGCGCAGGCTTCAGCAGTTGTGGCGTGTGGGCTCAGTAGCTGTGGCATGCGGGCTCTAGAGTGCAGGTTCAGTAGTTGTGGCACACAGGCTTAGTTGCTCTGCTGCATACGTGATCTTCCTGGACCAGGGATTGAACCCATGTCCCCTGCATTGGCAGGCAGATTCTTAACCACTGCGCCACCAGGGAAGCCCTCAGCTGAGACTTTTAAGTGGGAGTTCTAAGAAAGTATTTGCTCTTGCTGGGCTTTCTCTCTTTCCCTTGGCATCCTGTCAAGAAGGAAGATGTGAACGGCTGGAGCTCCACAGCCACCTTGGATCTTGAGAATGGAATTCACGTGCTAAGGGGAGCTAAGCAGGAGTTTGAAGGGGCTCAGATCCCTGTTGACACTGGGAGTCACTACACCTGTTCAAGACTGCCTGTGTCTGGACTTTTTTTTTTTAAACGAGAAAAGAAGTAAACTTTAATCTTGTTTAAGCAAATGTGGTTTCTGGTCCATATCAGCAATTGAATGCAATTCCTAACTGATGCACTGGTACCTCTCTCTGGAATCCATGTCCTCCTTCTACCCTTGGCTTGGCTGATGTCTACTCATCCTTAAAAAATTGGCCTCAGCAGTACTTCCTTCAGGAAGTCTTTTCTGAATCCCCAGTTTTACTGAGAATCCTGTGAGTTGCAGAGCACGTATCACCCTGCACTCTGATGAGCTCTTAAGCCTGCCAACTCCTTGATGGCAAAAAGAATAGCTTACTTGACTTTGTGGTCCCAATTCCTAGCATGGCACCTGACACAGTAGAAAGTCAGTACATGCTTAGTAAATGAATTAAATGAAAAGCAAATCCAGATGCCAGTCACTGGCACTCAACTATTGATTTATCTTGGCCTTTAAGAATGTTTGATTCAAAGAACAGAAGAGGAAGATTATCACAGAGAAACAAGACCTTTCTTTCTATTACTGATCCAAACACAGTCCCTGCATATAGTTCTGGGGAAAAGGCCTGCTCTGAGGACCCACCACATTATGGCCGTACCCTTCTAGTTACTGCCTTGAACACAGGTTCTGTCTGACAGCTGAGCTAGGCAGGGGCTAGATCACAAATGCCCCAGGTGAGAAGGTACCACAATTTCCACTTCCACATCTGAAGGACAGACCGATAGCTCCGTATCAGAGGGAAGAGGGAAGGGAATGAACATGTATTGGGTACCTGCTGTGTGTCACACACTGAATCAGGTTCACAGTCATGCATGTTGCCTTGTTAATCCTCACAACCTTTTTATGCAGTGGTTATTTTTAGTCTCACTTTTCTGATAAGGAAATGAAGGCTCAGAGAGGTTAAAGAAATTATCCAAGGTCATTTGGTAAGTACGGAAGCCAGAATTTGAACACAGTCCTGCATAACTGCAGAGCCTGGCTCCTGTCACTAACCAGAAGGCAGAATGGTTGCTGACATCCAGGAGAATGGCACTCCCAGATGTCTAAGAGTTTTCTGGAACCCTGACCCAGGGAGTGGTAGGCCCATTAGAGGCTGGGAGCGGGGGATGAAGGCATGCTGAGAAAGGCCAGGAAGTGGACCTGGGGAGAGGCATCTGTCTTCCTGCTGGCCCTGTCTGCTCTGCTCTTGGGCTGAGGGGTGATGTGTCAGCAGAGAGGAAGAAAGTCATTAAGAAAGCCGAGATTCCCCTCCGCACAGATCTGCCCGAGCTCGTTTCCCCAATGATCCCACGCTGAGCACGCTGGTTAGTGGTGTTCTGGGCTCATTACCCTCTGGGACTTGCTGCATCTCTTCTCTGTTGGTTGCTCAGCATGAGCTCAGCCTTGGGGCACTCATCACCACCTCTCCCACTGCCTGGGAGAGCCACGGGCTGTAACCCATTCTCTTGGGCCTGCGTCAGGAGGTGGTCAGGCCAGAGCACCCCCTTGCCGTGTGTCCTGTAGGTTCCACTGCTCCCATTTCATTCCACCCCTGCTGCCCTGGACCCCACAGAGGAACGCTAGAGCAGACATCCAGAGACAGGCTCTCACCTCTGAAGCTACAGGGTCTCCTTTAAATCCCTGTGGTGGGAACATCAGCCACACTGAGAAGCCAAGGACACGAGAAACTGGTCTGGGAGAGCTGCGGGGGGAGGGCCACAGGCCGTGGAGGAGGTAAAGATGAAGGACGAGGTGAGCCTGGCACACCTTTCCGCCTGCCTCCCAACCCCCTGATTGGATCTGCCCTTTCAGTCCTTTGACCAAAACAAAATCCTTCTGGCTTCCCCAGCTGAAAACTAAGTTTATAATTGAAAAGCCCAGAGAATTTACTGCCTTGGAGATGAGGAAATGTAAACCTCATAACCTTCCCGCAGACCAACAGATCAGGCAGATATCCATCCTATTAGAATAACTCTCCACTGCAGATATCCATCTTATTCAGCTAAATGGTGAAGAAAGCCTGTCCCCACACCAGAGATGCTGTGTGTATGGTTTTCTGCTCACCTCTCTGAGTACATTCATCAGCCCATTTTGATTCCTCTGTTGAAATCGGCCTCAGAATTACAAAGTGCTGAGCGGCAGCAGAAGTTTTAAGTTAAGGATTCACGGGCGTAGGTGAGCTCGGGAAATGATGGTGGGTCGAGAGGCAGGCGGGCAAGATTTAGTGCTTCGTGTGCAGGGGGGAAAGCTGAGGCGCATCCACAAGTCTGGATCCAGCCGGGGACGGGGGAGCCAGGGAGAGGGGGCAAGGAAAGAGGGCAGGGAGGAGGAGTTTAAAAGCTCTCTGGTCAAAGGGCCAGACACGTGGCATGACGGAACGGAAACTACTGGAGACAACCACTGCTAATGCTAACCTCCGCGCAAGGCGTAAGTATCTGCTGTGCCGAACGACGTATGTGCGAGGCGGGGACCCCGGGGGGACAGTCGGCCAGGTGCTGGTGCCTCCCTCTGCTTCCCTTTGGGCATCTGTGGGTCCCACGACTCCAGCTAGTTCTGGGTATGGGACAGCAGAGGTGGTACTATCAAGGCTTGTCCTGAGGTCGGTTTGCATTAGGAGGTGAAATTGCCTCCCTCTATCCCGTCTCACTGCCCCTGGAGTGGTCTACAGAGCCTGAACCAGGACGCCTGTGTACATATCCTCCTGCTGTTGCTGCTACAACTGACCACCGCGTGGGTGGGTCACTCAGCCCCAGAAAGGAGGCCCAGGGGACCGCAGATGACTTACTGACAGCGGCCTTAATGGTGCTCAGTGGTGCGGGGAAGACGGGCAGCAGCTGGCCCAGCTCTCTGGGAGCCCGCCCCTGCACCAGCCATTCCCACTACCTTGGTTTATTTTCTTTTATTGCAGAGCGGCTCCTGTGTGCGGGCAATGAAGGTCTGACTGCTGTACTCCACAGGCCTGGGGTAGGGGAGCGCTCGGCTTGCTGAAGTAGACCAGCGCGGGGCGAGGAGGCCCAAGAAGGGGCTGATTCCCTCCGGCGCATCCCTAGGAGAGCAGTACCAGAGCATCCTCCCTGGGCGTGAAAGGCCCTTTGAGGACCCACAGCAGAAAGAGCCACTCAAACCCTGGCTCATCCCTAGGCTCCTCCTCCAGGATCACCATCCTCTGCTTGCCGGTTTTGCAACCCTCCCCCTCCCCAAGCACCACATCTTTCTCAGCTGCTATGTTCCATCCTCTTGCTCCTGGGCAAACCTCCTTCCACCGCCATCCAGACATCCCACTTCTATCTTTTGAACGATTTTCTGTTCCACAGTCTTCTAGCTACTGGGAAAAAAAATATTGCCTTCCAAAGTGACTGGCCTCCTGCAACAATTTTCTCTGACACCTGTGAGTCATTCAGACCCCCTGATGGGAGGGCAGGCGAGGCGGGAGAATTACTAGGACAGAGGTGGGGAGCAGGGTAGAGTTCTTCACTTAAGAGCCAGCAGCCTTGGGAAATGGAAGTGCTGGAGTGGCAGAGGGTTAGAGAGGATCTTCTTGAAGTTTCAGGTACAGGCTTGTATGGGATAAAGGAGGCTTTAGGGAGAGGAAAGAGAAGCTGCTAGCTGACTTACTGCCAAGACACAGGGTGACAGCTCTCATAGCCCGAAATGGTTTACAAACACAGAACCTTTGCCAAAATTTGTCCTTAACAATTTGAAAGCCTTAAAACCCTATAACTGCCTCTCTAAGGAGAGCTTTTAAAAAGACCCTTCCCCACCAGTTGTCTACAACATACTAATCTGGTCACACCCTGCTCAAAACACATCTGCAAAATTTTTAATTCAATCCATTTGATTTATGCTCTATTTTATGCCAATCAATTCAAGATAACTATGGGTCAATTCTGTATGCATTAGACCTGCATTGCCCATTACAGCAGCCACCAGCTCTAAACTGGAAGTTCCTAAAGGGTAGGGGCTGGGACTGGTCTCCGCACATCACTTTTCTGACTATAATTCTCCTGCCCCAGGGGACCCATCACTGTAACACTGAAGTCCCAGAGGGAATGACTTTCAAGGCACAAAGTAGGGTGGGATATAAGATTGGCATTCCAGGCACAGCCCATCGGGCCAGGCTTTGGACAAGGAGATGGATTTCGTCTGATTTCCCTCGACGGACGAGACGTGTTCAGCAAACAGCCCGGCCTGTGTCTGTCTCTCTGATGCCAAGCTCCGACAGGCATCGATCAGGCTGCAGTGTGAGCGTGCAGACATATACCCAGACCTTGCCAACGTCTTGGCCTGGAAGACGGTTCTGTCCGGACCTGGGATGGCCACACCCGCCACGGGGGAGGCTGATGCAGAGCAGACTGTACTGATATGGGGAAAGGAGGCAGGATGGGGCCTCCTCAAAATGCCCATTCTTGGTTGGGAAGACAAGCAAAAAGGGGCACTGGGCGAAGGCTGGTGTAAATGGCCCAGTAAAGCAAAAGCAGAAGAAAGGGCGAGCTGGCATTCCTAGCCTCCTCCACTTCCCCTGCCCAGCAGCTCGTCTGTACCTGGTGCTGCCCTCGGGCAGCCTGTGGGAATTACAGAACACCCCATCTGAACCAAAGGTCATGTTGGTCTCCTCCCCAATCCAGATGTCTTCCTCATACTTCTGGGAGATGGTCAGCTTCTAGCAAAATACTCCCTAACAGGGAGTTCGTGAAGAAGAGTCCATTCCACTATTTAGAAAAGTCATCTTTCAAGTTCAACCTGTACTTCCTCTTACTGGTCTAAGTTTTGTAGTCTGGAGCAATTCAGAACAAATCTGATCACTTTTTCTTATTTACCTGCGGGTAATTTTGGGAAGGTTCTCTGAGCCCAAATAAATACCTCTCTGAGGGCGGCTTTGAGAATTAGATGAGAAAAGACTCAGGTGTGAGTGACTAGCACGATGTTTAGCAAGTCCACAAAAAGCATCCGGCCCCTGCCTCCTTCCACGTGGCAGCCATTCATACTATTAATATTTATTCTGCTTTTTCTTTCCATCCCTAGTGATTTCTATTACTCCCTGGTCCTGGATCCCAGCCACCCTCTCTATACCACCTGGTCCCTTCCTAGGAATGCGCCTCCCATTTATCAAGAACTCTCTAAAAACAGTCAGAACTGAACACAGTATCCCAGATGTTGCTTAAGCACAGCAGAATGATTACATCCTTTGAACTACACTATTTTCTATTAAAGCAATTTTTATCCGTCATTTCACACTGTTGTTAGTACACAGTTTGTAGTAAACAAAATGCCCTGGGGTAATTTTCAAATGAGTTGCCATCAAGATAGGTCACCTCATCTTGTAATTGTGTAACTGATTTTTTGAACTTAAACACAGGACTCTGCATTTGTTACAACTGGTAAATTACACTTCACCTTGTAAGTTACAAGCCATCTCTCTCCATACTTGCAAGAAATTTTGAACGTTGATTTTCTGTCCTAGCAGAACACAATCTTGTAGATCTCAAATGTGATAAGTATGCCTTCTGGGCTTCTACCTAAATCTTAGGAAGGGCAGACAAACCCAGGGTCAGTCACTTAAACTTGTATTGTGGCTCCAAGATGCTCCGTAAGTAAGGACTTGGTGAATACTGTTGAGAAGGAAAACCCTATGGTGGGAGCCTGTGCGAAGTCCTGGAGGCACAGCACACCAGGCAGAACCAGGGAAGGACCAGCTCTGAATTCTTCCCTCCAGAAGCTCGTCTTCGTCATTTAGCTTTCAGATACATGAAGCTACTGCCTTTTACATGGACCCAGAGATGGATTTGGGGTATGAGTCTACGTTAAAACTGGAGACCAAGCAGAGAAGAGCTTAGAAACATCTTGGCAATGATGCTCTTCCTCAGCTCGGGAGGGCTGACCTGGCTCTGTCCCCTCTCAGGGCCCCTCATATCAGCGGCTCTGCCTATCTTCTCGGAACAATGGTTCTCGCAAATACTTACAGGAACTCTTGGGGGGAGGCTGGCTGGGTCATAGGTAGATGGCTGCAGGAATGCAGAAAAGGAACTTGGCGGCAGCACAGAAAATGGATTTGCAGGCGACATGATAAATGGAAGCGGGATTTGGGCCCAAAGACCAGGGGAAAACAGTGTGATGGAGGACCAAAAAAATAAGAAATAAAAAATTAGCCAGGAACTGGAAGATGAGACAAGTTTTTGTTCAAGGATTGTTCCAATGGCATCTGAGGGGCATGTGGGACTCTCCTGGGGTCCAATTCCCTGGATTTTATATGGCTATGAGGTCCTCTTTCTGGATGGTTCAGGAGCAATGATCTCCTCACTGTGGTGCAATAACTGAATTGCTCAAGTCAGGGAAGGAGAAACTTGTGGAGGTCTTTTCTCCGTGCGAGAGTGGGGACTATGAGTGTGAGCTACCTGGAGGAAGGTGGGGAACGGTGAGGTGTGGGGAATCTCATCCTACTTTTCTCTTCAGGATCTGCTGGGTCACGTTGACTCGAGCTATGATATAAAGATGGCCAGAAAACAGTGGTTTTTGTAAAACTTCTTTGTCTCCTTAGGGACATTCATACAGAAGAACCCTCCACATACAAAAAAGAGGAAGGAGACAAAGACAAGGGTGAAAACTGAATAAACAACTCTTTCTGTTCACGTCTCTCTTACACACGCATACACACAAGCACACACACGCATGTGCAACTAGCTCCTGATTCAGCCTTCTCATGAAGACTGGATGGGACCAATTCTGTGGTACCCGAGGCTACCTGCCTGGGGTAGAGGGTGTCCCTGAGGTTAATTCTTCTTGATACAGAATGCAGGTCTCTCTGGTAAGCCCTTTCTATGTGTGTGTTTACCCCGGCCACCCTGGTTTTAGCCAATCTTTCATTTGATGGCCCTAAGACATCAGCTCAGAATCTCTTTCACCTTCACATCACCTGCAGAGATGCACTGTTCCCCTGACTTATTCTCTCCCTTACTGTACTCCAGGGCTCTCAGGTGACCTTCTCCCCACAACTCTGCTTACATAATGTTTTATGGATGAGGATAGTAAAGGTTAACGAGTTAAGTGTCTCAGGTGTAAGGCCATGCAGCCAGTATGTGAAAGGGCCAGAATTCAAAAGCGGGTCTCTGATTCCTAAGTCCACACTGCCAACAATCACACCATCCTGCTGCACGAACGTGGCAGCAGGTGGCAAGCTCTTCCAGTCTTCCCGTCTTAGCAATGAGTTGAGAGGCAGAGGGTGGTTGGAACCATGGTGGACCCAAGAGGAAAGGGAAGGAAGAGGTGGACCCTGTGTCGGGATGGCAACGGAAGAGAAGCCTGTCCTCCTTGGGAGGCCTTGGAGGAACAGGGGAAGCCTGGGGAAGTGAGCAGCTGTGAGAGGAGGGGCCAGGAAGAACGAGGGCTGGGAGATGAAAGCCCGGAGCAGCCGGGCCTTGTTTCTTTTATCCAGAGTGGAAAGAGAAAACCTTCTGGGGGACGAGGCACAGCGACAGATCAATCACTGAGCCCTCCACAGTGCTGGGAAACTCAGACCTGGAGAGGAAGGGTGGAATGAAAAGCTCTGGGGCTTGAAATGATCCTGGAGCTGCTCATGTTAGGGTAGCAGAGAAAAAGGGGTAAAGAGAAGAGACTGGGGAGGGCACAGACTCACAAGTAAAGGTGCTGACCCCACCTCCATCCCCAGGAAGGACTGCAGGGTGAGAATACCTGAGGCTGCTCAGAAGATATGAAAGGCTTTGCAATGCTGCTAACCTTGCCCCAAAGGTCTCTGGCGGACAGAAAGATGGACATACAAAGCACCTGCGTGGACAGCTGGAAGGACTGCAAACCAGAGCGCATCCTGACACTGGGCTAAACCAGTGGACAGAGGGGACACGTCGCGGAGTGATCAATATTTTATGTGGAGAATGGAAGATCTCTTACAGCAGCAGGGAAATTACACAGACATACCGACGTCACCTCTCTAACAGCTTCCTGCTCTTGCCCCCAAAACAAAAATCAGTCCCGGCAGCTCTCTCCCCCATCCACACAGAGGGACAGGCCACCCCTGGGAGCTGTTTTAGTCGGTGACACCTCTCCCTCCTTCCGTTCCTGAGGCTGTTACCAAACAGCCTGCGCGTTTCCCCAGTTCATCCCACTCTTTCCAATCAGTGCTAATTGAAGCACTTAACTCAAAGACAATAACATTTGTGTTTCAAACCATTAAGAAAAGCGTCTCAGTTCTGCAGACGGCCTGCTCTGGGGATGGCAGCGCCCGCTCACATACAAACATGCCCACAAGGCACACTCAGCGTGTAAACATGCACACAACAGCTCCAGGAGAAATTTTGCACAAGCATGGTCAGCAAGTGTCAGCCTGTCCTTCACAAGGGGGTTGCCTGAATTATTAAAAAAAAAAAAAAATCACTACCAGTTCTAATTCAGCGCCTGGAAATTGCAGCTGTGGTCTCATCCCCTTCCATCCAGAGCTTCTAACCTCTTGTGTTCTCGGAGGTCCAGAGATGAACAGGAAAGAAGAGGAATGTAGACCCCAGGCCTCCCCACACTTGGCAACTAGAATCTTTGTGGGGGAGATGAGAGAGGGGAGATGGAAGAAGTACTCTCTGAGTTCTCCTCCTCATCTCCCATCATAAAGATGCCCACCAGCAACAGCATTACATCACGAAGAGGTGCATGGGGCACAAAGGTTTGACATGACCAGAAAGAACATTCTCTCCTACAGCTTCAACAGCAGTCCTAAAAGGCCCCAGGAATGAGAGAGGGCTCGGGAGAAGCAGAGCTGCAGGCATGGACGAGGGCCTGGAGGTGCAACTGGAAGAAGGGGTGAAACAATGACCCGTGAGGAAAGGGAAAGGAGAGCGGAGGAGGGGAGGGTGGGAGAGTGACCTCCAGCCCTGTTTTAACACTGTGAACGGAAGGAGGAGAATGTACTTTTAGTACCTTAAGAGTGAAAGTAGCGCAGGGTAGGGGTTCTCATCTCAGCTCTGCCACTACCGTGTGCCAGTGTGACTTTATGGCTTAACTTCTCTGGGTTTGTGATTTCTTATCTCTAGATGGGGGACGGGATTAGACTTCTGAGCGCCCTTCCAGCTCTCAAACAGTCCGATTCCAACTCTTGGCTCCGCACCCCGAAGTTGCACGCTCAGTTCAATCCCCTCTGCGTGTTCCTCTCCTGCTGGGAGCAGGGCCAAAACTACTCTGGTGCAGGCCCCTGTCTTCTGACTTTTAGGGCCTCTGCTCACCTAGTTGGTCCTTGAGCTTTGGGACTATGCCAAGAGGGGGTGCCTCTTCTGCCACTGGGTTCCAGAACTGATGCCCCCCCTAAAGTCCCACTGAGCAACATCAAGCCTCATCAGTTCTCTGATAGCTGCTGGGTCTGCGAGAACAGAGGAGACGCTGTCAGAATGGAGACAGGCAAACGCTAGTCTGACCTTTAAAAAGGGAAAAAAGAATGGAGCAAAAGAAAAGGAAAGATGATGAAGTCCATGAACCACAGGTAAGAAAGCTTAAAGTCTGTCCTGGACCAAATCCCAGAAGCAGTTGTTGAAATGTAGTTTGTGAGTTCTTAGAAAGCAGTGATCATTAAGAGATAACGTGTTGGGCTTCCCTGGTGGCGCAGTGGTTGAGAGTCCGCCTGCCGATGCAGGGGACGTGGGTTTGTGCCCCGGTCCGGGAAGATCCCACATGCCGCAGAGCGGCTGGGCCCGTGAGCCATGGCCGCTGAGCCTGCGCGTCCGGAGCCTGTGCTCCGCAACGGGAGAGGCCAGAACAGTGAGAGGCCCGCGTACCGGAAAAAAAAAAAAAAAAAAAAAAAAAAGAGATGACATGTTCATGAAAACTAAGTCCGACTAACCTCGTTCCCTTTGTAGGTAGGGTCACTTGGCATCCCCCTGCTTTTTCCAAGGGAGTGAATTATTTTAGATGGGGCAATGACAGGGCACTGAATGACAACCACAAACTGAGTTGTTCCCTATTCAATTATTTCTCAGTGACTCTGAATAAATTAAGGAGAAAGTCTTGGTTTACTGCTAATCTGTCTTTAGCATCTCTTTAACAAAAACTGGGCAGACCTCAGGCTCAGAGCCTTGCAGGCAAACAGGATTTAGCCAGAATTCAGTAACACTGTTCTGCATTCTCCGTATTTATTTTTAAAATCTCCTTTCATTTATGATAAGTGATGTGTTTCCATTTTTAAAAGTTCCAAAATAGTTTCAGAAAGAACAGAGTGATTTAAAGAAAAATATTAAGGAGATAATAGTATAGAGGGTACTTGGACTTGGCAATAGCACATAGACAGTATAATGAACGCCTCAAGTTCAAGAGACCCAGCTGTAAATTAAACGCAGCTGGGCAACAGCAGGGCCAGAACCACTTGGTGGCACTTTGGCTGCCTGAGTCTATGGGCACTTGCTGTGGAAAGGCCCAATGGTTGCCACTCTATAGCCATTTCCCCTTCTCCCTGCTGGCAAGTCTCTGTCCTTTTCCCTTGTGATATCTATGTGTGACTCAGGAAAATGTGACGATCTAAGTTATTTTTTTGTGCCATGGGACTCGCTGGCAGTCGAGGGAAACCTATGGACCCCTTCACAGAATAATAATATTTTTGGATACATTAATTAAAATACATAGGATTGCAAGGGAAACCATTGACACTGAAACAGTTATTAAAATATTTTTAAAAACCCACCCAAATCAGGATATAGTAAATATATGTACTTCTTTATTAACACACCAAATAACAAGATCTAGCAGTAGGTCTGACATCTATAATCTCAAGGCAGTGATAAGAGTAAACATAATGTTGAAATTCCTGCAACTATTATAATGTGATATAAAAATACTTGTGATTTCCATTGGTGACAAAAATCACAGATACATTAGTTTTACTATGATTTTTGGCTTACATTCACATTCAAAGGACATGCTAAATTTGAGTTAGAGGCTAATAAAGACGTAATTTTCTCCCCATTCAAATTCATGGACCCTATGAAACCCTGGTCTCACTCAGTCCATCACTGGGGAGGAGAGTTCTCTTTCCTGGTGCCACATCACAGTTTAGTAGTGTCATCCAAATCTGGACAGTGAGATATAAGAGGAAGTCAGGTGAAAGGCATGTGGGGAAGGATTTCTTTGCTTTTAGAAAGAGATGCAGAAACACACTGCTTCTCCTGCCTTTGGAGACTGGTGTGTGGGCATGCAATGCCTAGTGCTATGGCAACCATCTTTCTTGCAGCCAAGAAAGAACTGTGGTCACGCTGAGGGAATGGTTCAAACACAGAAGAGGAAAAAAACTAAGGTACCTGATTCTGACCTGGGGCCTCATCTCAGTTAAACTAACCCACCCTGGAGCTGTCTTACTTTGGGACTGACTTTCTATGAGAGGTCAGTCTCCTGTATAGATGGTCTATTGCAGCATGAAGCACCTATAGCCTACAGTGACCCATGAGCCTTTTCCATAGTTACCTGTGTCTTTTTTAACCTCCACGACAAAACTAGGTGGCTGCATCCCCTCATGTTTCCGAGTCACAGGAGTTGCTCTGTGTCCCAAGCCCATCTGTCATTTTTTTCCAGCCTCTCAGGGTCCTCAATGTACAACTGAAGAGTTGCTGTCTCATGAGAACTGACAAGATGGAGGCCAGAGGGATGGCTGGTGCCAGGAGAGCTCTTAGCAAAGGGTGCCACCCAGAGCATCGGCTCAGAGTTCTATTCCGGTGCAACAACTGGGGTGGGTAGGGGGAGGAGTCAGGGTTCACGAAAAGCTGGTCTAGGCAAGAGGGCACAGGGGGAGCAGAGTCATGAAATCAAGAGGTAGAAAGTTGAGGTTCCCAGATTCTTAACTGGTTTTGATTCAATAATCAGGGCTGATACCACACCAGTTCTTTACATGAGATCCTTTTTCTTTTTTCCCTCATCGGTCCATCTCTGCCTGTAGCTTCTATTCTGTCGATGTACAAATCTCTCAATTCATAGCCACAAACCTCTCAATTCATAGCCACAAATCTGATAGAAAGCTTGGAGAAGACATCAGACAGACTGTATAATCTCTGCTAATCCTGTAATCAGAAGCTAAACCCAGGACACAAGTGCATTTGCAAAGTAAGGACTTTAGAAACTCAAATGGCGTTAGCAGGCCAGAGAGACCAATGCAGACAATGACTGAATGAGACTCATCAATCCAGAAACAGATTCATTCCTTCCACTCCATGTGAGTTATGGGGAAAAAGAACTGAATGGGAAAAGGCTATTATACCTGAGGATGAGAGCAAGGCCATCCCTAGTCCCTTCTCGAAGGATCTCTTAAATTATAAGTTTGGGAGTAGCAGTGAGAGGAGGAATAAAAGATGGGAGAGGTTAGGAGCAAGGGAAGACCAGCCCATTCCTTATTCTAAACCCCATTTTATTATCTTCTCTGGGAGAAAAACAATGAATGATTCCAGCAAGGCGAGAACAAGGCAGGCTTTTAAAAATAAGCATGTTGTACATGCACAGGGCCCGTGCAGAAAATTCCTTGGTAACCAGCTTTCAAGTCACTGGTTTCAGAATTTCTGTTCACACCTGACCTGCTCTAGGGGGACAAAGGTCTCTGTGAAACAGGCAGGGCTATATTTGCCTCCAAAGCCTGTTTTGTCAGGAGCCTGCCCGTCCCTTTGTGGATGGGGTCTGAGAAAATCTTTCTGCGCTTCGCGTCAGGGCTGCAAAGCCCCTTGACCGGTGCTGCATGGAGAAGTGATCAACACACCAACCAAAAGTGCCACAGGCCCAAGAGAGGCTGAGGGGCACTGGAGGTGGGAGTGGGCCTGGGAGACACTTTCCTTCAGGCGAATGGAAATAGTTCCTTGGTTTTCTTTTCCACGAACCCCGATGTGACGGCACTGAGTCTGGGGGTGGGTCGCTGTGTGGGACCACATCCCTATTCCTTTTGGGGGACCAAACGTTCCTCAGGAGAAGCTGAGTTTGGGCCAGTGCAGGAGACCCTACTCTGCTAGCTTTGGCCCCTGACACAGCCTCTCTCAGGCCCACAGCCCTTCCTAGAGGCCTCTAAAAGAGAAAGATTAAAAAAAGTGGCCGGGTTACACTGTCCTGTTTAACGGGCACCCTATAAAAGTGCTGCAATGTTTAGTAGGTTATTTCGGTGGACTAAATATGGGGAACCTTGTTTTTTGATATTTTTGTCCAGAGAGTTGGATATCAGGCCCTTGATCAATATCTTAAAAATGAGACACAAAGGGGGTTTTAACCCTGGCAAAGGTGAAACCAGAATGAGAAACCCAGCAGCGCTGAAATACGAGGGGACAGGCTCACCTCTGAGACGGACCACGTGATGGGACAAAATTCAGTCAACCTCTCGGCTTCTCTCACAACAAATGCAGCCTAACACAGAGATGCCAGACCCCTACCCCGCTGCTTCCCAGCGCTATTGTCCTCCAGGCTCACACGTGAGTCTTTAGGAAAATCCTTCAACACCTGCTTAATTCTTCTCCTTCCTAGAAAACAGTATTTAACAAGAATGGTCTTACTCACCTAAGCAAGCAAGTCAAGGTTATGTGTTCAGAAAGCTCATTAATAACAAATAACACTCTTAAAGAGACAGACTCAGACTGAGACAGGAGCTGGCAGGAAGCCCACCCCTAAGCTGCGCTGAAAACGGGCAGGGCTGTCGATGGTGGTGCTGGAGGCCAGAGGCAGGCCTGGCCTCCGATCAGAGCGGGAGCCCCTCTTAGTCTCAGTTTGATAAAGACATTTACCCTGCAGCTCTCAGGTGTACAGGAGCAGAAGGTCTGTCGCTGTTCAGACAACGGGAGCAAAAGACTGCTTTAATTGGTTAGGAAATCAAAAGGCTCAGGCCAACACAGGGTCCTGCTGGCCGAAAGAGAGATGGAGCAGCTCCCCCCGGGAGTGTTGGACACAGGCTCCATCTTTCTCTGGAGGTTTCCACTAGAAGGAAGAATTAGAATGCCCTCAGTCTGTTGGTCAGTTGCTCTTTTCATATTCATCTCTCTCTCTTTCACTTACTGTCTCGTGTGCACACATGGCCTTGAACAGATCCCACGGACTGGCATTTGGAGGCAGACGGTCAGATGCCAGGGCAGGAAGGACAGAGCTGAAGTCGCTCTGGGATCCCAAGATGGTCTCCCCTTCGGGAGTGATCCCCAAGGGCTCGGGGCCAGCTCCAAAGCACCACCGAGTTGCTGGGCCAGCGAGGCCAGCTTGGGGGGAGGGAGGGCGTCCAGCCCAGAGACTGCTCACTTACACAAAGAATCCTTTCAGAGTTATTGGCTGGCAAGGCACCTCTCAGACTTTTTTTTTTTCTTTAGGGCTTGTGCACTGAATACAAATCAAGCAGCCTCACTGGGCTGTCACACAAACTGGCCCCAGTCACCAAGACAGTCATACAGAACAAAGGCTCCTCTAGCCAGGCTGTCAGTGTCCAGGCATCAGGGTAGTAGACTCCCAGATCCCCAACTGGGGGCCCCACAAAAGTGGGGCTCCAGCACCCCTTATCAGAAGCAGAGCCATTTCAGTCTGGTGTCCATCAGAGAAACAGTTTCAAGTAGACCAACACGACAGGCTTCCGAGGGCATGCTGCTTAGCATTCCTGGCTGGTAGTGAGGAAAAACTGAAAAGGCAGGGATTCATGGCCAGGGGTAGCGTTCTGGGGTAAAGGAGAATGAGATAGTCGTGTTACCCTTGTGTAAAAACAAACAAATCTACCTATCAGCTCTGGCCAAATTCCGAACTGCATGTGAGAGAGAGAGTAAGTGAAAGAGATAAGAGAGAATAGGAATATGACAGACTGACGAACCAAGCAGCTGGGGAATTCTAATTCTTCTCTCTACAACTGCTAGAGGAGCTGAGGGCCCTAGCTCCCTATTTCACGTTCACCCACCCCAAATTCCTCTAGATATAAAGGTGATTCCCACTGGAAGCATGTGCAGATAGAACTGTATCTAAAACCATGGATCAAGAGCAGGCTGGAGGCTGGGGAGATCTCACTCCTGAAGAGGCGCATGTAATGCAAAAGGAACGCAGCACCCAGGAACCTGGGTGTCAGCCAACCCACCCATCGGTCGTTTGATGACTCATGGAGAAGCCGGTGGTGTGAGCTCCAGGCTAGGCTCCTGCTGTCCCCAATGCTGCGCATCCCTCCACTTCTAAGGGTAAGAGCCTGGCCTTTTGCTCAAGGATGGGGTGGGCTGAGGATGGTCACAACAGCAACTAAGAGACAAAGTTCAAGCCCACATTTTCATTAGGGGTCCTCCAAGTCTCCCTCAGAAACTCCTTAGATCAGACAAAAGAACCCACCCTATCAGGCCAGTATTGGACGATGAACTGAGGCCATACCAACTGGAAGTAAGAAAACCCGAGCTATAGCTGAAACTGGCAGCATAAAATTGAAAACAATTAACAAGTTGTGCGAGGCAGCTTGACGGCCACAGATGCTGATCCACAGAGACTGAACAACAGATAAAGAAGCCTGGGAAAGAGAAGGCAGTGCCAATATGGCACTGCTGTATAGGCCATGGAACAGCTACAAGAAGAAACAGCAGAAAAGGGCACAACAGGTTTCAAGCCAAACTGAACAGATTAAAAACACAGAAAAAGTTTCAAGCTGAGGATGTTTCTTAAATTCAGTCAGAAATGCCCTAGGGTAAGTATAGAAAGTGTGTTCCCATCTTGTTCACTCTCTCTAAACTATAAGGTCTTCTCTGAAGCAGTGACCTGCTCCATAAGGGGGGTCCTAGAATATTCCCAGGAGAATAGCCCTAAGCCATGTGACTATTTTTTAAAAAATTTTATTTATTTAATTTATTTATTTTTGGCTGCATTGGGTCTTCATTGCTGCACGCAGGCTTTCTCTAGTTGGGGCAAGCAGGGGCTACTCTTCGTTGCGGTGTGTGGGTTTCTCATTGCGGTGGCTTCTCTCGTTGCGGAGCATGGGCCCTAGGCGCATGGGCTCCAGTAGTTGCAGCACGCAGGCTCCATAGTTGCTGCACGGGGGCCCTAGAGTGCACGGGCTTCAGTAGTTGTGGCGCACGGGCTCAGTAGTTGTGGCTCACGGGCTCTAGAGCACAGGCTCAGTAGTCGTGGCACACAGGCTTAGTTGCCCCGTGATGTGGGATCTTCCCGGACCAGGGTTCGAACCCGTGTCCCCTGCATTGGCAGGCGGATTCTTAACCACTGAGCCACCAGGGAAGCCCCATGCGACTTTTTTTTTTTTTTTTTTAAACAAAATCTGTGATACATCCATGGTCAAGGAATGTGGAGTCACAACAGGAAGAATCATCTTCCCTCAAGGCAAAAGGGAAAGTCAATAGCAAAGCTGGGGAAGGACCCAGGTGGCCAGGCTCCCAGTCAGATTCTCCACACAGCTGTTTGCTTCAATCTCTCCCCTGAGTGTTTTAAAGTAAGAGTCTGATGATGGAACTGTTTGTTCTTTAGTCATGCAAAATTTAGGGACTACAGCTAATAGAGATAAGGACCCTGGACAGAAGCTCTGGGCTCCTCTCACCGCCCAGCCAGGTGCCCACCGATTGCGCTATAGCTCTGGCACTCAGTGGGATAATTATTGCTGCCTTTAAATTTACCCAGCTCTCCATAAAGTGAGGTAATGGGGCGCCCTTTACTACTGCTAGTGGTGATTGTCCTAACATTCTTTAATTAGCATTGGCATAGCCACTTTCAAAGCATTTCATCTTACGGTCCTGGTGTTCCCTATTTCAGGCTCAACAGCCCTCACTCCCTTTGGAGAAAACGCACTTTAGCAAATTTGAAAATGACAGGCACATGTATCCATGAGCACAGACGATCGTATTTGTGTACCTATACTCGCTCTTCTGCTCACTCTTCACATATCCACAACTGCCAAGAACCCGTGAGCCTTGATGATACCTCCATAAAACTCTTGCTCATAAATCTGTCAGCAAGGGGCTAGGAATTTCAAAAACTTAGGACTGGCAAAACCTTATGATCACTAGGATCCTCCTTAAATTTCCCAGTATTTAAAAAAAAAAAAAGCTGATCTTTTTTTTTTTTTTTTAAATTACAAGGTTCTGGGCATTCTTTTTTATTTTATTTGGTTGCACCAGGTCTTCGTTGCAGCAGACAGGCTCCTGAGTTGCGGCACGTGGGCTTCTTAGTTGTGGCATGCACATTCTTAGTAGCGGCATGCATGTGGGACCTAGTTCCCTGACCAGGGATCGAACCTGGGCCCCCTACATTGGAAGCACAGAGTCTTATCCACTGTGCCACCAGCGAAGTCCCAAAAGCTGGTCATTTTTCACCTATCTTTTCAAAGGTTTATGGAGTAGGGCTAGGGCTATTGATACACCATTAGGGAGGCCTGAAGTCCTATTCATTTGGGTCAAAGAATAGTCCTCTTTCCTCTGAAATAATTAATTCACCACTATGATCTAGGTGTTGGGCACAAGATGGGAAGGGCCTCTGCAAGTAAACGAGAATTTCAGATGATGGCAAATCAAATAAGAAAATAAAACCCAGGGATGTGACTATGACTGGTGGGGCTATAAAGTAGTCTAAAGGACAGGGTAGTCGTGGAAAGTCCCAAGAGACCTGCTCAAGAAGGAGCCAACCCCCTGAAGATGTGGGGGAAGAACATTCCAGACAGAAGAGAAAGCAGAGGCCCTAATGGGGAGAACCAGCTTAGAGTATTCCAAAAGAAAGAAGAGCAGCATAGCTGAAGGGTAGGGGGTAAGCGGGAAGATGATAAAACACGAGGGCATAGGAGCAGGCAAGGCACGACAGCTTAGGGCCTGTGGTCCACGGTACACCATTTGGTCATTATTTGAATTATGAGGGGGAGAACACTGGAGCATTCTAAGCAAATCAATAACATGACCTCTTATAATGTCACAAAGATGGCTTTGGTGGCTGTGGAGAATAGATTTAGAGGGAAAGAGTAAACATCTATGTCTTGAATCCTTTAATTTCTAGTTTTGAGTAAATGTTCTGTGATATAAGATGCTAACGTAATAGTAAGCTGGGTGAAGACCATATCCTATAGTCTGAGTATGTTCAACCTGTCTCTGAGTGTAAAATTATCTCAAAACTAACTGTTAAAAACAGTGAGAAACACCTTATATCTTAAACGAAGAACTGAAAGGTCTAAATTAGGTGCAATACCAAGAGCAGAGAGGAAAAAAAAAGGATTCTCTCAGTAATTGACTTTGGATAAAAATATTTCCCTTCTATACTAGTTTCCTTATTTTCAAAACTGAGGACTGGCGAAACCTTTTGACCACTAGGATCCTCCTTAAATTTCCCAGTATTTAAAAAAAAAAAAAAAAAAAAAAAAAAAGCTGATCTTTTTTTTTTTTTTTTAAATTACAAGGTTCTGGGCATTCTTTTTTTAAAATTTTATTTATTTTTTATTTGGCTGCACCAGGTCTGTTACTTATTAGAAAGTAACAGCTGCCGCTACTACTACTATTAGCTAAGACTGATTTTTCTTACTTGCTTCTAGTCCAATAATACCACAAAATAAATACAGTTATTAATCCCACTTTACACATGAAGAATCTGAAGCTTAAAGAAGCAACTTATATACACAGCATATATTATACACAGTAGGCAAGAGAGACAACCATGATTTGAACCCAGGTTTCTCTGATTCCAGAATACTTTCATAACCTCCACTACGGTATAATGCCCACTAACATCTATGTATGAATGCATGCATACATGCATTCACTCATTCTTTCTCTCTCTCCCTCCCTCTTTCATGTAGGACTCAGTTTGAGGGGAAAAAGTGTTTGGGCTTTCACTAACCAAAACATGAATAAATTTATAAAACCATTGTGTATGTGTGTGTACCTGCAGGCATGGACTCTGGGTTAAGGATCAAATTTGTGCTGGAGATACTCGAAAAGCCATTTAATCATAACTCTCCCTCCCACATCTGCCTTTGTATCTGCTGGGCTCTGATCTTTAGGCCTTTCTTAATCTCCAAAGAGTGGGAAGCTCAACATTTCTGTGACTTAGTTACAGTTGAGCCAAATTTGGAGCAATGCCAAGGGGTACCTCTAATATTACTGGTAAATGCTTAGATGTTCCAAGATCTTTGGGATAAAATCAACAGGCCATGTAAAGAGTGAGAAAATTATCAAGAAAAGGAATCAAGGCGGATTTCTTGAGCTTCTCTGGTCCACATGCCCCCTTCCCTCGGCTCACGTGATGTTTCCTAACTGTTGCACAGACTGAGGGAACCCTCTCTCCCTTTCCAACAGGAAGACCCAATGGCCTTACCACTGACACCTGGCTCCTCTCCTCTGCCCCTCACAAGCACAGGTACACAGAGGATGTACGTGCTAGAGGTAAGAGGAAGAGAAAGGGGAGGGTACATCTTAAGTGGCACATCGCAGCATCACGGTGGTTTAACATTTGAATGCTGAATAGATTTGAGCTCTGTCACTGCAGTGAGCTGAATGAGCCCCAGACAGATAATGCCCACGCCCCCATCCCCAAACCTGTAAATGTTACCCTATTTGGAAAAAGGGTCTTTGCAGATGCAAGTAAGGATCTTGCAATGACATCATCCTTGATTGACCAGGTGGGCCCTAAATCCAATGCCAAGTGTCCTTTATAAGTCAGAGGAGACAGACAGAAAAGGAGTCGACATGACCAAGGAGATTGATGTGATGCAGTCACAAATCAAGGAATGGGACAGTCATCAGGAGCTGGAATAGGCAAAAAAGGCCAGGCACAAATTCTCCCCTAGGGCCCTTGGAGGGAGGATGGCCCTACCAGATTTTGCACTTTTCGCCTCCAGAACTGTAGGAGAATAAATTTCTGATGTTTTAAACCACCAAATATGTGGTGATTTGTTATGACAGCCTTAGGAAACTGATATAGTCACTTACTAGTTCTGTGATCCTGAGAAAGTGTCTTAAATTCATCTGCAAAATGGGGAATCTAATGGTACCCACCTCACAGAGCTGTTGTGATGATTCATATGGGTACCGATCAATGCCCCAGGAAATGTCGCTGTTAACATCATTACTGTTACTGCTAGACAAAGGCAGTTAAAGGGAAGGATAAACCACAGGGCCTGTAATGGGCTAGTGCACCGGAAGAGTACATTTCCAAGGCTTTTGGCTGGACCTCTCTGGGCTGTTTGACCATACAGATGATTGTGGCTAGAATGGGCACCAACCGTCTATTCCAAAAGAGGCGGCAGTTGGGGCGTTGGGAGGTTTCTCCCTTGACTCAGGCCTGGCAGCCCGAAAAGAAACGGTAAGCCCCAGGAAACCAGCCTCAGAGAAGAGGAAGAGGCCCTTCCATTCTATAGCCCTTTGCCATTCTTATTAAGCATCTTTTCTTTTCTGAGGTTTTCTACAAATTGCTCTGGATGGGACCCAGAGGGAGAGTGCTTTTTTGTCCACTTCCTTCTGACTTCCTTAGAGAGCAGAGTTCTTAGGGGAAAAGGACAGTGGATTTTGAGGCACTAGGAAGAGTGGGTAAGTCTAGAACAGCTGTGTCGCCTTGAATCATCAGGCTCAAGGAAAAAAGTCCATTCCCTTTATGACTGTGGGTAGTAATGGCATGGTCACAGGCTCACTTCAGGGTCACAGGCAAGAAAAATAACCTTATTTTTTTGCAATGGTGACTTTATCCATTAAACAGAAACCTTATGACCAGTTGACCCTGGAAGGGTATCTGTACATGTGGGTGGAAGTGCCTTAGGTAGGAGAAGGTGACTTTTTCCATACAGACCATTTCTTATGTTTTGTCACTACTAATTCACCAATCAACTGATGTCTTTCCCTTTGTGGAGGTCAATTTCCATACCATTTTTCTTTTTCTTTCCTCCTATTTTCCAAATCGCTTTTCCTCCTTTGCTCTTGTTCTTTTCTTAGTTAAAACGGCAGCGTAAAGAGTATAAAAACAGGGCTTCCCTGGTGGCACGGTGGTTGAGAGTCCACCTGCCGATGCAGGGGACACGGGTTCGTGCCCTGGTCTGGGAAGATCCCACATGCCGCGGAGCGGCTGGGCCCGTGAGCCATGGCCGCTGAGCCTGCACGTCTCGAGCCTGTGCTCCGCAACGGGAGAGGCCACGACAGTGAGAGGCCCGCGTACCGCAAAAAAAAAAAAAAAAAAAAAAAAAAAAAAAGATTATAAAAACAGATAAGGTGCTTGAGTAGGGCTTGGCAGCCAAAAAGTATTGCAAATAGGGACTAGAGTTTCAGGGGGTACATATGTAATCTTTCTGCCCACGGATGGACCCACCTTGAGGGGGCCAAAAGCCTACTGGAGGCAAGGTAGCACCCTGCTCACTCCTGGCAAACCCTGCGAGGCATTATGGACATCTAGTGGCTGCTGAGGATAATGCCTCAGTGATGCATGTCAGGCTGAGGAATGGTCTACCACGGGCTTTACTAGGCGCCCAGTTATCCTGGGTCCCCTTAGTCAGTCCCCTGGATGACCATTCTTCCACTTCTTCTCAAAAATTTTTTTTAACGCTTTCTTTTATGTGGGGGCCACGCCGCACAGCTTGTGGGATCTTAGCTCCCAGACCAGGGATTGAACCCGGGACCTCGGCTGTGAGAGCACGGAGCCCTCACCACTGGACCACCAGGGAATTCCCTCCACTTCTTATTAGGGTCCAAAGTCACTCAGAATGGCTCTATCAAAGACCCATCGTTAACCCAGCCCAGCGAAGTATAATGATAGCACCTGCATACAAGAGCACAGAAGGCAGGCATCTGGAAATATCTTCAAGCCCCAGGTTTAAATGCCAATTAGCCACATACTGTCATCTTGACTGAGGGGCTGAGCTCAGAAGGGACAGAGACTCTGATGTTAATTAGTAGTGTGGCTCTAGGTAAGTCGCTATGCCTCTACGAACTTCATTAATGACATCTGTAAAATGAGAGGTTAAGTCCAGATGATCTCCAAGGTCCCTTTTAGCTTTAGCACTCTGTGATCTGCAGGCCTTTTTAGCAGTTGGGAAAACAGTCTGCTCTGCTCTGGCACCGTGGATTTCTCGATTCAACTGAAGGAATCATTCGCTTCTCAACGTTGTGGTGCGTTACCAAGACTTGACTACAACCCCAAAGGATCAACCTTCTTCACAAAGCTTCACATCTGAGGAGGGGTGGGAATCGTGGACGATGAGAGCTGGAAGGAACTTTCTAGTCCATTCCCTTAATTTTAGAAATGAAGAAACCAAGGTTTGGAGCTGTCTTAATTTAAGATTTGTCACATGTCTAATCAGTGGCAGAAAAGGGACTAGAACTCAGGCATCCCAATCTTAGTGCAGGTAACAAGCGGCTGACACAGCCTTGCTGGATCACTGGCTGGCTTCTTCAACTCTGCTTTATCGCAGCAGTCCCTCTGTGGGAAACCGCAAGTGAAAACACTCTCAACCCAGGGTTTCTTCCTTCTCTCCTCTCCAAGTTTAAGCCTTCCTCTTCTTTTTATTCCCTGGTGGCACCACTCCAAATCAAGGACGCAGTCAGAAGCAGGGGCTGTGAGGAGCAACAGACATATGGCTAGACGATACTCGAGCGACTGGATTAGAGGCTTCAGTGCCACTTCCAGTTCAAAAGGGCTGTGTGTGCTGCCATGGTCCCACAGCATCCTTGGTCCAGTTGATGGTTTCTATGATGCTTCCTTAGCCTAGCTGGCCTACAGAGGGCAAAGTAGCCCTATCTAGAACTCCATGAGCTGCATGAAGCTTGGGCGATATCACTCACAAATATTTACCACGAGACCCCCCCATTACTAAGTACCGGTTTGATCCTACCCTTCCATCCACCTACACAACATTTGCTGGGCCTGGAGCTGAACAGATGGGTTCTGAGTTTGCCCACACCAGCCAGGCAGGCCCCTCTTCTGCCTGAGGGGGGAGGGGAAGCCATATTCCAGGGCGCCATCCAGACCCTGGCCGGGGTCTCTCTGGAACCCTACCAGCTCAATGCCAGCTGTGGCAAGGAGAGAACTTCTCAACAGCGGGTGTTCAATTCTCCTCCACAGATCCCTGTCAGGCTAGACTCACACCTGGGTATAAGATGGGTGTGTCCTGCTTGAAGCTGATGATGTGCAAATGGGGCTTAGTCAAGAAGGGAAAAAGAGCCCAGGTGGAACTCAACCTCCATTTCTCTCTTTCTTTGATTAGTAATTGTGAGTCAAACAAGTTAAATAAAGGATCTATTTTCTCAGCCCCTCCTCTCCCACCCTTCATTCTAGTATATTCCACACACCCTTCCCTGAAGTGTTTTACGCAGGCTGTCCCCCCACCTTGTCTCTGCCGCTTACTCTATGCAGAGTGAACATACTGGACATCTTTGTGGCAGTGATGAAAACACCGGACTCAGGGTCTGAAGACTGGATTGAGATGCTGCCTCTGTTGCTTTCTGTGTGTATGACCTTGAGCATGTTATTCGCCTGCCAGAGCTCAGTACCTCCATCCATAAAATGGAGATAACTACGGCAACTGTGTCACTGGGTAAAGGCAGATTAAACAAGAACAGATCTATCCACCCATCCATCCATCCATCCTTGGTATAGTGGAGAGCATACAGTAGACAAACATCCCAGTAAATGACTGTTGAAGTAAATGAATGAAACCTGAGTTCTTATTGACTGGGAGAAAACTCTGGAGAATCACTTTTACTGTCCAAGTTCCTAGACATCTGAGCTCTGCCAGGGTTCAAGGCCTGGCTCTACTGCTTACTATGTGATCTTAGGTAACATATTACCTATTAATGTTGTTATTATTTGACTGCAAATGCATAATAAGAAAGTTGGTAAATAACAGGGAATCCAAATTGCCTACAATGGAGCTGTTTCCATTCCATCCAGGGACTTCAAAAATTCCCTGGCATATTTAAGGAGGTTTCAGATTACTGGGCAGCAGACAATATTGAGATAAGGGTGTGGCAGAATCCAGAGAGCTGAGAGATCCAGGCCAGGACCTCCTCTTCTTAAACAATAGCCCACGTGCAGGTGATGGGCAAGCAAGCTTGCCAAGGCAGAGGCGGGCGGGGCACAAGGAAAGGAGCCTGGAGGTAGCCCTTGAAAAGAAGCAACACTAAACCAGTGCCATATTCTACCAGCTGGCTTCCCAGGGCTTAGCCACAGTCGGCCCCCGCCGCACCAGGCAGAGAAAGAGGAGTCATTTTCCCCGGTGGGAAAACTCTGAACAAGTCCTGTTCTCGCTCCTACACTGGTCCATCAAATGCCCCGGGGTCGCCTCTCACCGGAAGTAGGGGCAGGATGCTACGCAGTTCTTCCCAGGGACTCCCAGAAACAAAGAAGACCTGGTGGAGCTCATGGGGCAGAAGCTTTAAGACCCACTCCCTCCAATCTCTGGGCGCACGGAGGGGAAAAGGCGCGGGGTTGCGAAGAGTGAGAAGCCGCGGCTCCGGCTGCTGAATGAACGGGTTGTGCCCTGGCTGCTGGGAGTTCACCTCAATCCTTCCAGCTGGTTGTCGCGCTGTCCCAGGTTGTCACTCTCCTAGCTCCCCGCACTTGGTCTTTCCTTCCACTGTTTGCCTCACCCGCAACCCTCATTAAGAAAATTTTCAGTGAAAGCCCTAGTTAAAGCCGACGACGGGTGAGGAAATTTGCGAGGGAAGGGGCAGGACGAACAGGCACATGTGCAGCAGCGCCCCGGCCGCCCCCGCGTCCCCCAGTGCAGCTCAGAACTCCGAGCGTGCAGCCCGGGCCGAGCGGCCGGTCGCCCCGTCCGCAGTCGCCGGGGGTGAGGATGACGCGGTCCGGGCGGGAGGCCCGCCAACTGCAGCAGCCCCGCTGAGGGTCGCCGCGCCTCCGGCTCCCCAGGCCCTGAGCCCAGCGCGCCCAGAGCCCGAGGGTGCCCGGCGCCCGGTGCGGGGCGGGGGCCGGCGCGGTCCCTCCGCAGCAGCAGCCCCGCGCCGCTCCAGCCTATCAGCGGCCACCTGGCGGCTCCCTGCGATCGGACCAAAATAGCTGCGCACGCCTGCGACTTGCGCGCGGCTCCCCACTTGACGCTCACTCCTGTTCCCTCGCCCGGCCAGCTCCCAGCGTCTAGAGGGGGCGGGGAGGAAGCGGCCGGGGAGGGGGGGTGGGGCTGGGGGAGAGAGAGGAAGGAAGAAGGAAGGAAGGGAGGAAGGGAGGGAGGAAGGAAGGGAGGAAGGAAGGGAGGGAGGGAGGAAGTCGCACGGAGGCGCACAGCTCGGGGCTGCGCGGCGCGGGCCGGCGCGGCGCTGGAAGCCGCCGGCGTTAACCCCTCGAGGGCAGGCAGCGGAGGGGGAGCGGTGTTAATACATAAGAGCACTGCATCACGCTAATCTTCTCCTCAGAACAGTATGCGTCAGCAGTACATTCACGTTCTGACTGAAGGACAAAAGGATGAGAGAGCAGTCTGCGTGGCTGCTGCCTGCAACACCGCGAGCCTGGCGCGAGGAGGAGACGGTGGGCGCCGCGCACAGGGGCCCCGCTGCTGCTACTGCTGCTGCCGCCGCCGCCGCTGCTGCTAGCGAGTGGGGACCATGTTCCCGGGCTCCGGAGCGTTCCCCGCAGCCGCGACCCCCGCTGCTCACGCCGCCGCCAGCGCCGGGGCCGCTGCAGCAGTCCGCGGGCAGCGCAGCCGCTGAAGGCGCCGGGGGCCGGAGCCCTGAACTCGCTCCCTCCGCACAAAAGCCAGATCCGGCGGTGCGCCGGGGGCCCGGCTGCGGCGGGCGATTCCGCGCCTCCGGGGGCTGCAGCCGCCCCCGGACTCCCCGAAGGGGCCTGCGGTGCGGGGCGACCCGGCCGCCGGGCGCTCCTCTGGCCGGCGGACCAGGTCCCGGCGCTGCCTCCACGCCGCTGCCCCTCGGGGGGCTGGACGGATTACTGCTCCTCGCACCAGCAGCCGGCGGACTGGGAAACTGAGCCCAGTTTTGGTCTTTTTAACCCTTAAGAGAAGAGACGAGGACAGAAGGGGGTGTGTGTCGGAGGGCGGGCGCGGGGGGGGGCGAAGGACCGGCGAACACCTCCTCTTAACTCTCGCAGCACCGCGAGCGAACGACTGCATCAGCTGCCTCGGGCCGGGAGCGGCCGACACAAGGAGAGGGGGCAGCGCGGCGGCAGCTTCGGCAGCGAGCGCGGCCTGGGAGGCTGCGGGGCGCCCCCTCACTCCCCGCCGGGTGGCAGCCCCGGAGCGGGCGGGGGGCGCCGGAGGCACACTCCGGCGATGAAGCGGCTTCCCCATCGGCTGGTGCGAGCCGGGGCCAGGGTCCAAGGACAAAGCCGGGAAGCGCTGGTGGCGCCCCGCCTCGGGCTGAGGCGGGGGCATGCACCTGCATAGCCCGCCGGGCTTCGGCTCTCCCGGCGCGCCTCAACTCCGCGGCTCCGCTAGCCGGCTCCGGATTTACTAGAAGCCATTTTGTCTCCCCCACCCCTCCCCTCCCCTCCCCTCTGCCCTCCCCGCCCCCTCTACTTCCCCCTTTTGTTAATTAAAACTAAGAAGTGAGAATGGGAACGAGGTGGCCAGCTCGGGCGGCGAACGCTTAAGGACACCGCGCCAGTTCTTCCCTTCCTTCCTTCCGAGGTAGGTGAGAGCGAATGACTGGGTGGGGATGGTCGCAAAGCGGGAGAGAAAGTCCCAGCCTTCCGAGGGCTGGCCTCGAGGGGGGGCTGGTAGACGAGGGGCCACTCTTTAGTTTGGCATGATTTTTTTCCGGCCGATCTGCTCCGTCTCTCTAATCGCCCCCCTCCCCACCTCCTTCTCCAGATGGAAAGAGGAGCTCCTAGCTCACTTAAGCCGGGGTAGGGCTGGTTCTCCTTTCCGAGCCAAAATCCCAGGCGATGGTGAATTATGAACGTGCCACACCATGAAGCTCTTGTGGCAGGTAACTGTGCACCACACCTGGAATGCCGTCCTGCTCCCCGTCGTCTACCTCACGGCGCAAGTGTGGATTCTGTGTGCAGCCATCGCTGCTGCCGCCTCCGCCGGGCCCCAGAACTGCCCGTCTGTCTGCTCGTGCAGTAACCAGTTCAGCAAGGTGGTGTGCACCCGCCGGGGCCTCTCCGAGGTCCCTCAGGGTATTCCTTCCAACACCCGGTACCTCAACCTCATGGAAAACAACATCCAGATGATCCAGGCCGACACCTTCCGCCACCTCCACCACCTGGAGGTCCTGCAGCTGGGCAGGAACTCCATCCGGCAGATCGAGGTGGGGGCCTTCAACGGCCTGGCCAGCCTCAACACCCTGGAGCTGTTTGACAACTGGCTGACAGTCATCCCGAGCGGGGCCTTTGAATACCTGTCCAAGCTGCGGGAGCTCTGGCTGCGCAACAACCCCATAGAAAGCATCCCCTCTTACGCCTTCAACCGGGTGCCCTCCCTCATGCGCCTGGACTTGGGGGAGCTCAAGAAGCTAGAGTACATCTCTGAGGGGGCTTTTGAGGGACTGTTCAACCTCAAGTACCTGAACTTGGGCATGTGCAACATTAAAGATATGCCCAACCTCACCCCCCTGGTGGGGCTGGAGGAGCTGGAGATGTCAGGAAACCACTTCCCTGAGATCAGGCCTGGCTCCTTCCATGGCCTGAGCTCCCTCAAGAAGCTGTGGGTCATGAACTCACAGGTCAGCTTGATTGAGCGGAATGCTTTTGATGGGCTGGCCTCCCTGGTGGAACTCAACTTGGCCCACAATAACCTCTCTTCTTTGCCCCATGACCTCTTCACCCCACTGAGGTACCTGGTGGAGTTGCACCTACACCACAATCCTTGGAACTGTGATTGTGACATTCTGTGGCTAGCCTGGTGGCTTCGAGAGTACATACCCACCAATTCCACCTGCTGTGGCCGCTGTCATGCTCCCTTGCACATGCGAGGCCGCTACCTGGTGGAGGTGGACCAGGCCTCCTTCCAGTGCTCCGCCCCCTTCATCATGGACGCACCTCGGGACCTCAATATCTCTGAGGGTCGGATGGCAGAACTTAAGTGTCGGACTCCCCCCATGTCCTCCGTGAAGTGGCTGCTGCCCAATGGGACAGTGCTCAGCCACGCCTCCCGCCACCCACGGATCTCTGTCCTCAACGACGGCACCTTGAACTTTTCCCATGTGCTGCTCTCAGACACTGGGGTATACACATGCATGGTGACCAACATGGCGGGCAACTCCAATGCCTCGGCCTACCTCAACGTGAGCACGGCCGAGCTCAACACCTCCAACTACAGCTTCTTCACCACTGTCACAGTGGAGACCACTGAGATCTCGCCTGAGGATACAACACGAAAGTACAAGCCCATTCCTACTACGTCCACTGGTTACCAGCCGGCATATACCACCTCTACCACGGTGCTCATTCAGACCACCCGTGTGCCCAAGCAGGTGGCGGTAACCGCGACGGACACCAATGATAAGATGCAGACCAGCCTGGATGAAGTCATGAAGACCACCAAGATCATCATTGGCTGCTTCGTGGCAGTGACTCTGCTAGCTGCTGCCATGTTGATTGTCTTCTATAAACTTCGCAAGCGGCACCAGCAGAGGAGTACAGTCACAGCTGCCCGGACTGTTGAGATTATCCAGGTGGATGAAGACATCCCAGCGGCGGCATCTGCAGCAGCAACGGCAGCTCCATCCGGTGTATCAGGTGAGGGGGCAGTCGTGCTGCCCACAATTCATGACCATATTAACTACAACACCTACAAACCAGCACATGGGGCCCACTGGACAGAAAACAGTCTGGGGAACTCTCTGCACCCCACAGTCACCACTATCTCTGAACCTTATATCATTCAGACCCACACCAAGGACAAGGTACAGGAAACTCAAATATGACTCCCCCCACCCCAAACTTATAAAATGCAATAGAGTGAACACACACACAAAAGACAGCAACTTTTGTACAGAGTGGGGAGAGACTTTTTCTTGTATATGCTTATATATTAAATCTATGGGCTGGTAAAAGAAACAGATTATATTAAAATTTAAAAAGAAAAATCAAAACAAAACTATTTTCTAACTTGTAAGTTCTATTTAAAGGGGGTGGGGGACCTTGGGAATGTTGTGGGATAGAAGCCACAAGTCAGTCTGCTGTGCTGCCAGGAGGGATTTCTGGTATAGGGTTGAAACTGCTAAGATAAAACAAACTAAAACACCAACCAATATCCCTAAAGAGTTAGGGTGTGGGCTGCTGAGGGGTGGCGGGTAGACTGAACTGTCAGTTTTTAGAAGATGCTTCATAGGACACAGGAATACCCATTTCTCTAGACATCTTTCTTAGGCTGAGAGCTGTCTTTGCAGATTTATCTTATTTAAACAAAGAATACAAACAAACGAAAAAAAGCACTAAGAATTTGTACTGTGCTTCAAATGTTGAGAGGCAATAATTTTTTCTTCAGAGGCCAAGGGAAAGACAGATCTGTAAAATGTATTTTAAACAGGAAAACCACCAAAATTCAACTGAAACCTTAAAGGGCCTGAGTATGTGCATCCCTGCGCACAAGTCTTCTTGGTTTGTGCAGTGGGACACAGCGTGACCCGCCTGACAGAGGGCTTCGGGAAGGAGCAGAGAAGGAAGGGAGCTGGCGTAGCTGTCAGTCAAACGCTTTCACACTGCACCAGATTCCTGCAGTTGGGCTTAACCCACTCTGTGCAAGGCATGTGTCTATTCAGGGCTTCCCAGGAGAAGGAGGTGGCCCCTGGGGGGGCAGGGGGGCGTGGTACCAAAGGGGGATGGGAAGGGAGAGCAGAGGCAGAGAGAAGGTATCCGCAGGAGGCCATAACTCAGCATTGTGCCATGCCCACCTGTTGTTCCCGGTATCTGACAAATGATTGTAGACAGTGATGCATTTGATGATTTTTTTTTTAAAGGGTTGGTTTAAGGTGGAGAAGCGGGGAGAGGCTGGGAGTGGGAAGCTTGGGGGAGTGGAAGCTTTTCTCATGCTTGTGATTTGGTGACTATTCTAAATGCTGATTCATTAGGGATTATTACTGCTGATGTCAACTGGTTGTGGTGACGGGGAGGGGGGCAGAACGTGAGTGGAGAAGAAAGAGGAGAGACAGAAAGGGCACAGGCTCATTTACAGTGATGAAGCCTTTCCTCACCAGGATGGCTCACAACAAAGATGTGAAATCCACAGTTAAAACAAAGTGATACACACAGGATGAGTGCGGCATGGAGTCCTGTTGAATGTAGCACAATGGGGGGAAATGCTTCCCTCTCCCAGGGCTACCTCAGGAGGAGAGGGAAGAGAAAGGGCGGGCGTGGGTGGGGAAGGCAGAGATCTCTGTTATTCTGGTCCATTTAATGATGTAACTTCTTTCATTTATTATTTTAGCTTTAAAAGGAAATAAAGGGTTCAGATTTGAAAAGGGGTGGGGTGTGGGGGGGAAATGCCACTGATTGTAACGTGAGAAAAGTGTATTTTTGTATTTTAATAAATACTGTTCAATTTTTAACTCAGTGTCCCCAAAGGGTTAAATTGAGTAAGACCCTGAACCTATAGCTTCTTATGAGCACTGACCAAATAATTTCTATTTAAAGAAAAAAAGGGGGGAGGAGGACAATCTTCCATTTCTTTAAAGTATGGGAACACGCTAAAGCTGTCAACCACTTTTCCTTAGCTTAAATAAAAGCACCCCGATACGAGTGCACCGTTCACAAGCTAAGCGTGTTAGTCCCTGGCTCTGTTGGGGGGTAGAACCGAATTCCCTGTGCCCTGGAAAAGCGGGGGAAATGGGTCAGCCTCAGCTCCTGGGACCCGGCCAGGAGTTAAATGCCACCTCAGCAGAAGCTGCTGGTCAGGCAGCACCAGCTCTACACGGGGACCCCGGGGGACCTGGATTTAAGAGCACTGCAATAATGCTGTTGTGCTTAACGATCCACAGGCAGTGATGCTTCTGTTCTCTGGGTGCTGAATAGTCAGTCAAATGTGTCTTGGTGGTGGTGGGTATTGGTCTCCTGATGTGTAGCCGAGGGACGCGGTCCAGGCAGGCTGCCTGAACTGGGACCCCGTGTCTCGTCAGCACTCGTATTTATACGAGTGCAGGGAATCGGGACTGAGTGGGTGTGATCTCCCTGGCGCTGAACACAGAGAGAGGCAGGCAGCACTTTGCAGCAGTTGGCTAAGAAAGGGCCAATTCTTAATCCTCCTCTGTGTGTTTGTGTGTGTGTGTGTGTATTTTACATACACAAAATTTCTGGATGTCAGTGTTTGTGGCAGTGTGTATGCATGGGCTCACACGTTTAGAAACTGCCATTCATGTCTCTAGGCTACAATGATATGTTCCCTCCGCCTGTCCTTTAGTACCCTACCCCCAATAAAAAGAGAGAAAACTGCAGCCGAGAAAAGGGTGGGACTTGGCGAGGACCAGTTGAAAAATGCAAGAAGTCACCCCCTTTCCTAGTGCCATAAGACACAGCTCAGGCTGTTTAGAACAGCTTCCTGGGTACACATTCAGAGGCGAGTGTGAAGGAAGGAGCTGCTTCAGAAATAGAGGATGTGGAGCCCATTTCCTTACACCCCTCCTCTTTTTGACAGCAATCTGGGCGGCCAGGGAACTATGCAGTAGCTGTGGAATGACAAAGGCTCTGGGGCTGAACAAAGATCTGAGCGGAGAGGTGAAGAAATGGGCCTAAAACATTCCTGGGAAGAGTCCTAAGAACAAATGCACTTGTCCTGGGGGTGGGGCATATTCACGTCTTGGAATCTGAGGGAGAAGTGCTTTCCAGAAGGAACCTCGAAGGAGCTGGGGGGGATAGAATATGGTTCCTGGGTATGAGTGTCCTTAGAGCTGCAAGGGGAGTTCCTTTCCCCACTGGGCCTACTCCCTGACCTGGGCACCGGTTCAGCATTTAGAGTGGCAACTCTCCTCTGCCGTGATGTCGGGTACACCCTCCCTTGTAGCAGGCACTTGGGACAACTTTTCAGAGAGGAGTACCATGAGCACCGAAAGTGCAGCCTTTAATGCTGGGTGGGTGACTCATCCTCGGCCTGGCCAAGCTGTAGGGTTTGTTACCTGAGAATGGAACATGGGTTGGCAGCTCTTCAGGAGGGGAGTCATAGCAACACGTTACAGGGAAAAGACTGCTGCTGATTATATGGAGTTAGAGACTTTTCATTACAGAATTTTTTAAAGGCCGTGAAAAACCATGTAGTCTAACCCCTTCACATTTTACAGTCAAGGAAACCGAGCCTCAGAGAAACGGAAAGATACCGTCCAAGGTCACACTGCTAATTAGTGGAAGAGGTGGGACTGAAACCCAGGTCTCTTGACTACCCAAACCAATGTGCTTTCTCATTAAGGCTCTTAACTGGCTCTCAAGAACATCTCTCTTTCCTGGCCAATATGCAGTAAAAATGGGACCTTCCTATAGCTATTGCTGTGTTCTCTTCTCCCTCCTCTTGGAGCTGTCCAATCTCCTTCAGAACCAGCTCTACTGCCCTCCGGGGCCTGAGCAGAATTCGGACCACAGGGGCCCCAGAGGTGGCCCAAGGGCCACGTGTGCTGACTAAGGAGTTGGATTCTCAGGACTATACATAACTGCTTCCTGATTCTTAGGTTCAATGGCAGGCAGAAACCACGGGATCCCCCAGAGGGCCACGGCTGCTAGGGAAAAGGTGAAGTAGACAAGGCAGGGTGCTCACAGTGGGAACGATGGCTTGGCCTTCTCCCAACCTTAGCCTTGGAAGCTTTGCAGAGTAAAGGATTGACAGAGGTCTTAGAGCACCTCTCAAGAGCAACTTCTCCACAGCGGAGTGGTTTCTGCTTATGTGGCTGAACAGTGAGACTATTTGGGGAGGCGGGGGGCTCTTTAACTCCTCTCCTCCATTGCATCTACCCTAGCCCCAGCTCTAAAATCATGATCTGGTCGCCACTCCCAAAATTTGTTCTAGGGCCTTTTATCACTCTTTGGTGTAAAGCTGCATTCTACTGTCAGTGAAGGTAGAGCAGACAGGCTAGTTTCTAAGGCCTAGGGACATCAGCTCTATCATGGCTGTTAACATGTACTCTAGCTAGCCACTTTTTGGGATGGGGGGCTGGTGGAGGGAGGGCAGCAGCCTAGTAAAGAGTCCCTTGAAGACAATGCCTATTAATGGGGAAGAGATGCAGAGTCCATGCCATTAACGGTGGAGATGGGTAGAGATTAAGAGAAGGCTAAGTGGGCCTTACTCAGCCCAGGCTACTACCTTAGGGGGCCAGAGCCCACAATTAAGGCTTCAACATTTTAGTGCAACAAAGCAGCAGGGGCTTAAAATTAGAGAAGAAAAAGAGAGAGAACATTTATATCCAAACATATGTCTGATTTTTTCTCCTCTGTTGGCACTCAGCACTCCGTGCCATCGGCTAATGCAGGCACCGTTCACGCCATTTCTAAATCCTGCCTCAGCTAAACTGCAAGGCAGCTTTTGGCTCAAAGCACCTCTCTTGGTTTCCGTCCATTCAGAAAGCACCCTTTTCCCCGGAGGGGGGAAGAATGGTTTGGGTAGTGGATTAAGGTTGTTTTCATCTTTGCTTTAAATTGAGATGAAGTAAATTGCTTCTTGGAGCAGGGATAAAGGCTTCAGGAACCTTCAGTGAAATATACATATCTGCAAAGCAATATAGCATAGTGCTTACAAGTACAGACTCTGAAGCCAGTCTTCCTGGGTTGAATCCCAGCTCTATCACTTACTAGTTATGTGACTTTGGACAAATACTCGTTTTCCTCATCTGTAAAATGGGCATAATATTGGTATCTACCTCACTACTCCATAGTTGTTGTAGGAATTGAAATTTGATGATAAGGGGACAGACCAACTGACTAGCCCCCATCACCACCTCTATTCTTGAACCTCATCCATGTCCAAAGAGAGAACATGCCTACCGAGCTACTCTAAAGAGGAAGGATAATTATCCAGAAGTCCTGGGCAGCACGACAGCACCATCTACAAGCCCAAACACTGTGGGAAAGATGGGGTGCACTTTTCTTCCCAGGAAAACACTGCCGTGTGCTCTGTTCTTTAATCTAGCTCTTTAGATGGCCCAAGGCACTGTCTTAGCCCAGGAACGGATTACCTTTTCTTATGGCGGGTCAGGAGAAAGGAAAGGTGCTGCTGCTGGAGGTGCATAAGCTGAGGGCTGGGACAGGAAGCACCTACTAAAAGTCCTGGTCCTTTACCAGGAGGGTGAGCTTCCCAGTGTCTCGTCACCTTGCCCTGTTTCCTTATCAGGGTGCTTTACCAAGGGAGGTGGGCCCACGGAGGCACCAGGAAGGAGAAAGGAGCACAGAGAGGGCTGCTGGGGCTTCAAAGCAGTATTGGAGGGCTTGAAGGAAAGAAAGGCAGGAAAAAGCACCATAATTTGAGCAAGTGAGAGCAGGATGGAGCTATACGGCAGATGCACTGGCTAAGGGGCTGCAATGCAGTTAGGGAGGAAAGCCAGGGAGATTCCTCTGCCCTAGCAAGCAGGAGGCTGGCTGGACCCTGGACGGGGGTGGGGAGGGCCGGTAGTGTGATATTCATGGCACGGAACAGAGCAGAAGAAAAGCAGGGAGATCAACTTTCCAAGAGAAGCCTAAGAAAGAATGCATTTGATTTCCTAATGAGAGGCTAGAATTAGATTTTAGGATGATCACAGGTTTCATCCTCTGGAACATGCCAGCTTTGCTGTCAGTACTTGGGCCAAACCACCTGCCCACGACAGTCCTGTTCCCGATGCTGGAGGCTGTCCACTGCTTGGCGAGGGTGGGGGGCAACCCCACCCTCAGGGCTGTAATCAAATTCTGATCCTGATGGGCTCCCTCAGGGCCTCCCTCATTTCTGTGAAGGCACAGTCATGGGGGGAGAGGAGAGGAGAGGGTGCAGCTCACTGTTTATCCATGAAAAGAGTGTTATTCCAGAGGGGGAGTGTTATATAAATTGTGTTTTCCCATAAAAATAATGACGACTGTTGAGTTCAGTGCACATGGACCCTGGCAGTGAGTCAGAAAGGTCAGGCCTGGGCCCGTGGGGGAGAGTCCTCGGAGTGGTTCTCCTGGCAAAGGAAGTTAAGCATTTGAGAGGATGGCGCTGTCTTCTCTAGCTTATCCTGGTAAAGACTCTTAAACCTACAGCAGGGAGGCACTGAGATGAGAGGCTACTCTAATGCCAGGTGTGGGGATTGGATGGACCAAAGTAGTACTTGGCCTTCTGGGTTCATCCATTCTGTGTGCCTAGGGACAATACTAGAGCGATTACTGAAGTTTAGATTAATTACTAAATACCAAAGGAACAGCCCTTGATCTACTTGCTTCTTTAATATCCACCCACCTTCTTATATCTCCCATTAATAGAAAGCACACGCCCGCCCCATTAATTCTCCTATCAGGTTCCCCCCCATAATTCTCATTTGCGTCCAACCGTCTGCCACGATAGGACCTAGGATATCCCGCAAGATCCTCCCATTCTAGAAGCCTGACGGCTCTTTCTTCCTTCTACCAGTTCTTCTTCCTCTCCCAAGGCAAGTCCTTAATCTGTAGTCTCTTACATTTCTTTAATAAGGTCTCAACCCTGGTTTCCCTGTCTGTGCAGGAGCTCGTTTAGTCACCAGATAAGCCACTCTACCCGCTCAATGAGTCAGCAAGGATGAGGGAGAGGCGCTTTCACACACTAACTGTTCGCTGTGCAAAGTTCGGTTTCCTGGCCTCGGGCTACTTCTTCCCAGGCTTCAAGGCCCTACCCACTCACCCAGGTTCATTAAGAACATTCATACAGGTCCTCACACTCAGGTTCCACCCTGGAGGTGAACTGAATGAGCTGTAGGCTGTTCCCTGGATAGTGCCGCTGTGTCTGTAGGAACACACAGCGTGCCCCTCACGACAGGCCCAGCACAGTCCCAGAAATGGAGGCCAGGCCTCATACTAACAGCCTATTCCTGCAGCCCACCGGCTGCAGTGGATACAGTTATAATCTATTACACTGCAAGACGACTTAATTTCTGGACTTAAAGGAAGTCGGATAATACTTTATCCTATTAGCGTCTGCCTGTGTGAATTGACACTGGCTTCCTTCTGACATGACAGCATATTCTTCCAATTCATCTCTTAAGGGGATGAGCCGGGGAGTCTGGAGTAAGATAGGAGGGAGGGCCAAGGAGGAGACTGCTCAAGGAACCAGGGGAAGGGAAGACAATCTTCAAATCAGGAATGGGGAGAGGAGACTTAGAGGGATATGGCAAGGCTGCGATGGCTCAAAACATGTTTGCGTTTCATTTTGTTTCCCTTGTGAGGGAAGCGACTGCAACTACTGGATGCGTCGTATGCTTGAGTATGAGGAAGAAAGGTTCTGAAGCCGCAGAGAAGTACAGACACAATGAGGAATTGGCCTATTCCATGTGCCTCTGGTTTCAGCTCGTTGGTCTGCAGGGTAGCTTTCCCTTTAATTCCTCTTCCACCTTCCTGTTTTAAGTCCACACCTGCTCTGACCAGTGAGTGGTATCATGTCAGCTGAGGGCAGCTCCACAGTGTGTTCTCACTGCTGGTCGACCTTGGCATGGCAGTGGCCACTGAGGACAGATGATGGTTTACAGCTTCTAACTTCAGGAATGTGGAGACGGTGAAGGGAGTTTCCAGGTTAATTCGGAAAATCTAGCTGAACCCTCTCATTTTATCTGTGAGGAAAACGAAGCCCAGGGGGATGTGACTGCCAGTGCCCGCTAGCTGGGGATGCAGAGACCAGGTCTCTGGGTTCTCAGCCTAGTACCGGCAGGGCCACTGGGACTTACAACGCCAGGGGGCGCCACTGACAGAAGCTACAAAGTGATTAGTGCCCCCTGGAGTTTGCAATTTGGTGCAGTCCCTTACCCTTTGCTTCCAGGGAGGGAGGGAAAGAAGGGAAAGGCCTTCCAGGCCAGTACTTTATCTGTGCTTAATGCTGTCAGCCAGACGGTGCCCATTCCTGACTTCACTCAAACAGCTAGAGCTGAGAAATCAGGCACCTTTTCCTTTCTCTTCAACCATGAGTGTTCCAGGGCATGGGAGTTCTGATGGCTGCCCAAACAGCTAACAAGTTGAAGGAGCACTTGTGGCTGAGGCCGCCCTCCCCATCCCTATAAAAGTGAAGAGCTGTAAAGAACAGGTATCCCTGTGAAAGGAAGTTTTGCAGAAGCTCATTCATGTCAGAGGTCTGTTCAAGGTCAAGGGGACCACTGGAGAAGCAGGGACGTCTAGAGTTCTGCTTCTACCTTCCCTGGTACTGTAAGCAAGGAGACCCTCACAGGGAAAGCTCAGGCAGCCCAGGCTGACTCGGGGCCTGCAGCTAGTAAACGTCTCCTCTTCCCCCATCTCAACAAATCCCCTCTTGGGAAACGGAGTGGCCCTGGCTAGAATTTTATCATATATATTTAATTAGAATCTATCTCCTTCATGATGGTTTTAAGTGAAGTCCCAATAGAAACATTCTAAAAGACAGCCGCTTTCAGCCAAGGATCTCTTTTAACCAAGTTAATTTAGCAGAAATTTGCCATCTTGGATTGGGTGGAGTTACCTCTCTTCTCAACTTCAAAGCTGGGAAGAGAGGGGAAGTGGGGAATGCAGAGAAATAAAGAGGAGGGCGGGGGCTTTGAGCAAATGAGTTTCCGTCTATTAAAGCAGTAATTTCTGCTAGCTCCCCTAGAGACTGGTCCCCTCCAATAATGGCCTGACGCTAATGATTCCCACTCCTAAGCAACAGCCTGTGTTCTGCTGGTGTTGAGATGAACAGTGCCAGAGAAACTCCCTTTCTCTCGGAGGTGCTGCTATTATCAACATGCAGGAGATTACCAGCCAGGAGGATGTGCTGCTGTTGGGGGGACAGAAAGATAACCAGAGAATGTACCTCTCCAAGGCATGGTACTGCTAACCTAGGACAAAAAAAGGCTGAGAGACAGGCTAGAGGTTAGTGATAAGATGAAAGGGCAGACACTCTGGACAGGAGGGAGAAGACAGGAGAAAGTAAAAGCTTAGGCACCTCCTGAGGTGTTGATAAACTTAATGCAAGACTAGCAGGCACTGGCTGGGAGGCAGGGGGAGGTCATAGGGGTGTGGGGGGTGTGGGAATGAGTTAAGCTCAGGCATAATGAACAAAAACGGATCGCATTTGAGATATGCAACATGGTAATGTGAAAGCTGAATCAATTTCAGGTCCCTAAATACTGATCACGTTCCGGGCAGAAGCACAGGTGTGTGGTCTAACACCGAAATTGCGGGGATAACTGAAGCTGCAGTGTCAGTTGAGGGGTGGGGTCCTCTCATCCTGCCCTCTCCCTTCTCATACACTGAAGACGGTGGGGAAAAAAGCTAATACCGTGGCTCTAAGTACTGCTGAGGCTGCTGCCAGCAGGTCTTGAGTAGGGGGTGGGGAGTCCCCTCATTTTGCCCCCGGTGGCTTCCCTGTGATGGAGATGCACTGCTTCCAGAGGCTGCCTTGCCAGATGTGCCAGCAGGCAGCCCGGCCACAGAGCCTGCAGTGCAGACAGATGCCCTGGGCTGTGTTCAGGATGGCGAGACCCTTTATGGTACTGTGGCTCAGCTCTGGGGCAGTGCCAGAGCAGCAGGGTAATGTTCCTCAGCCAGATTCATTTCCCCCCCAAACCTCTTCAAATATGTGGGCCATGGAGAGAAGCAAATTTAATTAAATTACTGTATCGTGGGCTGCCCTTCCTGGGCAAGGGCTAAAAACGGGCTCACGCTGACATGCAGACCCATCTGTGTATACAGAGCACGCGTTTCTTTGTGCTTGGCAGCTGGATAGGGCTGGCAGTGCCCACTGCCGGCCCCGGTGAGCCGGTCCCTTTGCTGCAGCAAGGCAGAGTCAACACTGATGCAGCCCAGGCCCCGCGTGGCTCCGCTGACCTTTTCCTTTCTACTTAAAAGATGACTGAGTGGCACTCCCCCTTCCTGCATCAGTTCCTTTCTCCTCAAACGCCTCTCTTGCTGACACCCAGGAGTTTCCCGTAAGGCGGTACCCTAGCTGAGCCAGGGAAGGAGGAATGAATCTGCAGGGAGGTGTGATTCAGAACCGTGCAGGGCAGGGTTTGTTTAGCTTGGCAGGAGATGGAGGGGTCTCCCTGGCGATTCTCTAGAGTGTCACTTCAGCAGTTCCCCACTGGCAGCTCTGTGCTGGAGACAGAACCGTTTTCAGGTGCCAGAGCACAGCAGCAAAGCTCTCTCCCCCTCCGTCCCTGCACGGACTTCATGGTTGATATAGAACCTGGCCATCACACACAGGGGCAAGGAAGTTCAGTGGCAGTGGCAATGAGAACCATTTAATATGTGGAAATCAACACCCAAAACAAACGCTGGCCGTGCCGTACCTGTCAGCCCCACGAGATCATTTCATCTCCCTTCTGGAAGTTTGGGCCTCACAGCTCCAGCTTACAAAGTACCACAAGGGTAAAGAGTTGGCCCCCAGTAGAGCTGCGGCTGGGAAATGGCCTGAGGCAGAATCGGGTGTGCAGAGTGGGAGACAATGACGGGTTGGGGCGGGGGAGGGTGGTGCTTTTCCATTTGGAACTGAGACCCAGGAAGACTCAGCTGGGGAATCTTTTCCCTACCTGCCCCCAGGGAGAACAGTGCCATCTCTCATGCCTAAAGTTCCAGTGAATGCCACACATGGAGCCTGAGCTGGGACAAGAACAATCTAGCTGGGCAGCTTGCAGCTGTACTTACGCAGCCCCCTCGGGCCCAGGGCATCCTGGCGTCAAGCAGACACCCAGGTGATGGGGGCAGTGCAGGCAGCTAGCTCTCTAGGTCCCTACCTCGGCAGGTTTACAGGCAGTGCCACAGTGAGTTGAGAGGGCGGAACCTCCCTACCCCAACCTCCAAGCCTCTGAGCCGCTGTTACAGGATGAGAGGCTGGGCCGGAAGGAGATGGTAGCATCCCTGCATCCCCCGCTGGAGCTCTGCTGCCCTCTAGACACTGCGCTCAGCGGCTCCAAGGCTCCTTCGTCACTGGGGGTAAGGGGTGGGGTCGGGGGCAGGTAGTGTATCTGCTAAGGTTTCTGGCTACAAAAAGGTTACTTCAAGGGTTTAGACAAATCCTGTCAATTTCGGACCCTTGGGACCCAACTCAGGAACCTGGACTGTGCCTGCAGGTCACTCTTAGTCCAGCGGTTCTAAATGATGAGGACGTGTGGATCAAAGATGAAAGCAGGCAGGTCGATAAAACGTGGTGATACTTGAAGAGAAGAAAATGGATCCAAGAGAATAAGTTTCCTGGGGCTAACAGGCTAAGCAGCAACTGTAGCAGGAAGAGAAAGCAACGTACCTTGCTGGACAGAAGCCCCAGAGAACAGGGCCAGTCCTGAAGAACAGGAAATCGACCAGTTTGGTGATACCTATCATGTGGCTTTAGAGACACAAAAAGGTTCCTAGGTACTGGACTAGGGTAAAAGATCTTTCTTCCTTACTTAGCAAATCGGATGGAAGAGAGTAGACCCCAACCCTAGGCTGTAGGTAACCATGATATGTGGAGTGGAATCAGGCCCCTTAATTCCATCCCATCCACCGTCTCACGTTCACTAGGACATGAGAATGCTCATCAAATGACTGGTTCTAACTGGGGGGATAGAGGCTCTGCAGGCAGCCTCTGTCTTTAGTCAACTATGTTACTGGTCCTTGGGTGCCAATAAAGATACCGTATATCTCAGTCCTGATATTCCCCCATGAAAAGGGTTGGCTTTAGGGGCTGTGTTGAAGCAGCCTCAGACTGTTTCCTCCAACGGAGAAGAATTCTTGGAAATAATGTGGGTAGCAGCTAAGCCTCAGGGTAAATCACGTGACTATTGGTATTGCTGGAGCAGTGGCATGCCAATAGCTGCTGGGGTCCCTTAGGTTTACAGACGACCTGAATGAGCCAATGTGTCTGCGCTGACTGCCCCATCCAAAGCTGTACCGGTGGCTAAGGAGCCTGCTGCCGCAGCATCCCTCCCTGCTGCAGGCTGCTGCCAGAGGGCATGGCTGCGGGTCTCACTCAGGCCGAGCCTGCTAAATGGGACCCTTATTGCCCTGCGTCTGCAGCTCAGCAGGGACCTAGCACCGAGAAAGGGAGAGTGAGGCCAGCCCTAGTGCGGCATGTCTTTCTCATGTCCAAGGTCACCCACGACCCCTCTCACATTTGTCATCTGCCACTTCATTTCTCTTGGAGAGGAACAAGGAGAAAGGAAATGAACTGATTACAGTGGTATGTTACAGGGCACCACCTTTCGGCACCTGGAGCCGGTCTGAGAAACCGAGGCGCTGTAGAGAAGTTGCCTAGTCTACATGAAAGGGAGAGAAGGGGAGGGAGAGGAGGGGAGGGAGAGGAGGGGAGGGAGAGGAGGAACGCTTATTTCTGACACCTGCTCTTGCCTCATTCTCTCTCAGCTCCCAGGAATAGTTAGGAAGCAGAGTGGGTAAAACTAAGGCTATTTGCAAAAACAGATTAGCTCTCATGCAGGCTGGAAAGTGTTTCCTGCATAATCTGAACTTAGACCTTGCTGTACCCTTGTCCTATGTGGTTCAGATAAAAAAAAAATTTTTTTTTTTAGCGTGTTGTCTGGGTGAATATGCCAGAGCATGAACTAAGAGTGGTCTCTGTGGCAGCCCCAGGTTGACCTGCAGGCCAGGCCCGGCCCAGCCCCTTCATCGCTGGGAAAGCAGGACAGGAGGAGGAGGGCAGTGGCGGGCGTCACTGGATAAGGCCGGGGCCGTCTGCACTACTGTGAGTCAAGATTGGCTCAGACAGGAGACGTGAGGGGGGAGGCGCAGCTCCTGACGGCTCCGACAGCTTGGACCTGTCCAGGCCAACAAGCCGCTCAAGTGCAAGAACAGCCAGCCAAGTAGGCAGAGCACGAATAAGGACTTAAAGCTTGAAATATCTGACAAGAGATGGAGGGAGGGGAGGACGCCGTCTGGGATTTCAACTGGTGTCTGGCCTTGCCTCTCACTGCTGAGGCAGACGCTTCTGCTGCTGCAGGGTGGGATGTGACGCCTGGGAGCTGGTGGGCGTAACCCAGGTGAGAATCCCTTGAGCTAGATTTTTTTTAAAAAACCTTCATTTCAACAAATTGCAAAGACAGCTCTGGATCGTTCTCCCTCACTAATGCCCTCCGAAACAAAATCGAACCGCTGTCCACAGACACCTGTTCCCCTTCCAGTCACCTGCCCGAGGTTGAGCAGCCCTGGGCTCTGTGTGCGCGTGGCGGGGGGGGGGGGGCCTGCACCGTCAATCACACGGCCTGGGATGGCAGCTGCGTCTCAGAGCTAGCTAAGGGAGGCGACACGGGGCACCCGGAAGTGAGACACTCTTCTGCTCTTCCACCTTCCTGTGGTTGGTGGGGGTGGGTGAGGGGGGAAGGCCAGCAGTGGGGTGCTCAGTGCCGTTACAGCTCGAAGACGCTTCGAAAAGACAGTGGTTGTCAGTCCCAAGTACATATTCCCCACACTGAGGGGAGCTGTTAAAAAATACCAGTGTCCCGACTCTAGATCACACATGGAGGAGACAGCGCTTTGATATTTTCAAAATGTATCCAGGTGATCCGAGGGCACGCCCAGGATGACAGCCTCTGCTCTAGTCTTGAGAGAGCAGGGAGAAGACTCAGTGCTCAGACAGGACAGTCCTGTCACTAACTCCAGAAGCGCCTCTTGTATATGGTTTTGCTTAAGCTGAGCCAGGGGTCCTGAGGTTTCATTCAGGTTCAGGAGAGTAACTTCCAAGAAAACTAGCCAGGTACCATTCAACTGACGGCCCTGAAAAAACACAGGGAAACCCTCCTACAAACATGTCAGCCTGCTCAGAGCCCCCGGCAAGGAGGGAGAGAGGACAGATGTTCAGAGGCCCATGAATATCAAATGGGAGAAATTGAGGCACAGAGACAATTGCATTTATTCCTAAGGAAGGTGGGAAAAGAAGAGAAACCTTCCCTCGTCATAGGCTGCTCTACAAACTGATTCAGGCAGGGCTCCAGATCGGCACCCAGCTTAGGTTCAGAAGCCTAAATGAATGAGAAACTACTTTCTTAACTGTTAGGTTTCTGACCCTTAGCTGACTGGCACTCCCGGCCGTAGCCCTTCTGTGGTTCACTTATTCATGTGTATGCTTATTTAGAGCCCGTCTGGTGACCAGCACTGTGCCAGGCACTGGGGAACAGCAGAGATGAAAGGCTTGGGCCTTGCCCTTGAGGAGCTCAGCACAGTGGGGGAAACAGTTACGATGGATGGTCTGAGTGTGGCGATGGGAGATACGTGCCGGGGAGCAGCACAGAGTCAGGGACAGCTTCTGCCCCCTCCCATCCAAAGAGCACCTCCCAGGCTGCTCATTCTTATGGGGAAGCAACTCCCCCAACTGGAATTCTGGATGTAGGCACCGGACAGCAGCAGGACCAATACTGACTCAGACCCTGGGGGGACGACCTGCTCCAGGCCCTCCTAGAGGCGCAGGAGGTGACTTCGCATTTCTCTCAAGCTGGCATTTGCTGAAAGGACTATGTCAAGGCTTCCCCTGGGAGTGGGAAGGAGGGCACCCAGGCTCTCAGTAAATACTACGGGTAGTGAAGCTCCGGGCTGGTTGACCTTGGCAGTCTGTAGCCCACTCTCTGCTTCAGCTTCCCTTAGCGACACACAGACTCACTGAACGTCGAGGTGTAAATCGCAAAGCCCCCTGAACGAAGAGCTGCTAAGCCAGGGTCCTAAGCAAGGCTGTGCTGTGTAAACGTAGCATGGAAGCTTCTAGCTCGAGCTCCATTTAGTGCGGCTGCAGCAAGCTGCTATGTGCCCCACCTGCTGAGCAGCCAGAGCAAGATCCTGCTTGGGAGCTGGAAGAGACACTGAGGACACAAAAGTGCCATCACAGACTTGCGCGCAGAGCTGAGAACGCGGGGGCTCCTGGGAGCGGGGGGAGGGGCAGGTTTCAGCCCCGACCCCCCGACCCCACCCCCCGCTTCAGTGGAATCCCACTAGGAACAGTGTAGAACACGGAGGAAATCAGGACCCCCCGTGGCATGTGTCACAGTGCAGCTGTCTTTTATCTCCTGTGTGGCGAGCAAGGCCCTCAGGCTGGAGTGTGGGAGCGCTGGCAGGCAAACTACACGGCACAACAGCGCTCGGGGCTGGGTGACACTGAGGTCACTGGGTGCAAGAGGCAAAGCAGTCCAGCTGTCCACTGTGAACTCTGACTACAGACACAGGTCTGCTTTGTTCTCTGTGCCCACCCTGCTCCTCCTCTACCCAGGAGTTTGGGGTCCAGATGCTCGTAGGAACTCATCCTGAAAGGTCTCAGGTTATCCAAAATCAGAGCTGATCTACGGTGTGGGGATCCACATTTAATCTCTTAAACCTCTGCTTCCCAACCTGAGATGAGCATCAGAATCACCTGGGGAGCTTTTTAATTAAAACTTTTTTTTCACTATTAGAAAAACCTTTCAATTTGAAAAATGTGAAACACTGAAAATAGAGAATTGTCATGAACTCCCGTACACCAACCATCCAGGCTCAACAATCACTGAACTCGTCATATTTGGTTCATCTATCCCCCCTGCTCTACTGAAGTATTTTAAAGCAGAGCCCAGACATGATGTCATTTTGCCCTTCCATACTTCAGCAATGCATCTCTAAAAAACACAGCCATTTTCTTACATAACCACAATGCCACTATCACACCTAACACGATTAATAAAATTATTCCTTGCTATCATCTAATATGTCTGGAGAACTTAAAATAAAAATCCGGTGCTTGATGAAGCCAGGGAGGCCCGGGTATTAGGGTCTTTCCTAAGAGCCTCCCGCAGCTCCCAATCCCAGTGTGCAGGCGGGGCTGAGAGCCACTGCCTCGTCACCCCAGGACTCCTCTATGGGGTCTGACACAAGCTCCACGAATGTCCTACAGCCCCCCATCACATGGTATACAATAAAAAAAAAAAGGCAAGGAAAAGGTGAGTCCCAGACCAGGATGAAGGGAAGGAAAACGAAGCATTAGGAAGTCAGCAAGCCACAGAACGGAATCCCTCGTTCAAGGCAGGGCTGTCCTAACTGTGAGGCCCACTCACTTGGTCCCTCAGACCCATCCAAGGTCTGAAAGGCTTGGAAGGAGAGTTGTTCCCAGCTGCCCAGAGGGCCCTCAGCACCGCACAGCAGGCCAGCCTGCATTAGGCCTGCTCTATTTCTGGTCCTCCTCCCCGTGCACACTCTCTCTCCGGCCTGGTATTCTGGGCCAACTCTGAGCCTCAGCGCCTGGCTGTAGGCAGGATTAATGAGGCCTCTGGTGAGTGGGGTTCACCAAAACTTCTTGGGTGTGGGCGCTGGGGTTTGGGACCCCAGTCTTCAATTTTACTTATTTCATTAAAAAAAAAAAAAAAGCCCTACACATCCTGCAAAAAGATGAGGCTGTATCACTGCAGCTAAAAATACCTCTATTGAGGGCGTCTGCTCACCAGCTCCTCAGTTAGAGATGCTACAGGGCCCTTTGTGAGCTGTGCGGTGTTGGCAGCTCCACAGGGGATCTGGGCAGCTGCTTCAATCCCTGAAGCAGCGAATAGTGACTGCTGGGAGGAGGGGGCTGGCGAACAACTTGCCAGCCAGGACGGTCGGCACGCATCAGGCAACTCCCAAACCCTTCTTTTCTTTATGGACCTACTGCCTAAGCCAAGAAACTCCTGCCGCCTTCTGCAGCAGGCTAAAACACCATCTCTGAGGATGACCCACAGCCATCGGGGACTGCTGTCGACTTCCCAAGATGCACAGGAGTATGACAATAATTGGCGGGGGGAAGGGGCATGCCACCCGTTCTGGCTCAGGGTGTGTCTGTGCTGCTGGACAACTTCCAAGTGTGAGTCAGTGGTAATTAGACACAGGTGAGGCCTCTCGGTGGCCTCAGGAAAGGGGTGCTTTAAACGCAGGCTTGACACCTGAAGGGGTAACGGAGTGGAGGCGTAGGGCTTCACGGCAATGAGGTACTCTTTTCTCTGGATCTCTTTTCTAGGTCCTCTCAGCACCCAGAGGTCATTCAGTCTAGCCGAGTCATTTTTATGGGGGAAGATGAAGCCCCAGGGAGGTACAGTGATTCTTGTCAAGTTCACAGATTTAGTAAATGGAGGAGCCAGGACTTAAACATGGGGTTTTTGATTACAAGTCCCGTGCTTTGTTCCACTATACTATGGCATTGCAATGAGTGGACTCATTCTAAGCATTCAACAGGTATTGAAAGAGCTATGGGAAAAGGTATTTTCACAGTTCAGGTGCCACAGGGACCTCAGGTGAGTGTTCCCTGGATGACCTGGGAATTTTGCAATCCCTGCAGGTTCTGGGGAACTCAAGGGTCAGATTCAGCAACTGAATCAGCTGTTCAGTGGGGACAGTGACAGCGCCATAGATCTGATCTTCAGCCAGAGGTCCAAAGCCATTCCCTTCTTCTCTGCCTGGGAGAGTGGGAAACATCTGGTTTTAGCTTGACTCTGGGCTGTCAGAAGAAAAGGGGGCAAGACCAAGGCCACGGCTGACTGGTTTGATGCAGGTGTTGTTCTCCTTTCTCATCTGTTGGCCTCGCGTGTGACCCTTATGAAAGAATTTGGAAGCTTAAGTCAAAAGCATGAGAAGACTGGGTCAAAAAAAAAAAAGTATTGAAAAATACAGTGTGAGGTGTGGGAGAAGGCACAAATTGGTTCAGGAAGAAGAGTGCCAATCGAACATCTCCTGAGTGCTCAGTGTGGGCAAATGTCTGGCGTTGTCCAATATGGTAGCCAGTAGCCACACGTGGCTATTTAAATTTCATTAAAGATTCTGTGCCTTGGTTGCACTAACCACGTTTCAAGTACACAGTACCCAGAAGTGGCTAGACGCTACAATACTGGACAGCACACGTAAAGAACACTTCCATCCTCACAGAAAGTTCTATTGGACAGCGCTGGTAGATTGCCTGGTTGTGTCTGCTCATTTCTTACTGGCCACAATGAGTAGTTTCTGAAACCCTTTTGGGGAAGAACTGAACTGAGGGAAGCTGGAGGGTACCATTACTCACTCTCCTGCAAACGTTCTAAACCTGAAAACTCAAAAGCTTAGAGCAACTAGGAGCATGAATCCACCAGTGTACTAGGCTCACCAGGCGCTAACCCCTCTCTCCCCTCTCTCATCTGCATGTTCACAGCCACTCTGACCTTTGCATATTTTATTCCATTTCTATTTTACGCCGTTTTAATTGATATTTAATAGAGCTTAACTCTGCGTGGTGTTCACAGGCCCTCACCAGGGGGCCATTCACAGGCAGAAGCACAATTAATAGCAATCCCCAGAAAATTATGCCCTGTATCAAAGTTGTCATTGCACCGTATAAATGCTTATTATTACTATTGAATTCTCCAGCCCTGACACCTCCCTGTGTTTACTAGGTAGCAGACAATCCTCTATGTTTGTGCCTTCCCTACTCTATCGCACCATCAGGACCAAATATAGCCCTTGTGTGTGTGTTTAGCTCCATTTAGTTGTGCTTTGGAAAAAGGGGAAAAAAGTCAGCGTTAATAAAGTTAAATTGCTGGAAAATGTAATCTGTTCCTCCCCCACTTGACAATACCAAGAAAGACAGACAGACATCACCGCTAACAAGATGGGTAACCGGGCTTCCCTGGTGGCGCAGTGGTTGAGAGTCCGCCTGCCGATGCAAGGGACACAGGTTCGTGCCTCGGTCCGGGAAGATCCCACATGCCGTGCAGCGGCTGGGCCCGTGAGCCATGGCCGCTGAGCCTGCGCGTCCGGAGCCTGTGCTCCGCAACGGGAGAGGCCACAACAGTGAGAGGCCCGCGTACCGCAGGAAAAAAAAAAAAAAAAAAAAAAAAGGGCAACGGATTTGAATAGACATTTTTCTAAAGAAGATATGCAAATGACCAAAAAGCACATAAAAAGATGCTCAACGTCATTAGTCATTAGAGAAACGCGAGTCAAACCACAATGAGACACCACTTCGCACCCACTAGGATGGCTGTACTTAAACAACCAAACAAAAACGGGAAAATAACAAGTGTTGGGGAGGACGTGAAGAAATCAGAATGCTCATGCACTGCTTGTGGGAATGTAAAATGGTGCAGCTGCTATAGGGAAAACAGGTTAGAGGTTCCTCAGAAAGTTAGACACAGAATTACTATATGATCCAGCAACTCCATTCCTAGTTACCTACCCAAAAGAACTGAAAGCTGGGACCCAGATACTTGTTCACCAACATTCGTAGAAGCATTATTCACAATAGTCAGAAGGTGGAAACAACCCAAGTTATCAGTGAACGGATGAACAGATAAACAAAAACAAAACAAAACAAAACAAAAAAAGATGGGTAACCTGCCTCAATTATAGGGTGGAGGTGAAGCCCAGACCCTGATACCAGGGCATGGCTTTCGGATCAGCCTCCTGTGACAGTAGAGGGAGCAGGCCTAAGAGCACGGGATGCTGGGAGGGCGGCTGGGGGGCCACCCTATGCCTGGGCTGAACGTGACCAGAACACAGAGCTCAAGCCTGGGGGGCAATCCCAGCTCCGCAAGGAGCTCAAGGGCAATCCGGCCAGGAAATCTGACCCCTACACCCCTCTCTCAGTGAGAAAAGCGAAGCAAACAATTCTGTAAACCACCCTCCTCACCCCCAGCACACGCAAACAGGGGAAAAAGAAAAAACCCTTGACTTGGCACTCCGTGGTTGCTTCTTCTGGGCTCTCGTGAAGCTTAGTTTTTGGCAAGAAAGACAGCAGCTTTTCTACGATTCACATGTCAGGAAAAGCAGGAGACGATTCCAGGTGGGTCAGACACCTGTCCTCCTCCCTCTCTGGCGGGCCTTCCTGTCCTGTTTGCCGTTGTCTCGGCACCCTTGTCTAGCGAGTCTCCCTTACGGAACGCAGAGGCCCCGGAGGACTTCCTCCTGACTTAGCTTCTTGTTCTTTTCTCACAACGGAGCGTAGAGAACGCACGTTGCTTACCGCTTCTGTCCACCTGTCACATTCACCTGACTCCCTTTTATACGCCACCGATGTCACAGTCTCCAGTTATCGCCACCTGTACTGCAAGTGGAGGGACAGGTGCCGGTGGCTTTTGACTGGGAGGCGCAGAGCGGAGCAACACAATGGGAGCATGGAGACGGCAGGTCTATGAATTACCGTGTGAACGTGCCCTAGTGATTACCTTCTTCCGGCCTCAGCTCTCAACCACTGTGAACCGTTTGGATTGGACAGTATAACGCCTAGAGGCCTCATAGCTATAAAATGCTCTAAGGCAGTATTCAGAAGGCTGTACGCTCAAGTCCTTGGAAGCTGAATGGGTCATGCTTATTTCTATTTATAATCCTTTTTATTTTTGCACTCAATGCTCTACGGAGAAATGTAGATTTCTATTCTAAATTCTTCTGACAAAGGAAAAGCTCTATTTTAGGTTGTTTGACGGGGCAGTGTTTTTAACTAGACTGAGTTTCCCATATTTTCTTTGCTTTGCCTTCTCCAATCTTTGCCTAAAAGCTTCTAAAAAACCAGAAGTGCTTTCTGTACTCAGGCATAGCAGGAACTGAGGCTGCCTTGGCTGAAGGAAGAAGATGGTGCCCATCCAGGGCCCTAGTGGAGCAGGACTATTTGCCACCTGCTGCCCTCGCTGCCTCGTCTCCAAATAGGGCCCATTCTGTAGTTTGCTGCAAATATATTCAGAGCGGAACCACTAGCAGTTCCCACCCAGGGCAAAGCCTTGAACCCTCCGTACTCTGGCTGCCAAGACGACCTGAAAGCAGGGGGCCACCTTCCAGCTTAGGAGAAAAACACGTGCATTAAGTGGAAAGTTCTTTTCCCTCCTCTCTTCCTCCCCAGCCATTTTGAAAGCTTTAGACTGAAAGGCAGGAAAGGAAGACCTGTCTGATGAAGCCGAGGAAGGTGATGGAATTGTCAGAGACTTCCCTCACCCCATCTATGCAGGCCAGGATGGTTTATTAACGATCCATAGGAAAAGAACAATCATCCTGCTGGCAGCTTCACATGTAATTAACCAGCTTCACAGAGAGCTGGCTGCCTTCTCCGGGTCTGGCACCTGCAGACCGCAGAGCTACCTGACACAGTGGCACTGGGTTTCTAGCGAAATCTCCCTACTGGGAGAGGGGCATCCAAAATAGTGACCTTGACCCACTGGGCACTCACTCAGGATACGTGACGGCAATGGCAGTGCTCCTCTGCAGAAGGCTGGCCCTGTGCTCGGGCTGACACGAAAGACTGCAAGCTGCCTGACGGCAACCACAGCTCTAGGAACCGCGACTCCCAGGAAGTGCCCGCTCAGGTAAGTGGCTCCCTCTGCCGGGTGGCGCAGGTCACGGAGCAGGGGCAGCTTCCGGGCGGCCCTCCAAACATTTGCTGCTTCGCAGTCAAAACTCTACTGACTGGAGTTTCTGGAACTGGCTCATGCTGTGGAGGGACTGAGAGGGCTTAACGACCCTGCAGGGCATGGTGGACAACAGGTGCTTCTGTGTAAAGGTACGTGCTAGAGAACCAACAAAATTCAGACCACCACACACAAGGGGAAAAGAGGCTGGGTGAGCCAAGGGCTGCCTCTGCAGTCAGGGCCAACCTCCCTCTTAAGTGCCCTGGGATTCAAAGATCCTTGGTGTCCCACCAGGTGAGTGACGTTATAATTTTGCCATTCGAGACGCAGGTTTTAAAAACCAACTCTTTAGTGCTTGGTGCCTGAAATGTCATGAAGGGGCTGGGCCTGGGCTGGGGGTCTCCATCACCTTCCCCAAGTGAGAGCCAGAGGGTGTTTCCACCGAGGGAGAACAGAACAACACACACGCACATGCACACATGCACCCACCCTTCTGGGGCTTGTTTCTAAAGGTGAGAAAGAAAGCAGCTGATAAGAACTGTCTCCATTCTTCACCCCTGGTGGAAACAGTCCTCCTAACATAAGAACCCTTCCTCCTCCACTCCCCACCCCACTAATTCCCTCGGGCTGAGCCAAAGTTAAGGCTCCCGGACAGCAAAAAACAGCCAGTTCACAGGGGTCATGGGCTTTTCACTCAGTGTACTCAATTTACATTCTGTAGAAAAATGTGTAATAGAGGCAGGCTGTGCAGTTTAGGAGAACAGGGGGAGGAAAGTGTTGGGGGAGGCAGCCACACCACGCCGCCTCTACCTGAGAGTACAGCCCACGTGGCCAGCCCCTCAAATAAAGCCACAAGTCAAAGCACAGCCTCCCCAGGCTCTTCCCGCTCACTGCCCGCAGTCTCCTTCCCTACCCAGCTTTGGTTATACAAGCCGAGCCCAGTGGTTCTCTCATTCCTGTTATACCAGCCCAGAAACAAGAGTGGCCCAAGTTGCAGACCAGCAAAGTAACAGGCAGAGGGAGAGGTCACCGATGGCTTGGTAGGAAATGGATCGCTCATGATGAATGAATGGGGACTGCCTGCCATTTGTCCTTCTGCCGCTTTAATCAATAAGGGAAAAGGTGAATTGCTATTGATCTCTTCAACACCTCTCAATGATACTGTACAAATTACAGAAACACAAGATGGAGGGTGAAGAAGTGAGAGAGGAAGGGCAGATAGAAGAAGTCTGGGCAGTGGGAGAACGCGGGGCCTCCCTGGAGGTGGTCTTCCTGTCACGGGGTGTTAAGGATGCTCGGGGGATGTGGGAACGTGTCAACTAGAGCCCTTCCTCACCCCGGGCGGGGCTGCCATGGAGAGCAGCCTCGGGGCTCCCTCCGCGCCTCCTGTGCTCGACAGAAGCCACGTGGCTTCTCCTCCTGTACACTGAGAGGCGCTGCTGGTTCCGAGGCCTCATGAATTTCTGACTTTGCCATTCTTCAGTGGTGTTTGGCTAGGTTATCTCAACAACTGACTAAAATTCTGTATGGGGAAGCAAGAACCAAATGCTTCCAGAGTAATCTCTAGCTTCGCTGTACTCACCCCACCCCCTGCGTCAACTGGCAAAAAACCCCCCAAAAACTAGATAGGCAGCAGATAAAGGTGAAACTATCTTGCATCAGACTTGCTACTGACAAAGACAATGGCTTCCAGGGTTCGAGCCTGACCCTTGAAACACTCCGGACTGAAAGACATGTCAAAAAGATCAAAAGGTGAGAGGTTGGATCTGAATCCTGGGATCATGTGCAGACAGGCTTGATGATGTTATATGTAAATACAGTGTTCCCCAGCGAAGCAGGAAACAGGGCACACTATTACCACAGACGGGCCTATCAACCCATAACAGAAAGACATACGTGTGCTGTCTGATTCTCAGGACGTGGCCCAAGCAGTTGGCCTTAAGGAAGACCGAGAGAATTCTTCAGTGCTCGGGGACAGCTGCTGTTTACGAAGTACTGCTTATTAGAACCAAAGTCATGTCAAGTGAGAGGCAATGTAACAGACAGATGGCATGGCAGAGGGAAAGGGGAAATATGACCCAAGGTTAGCTCAGTGAGGTAAAGAATGGTCCGATCTCAGGGTCCAGGAACGACATTCTCTTGTTTCATCAACTGGGTCTAACTATTCAGATGCAGATAAGGAAAAAAACTGTCTCACCGGAGCTTCCTCTCCAGGTCACACAGTGCCCTCAGCCTGTGGGTGGTTATTTGTCATCTAGGGCCTGGCAACCCTTTACTACACACGTGGGAATGACGAGGGGCTCCTCAGTGATCTCGCTACCATGCCTTTCAGCATTCTCCAGGTGGAACAGGGCTGAGTGCTCCCATTTTGCAGATGGTGAAACCAAGGTAGGCAGTCACATGTCAAATATAAAACAGAACCCAACCATAAAAAGCCATGTGTGAAAGCAGTGAGAGCCCTGGCATGATTCTCCAGGGACAGTGACTCAGGGTGTGATTGTATAATTCTGAAATCAATGACAACACAGTTCGCCAGTCTCCCCACCTTCCTCCCACAAATACCTGAAGGGCCAAAACACAGAGCAAAATAAAATGCAAGTTATAAAGCTGCTGATGTGTTTAGAGTGGAAGTGCTGAGATTAGAAGGAGGAAGTGGTTAAGTGCACCCTGGGCGTTTGGAAATGGCCACGTCTGCAGCCCTGTAAACTGATGAAGGATGAGCTCTGGCCGTCTCTGCCAGGCAAACAGAGAGACCGGCCCCACGCTCAGGAGCGAGAGTGCAGCTACAAGAGGGCATGAAGATAAGCAACAACTATTTAGCAAATACCAGTATCCTCCTACAAGGAATCTTCCAATTCCGAAAGTGACCCTATTCTAAAATTACCAAGTGGCAAGCGGCCAGGCCAAAAATCCATGTCCAATCAGTGGTAATGGACTATTTGTTGCATCTCCTCATATAAGGTTGCAGTGTTGCTATAAAAATCCTGGGTCAGTAGTTTTAGATTTATTTAACTGGAGAGGTAACGGCATCCCAGCACTGCAAGCTCTGGAGAGACTTCTGAAGTGCAGTGGCGTATGCAGGGCTCTGGTTGGGGAAGGACGGACCTGTTGGTCTTCTTTGCATGACCTTCCCTGTCTGGGTATATACAGTCAATGCCAAGATCCTTTTCTGGTGACCATTACACAGAATTCCAGTGTACCAAGAGAAGGGAAAGGGAGAAGAGGAAGGCATTATGCTAACCTGGAAAGAAAAATCGCACGGTGAAGCAGCTTCCAATTCGACCTTTCATTCCTGGTTCAATGGATAGCTTTTGTTCTTGCTGCAATGAGTGTCCCAAAGGGTTGGTCGTGGTTCCTTTTCTTATCCATTTTAATCCTGGCTAACACCTAGATCTTTCTTTAGAGCTCCTGCCTGGCACTCCACTCTCCTCCAGCCCTCCAACTGAACACAGATCAAAGATAAACTCAATGGCTATCAGACTGCTGTGGTCATGGTAAGGTGGTATGGAGACAAAAAAGACCACCACTACACCATCAGAGGATAAGGAAGCATGGACCAGCCAGGCTCTAAATAAGTCATCCCTGTATCCCCCATTTTCAAGTCCCAGTGACACTGGGAAATAAGTAAGGTCAGAGTCCAGTACAGAGAAAGCACGGGAGAGCCCTTGGTGTTGGCAGATCATCCTCCAAATACCCCATGGCAGTTGGAGTGCATGGCACAGATACTCAAGCCACTCCTTCTTAGATGTCCACATGGTGTGTATGGAGTCCTGGCTTCCCCCTCTTTGGTGACGGGTGGCTTATCTATGGTCCACAGTCAAGCCTAGAAGAGGCTGTGTGTGTAGGTTCAGGACTTCTCAGCATCAGTGTTTCCACTGAATGTGACCCTGCCTAGAAAGAAGCTGTTCTAATGTGCAGGAAGATGCAGAAGCAGCGGCAAAGAGACCCTGACTTTTATCTTCTTTGTAGGAAAGAGACTGGCTGACCCCTGATTCTACTTAAATGCTCCCAACACACAGGCCTGTGCCCAGCCCACCCTGCCTGCTCTGGCTATGGAGGTTTGTCCTCGGTGAAGTTCCAGTCCTAGCTTTTAGCTAACCTCCAAGAGAATTTTCATCCATAATAAAAATGATGCTGTGAGCTGTTGCTCACTGAGTGTTTACTACCTACGAGGGCACCAGTGCTGGGCACGTTACATATATACATTATTTCCACAGTAACCCTATAGAGCAAGTGCCCTCATTATAAGTGAGGCACTTAGGTTTAGCAGGTCGGCTGTACTGCATAACCCCAGGGGCACCGTTCATACTGAATTCTATTACGCACTGAGATTGCCCTGGTTTTAGAGAGGGTAAGGACCATGTCCACCGTCACACAGTACATGGTGAACCTGGAATGAGAACCCAGGTCTGACTCTGCACACATTACTAACAGAGTCTTTGTTAAGTGGCCGGGAAGAGAAAGATGTCCTTAAATAGGCAGACATGCTGTTCAGACCAGGTTAGGGGATCTTTGCTGTTAATTCTCAAGCTTGCTCACCATCTTATTTCATACACCACTGCTTTTCATAACAGACCATTGGTCACTTTCATTTTCAAAATCCATTTAAGTTCAGCTGACCAGAAACTGTCATGGGTAGAGCGGCAAGTGGGAAGTTCATCTATGAAGCCAGGTTTGGAACCCAGAGGATCTCGTCCAGTCCGGCAAGACACAGGCAGTGGGCATGCTAATGGCAAGAGGGCAGGGTTAAGGTTGGCTCTTCCACCAGTGCAGTCAGGCTTGTGTCCCTGAGGGAGTCACACGTGAAAAACCAGAATGTTAGTATTACCTGGAGAGCAAATGCAACCTACAGTCCGCTTTTCTTTGCGGGCAGCTCAGGCAGCCCTGCTATTGTTTATTAAGAGTCGTGTGCTAAAATGGTATCAGTTGAATTATATAATTCCAAGGGGAAATTATTAACATTCAGGCCGTGGGCGTGTCTGGGAATAGTTAGGACAAACAGAACAGGGAGGCATGGGGCCTGAAGACCCCTGAACATGCCAGCATGAAAGCTCACACTCAAGTCTACATGGGCATGGGCCAATGTGTTGGGGTCTGAGGTGAAGCTCTTCTGGAAACAGAGTGGGCAGTCTATATGAGGCCGCCTTGCGTGTGAAAAGTAAATATGATCTGCTAGTCGGAAGGTATTAATGAAACAGAACTAATTTCCAGATTAGGCTTCCAGAAAGAAGTGGACAGACTTCATAACAAGGAATTTCATCTGAAAAACACAAATTCTGAGTCCCTTTTCTTCAGCCCTCTGTCATTATATTAAGAGTGTTAGCTCCCCCCGCCTTTTTAAAAAAGAGAACCCTAACCAAAGTTTAAGAAGCAGTGAACATCCAGGGTGATTGAAGAGGTAAGAGATATCTAAATTAAAATAAATGGCACCCAGCTCACCCGGCAGGCACCTTTACCTCTGAGGAGTCCACCAGTCTCTTACCTCCTGATAGCAATTCTCCATTTGTTCCGGGTCAGAGGCTCTCCACAGTTCTACAGAAGGTAGACCAGGAGGCTGAATGTGCCCGGCAATAGCCGTCTTCCACAGGGATGACTCATAAAGAACATCGTTTTATGTCAGACAGGCAGAAAGTATCGAATACCATAGGTGGCAGGGGTTCTGCTTAGCAAGGCTCTGTTTGAAGGTTTTTTTACGACCTTACGTTTGTAGTGATTATCTGTTAGCAAACCAGTAAATGCATTCTCCAGCGGCAATCACTGCCCACTATACTCGCTTCCAGGCCTCAATTTAGATGAAGTTCAAAGTAAGTACTATGGACTATTATAGCAGAAAGATGCAAGAGGAAGTCATGTTTGAGCCTTTTACAGCTTTACTCTGGGACTGATGTGGGTTAGAACTAAAGATGGAAAGGAAAAACCAGTGCCAGGGACTGCCTTAGCATTGCCAAGGCTTCCACCTGTGGAGGAAACAGAGTGTGGCAGGTCTAAAGACTATACCTCTAATTTCCTTGTGCTGGAAGGAATATTAAGAAAAACCAAACTGAACTGGCAGAAAAAATACAGAAGTCTGTCAAGGAAGAGTTTACAATAGTAGGGACCCATTGTCCAGGGAAAGGAAGAATCCCTCTGCTGAAAAGGATTTTCTTCCCTGAGATAGAATTACTTTCTTGAGACCTTCCTATATATCCTAAGGAGGCCAAATCTCTTGTGGGCCTAAACCTTATTCTGCCCACAATCCCAAGAGCCAGCCCGGGATGCGAACACTAGCCTCTGGAGGGCAGTGAGGCCTATCAAACCTCTACCAGTCAGGCTGTATGACATAATTACAGGTAATAGGATCTTGGCCAAGCCAATGAAGGATTAGGCCCAGCAGCTATTTCAGAAGAATGGATGCAATTCTATGCTTGACTAGCTACGAAAGTTCCAAGCTGAAGAATAGGGGAACAGACAACAGCCAGCTGAGCCGGCAGCTTTGCAGAGAGGAATCCCACTGGAGCCGGCACACTGCTGGCACCCATCAGCGTATGCCGCTGAGCTTGCTTGGGAAGAGACCGGTGACTGGCTCCCAAGGAGTTTAAAAGCCGATAAGGGAGACCAGCAGCCAGGGGAAGGGGGAAGAAAGGACAATGTGACAGTCTTCATTTTAGCCTCACCTATTCTCACTCTGATGCCACTTTCACTGAATGGGACTAGAATGGGAATTGAAGGCCCTCCTTCTAGAGCTTTTAGAGATACCTGGCAAGGGCCAGGAGCCCAGAAATGAAGGGGCTGTAAGTGAGCAGATAACAGCCTGGTATTCATGTGGTGCTTACAACCTATCAGTGAACAGGAATTTGAACTTCAAAATAAACGCTTCACCTCATTTAATAGTTAGATCAACAAAAGCAAAGGATGGAAAACAGCCAGGGAGGGAAAGAGACAAGTAGCCTATATTAGGAGAGTGGGGAAGGGACACTAACACTTCCTTTGTGAACTCTGGAATTAAACAAAACAAAACGAAACATTCAAATACCATTATCTCATTACCCCATCTGTAAGATGAGGAGACCCAGGGAGGTCAGGGTCCCATAGGAAGCACACAGTCAGGTCTGAGTAATGGAATTTTTCAATGAGAAGTTCCTAAATTAGCAGCTGTGTGTCCAACCTCTATACTCCAGAGACTCCCTCTCCGCCCCACAAATGCTAAGCTTAGAGAGCTTTCCGGAAGAACTGTAACAGACAGGAACAGGCCTTCTTCCCGATCTCCAGAATTAGGTCACAGGGAATCAATCAGTCGATTTAATGAACATTTATTGAGTATCTCTTACACACGAGGTAAGATACGAAAAACAAAGACCAAAGCATGCTTCTTGACCTTGAGGAGCCAACAATCTAGTGGGGAGACCAATACAGACAGATCCCTTCAGCATCGTTGGCCAGTCCATGACAGATGTCTGTACAGACAAGGAGCTTTGGGGACTGACAGAAGGCCATCTCACCAGGCCTGAGAGATCCAGGGAGGGCTTCTGAGAGGAGGACAGGTGGGAATAAGAGAGCAAAGAAGGAGGGTGGTTGGTATACTGGGAGGAGAGCTTAAGCCGGCCCAAGGGGTGGGAGAGATGGAATGGAATGTTATGTATGGGGAATCTTGAGTATAATAAAGTCAGTTCTGATGAGGTGCAGATTGTGAAATGAGTAGTGGTGATACATGAAGTTGAAAGGTTATCAAGGATATATGTAAACTAAGGAGATTAAACTTCATCCCAGACGCAACGGGGAGTTACGTATTTATAAACAATGCACTTAAGTCAAGATTTCTCTTTTAAGAAAGGTGAGAAATAGAAATATGGATATACATGAGGAAACTTATATGAAGGCAGGTTAGCGAGGAATCATACAAAAATTAAGGCCCACAAACGCCAAGCAACAGATGAAGCAGGAATCAGGCAGTCAAAAGATACAAGAACTGTGACAAGAGGAGAGTCGATATTTTGGGACGCAGGGTCACAGCAAATTCCTCAGATCCCTCTGCAGTCTTGAGAGACCCCAGAATCAGACTCGGTGGCACTGACCACTCAGTCAGTGCTGGACCTCCAGGGAGATCCTTTACTAATTTATTAGTTCCAGACATTTGAGGGTTGAGAAATACACAGCATGGCTAAAAAGAATGACCACCTTCTAACAGCAAAACTGGCAAGATTGGGGGAGAAAAAGCACTCGATTGGGAATACAGACATTTGGGTTTTAGCATTTGTCCTACAATAAGCTCTGTGAATAGAGGCAGTTCACTCTGCATCTTAGTTTCCAGAACTGTAAATCTTGGGGTAATATTTTTCTTATAAGTTTGCTGTGAGATTAAAACAAAATGTTATATATGAAAGAACTTTGGCACTAGAAAACGCTATACAAGACTGGTCACTATTAAGACAGAGAGTCTTTACCTGAGCCCCCCACTTCCCCTGTCAAAGAAAATAGTCTTAAATTAATTGAAAAAACAGACTGAAAGACCCCTGGTGGGTGATGAACTATCAAGAATGTGCGGGGAGGTGAGAAAAGCCTTAGTCCCCAAATAGCCTTTAACGCCTCCTGGGATAAAAGAGCTGTTTAGAAAGCTGGCCTTACTGCCTTCCCTTTCCTGGGAAGTGGTAGAGATAATCTAGAATAGGGTGTCTTTGTACAAGTAAGTGCAATATTGCTGGACGGCTGGCTTGCTTTTCCAGTAGGTTATTATTCCCGGCTCAGCAAGGGCTACCAAGGGGCACGGCACTGACAAGAGTCGGAGAGCTGTGGGTGTCCTCCACCCTGGTGGATTTCCCCATGGCTGGAACCATCCTCATCGCCTCGATCCGGAGAAGTAATGTGGCTACTGTTCCACCTCCCACACGTCTCCTGGACAGGGAGGGGGCCTGCACAGACAGACAGGAGCAGGAAGGGTGAGAGGGCACATACCACAGTGCTCTGGGCAAAGACAGGGCGTGGGGAAAACACTATTTACATCAGTGGTGAACTGCTTAGACCGGTTTATCTTTTTCAGACAAGATGCAGCACACTTGGTGCGGAAACAAAGGAGAAGGAGCCACTTTCCTTTTCTTTAAGTATTCTTTCCCACACAAACCCCTCCATAAATGTATACCAATATTCACTGCTGAGTCCATATTTCTCTGAAACATAAATACTTGCTCTTGAAACGGCAACAGTTGCCTGTAATGCTTTCATGCATTTTTGTTTTTAAAAGAGCACGGGTAGTGGGAGGGAGGGCATCCAGGACTGAGCCCTGGCCACTGCAGCCTGCAGAATGAGCTCCCCAGGGGGACATCCTCCCTTTTGATGCCAGCAGGAAGAAGGGAAATAGGTCAGGGCAGCAGCCAGAGTTTTCGGCTCACTGTCCAGCACGAGGACGTCATTTTCCAGGCAGCAGCAAAGGGCAGTTTCGGAGATCTCAGGACAAAGGGGTCACGGAGAAAGGCCCTGGAAATGAGCCCCCAGCCCCTCCCTGGGACCTGCATCCTGGAATTGTGAAGAGGGTTCAACTGCGGCACTGATCTCCTTTAATAATACTTTACATCCCCCTCTCTAAAAGCGCAGGTTTTCCCAACGGAGCTGTAGAGGCAGCAACGGGTCAGTGAGCGAGGGCTGGCTAGGTGGCCTTCTGAAACGAAGGTGTGGAGAGATCCCAAATGACTGTTTTATTCACAGGAAGGGCCTCAAAAGGAAGAGGATGGCTTGGGATTGCTGGATCAATGTTTTAGATAGGAATGCCACGGCAGAAAAGAATCACTTACCCAGGACCACATGATAACTGGCGTGTGAAAACCTCGGAGCCTGCACTTTTAAGCCGGTTATCTAATGCTCTCTCTCACCACTACTTCTGGGAAGACGCTAGCAACGGGTACAATTCCCCATCTGGGAAATTACACCAGATCTTCCTGTCCTTGGCAGTGTGGCAGGGAAATGCCTGAAAGAGGCAGCTGTATAGGGGGAGGGGGTGTGCCTGGCAAAGGGGGTGTCACCAAGCACATGCCGTCCAGTGGGACACAATGATCTCATGTTGTGTGGTCCAGAAGTAGCCCGGCCTCAAAGGCCGGGGACATGAGAACAAACTCATTTTCAGGGCTGTACCAAGCCATTTAAACCCAACTTGGCAAAACCTGTACAGCACGGTCAGCAAACATTTTTGATAAAAACATAGTAAATATTTTTAGCCATTGCAGACCATATATCCTGTTGTAACTGCTCAATTCTGCTGTTATAACATGAAAGGAGCCATAGACAGTACATAAAAAGGTTAGTATGGCTGTGTTTCAATAAAGCTTTATTTACAAAACTGGCAGTGGGCCGGGTCTGCCCATCCCTGCTATACACCAGCTGAGTGAGGCTGAGAAGAACGGCTGAAGGCCTTTCAGAGTTTCCTGGCTGCCTTGGCCTTCAAGGTCACAAAGAGAATCGGGTAACAACAAGGTGTCTAGCTTACTGTTCATGACCTGAAGCTGGCGGCACCACCGGGACACCCAGACCACTGACCTGAACAGTCCTTCCAGACTCCCGACTCAGGGAAAGGAACAAAAGCCAAGAGGAACCAGTGGCTGAGGAGAACGACCATGGAGAAAAACACAGAAAAAGAAGAAAGGTGATGAAAGGTGGCAGGGGAGACACTCAGGAAAACGAGCTGAGTGAGGGCCAGAAACGTCAGGTGCTCCGTCCTGCCTCGTGTCATCGTAAAAACACATTCCAGGAAAGCAGGGCTCTCAGGTCTCAAGATAATGGGGGCCAGCTGAAATGAGAGGAGTCTCATGTGAGACGGTACAGGCTCCACATGAGGATATGGGATGGAAAGACTACAAGTCTGTCTCCACCCAAAACTGAGAAGCAGACAGTCAGCAATTCCTGCTCTGTCTGCCCAAAGCTAAGACAACCCACCTCATAAACAAGGAGTCGCTTTTCAGGGCCAGGTACCCCACACCCCAGCTTTCTGTCTGCTCCCCGGCAGGGGCTGACCTAGGGGTGGTGGTCATTACGCAGTCTCTCCCCTACTTCACATCCTTCTCAATTCAGTCTATGGGTTCTGGAGTCCAACTTAATGGCCATATCTCTGTGGGATCACACACGGGGCCCAGGAGGGGCTGTGAAATCATGAGATCCATGTGCTACTGACTCCTGTCCTACACGAGAGTGCAGACGTACAGCGACTGGGAAAAGCAGGCAGGGGGTAGAGAAATCCTGGCCCCAAAATAAGATAATAAAAAAGAATTTAAAGGAGGGGTGGGGCAGGATCAAGGCCAGTCACATCTTCACAACACCTGATTACCTGAGCTAAATGTGATTATCAAGGGAACGGGCACAAGGTAAGAAAACCCATTCAACTTCGGCCAACAGGACAGCAGCTCGGCCCCAGAGGAGTTCCTGGAGTGGAGGCTGCCCTGAAGGTGAGAGGCGTGTGCGGTGTGAGGCTGCGGACCGCTGCTCAGCCATCCAGGAAACCCCGTGGCCCTTCTCTTAAGGGTGGGAAGGACCTCTAGGTCTGAGGACCAATCCATCAGGCTTTTCTAGATCCTTGGGGGGTGGGGGGGAAGGTGGCAAAGAGAAACGCTCCCCAGGACAACCCCTGGAATAAAAATGAAGGTACTATACAGGTAGAAGTAAGTGAATAAACCTATAACAAAACAAAACCCTCTCTGCATTCCTACACCGTTCAGAAAAGAGTTTTCATATATTATATAAAGGAAAATGCCCAGGAGAGTAGGCTGTAACTGGTTCCTTTAGTCAGAATCTCAAGTTATCCTTTCTTTAGGCCATACCCATCTTTCCTCTGGATAAAGACCTTTCAAAACAGTCAGCCCAAGTAATCATACAAGCAGCTAAGAAAATGTAGTAAGGTTCTCAATCAAGAGGCCCCAACCCACGGCTACAAAAGATGGGGATATTACAACCAAGAAAGATCAATACCAACTTTGGATTACACTAAGGATCTGCAAACTTACATGTCAGATGCACCAACAAAAATGAGGAAAACTTTTTATCTTTTTCAACAATCAAATATCAGCAAATACACAGACAAAGGTAAGGTCATAATAACCATGAGAGATTAAAAGAGTTTTGGGCCACTCACTCCTTTCAGTGGTCAGTATTCTCTTTGACCCCCTTGTGCTTTTGGATATCACCAGCGGGCCAGAAACATGATCAGGAAGAAAAGTGGCTGGGGAAACAAGAGTTGAAAAAGAAAGGGAAAGAAGCTTTAGGAGACGGGAAACAACAGGAAGAGGAGTATGGTGAGCAATGAACAGAACGGTGACTTAGAGAGTAAGTGATGAGGATGTCACTAACACACGTCTTGGGCAGTCCAGTGAGGGGATTTCCTCCCCCTGTCCAAAGCACAACCAACCAACAAACATCTGTTTCTGGGCTTCCTTGGTGGCGCAGTGGTTGAGAGTCCGCCTGCTGATGCAGGGGACACGGGTTTGTGCCCCGGTCCGGGAAGATCCCACATGCCGCAGAGCGGCTGAGCCCGTGAGCCATGGCCACTGAGCCTGCGCGTCCGGAGCCTGTGCTCTGCAACGGGAAAGGCCACACCAGTGAGAGGCCCGCGTACCGCAAAAAACCCCCCAAAAAACAAAACAAACAAAACAAAAAAAACACCTGTTCCTACTCCCTCTGTAAAGTCTTTAAGTCACGACGTTGAGGGGACTCACCTGCTTATTCCAACGTGAAACAGCTCTGTAGTTCATTATCCAAAGGGGATATTACAGAGGGGAATTCTAAAATATCTGCGCCTTCGACCTAATTCCTGTGCAATGTCAAAAAATTTCAACAGCTACTGACAGACAACAGGAGTGTTTGGATTCTTGAAATACTTCTCTAGTGGGAAGCTATCTTTAACTGATAACAATTCAACCTATGTTGTGGAGTTACAAAACAGGGGGGAGGGGAAAGACACCTTGCATGCCAACATAAGGATGGCTTCTTCACAAACAAATACATCTGACCACAAACAAAATAGAGCAGAATGTGAGACTGATGAGACAATTAAGGGCATTAAGCACCACCCCCCAATATATTCACTGACGTTTCAAATCAAAATGAGAGATGCGGAAGCTTATAAACAGGTATCTGTACCACTTAGCAACCCAAAGAAGACCACACATCTGCTCCCAAAAACCTACAAAGACTCATGAGCAAGATAACCTCTAGAACCCCCATGATCTTTTTCACGGTGTGTATTATGATATTGCATTAAAGCAGGAGGTACCCTATGGGTTTGTTAAAAAAAAAAAAAAGAAAGAAAGAAAAAGGCAGATCTAAAACCCTAAGCCTGAGCCCAGCACACTCCCCACTGTTCCTTTTTTGTGCCCACCTAGCAGGATGAGTGACTGCCATACTGGAAAGAAGATGGATCTGTTGACTATGACTTGATAAAAATTAGCAGGTAGATGGGCACCATGGCAGCTGAGCAGCCTAACTCCTGCCTGCAAGAGTCAGCCCAACAGGCAGAAACAAAAATACAATTAAATTAAGTCAGAAAACCCGCCACAGAAAATGCAATTACTCAAAGATACAAATAAACGTTCAAAGAAAATTGGCCCCTGACGGGGTTAGTCAAGCTTCTAAATCCAGCTGGAGGCAGGCAGCTCAGCTAATTCGCCAAGGAGGAGACTGCAAGGCCGTAAGCTCTCAGCCTTAGGATCCTGGCTGGGCCGGCCTGGTGTTCATCCCACATCTCAGGCCGCCCACGGTGAGGAACAATTGGAGGGCGGCTGGCCAGTGAAGCAGGGCTCAGGGAACGGGATGTGGGCAGACACAGAATGGATCATGGCCGTGGAAGGCCAAGCACCGGAAAAAGGGACGGACTGATCTCCGCCATCAGAGCGAGTGAGCCCCACTTTCTCCCCCTCCTCATCCAAGAAGCCCCTGGAAGATGCCCTACCTCTCGCTGCAGCACCAGCTCCTTGGTGAAAAGCGTTGCTTCCTCACTGAACGGCTCTCCCTCTTGCACCAAGCCTGGGAGGTTCCGGGCTCCTCGGGGGCATTCGATGCCTGTGTCAGAAGAAAAGAAGAATTTGTGATGAAAAGGGGTCCACTAGGCCTGGTGTCCAGCAGGGATGGTCCCCTGACCCTTGTAACGAGACAGGCATTTGATCAGAATGCCATGACACGAGGTAGGGCAGAGGCAGTGGTCGAAGGCGAGGCGTTTAGTTCGCCGGAGGTGGGAAAAACTAACACTATCACAGCAGCAACGGCGAAGGGGGGATCCCAGTCACAGAATCCGGGAATTATTAAGACCATCCGGGGAGTTCTAAGTAAGATATGCAGGAAACACACATACCCCAACAGGCGGCATGAATCCTCATCTTGGACTCCTCACTCCTTACGGGCCTAGAGTCTCACTGCTTTAACCATCACTTACATAAATGGCTCTCTCACCTAAATTACACTGATATCCCCAGCCATTCTGCCTCCTGAGAGCCATTCCGGCCATTTTCTCTTTACTCTCTGACTTTCGCATCCAATTCTAAAGTGTTAACTTGGTGTCATTTTCCTCTTCAAATAAGCTTCCCCCTCTCTCCTCTGGCTACATTGGGACAACAGTACCATCGGTATGTCATTCAGAAGGAGAGACAGAAAAAACAGAATCCTGATGAAGTATCAGGTGTCTGGAGCCAGACAGACCTGGATTCACACCCTAACTGTAAATTATTAGGATCTGTGACCTTGGCCAAGTTACTGAACCCTTTCAAAGCCTCAGTTGTCCTATTTGTAAAAACCTACTTCACATGGCTGTTGGGTGAACTAGGGGAGATTATTAGGTAAAATATTTAGTACCATGCCTGACATATGGAAAGGTTCAATACATTTTAGCTCTTCTTATTTTACCATTATTATCACTGACACAATGACCCACTCTCAGAATCTCAGTCATCTTTCAATCTGCAAACTAGATTGTAAGATTCCTGAGGACAAAATCTTACTCTTCATACTCCTACGTATTCAGGGACAGTATTTTATACAATATAGGTGCTCCTAACCAAGGTAGACTGCCTCTTCTTTCTCTCTGATTCAATCATTCATTTTGCAAATATTTATCACCAACAGTGGTCACCTGTGAGAGGCCATGAACTATGTCACATTTTAATGTCTGGATTAGACTTATAAATATTTCCAAAATATTCAAACTGCAGCTGTAATTACGAAGCCAAAACTTGAACTAGGCTAGAGACATAGGAAAAGAAGATAATCAAAATATGGGGGGGTATGAGGAGGGATGTGCACTTAGTGCTCGTGTCTCTAAGTAACTGCTGGCAAGAAGGCAGGACTGGAACGTGTTTCCTCTTATTTACAAACAGCCCCAGGTGAAGTTACAAAAGATCTGGTACAGGGAGGCGCGGCAGCAGACACCCGCTGGGAGCCTCTGGGAGAAGGCGGGCCACCACTGCCGGGACAGAAGGTACATCCCTTACGGATGAAGCCAGGTGGCTGCTCATGTTTCTGGCCACAGCACAGATTCAAGGTCATGGAGCTCGGAGGAGAGGTAATAGTGTATACCCTGGTCTTTCAGAAGCTCAAGAACAGAGCTTTCTCTCCAAGCCTCAAAAAAGGAACACACGACATCAAACAGAACGCTGGACGGGGAGCACGGCACGAGGAGAGAAACCACAGCAGGAGAGCAGCTGGAGCTGGTGCCAGGACCACTATCCTGCTTGCACAAAGACGGGGATGGTGAAAGTCCTACCCGAGTGTCACCTGGGCAAGAGCACCAGGGCTGCCTCACTCTCTCCCGGCACTTCAGTGCCAGGCTCTGAGGCAGAAGTGGAACCAACTTTTGAAAAAGACATCGAGAAACTCACAGAACCAAAAAGCCTGAGATTAACCTTGAAAGGAGAGATGGGGGAACAAGTAAAATGAAAGACAGCCATGATTCTTACAACATTAATTGCCAAAAACATTTTTCATTCTGTATCTGTGAACTAAGCAAAAATTATAATTGTCAGAAAGAAAAATAAACAATTCTACTGAAACTTCTGGTCACATAACCATAGGTAAAGCACTGTTGAGGAAACAAGAGTAACAGTTTGTTTCTGACTCGTGGATGGGGCAGAACTGGGGTGCTGTTGGCGGGACTGCTGTGTCACTTAAGGGACCCAAAGAGTCTCCCTAGCTGAGCAGATGTCCCCACTCTATCCCTGTAGCTGCCTTGGTATTCTGAAGTCTCAAGAGAGCAAGAGACCCCAGCAGCCCTCTCTGAATCCTGGGAGACCACCAACTGATTAAACTGAGAAGCAAGATGGCCCCGTGAACCCAGGGAGTTGAACACATCACGCTGAAATGGATTCAGATCACCTTCCTGGAGAGAAACCCATGGGCCCGTGGTGACCAAACACCAACCACTGCATGTGGACCCAGAGGCGAAGGAGGGCCTACGTTCCACTGTCCCTCTATTTGCCAGGAGCTGGGCTCCAGCTCTTCAAGAGGAGAAAGCTGAATCAGGATGTTTCCCTGCCCTTTAAGTGGAAAAAGTAAACACATCCAAGCATATCAATTCCTGTCAGGCAGGTAGGTAAGAGAAAGGAAAGCGAACAGAAAATTTCCTTGAGAACAAGAATACCATCTCTGCTTTTATCATTTACTTCCCTTTCTGCTGGGCTGACTCTTCCCTCTCTTGGACCTGTCTCCTCTGAAGTAACCCCTTCCCAGTCAAAACCTGTCTCAATGTCACATCTCAGCTCGCGGTCAGGGACGGCTTAGTCGACACTACTTACTAGGATAGAGAGAAGTTGTGTCTTAAAAATAGACCCAGTGGGAGCAGGTATCAAACAGTGAAACCCAGCTAAACCCAGGTATAAGCGCTAGGAGAACAAAGAGCGGGAAAAATGAGTATTTACTGAGCATCCTTGACTATCTATGAATTGACATAAGGACCCAAATCACCAAGCTACTAAGTGGCCAATCTAAACCCTAGATTGTCAGATGCTAAAGCTACTGAGCAAAAACCCAGTTTTGGAGTTGAGTACTGCTGTCCCCAGAGGGTATTAGACAAGGTAGGAGTGCAGGGCCTGGGGACTTGATTTCTTGTCGGGCAGGTGAGTGGAGACACAGCTGGGGTTTACATGTAACGGCGGACGGGCCCTCGGCACCGGGTCGTCAGAGGTGCAGGCACTGTTGGACCGGAGCACAGAGGCCAGGGAACCCCTAGGTTCCAGCCCTAGGCGGGATCCCAAAACAGGGCGTGTGTGGGTGAGATGGAATCTATTAGCAGACCAGGGCTCACAGCTGGGGCCAGGACAGCGGGAACAGTTTTTATAATATTGGATATCTGAGTGTTAGAAACCTATGAGCCAAGCTACTTCTGTAGACGGACTGTGTAGACGAGCGTTTTTCAAACTGTTAACGTTGATTATGACCCCACCCCACACTTAAATACGGGTATGTACACATATACAGCAAAGTTTCCACACAGTAGTGGTCAATCGTGACTACATGTGACACGCTGTCTTCTCTGTTTCATTAATGAAAAAAAATACTGTTATGACACTGAATTAACTGAAGACCTCTGGTGGGGCAAGGCCCAAGGCTTGGTGAACCCCGGGAGACGACTGGGGTGTGAAGACAGAACACCGGGCAGCCCTGACGGCCCTCCTGGAGAGGTCAAAGTCTACACCGAGTACTTACTTACCAGCTTCGGGACTTGGCTTTTGTGTCCCAAGGGATCAAGGAACAGGGCGAAAAATATGCTGTCCACTAACAGGGAGCAAGTCAAACAAGGTAACATCGTACAGCTGGACAGACACGGCTGCTGAAAGCAGGGGAAGGCCACGTGCCATCAGCAAGAAGAGGCCCGCCAAGCCCTCCCTTTCCAAGAGCCTGGCCAGTAAGGAAACACTGTTCACGCTGCACCTTGACTCAAAGGCCACTGCAGTGCTGGGCTGGCTGTGCCGCTTTGTTACCGATACAACACTTAGAAAAGGTTAAAGAAAGCACGTCACGGGAAAGAAAGCTGGGGTCTCTGAAAGCAACTGCAGGGGCAGAGCTGGGCAGGCTCAACGGCGGCACAGGTGAGCGCCCGAGACGGCGAGGAGGAAGCGAGGTGTCACTGGCTTCCAGAAGCCCTCCACAGCCAGGCCAGGAAGAGCCTGCGGTTCTGAATCGTGCACATCACCACCAACCACTGTCTTTCCTGATGAGGCCCTGACGAGGGCACATTAAGTCTGCTACGCTCCCAATACCACAGGTGCAGGTCAACCGCCAAGCTCACCCCTGACACGGGCAAGCCATTCATATACCACAAACATTTTGTTTTAAAGTTCCCCAACATTCTTGAACATTTCCTTCCCTACGATGGGGTCGGGGTTGGGGGCAGAATGGAGAGAGAGACCCCCCCCCGGGGCAGGTGCAGCTGACTTCCGCCAAGGGCAGATGCGGGAGAGGCAGGCCAGACACACCCGCCCCTGCTCCGGAGGCTCCCTGACCTCTTTAAAGCCTGACAGACAGACCTGCCTGTAGCGAAAACCCCATCATTCCTCATACCTTTTCTATGCTTTCTGGGATACGATGGCTGACCAAGACTACTTAAAAACAAAACAGAAAGAGGATGTGCCTGATCGTGTACAGTTTAGAAAGAGAAAATTCATCACTAGCTATCAGCACATCATTTCTGGTTTCTACTCTGCCACTGACGAAGTATAAAACCTCTCCAAGCCCCAAGGTCTCTGTCTGTAAAATGAAGAAACTCCAAATTCTCCCCTGGCCAGAAAATCCTACAATCTGGGTTATGCCCTTTTGAGATTTCCCCTCCAGGGCTTGACTCCCTGAGTATAGGGTGCCTCCTTTCAACTGTAAAATGCTGGGCTATAAAAGCATTCTGTTAAAAAGAAATTATACATTTAGAGACATTGACTAACTAGGTCAATTAACACAAACACTTTGGTCAGTCAGCTGTGGAACGAGAAGTACAAATTCTTGTTAATGATACGATAATGGCTATATAAGATTCTATTGATGGCTATGTGAGAGAGTCGTGCATCGTTCTGAATATTTTACACTGTATGTTGAGTTTTATGATAATCAACCTGGGCTCAAAGCATGGTGGCTTTTTCTTTACTGGGAGTGAAAGGGAAGTATGGCAAGTGTGGCAAATCTGCCTCCGCTAGAAGCGACAGCTTCCCAGTGGCACTTAGTCCAGCAAACAAGAGACCAGGCATTCACAGCAGGAAACAGAACTCTAGTGGAAACAGTAACCAACTGCAAGGATAAGTTGAGGGTGATTATTGCTTGTCCACTGTGTGCTCGTTACTACATGGACATTATGGAGGCAAGGGCAGAGGACACACGCAGACCTCACCTTCGCCCTCTGCCTACTTCAGATACTTGGTGAGTTCCCTCGGCAGACCTTCCCTCCCCCCATTTCACAAATACGCATCAGTGCCTACTCTGGGCTAGGCACTGGGTTGGGAGGTGAAAACTCAATGATGAAAAAGACTGGCTTTGTCCTAGTGAAGCTTAATTAGCAGCATGACAATATTATTTTCCCCTGCCATGGTATGAAGTATGCTATTGGTGACCGAATTTACCATTCAGCCTGTAGGGTGAAGAATGTTAAGAAATAGGGCTTCGCTGGTGGCGCAGTGGTTGAGAGTCCGCCTGCCGATGCAGGGGACACGCGTTCGTGCCCCGGTCCGGGAAGATCCCACATGCCGCGGAGCGGCTGGGCCCGTGAGCCATGGCCGCTGAGTCTGCACGTCCGGAGCCTGTGCTCCGCAACGGGAGAGGCCACAGCAGTGAGAGGCCCGCGTACCGCAAAAAAAAAAAAAAAAAAGAAATAACACATAACTGGATTATGGCAGGTGGATGCACTGGGAGGATGCACCAGACAAGTCAATCATGGGCTCGCCACTGCCATGTCCCTTGCTAAGGGTCAGCCTCAGGCAGCTGTTGTCCAGCACGTGACCCTGGCTTCTGTTCTCTCCCCGGACCAGAAGTTGGGGATGGAGGTCAGAGCAGAAGGTGAGAAATGAGGGAGGGAGGGAGGGAGGGGAGAGCTGCTACTGCACTTGATTCAAGGATAGTCAATTTATAGCAGGCTGGCAGAGGCGGGAAGAAAAGCTCTGTCTAAAGAGAAATGAAAGGTAACAGGTGAGAAAGATTCTTTCTGGAATTTGAACCGGGCAGCATGCAGAACATCAGCCCGTGAGGAGGAGGAGGAGGAAGGAGGGGAGTGCGCTGCACCAGCAACGGAGCACTAACACCAGAGACCTGCAGCGAGGTCGTGGAACCACCAGACCCACGACCGCCCTCTATGCTCCGGGATCTGGGAGATCTGACCTCACCTCGGATGCTGTTTAAGAATTTCATGTATGTTCCCATAAATCTGCTCTCTCCTCTCACTGCTACCATGAGCAAGCCTATGTGAGAATCTGGCATTTCCAACCCAAATTAAACTGAAACTAAATTGCCTCTTAGGGTGGGTACTGTATCTTATTCAGATCTTTCTAGCATCTGACACACTGCCTAGCACACAGCGGCACTACAGATCCTCAATCAATGTTGAATGAGCATCCGTGAAAAATACTTCTGGGACAGAAGTCCATACACAGAGAAGGAAACGGTTCCTGAACAGTCAGGGTCATAGACCTTATGCAAATACCAGGAGAGGGGCTGACAGCATTCCTAATTACACACATCCCACTTCCCCATGGTGACACAACACTTCAAGGACGAAAAAGAAAGCACAGCTACACCCTTTGCCCCATGGGTCTTTGAATCAGCACATTTGGGAAACGCAACTCAAATACACAGGGGACGTGGGCAGCAGCGACCAGCAGTGTGAGCGAGACCTGAGGCTGCTGCACCGCAGCTGTGTTCAGTTTCCAACTCGACAAAGGAGGAAAACAATTCCCACCCGTGACCCCATGTTCGGCTCCAGGCGGCCATGCCCGGAGCGCACTCAGAGAGCAGTGGAAGATGACTCGGGGGTGGGCAGGCCTGCCTGGAAAGGCCAGATAAAAGGTGCTTAAATCTGTACAGCTCGGCTGAGCAGTGACTAAGAGGGTGACACGATAACAATCTGCAAGTATTTGAAAGGTGTAAACACAAAAAGGAGGGAAAATGCTTAGCCTAAAAACAGGGGGTGCAATTATTAGGGGAAAGAAAATCTGGACGAAATATCGGAAAATCTTAGTGTGGGGATGACTACAGGGTCATCAGTAAGTTTCCCAATGGAAATGAAAAGACAATTATTCGATCCTAAAGCCGAAAGGTGGCCACAAAGCCCATCCCTCTGCTTCTGTGAAAGCAGCCCAGACCAGGGAGCTATGGTTTTACTTCCTATATTTAGGGAGAAACTTCTTAAGTAATATTCAAGTCAAAATACCTCTGCTTTAAATATTGCTCCCTGAAATTTTAACAAATTTTGTTGATCAAACCATAGCGGAGACAAAACGGCCGTTCTGGTGGGGCTTTCAGAACAAACACAGGCTTTATCGGCTAGCACGCGGCACATGGCTGGCTAGCAGATAAAGTGGAGCTAAGTAGGCTGGGGGACAGACAGCTGGGAAAGGGAGAGAGGACTAGACTCTCTCATGTCACGAAGCATCTTCATCCCTGGTCTCTAAGGCCCTGGGTAAGCACGCTATGAAATGCTGTACATTTCCCAGATAGGAAACCACGGACACCTCTCCCTTCTTTCTACATTAATACAGTCCCCTGGAGTAAACGTCAAGGACAAGGCGAGGCACAGAAAGAACACCAAAATAAGCTTCCTGTCACACTGACTGCACTCCAATGCCTCTGCCTGAGTTCCTGCTGCTGCGGCTGGCCAGCTTATACCTCACAGACTCTCAGCAGAGATTCCTACCCCCACATTCAATGAGTTCCACGTCTATACTTTCCCCAGCCATCCTTCCCCCTAATGAAAAACAAAATTAAAAAACCCCACTTCACATAGAGAGTTAAGACATTGAACTCCATATGTAGTCCAAGAAAAGTGACACATTCTTACTTTTCTACTCTTTCCCTAAGCATCAAGGACAGAACCCAGACCTCTTAAGCCATTGGCACAGCAGGCAGAGGCGGACAGGCCACCCGCCTAATCTGAAGCAACGTGGTTATCATGAATCTACATGCAAAGCCAAACCACTGTACATTGTTGGAGCTCAGAAATGTAATGCATCTCGTGTACCAGAAAAGCTTGCTCTCAGTCCTCTCTCATAAGCTTTAAAGCAGAAATCATTTGGAGGTCTCAAGTTGCAAATGTCGTCAGTGAGTCAGTTAACAACTGAGAATGGCAAACCATCCCACCTCGGACCAGCTGGTCCTATATTTTCACATTCCCAAGATGGCCCAAACAGCAAGGCAAACGGTAGACCGGTGGGTTCCCAAGAGTTAGTTCTACACGATACAAGGCCTCAGTTTGTACTGAAAGGGTCAGAAATGAAACTAGGATTTTGCATTGTCTCAGATTCTTTCTTCTCTCCCTTGTTCTCTAAACCGCTATTTTGTTACCTCGGGGGAGGCAGCATCTTCTGGGCCAGTTTTGGAACATGTCACTGCTAAGGCTCTTTCAGTGACGAGAATAAAGGGATAAAAGAAGAAGGAAGGAATCCTAATTAAAGGGATCAAACTCCTCAGGTAGTGGTAGTCAGGGAGTCGGAACTGGGCAAAAGCCGAGACTGAAGCTGTTTTTACTTCATAGTTCCAGTTGTTTGGGAGAGACTTTTGTTAGGTTGCCCTGATTTGCTAATGTTTGATGCATCTGTTGAAAGACCAGAAGCCGAAGTTAATTGGGGACAGGAGCAATGAGATCCATTCTCCACAATGTGACGGGAATTTCGGCTCCCTTTGAGGAAAGGGGGGGATGGAGGGAGGCACCTACAGAAGGGAGGGACAAGTTTCTCTGGCACAAGTCACAATAGTGTGACCGCTAGGAGAGGGGTGGCGTCTCGAGTCTCATCTCCAGTTATCAGCCTGTCAATGGTGGATCCCATTCTGCAGTTATTTGAGGGGAGGGGTATGCTACTTCTCTCTGGAGCCACAGTAAGGAGATACTCAATAACTGTGTGCTAAATAAATGCCAGAGAGGAGAAAACCCCAGCAAAAATAGATGCAACAAACCTGTGATAACAATGTCCTCCTTTGAGTTCCCGTATGCATACTAGTTAATGCTTGGTGAGTTCATGAGGAAATCTACTAACTCTTACTTCTGGGACTTTAAGGAGAATGAGTGTTAGATGCTACATCACTGACCACTGTCTGAGGAGGAGACGAGGAAGGGATGGCTTAGAGGCCTCACACTGGATTGCCGGCTCCCAGTCTGGCAAGCCAGGCAGTGTGCAGAACTGGCTTCATCCAACTTGGTTTATCATTGGCTTTAGACACCGAAGAATCATTCCCCAAAGGGAGGAGAGCTTTTTCAGGTGGAGCTGGTGTGGCAGATAACAATCAGGCCAGCATCAGAATAACCTTTTATGATTCTCCCCACCGCAGAGCAAGATCTGAAAAGAATGATTTTTAAAGGGAGAGAAAACTCTTGACTGATGAACAAGGCCGTTCCCTTCCCATGACATGCCAAGCCCATGGCCATAAAGAAGCCAGCCAGGCTTTCTCTGGGGGTGTGTTTGTGAAGGGGAGGTTGGAGATGGCGGGCTGTCGGCTTCCCGATACCCATGTTCATTTGGGGGTTTGCTGTAAGCAGCAGCTGCAAAATACCACCACCAGCTAGGAGCAGAATGAAACAACCGTGCCTCTAAAAACAGTTTCCATTGAGTTTCTCCTAATTATCCATATCAAAACAGCCACCTCATAGCCTCAGTACACAGAAGACAAAGCATCTGAGGCCAAGCGCTAGGCCCACAGTGGTCTTTCCAGCGACAAGCGAGCTACACGGCTCCAGCTCTCACGTAACGCTGTGGCACCATGGAGACAGCACCTAACAAGCGCAAAGCCATGTCTGAGCAGCGAGGGGGAGTTGGTTTCTATGAGAACCTCAACTTTTGCTTTTCCTGACTTATTTTAAACATGGAACTTTATCTCTGAATCAAATGAAACTCAGATTTATAAAAATAAATGTCATTTTCGGTAACCCCCAAACCCCAATCTTGGTCTTTTAAATTCCATGTTCATGGATAAAGAGAGCCATTTGAATCTCCTGTCCAGGCTGGTAGAGGACAGCTCCAGGGGTAGGGAGAAAGCCACAAGAAACCCGCACGTGGATCCTGCGACTACCAGCTTCCAGAAGGTATCCTGCCACACACCTGGCAGGCAAGTGTAAAAGGTGCTTACTAGCATAAATTTCGAGTGACTTTCTCTAAACCAAGCTGTGTTGTTATTGGAACCAAATGGTTCTGAGATGTGTGGAGTACACGTCCAAACCACTGCCTTTGCTGAGCTTCCCACTCAGAGAAAATTGCTCTGAGCTTCTTCTCCTGAGGCAAGTGAAATCCCAGTGTCTAGAGATTAGTATGCTCAGCCAGTGGAACTGCAGAAGGAAAAACCCAGCTACTGTCAGGACTACTAACACCCCCAAAGCAAGGACAATGAATAAAAATCTGAGAGCTGAGAAGCTCTTAGGAAGAGCCTTCTACCTCACTACCCTTATGCTTAAAAGAAATAAATGAAAACAAGCCAAAAAGGAGAGGAATTCTGAAAAGCCAAGGTTCTTTAAGACCACAGGCTGATCTTGGATACAGAAATACATCCTATCCTGATAAGTAGCTTGAATTCTGGGCTGTGGATGAAGACTGGCCTTCACTTTTTTTGGTTAGCATCATAAAAAAGGGGTCAGTAGGGCTTCCCTAGTGGCACAGTGGTTGAGAGTCCACCTGCCGATGCAGGGGACACGGGTTCGTGCCCCGGTCCGGGAAGATCCCACATGCCGCTGAGCGGCTGGGCCTGTGAGCCATGGCTGCTGAGCCTGCATGTCCGAGGCCTGTGCTCCGCAACGGGAGAGGCCACAGCAGTGAGAGGCCCGCGTACTGCAAAAAAAAAAAAAAAAAAAAAAAAAAAAAAAAAAAGGGGGGGGGGTCAGCAGACAACTTCCCGAGGACTAAATCTAACCCACTGCCTGTTTTTGTACAACCTATGAATTAAGAACAGCTTTTACATTTCTGAATGGTTGAAAAAGAAATATTGTGACCTGTGAAAAACTGTATGAAATTCAAATTTCAGTGTCTATTTACTCTCTGGCCCTTTAGAGAAAAAGTCTGCCGACTCTCGCTCTAAAGCATGTTGTAAGCTGGGTAAAAAAAAGTTCAGGCCTTCCCTGGTGGCGCAGTGGTTAAGAATCCGCCTGCCAATGCAGGGGACACGGGTTCGAGCCCTGGTCTGGGAAGTTTCCACATGCCGCGGAGCAGCTAAGCCCGTGCACCACAACTACTGAGCCTGTGCTCTAGAGCCCGTGAGCCACAACTACTGAGCCTGTGTGCCACAACTACTGATGCCCGCGTGCCTAGAGCCTGTGCTCCGCAACGAGAGAAGCCACCGCAATGAGAAGCCCACGCACCGCAATGAAAAGCAGCTGCCACTCGCCACAACTAGAGAAAGCCCGCGTGCAGCAATGAAGACCCAATGCAGCCAAAAATAAACTAAAAAAAACAAAACAAAACCCCTAAAAAAAGTTATATATATATATAAAAAAAAAGGTCAGGCAAGACAGAGTTTAACTTCCCAGAACCAGAAGATCAGTACAGGTAATAGCATAATAATAATAAAGATACTAAAAAAGCCCACGGTCATGTAGCTGAGAAGGTGAAAAGCAAGCAAATGTGGCTCAAGGGAAGCTGAGGCAGCCAACATCAAGCACAGGCGTGTGCCCGCACGCTGGCTCTCCTGCACCCCGTTCTAGGAATGTCATCTCTCCTGTACTTGCCATCTGCCCCCTCTATTCCCACTCTACTCCCACAGGCCCCATTCAAAACTTGGAAATTTCCGGAGTTGCCCATCTCTGTTTCTCACCACAACTGCTTCCTTCCACTCCGTGACAACAGACTTTCATTATCATACTTCTTGCTGCTACTCAGACTTGATCTTTCTACTCTACTTGGAAAAGTAACCTCCTCGCTGACAAATCTCATCGCCTCTTCTCAGCAGGGGTCCTACTCCATCTCTATATGGCGCGCGACAGTGTGCCCCAACCCTGTAGTGAAATTCTTTCCTCCCCTCTACTAGGGTCCTCTCTCTGGGCTGTTCGTCTTGCCTCCTGCTGTTGCCCTCAATTATGTCTTGGGCCTCTTTCTTTTCACTCTCTGCACCCTTCCTTGGAAAGCCCATCCATTTTCATGTTCTCCATCACTGTGATCACCCAGAACCTACACAGATGTAAGCCTCTACTGTCCTCTAAGCTCTAGACACAATCCAAGTGTCTGACAGATATCTCCCCCTTGACCGTCCTGCCAATACCTCAAACTCAACAAACTTCTCGTCTTGCTAAATCGCCCCTGCTCCTTTCCTTGTCCCCTATGCCGACTGCAGCACTAGCAACCCCTCAGTCTAACAATCTCCCTTATCTTTGATTTGTCCCTACTTTATCCATATAACCTAATGATTGCTACATCTTATCGATTCCATTAATTCTACCTCCATAGTTGTTTATATGATCCATGGAATCCTCTCAATCCTCAACCTAACTCTGCTTGTTCAAGCTCCTGTCACTTCTGGCCAAGAATCCTCTGATCTACCTACCTTCCCTCCATTTTCCCCTATCCTGATTCTTCCTGCCTGATTAATTTTCCTAAAGCACAGTATTCTGCTCAAAACCCTTCAGTGGCTTCCAAGAGTTTACCACATAAAATCAGAAATCTACAACCTGACCCTCCAGGCCTTCTAAAATCGGGTCCAGTTCCTTGGGACCACATAAAACATCCATCACCCACTTGACAGCCCTTCAAATAACTGAAGACAGTACAACATCTCTTTCCGCTCATCCTCATGACTTATTTTCTCCAGACTAAACAGCCGCACAAGACGTGGGTTTTGATTGCCTACCATTCTCCTGCTTTTCTTCCTTAAGCCTAGATAATATGAAGGGCCTCTTCCGATAGGAAACACCTTTCTAGTCGACTTAATTAAACGTCTGCTGTGGTGGCAGGGCTCGTTCACTAGGGAGCAACCCTTCCTACATGCTGAGGAGAGAGGCACCTTTGGAGGGGAAATTTGCTGCCTGAGTTGGACTGATCAGGGAGGAGTGCGCAGAGACTGCATACCAGCCCCGTCTCCCGGGGACCGGGCAGAGTTAGACTTTTCCTCCAAGCAGGAGGCTGCGGCAAGAGACAGCTCCACCCGTGCAGGAGGAACCCCCGGTGCGTGGGAGCCCTCGAGGGACTGTGGGGAGAGGTGGAGCCCATCCCGAGGAAGGCGGAGGCCGTCACGGCCTCCATTCCAGCCAGCTTCCACTCTGTCTTGGAGACCCCGGTGGTGCGGTGATAAGCCGTCTATTCATTTCCTTCTCTCATTCACAGGGCTATCGGGGATAAAAAGGAACAGCGGATCCAAACCACTGCCTAGAATCCACGTTGCAGAATTCAGGGAAAGATTGTTCTACTGCAGTGATTATCTTCCCTGTTTGGGAGACCTGAGGGAAAGAAAGGGATTTCTGCGTCCTTTGCCTTCCACTGATGCAGCCCTGAAGAAATGATGATTTCAGTCGTCACTGTGGCCAGTGGGACAGTGAAAGCACGGCTCGCACTTAATTGAGGCTTTTTAGCTCCTGTCACAGTGTGGCAACAGGGCACCAGAGCACCAGGATTTGAGCTGTGACGCCGGGTACAAAGCTTCATTTGAAAAGCAGGAGAGAAGGGAGGACAGGGAGGGAGAAAATCGGGGACCTGACAGACAAGCTGCCTGATTTTTTGCAGCGAATGGGAGATATTAATCTGTCTCTTCAGGCTGGGCCCGTCTTCAAGGGACAGGAACGCTGCTCCAGTGGGCTCATTACTCACAGCTGAAGGACAGCATGAGGCATAAGCCCCCGGATGAGAAGCTTGCCCCGCATCGTGATTTCTGATAAGGGTGCGACTGGTGAGGAAGTGGCAGTGGTGTGTTGAGGGACGGTGGGGACCATCAACTCCCCAAACACAGCTCACAATCAAGCGCGTTGCCTGATGGCGATTCCGGGTGCTGTGACAACCAAGGCGGGGTGTGTGCACGTGCACACACTCGCATGTGTTCACACATTCAAGGAAAGAGGGCGGGAAGAGGGGAGTGGGGGGAGGCGGACTGAAGAGCAGAGGAAGGAGGCGCTCAGGAGACCGCAGTGGCCGTGATGACGCAAATCAGAAACTGCTATTTGTGGGGAAGTGACACCAGGGCTGCACCCACCTACTGACGGACACGCAGCGAGAGTGCCTGAAGGGGCACAGGCCAGAGACAGGAACGGGTGGATTCCCTGGCAGAGCGTACATGACAATCAAGCTTCATTCCAGGGGAAAAGGAGCAGCGAGCCGCACTTCGGCTGCCTCACACCCTGGAGGTGTCTTCCCGAGCCCTAGGCTGCCTGTAGGTTCCCTTTTATCATCCTGAAAACTTTCGATGCTGGTTTGTTTGCGTCTTCTCACTTCCTTCTGCTCCAAGTTCAGGCTTTACCGTATCCCAGCCCCACGCCCCATCAGGCCAGCCTTGTCCAGTATCACCACCAGAGAGAAATGCCATCAGCTGAAGCCTTTTAGACCATGGACAGCGGCTCCTCTGGGGTGCAAGTGGCAGGGAAGCCATCTCTCTCTCTCTCTCACATGCACAAGCGTGAGCAGTGCTTCTCCTCAAGTGTGCCCCCTTCCACGTCTGCCTAGTAGGACCAGTGCTGGGGTATAAGAAGCTTGTTACAAGGCCCCTATGTTTAAAATAAATGCCAGAGGGCACGTTCTTATAAGGAATCTGGGGGGCTCTGAAAAGCTGTATACCCACGTGGTTGCCTGTTTTATGTAACTATTTTTCAGTTTCCATAGTTTGTGTCATTAAATAATTGTTCTCTAAAATATATATAACAGGGCTTCCCTGGTGGCGCAGTGGTTGAGAGTCTGCCTGCCGATGCAGGGGACACGGGTTCGTGCCCCGGTCTGGGAAGATCCCACATGCCGCGGAGCGGCTGGGCCCGTGAGCCGTGGCCGCTGAGCCTGCGCGTCCGGAGCCTGTGCTCCGCAACGGGAGAGGCCACAATAGTCAGAGGCCCGCGTACCGCAGGGGAAAAAAAAAAAAAAAATATATATATATATATATATATATATAACAAGATGGACAGTCATGGATAGGGTTCTTTCTTTCTTTCTGGACCCTCCCTCCATAGCCTAGCAAGTGTCTAAAACACATCTAGCCCAGATGGATCCCTCGGGGTCCGAAGGCAATCAGATGTCCCAGCACATGGACCTCTCCGGCTACACAACTGTGGACCCAGGGAGAAAAAGGGAGAAGGCCTTTTCCATCTCAGGCAGCCATCTAGGGAGGTGCTGGCTCCTGAATGGCAAAGAGGACAGCTGTCAGCAAGAGAGTGCGGGAGCAAGGAGGCAATTTCACAGCAAAACAGCCAAGAGGAAACAAAGACAAGAGAAGCGCTTCAGATGGAGGCTGTCTCTGCTAATGTCGCTAAATGGGAAAATTCTATACTCTGTAATTGACCCACCCTTCGACAGCTGTTCACGCTTAAGTCAGGAGAAAGGTGAATGCTTTGGAAGGGGAAGGAGGGATTTCTCATGGCCAGCCTGGAACCAAAAGGAGCCCAATCGCTAAATGATGTGTTTGGGGACCACAGAAAGGGGGCTCCCTCCTCTATTAGAAAGCCAATTTGCATCCTATACAGTGAATGAGAGCACAATCAAACTGCTGCTGCACAGTGACCCAGGCCAACGCCACAGAAGGAAATCTGCACGGCCACTTCCAGCCCTCAGGGCAGACAGGACAGAGGAGTATGTGTGGGAGAACCTGGAGGCACTGAGTTCGGTCTAAACCACTGAATTCACCTTGTGTGGACCGGGAGAACTGGCATTTATCATCTGCTAGGACCCTAAAGATTCTTATTTCGCCATTACCAGTGTTCTGGCGGAGACTCTGTAATGGATTAATCTTTGTAGATGAGTGATGCGGTTTAAAATACTGCAGGGTTTGGCTGCCATTCCCTCCTGTGGGGTCTCAAAATAACTCCACACAAATCATTTTTGCTAACCACTCACTCAGGCAGCTCTTCCCTGCCAGAACACACACAGCTTATGTAACTGAAGGCGCCGCCCAGCTTGCTGAAGAGGAGGGCGTTCCCAGAGCGCCGCTGCTCGTTGCCCCTCGGGCTCTGCAGAGCCCAGGCTTTGAAACCAGCTCTGTTCCTGGGCCCAAGCTCCCACATCAAGAGACCCCCCCAGGAGACTCAGGGGCTCACCAGGGAAGGGCATCCAATTCAGGGCTGCCTTAGAAATAAGTGCAACCTGGACATTCCATGAGCACTTCCAGGTAAAAGACTGACTCTGCTAGATTTTGGAAAGTAATGAGTCGGGGAAGGAACACAGCGCCTTTCCTCTGAGAGCTCACAGTTCAGTGTGGACGACAGGCACATATACGGACAGAATACAAACATACAGGAGGGGTGGGAGAGGAGAGGTGCTACAGAACACCTCACCAAGCCTCCTCCCAAATTTCATGTCTTTGTGACCCACACGCTGCCCTTGGTTCGGCTTCCTTGCTAACCCTTCTGCCCGGTGCCCCTCCTATTTCTCTAAGTCTCCGCGGTCAGAACCTCTTCTCTCTCTCTCTTTTTTTTTTTTTTTCTGTGGTACGTGGGTGTCTCACTGTTGTGGCCTCTCTCGTTGCGTAGCACAGGCTCCGGACGTGCAGGCTCAGCGGCCATGGCTCACGGGCCCAGCTGCTCTGCGGCATGTGGGATCTTCCCGGACCGGGGCACGAACCTGTGTCCTCTGCATCGGCAGGCAGACTCTCAACCACTGTGCCACCAGGGAAGCCCAGAACCTCTTCTCCTGACTGCCCCTTAAACCTGCACCTTCACAGCTGTGTCCTCCTCTAACCCCCAATCCTAGGCAGTCACATTCACTCCCTGTGCTTCAGATTCCATTATAAGCTGATGATGCTCCAAGTTTTCATCTTTAGTTCTGACCTTTCTACCAAAGTCATCTAGACCTGCAAAAATCCACAGGCATCGAATGTTCAAGGTCTCAAAGGTGACCTAATAACCTTCTCCTTGCAAACGTTCTATTATTTACAAGCTAGAAAAGCGACCTCTCTTTTCCCATCCTCTATTATCAAACAACCAGCAGAATTCTAGATCAGAACCCTCCTAACCAGATCTGCTCTTTCCTCTTCATCCTATCCAGACTTCCTGACTGCAGTTTGGATTCTCCCAATCTAGTCTTCGTATTGTGGTAAAAGTAAGTAATCTTTTAAAAATAGATAATGCAGTGGAAAAGGAGGGACTTCCACTATATCTAATAACACGGATGAATCTTTGACAAAAGCTGGGTAAAATAAAGTTCGGTAAAATAAGACTATGATTCCAGGTATGATGTCCAAGACAGGCAAAACTCATCTATGGCAACAGAAGTCAAAATACTGGTTATCTTTGAGAGGAAGGCCGTGAAAGAGCCTGCTGGGATGCTAGAAATATTCTATATCTCGACATGGGTAGTGGTTTACTTGGTTACTTGCAGTTATCTGTGTACTTTTATATACATAAAATGAATCAAGCTGTATACTTAAGATTTGTGTGCTTTACTACGTAATAATCATTTCTAAAACTAAAAAGAAAAAAAAGACATAACGCATTACCCACCATTCACTGCTTCCTATTACTCACCTTAGGGATTCCTAACCTGGTCAGGGACGGGGTGGGTCAAGGATGGGCTTGGGCTAGTGTTTGCCAATCCAATGAAACTGTATGAAAATCTTTGTGTGGTCATGTATTTTCTGAAGAGAAAACTGATAGCCTTCTTCAGACTCATCATTCACTAAGAATGTTCAAGACTCGAAGTCATCGACGACTTCTCTATGTGGTACAATCTAAGCAGCGTGGATACAGGGCCCTTCAAAGATGGGGAATCTGACTTCCTAAACTCATCTTTAGCCATTGTCCCTCTTACAGGAGACATGCCAGCCGTATTAAACTATTTGCCATTTTGAGTAACAATGCTTTTTCAAGCACCCTCTCTTTCCTTAGCTGGTTACACCCTTTTTCTCCCGTATCTGGCATTTTCTGGAGAGAAAGCCTACAAGCTTTCTAAGATGGATAAAAAGGATGGTGATCATCCTAAATAGCAAAGAAACTGAGCTACAGGGTAGGGGGACATCTAAACAACTCAGAGCTGAAGTCCAGCAAAATAATCTGGCTGCAAGGGGTGGCCTGAAGTTGGGTGAAAGTGCAGTAAAAAGATCGTTAAAGGAATGAATGAATCACAGCACTTGAATTCAGTGCTTTTGTGGTAAAGACATTGAGGACCTGCTTATTTAATATATATCAGATGAGAACAAAGATTCAATGAGGCAAGAATCAGGGGTCAAAGTTAACAAGGTAACATGGAAAAGGGATTAACACCCAGCGTTCAACAGAAGAAGGGGGTTGGGGGACATGGCTTAATACAAGTTCATGTACAAAGGACCTAGAAAGCACACACACTGATGACAGTTCTATAACACACAGAACCTAAAGGAAAACTTGGAGAGGAAATCCACACTGCCTATCTCGCCTAGGTTTCCAGCCTAAAACACAAAAGGAAATGACTCTAAGGACATCTACATGTATCACCTACACATTTACAGAATCACATTTTACAGCTGGAAAGAACCTTAGAAATCGTTCAGCCCAAACCCTGTATTTTCACAGAGGAGGAAACAGGAAATCAGAGAAATTAAATGACCTACACAAAGTCACATGCCAACTTGGTTATGAGGCACAGATTATAAGCCATATCGACATTCTTGCCACTGAATCCTATCAGTTGGGCTGAATGCACTTCATCTTACTCAGGCTGCCCAGGGTCCTGGTTTAGCCTATGGAATTCTGTTTTTGGAAGTTTTTTCCTGAGCAGACAGATAATCTGATAGGCTATGCTGGCTTTTAAAAAACACATTAGGAAGTAGTTGGTATTACCACAGCGAGGTTTACATATCATTGAAAGGGTTTTTTTTTTTTTTGACATATATCAAGAGAATATAGACTGATCACAAAGAAATTAGTCTAACAAATAACAGCTACTGTAATCTGAGTGGTATCTTCCGTTGTGGTTAAGCACCGGATTAAGTATTTTCAAAAAAACATGCGTCATGCTATTTAATACTTAGAGCACCCCTAATTTACAGATGAGATAACTGAGGCAAAGACAGGTTAAATAACTTGCCCTACATAACAGGGTTTATAAATGGCAGATCCAGGATTTGAGTCTGCTCCTGTGAGTCAGAAATTCATATCTGTAATGAATTCACTAAAGTGTCTCCCTAAAGAAGGGGTATTTCACAGAACGCCCGAAGTCAGAGTTATTGAGATCCTTGGGAGTATCTTTGTCCACCTCTGTCATTTTATACACGAGGGAGTGGCGCTAGCATCGCACCCCAAGCGTTGTCTCTTAAGTCATTTACTTGTCCCTACACTCCGCCTTGCTGCACGAGACTGCAGGTTCTGCCTCGATGCGGAAGACCCAGTCAGCACACCCCTTCCCTCTCCTGGTTTAAGGCACTCACAACAACAGGCTAGAGAACGGGACACGCCACAGTGATGCTCTTCCTCAGGATGTAGTGGTTGGGTAGGCTGAACAGTAGATCACCTCCGGCCCACCCACCCTTTACAGAGTTTCTACCATGTCCCCAGTGTCAAAACTCCAGACAAAGAAACAGTCACAGGCCAATGCAATGACAACGTGGTTACAAGGATGATGCAACGATAGAGGCAGCACGGGATGCCCTGCGAACACAGAGGAGGTAAAGGATCTGGACAGGAGGCAACCCTGAAGTTCACTCTTAAAGAGTGAACAACAACTGGCCAGAGGAACACACATCTAGCAAAAGCGGGGGGCTGCTTACTGATGCTCCCAATGTTTTCAATGGCAGAAAGGTGCTACGCAAGGCAATCAGGAGGGGTGCAGGAGCAAAGGACTCTGTGGATGTGCCTGGCAGGACACTCGAGTTCCTTCTGAGAACCACAGCCCAGGTCAGGATATTTGAGAGCTGATGTGTTGTGCTTGGGCAAGCACAATGCCAAATCTTCCTACTACACTCACTTCTAAGGCAGAAAAGGAACTGGCTTATTAATAAAACAAACTGCTTCCTATGCACTCCTTCTCCCAACAAATTTTACTATAATTTCACAGACTCAAAAAAAGTAATAATTATTCTAACACTGTGTGCATACCTACTATCTAAACATGTTTTATCAGTCAGATTTCATGTTATCAGTCAGATTTCTTTTTAATTAAAATTAAGATCTATTTGAAAACCATTATCATAGCTTTCTTCTTCCCTCCATCTTTGTCTAATCATCAAACCTCTGCAGAGGAATTCAAAGCGGGCTGAAAGTAAAAAGTGGACTCATAACCCATCAGCACATCACAAAAATCTTTAACTTCCTACTACCACGGAAATGGCTTTTCCCCACATTACATATATACACCAGGCAACAGGGACTGCAGGTCTGTGTTACTGAGACAACTTTCAAAACCAAGAGTTAAAGGGGGACACAGATATTTGATTGACAGGAGGTCACATTTCATTGGCAGAAGAATAAAGAACTTGTCTCAATGGAAGATCGGAATTGAAAAGCTTAAAATATTCCTTTAAAAAAAGAAACATTGTTCTGACATTCAAAGAGGACAAATGAAATTGGTCTCCTCCCTCCGTCCCTGCAAAGGAGGAGGAGGAAATGGCGGGGTACTAAGTGCCAGTTCCAGCCTTAATTAAGCTATGTGACCTTGGCCAAGTAACAACTTTCCTGAGTCTCACTGGTGATAACAATAGCCCTTCCTACCTCACAGCATTGTAACAGACACCCGGGGGCGGGGGGGGGGGGGAAGTATGTGAAAACACTGAAAAGTATGTGTTACTATACAAGCTAATACTTTTAGAGGATAATCGTCCTGGTAAGTTTTAGTATATTTAACCATGGTCTAAACCACTGCTTGGTGGGAGATCCAGTGACCCCCAAAACGCTGTTGGATCTTTTGAAAATATTTTTAGGAACTTTAGTTTCCAGGCGAATGCAGAGTTACCATACCCTTATGTAAAAAGATACTACAAGAAAAACACAACACAATGCTAACACTTTTGATTATAAAGAACATGGCAGGAGTAAGGAGCAGCCAGGAGGGACAGGGTGCTGATTAGGAAGAAATGGTCTGCATCTCCTAGATGCCAGGGCTTACTTCTCACTGACGTTTGTGAAGCATGAAGAACAGACAACAGCTGGGAATTTAGGAAGGGAGTAAATCAAGCTGCTGTTATTCATGCTCCCAGAAAGAAACAGCACGGATGGCAACAAGTGACAGTTCCATGAAAGAAGAAATTACATCCTTTACTGATTTTTTCCACTGAGATTTTAGCAAATTTTTCTCCACCACCCCCATCCCTGCCACTAACTTGTGCATAAGGCATCAGGGTGGCATGGGAGTTCTCCTTCTGGATGCCATTGTTAAATACTGATCCTACTGAAAAAGAGACTGCCAACTCCTAAAGCAGGAGAACCATTTTCCCATGTTTCCATCTTCCTTCTCCAACACTGCTACCAACCAATAGATCTCTCACTCGGGGGCTGTGCAAACACCACCTGGGAGTGTCTGGAGAACTGCAGGAGTGGTTTACTGATGCGCCCAATGTTTCCCCCGGGAGAGGGTGCTATGGCACCCTGGAGGGGGAGCTAAGATGCTAAACATCCTGCAATTCATGGGAAGTCCAGAAAAGTTCCACCCCAAATGCCACACCTGCCCCCCAGTTGGGAAAGATGCAATTCAGCCCCACCTCCCCGGACGCCCTCACCCATCATCCTCAATCACTCAAAGCGAACGACTTGCTGCGCCCTGCACATGCTTTGCATTTCAGTTTCAAATCTAGCTGCCACCATCTCCTGGTTCAGTCAGAACATAATGATTTTGGCCCATGGCTGTTGAACAACTTAGAGAAAAATAGATCAAATGGAATGCAGTCATCAGAATAAGGTAAAAAGTTAACTGGAGATTTGACATGAGGTTCTAAGAAGGAAAATACGTTCTACTCCAAACTTTTCTATAGACTCCAAGAGATCACAGTGTCATTTGAACTCATGCTTCAAGTAGCTTTGGCTCTGAGTTGGGAGCAATCTGTTCAAAAAAGGTGAGTTAAGAACATGCTATGCCAGAGCACAAGGTATAGAGATGAAAGTCCATGGGAAGAAGTCCCTGCCTTACGACTAATACAGCTTGTGACCATGACGAGGCCGCTCCACTTCTTTGTGCCTCTGTTTCCTCATCTGTAAAATGAGGGGTTGGATGGTTTCCAGCACTTGCTCCAGAAAGGCTATCAGAAGCTGCCTGGAGGATGGGGCTGAAAAGAATGAACACACTGCGCTTGATCGCTGTGATCCACACGATGACCTAGCCTTCCATGATTGGTATATGCTAGCCAGAACAATGTTAAGAAATGAAAATCCCATATTAAAAAACAAACATAAGAAATCTGGGGATCCTTAAAGCTAGAAAACACCCAAGTCCCACCTGCTATTTGTCAACATTTGAGAAAGATTATTTGCCATTTGGGGAAATCTGCTCTGCAGTTTTCTTCTTCATGAATGGATGATACTTTTTGCCAGAGAGATCTGAGGCCACAGGAATGGAAATGTAACAAGTCTTTGCACATGTCAAGAGAAATATACACATATGTACAAAGAGGCTGGTTCTGTTCAGCCTCAACTGAGATCACGTATTCTTTAGCAAACATTTGTGTTTGATTTGTAGTCAGCTTGCTTACACAGCACTGTTTGGGTTTCAAGGCTTAATTTATTGGACTATATTCAGTCCCATTCCCCATTTTCCTTCAAGCACAGCAATTCCAAGTAGTGAGAAAATCCATCATACTCTTTATGCAAAGTGTACTTCAGCTTTACATTAGAACTCTGAAATTACTTTTTCTTTTTAATAACGAGAAAAGGCATAAATAATATACACCAATGTGGTTATCCTACCTTGATACTCTCTTAACAAATTCTAAGAGTTATGCACAATGATCTTAATGTGCTGACAGGATCAAATCACTGGAACTCACAGGTTACCTGCTGAGAATGGTCTGGCCAATCAGCTCTCAAAGGTAATGCTAAGAAAGATGCCCTTCTGACTCCAAAGGGCAACACTATTATTGTTGAAGGGTGTCCTGCTTGTTGATTTCAGCTAGCCTGATAAGATATATCCTCCTTTTTCTTCCAAGCAGGTCTCAAAGGTCTGGTAAGGAGCAGACACTGGTATTTGCGCTGATTTATTTTGGTTGAGAACGGACACATAGGAAATGGTAGAGAAGCTTGTTCCAGCCCAGGCAATCTTTCTGCTTTCATAAGCCCATAGAGCTACTAAAAATGAAGCATCAGAACAAACAGAAGATGATGATGTCAACAGAGGAAAATGAGGCTGATTAGACAACTTCACATGGCAAAAGTAGTATTTAAATTTTGGTTGTGTTGGTTTTAGGTCTTTCTTTCTTGAAAAGGAGTGCTCTTTGCACGTGTTTGGTACAGTGGCAAACAATCAAAGAATTTAATTTTTATTTGTTTTGCTATCATCCTAAGGTTTCTTCTAGTTTCATGTTTCAGCTTGCTGTTCAAGCAGCTCAAAATGAGCATGTCTGAATCCAGAACTCACCATCATGTAGCTCCATTTGTTTAAAAGAGAAAGAAAGAAGGAAAGAAAGGAAAGAAAGAAAGAAAGAAAGAAAGAAGGAAAAAACGTTAAATAAATACCATTTGTAGATACTGTATGAAAAAAAATGGCCACTGATTGACTACAGCAAGATTTTAGAAATATACCTAGATACTTGGGTGATATGTTAAAATTTCATGCTGCCTAATTGCCCAAGTAGACAATTTAATTCTGCAAAGCACGTATGCATCTACATTAATGACAAATTCAGTAACTGTCTGGATAGAATGCTATGGCCACGGAAAAACCTAGAGAGGTCCACATGTGAGGGGGTTATGTGGTCCGAAGGATAGGGACGCATTTAATGAGTGTCCTCTCTTGCCAGGAAGAAGCAGAAGTGATTTTTTTATGGTTTAAGGCACCTCTGCCTACACCTCCCAAGTCCATCTGGGAAGGAAAGGACACATTTGGCTCTAGAAAACTCTTCTCCAAGACCTAAGTTCCCTTGGATTCTCCTAAGCTTCATCCCAGGATGTTCCTGGGCAGCTGGCAGGCTGGTACTGAACCTCTCAGAGGTTGAGCTTTCATTCCAATGTCACTGTAACACTGCAGCATCTGATATAAAATCCCTTAAAGGCTCTCAGAGTCTGGCCCTAATCTCCCTCCTAAAATATAACTCAGAGAAGATGTGAATACAGACGGCAACGTGGTCCATTTTTCTGCCCAGATCAACACAGAAGGATCATGGTGAATACAGATTTAATGTCTGTTTTCTCAGCAACTGATGCCCCTGGGGCTGCAGGACATAGCTAAATGGAGCAAGTCATACAACCAGGCTGATTTCACTTCATTATTAATTCATCTGTACTTAACCTCAGCTGGGGCCGCAAAAAGAGAAAAGTTATGCTGCTCAACAAAACTTCTGCACTCCACCCCATTTTCTAGATAACTATAATAGGATGTTTCCTTTATTCTTCTATTAGAGATTAGTGGTTTTAATCAGGAGCAGGATCACCACTGCCAAAGGGAGTTTGAAGTATGTGGGGAGCGCTTCCGGTTGCTGCAGTGGCTGGAAGGAGGGGAGCTGCCAAGGGCACTTAGTCCTGCTCATCTGGGCAGCCCCACACCATGAACTTACTGTGAATCAGTAATGAGGATCCATTCTAGGAAGTGGAGGAAAACAGGGCGTCTGTGCCAACAACTGTGATACTGGCCCAGATCCTGTCACATGGAACTGGGAAAGGGGAAAGCCACAGGAGCAAAGGCACTGTTGGCCCTTCTCTTCCGACCCAGCCGGCTCCAGAAGACGAATGGGCAGCAGCTAGAAGAGCAGATCTATTTCTACTTTTAACTCCACCTGAGTGAGAACAGACAGTAGATTGGAGGGGGCACAAGAACTCGAGGGAGAACACGAACAAATTCTTCTGCTGATTGATATTGGCCAGTACTGAGATAAAATGAAAATCTATACTCACAACATGACTGCCAAAACACCTGTCTAGATCTCTGTATCACAGGAGAATACTGTGGCTATTAGTTGGAGTTCATTCATCAACAAATATTTAACCAAGCACCTACTATATGCCAAGCACTGTTGCACATGTTAGAAATACACATATTGTGGAGGGGTAGACAGGACATACTTGTAGGCCACAATAAGAACTCCAGTTTTGAGTGAAATGGAAGGCCATTGTTAGAATGGCATCCAGGGGTGAATAAATATATAGACAGCTACATGTGAAGAAATGGGTACATAAAAATGATTGCAATGTAGTCTGCCAGGGAGAGACTCCTAAGACATCCCCCTGACCATGAAGCAGAGTCCCAAGGGCCACTGAACAGCTGATGTCTAGATACTGTTTATCCCATCTCCTCACCAAACAAAGACACAGGGCACATGGCACTGCCCAGGGAAGCTGTGGAGGGAATCACCCCCACCTTCTCCTGAAGTTGTGGGCTGTTGCTATCACAATCACCACCATTCTAGGATGGTGGTAAATTAGCCCATTTAACACCACCAACAACAAGCCCCACACAAATGTAGCTTCCAATGGTATATTCATTTTTATTAACTGGCTAATTTAACACTGCCTTAGAACTGTAATAAGAGCCATATCAGTAAACATGCCAGCGTGTGGCATGCCCTCTCCCTGTCCATCCCCGTATCCTCAACTCACACCTCTGATCCTATTTCCTGTGTGTGCAGAGAACCCAGATGGCTGAGAAGTCACCGGTTCTTGTCTGGTACTTGTGCCCGATGCCTCCGAATCGCCGCGTCCATGCACTTGGCAAAGGCTAGGGGAAGGCGGGAGAGGTGACTGCTGCTCCTGTGTGGGAAGCCCCGCATATCTCCTTCTCAGTGGAGCAGACAGAGGTTGGAGAGCAGGCGCACGTGCTCTGGATACTTAGCGATGGATGAAAAAGACGTAGTCGGTCTAAGACAATGTGTTACATCTATCCAGGGGCGTCACACAGAGGCCTGAATCTCCACAGGGAACTGGAACCCCAGTCTTATAGGACTCTTATTACCACGCCAGCCAACCCTGACCCTCATAGGGAGAGTTAGTCCTAGTTCTGCCCCTCAGGGCTTCCACGCATGGCTATGTCCTACCTGCCCTGATTCATTCTGAGGATGCCATCTGCACAGACAACTGGGATCAGTATCCTCACCTGAGAAACACGGATAACAATTTAAATGCGTTCTAGGATTATTATACATGTTAAATCAGGTAATTTACCAATTAGATGCTTCTACCAGTGTTGGTAAACAGTAAGTGCCTACTGAAGTAATTCAGAACGGTTAACCATTTCAACCTCAACCCCTGGGTGGCAAGGACCAGTGTGATGGAGAGGGAGGAAGCTTCCCATAGGCGAACTGACCCTTCAGTCTAGACTGGCCTTGCACTACTGGCCTTCCAGCAGATTCTACCGGGGCCTGTGGGTTCACCAAATGTCCTCATGTCCACCCCTAGCCTTCAACACATGAGCTAAGAAGCAGCCAAACACTTGCTGATCATGAGTTAATTAGCTACAGCACTATCCTCATCACACAATTCTTAGTCTAAGAATCCTGAGGCACCCTCCTCTGGACAATCCTCTACTATACGGTCAAGACTGACGAGGACAAGCCCACAATCCTGTTGCTGTTTAAAAGGTACACACCAAGTGGAACAGAAACAACAGCCTTCTATGGAACACAATGGTGAGAAACAGAAACTTAGTGGGTTATATATCCTCAGTCTCGGTTTTGAATCAACAAGACAGCAGCTGTGGCATCAGAAGAACAAGATAAGGGAATGAGTTTCGATTCATCAAAGGCATTTCCACAGTGATACGGCCATCGAATCGACTGCCACCTACATAGGACCAGTGCTCAGAAGGATGGGGCGGGCTCCATGAAGTTTCAATCAGGATGCTGAGAACCTCGGCAGTAGAAGTTGCTAGTTAGTGTATTACCACTGTTTCCAAACACGATGCCAGTGTGGTCCTAACACTGTCATTTCTCTAACTCCATTAGCTCAGCAGCAGCAGGGACAACATGGTAAGATAGCTTTGATGAAAAACCACATTTGGACTTACTTTTTTGGAGAGCTGGGGATAGAACTATGGGATCATGCATTTTAATTATGTATTTCCAGTTCCCCGGGACACAGACAATGAAGAGCAGACTGGTAAATGCTCAGTTTCTATATGGCCTCTCATACAGGATTTCCTTGTTCTGGGAAATGCTCCCTATTGATTAGAGGCCCACTATGAAGTAGGCAATATTCCAGGTGCTAGGTTTCACTCTATGGTAGCAAACAAAGCAGAGAGAAATCCCTGCCTTCATGGAACTTGTAAGTAGAGGGAAAAGATATTAAACAAGTAAATCGTATAGTGTGACAGAGGGGATGAGTGGTAAAAGTAACCGAGAAAGTACCAGGGAGAAGTTGCCCCAAATGCATACACACATGCACAGACGCATGCATCAAAGTGCACGCAGTGGAGTATCCAGGGCTAGGATGAGGAGACGACTTGCTCGTTGAGGCTTGCTCCTGTCCTTGGAACTCAGCAGACCAGTAGTAATCACTGGCAGACCAGGAAGCAGACCTCAGGACTTGGCTGAAGCTCCGAGCCCTCCAGGGAGCTCCCCCCGATCACTCTTTGTCCCATGAACTTCCACATATGTTTTCTAACCGCACCCTCACTTCACTGCTTTGACAATTTTAGTCTGTTTTAACAAGCACACCATCCTCCCCAAATGGACTGGTCACTCTGATGCCATCTGATGTATCCTCCGGAGTTCTACTGCACACAGTGGGGCAATCAGAGCAAGTGGGGTACCTAGGCTCTGCACTTCAGGGAACCTGCACAGTCACGGAGGAAGGAGATTGGAGCAGAGACCTGGCAGGTGACGACCGTATGAAAATCTTTGTGCATTGCTCTGTTCATTCGGCATACATGGACTGCACACCCACTCCATGCCAGGCGCTGGGCTAAGGAGTGGGCATAGAGGTGGGCAAGGAACATATGGACACGTACACAGATAATCAGGATGTTAAACCGAGGTTTCCTTGAGAGCACATACCTAGAGCTGGACTCCTGTGGGTGAAGGGCTGATGATGAAAGGAGAAAAGGGGCCAGACACTCTAAACTGAGAGAACAAAATGTGTAAAATCCCTGAGGCCAGCATGGCTGGTCCTGGACACGTCAAGTGCCTCTGCTCAGGAAGAGGGCTTGGTGGAGGTGCAGGGAGGTGAAAGCTACAAAGATGAATGCGGCTCAGACCATGAAGAACCTTCAAGGCCTTATTGTGAAGGCAAAAGAACCACTGAGATATTATAAGCAGGGGGACAACGTGAGCAGATGTGCGTTTTAGAAACATCTCTGTTATAGAGAATACAGACCAGAAGGATCACTAGAACACATGAAGGAAGATTCATTAGGAGTGTGGGATCCTGCCTGGAAGGAAGATTAGAAGAAACTAATTCTATAAACTCTACGGATTCCTGATAATATGCCCAAGAAATGGAGTGGGTGTTGGTCCCTAAAAGGCTGGGTCTCAGAAGCTCCAAAAGAGCCCTAAGTTTCTGCTCAACCACAAATTCCCAAGGGCCAGTACCAAGGAGAATCTAACAACAGAACTCAGCCCATCTTCCCTCCAGCTCTCTTTCCATTTACTTTTCTATTTTTAATCTCCTTTAAATTTACCAGTCCTATATTTTAAGGACAGAGAAACAGACAAGTTAATCCAAGTTAGTGAGGGCCCTTGCATAAGACATGGAGATCAAACCAGGTCTTTCCTGGCTCTCAGAGCCAGCAGGGGATAGGTGAGGAACACAAGAGGAAAGGAGTTGCGCACAAATGTTGGCGAATGTTTGGATGATGGAAGTGATTACTCACTTCTAATTTTTCTATTTTCACAAAATTGTCAATAACCATGTTATTTCTTTAACACACATACAAAAAAAAAAACAGAAAAAGAAACCACTCGACCATCTCTTTTAAAAACAAATCTATAGGGACTTTCCTGGTGGCACAGTGGTTAAGAATCTGCCTGTCAATGCAGGGGACACAGGTTCGAGCCCTGGCCCAGGAAGATCCCACATGCTGCAGAGCAACTAAGCCTGTGCACCACAACTACTGAGCCTGTACTCCAGAACCTGCGAGCCACAACTACTGAGCCCGCGTGCCACAACTACTGAAGCCTGCGCGCCTAGAGCCCATGCTCCGCAACAAGAGAAGCCACCGCAGTGAGAAGCCTGCACACAGCAATGACACTCACCGCAGCTAAAGAAAAGCCCGCACTCAGCAAGAGAGACCCAACACAGCCGAATAAATAAATTTACTGGAAAACAAAATCTATACAGTTTAAAAGAAAAAAAAAAAAAAAGCAGGTTAAAACATGCCCCCATGAGGAGAGCTATTAGGAACTGTATTGTTCTCTCTCCTGATTTAAATCCTTGATTTTCCGCCCAAGTCTCCCTGGCATGTGCCACCACGCTCACCCCAGCCCCGCCGGTAGGGGGCGACATGGCTTCCCGCAAGGAGTCCCCACCCGCCGGGCAGCACGAGTGATGGGTGTGCTCTCACTGCTCTCTCTCAAGATAAGGTGCAGCTCTCCATGGGAGATGCAGCAGATATACATCAGTGCCCTAACGAACAGAGATAAATGTCATAACTCCAGCCCCTGTCCATAAATATGCAGCGGCAGGAACATGCTTAAACAGCCCTCTGTGCCTAGGATTTAGTGGGCTTCCTTACTTGCTCATGTGCTAAAAAGCGCTTTTAGGAGGGTATTAAATAGGCACATTAGGATCACCCAAATCAATAAATAAGGCGTTCTAGCTGTGTGGAGAGGCTGCGTGTGCCCTGCTCGGCAGGGAAGGGGAGGGAGAAGCTTTACAGAGCAGCTGCTCTGGAGCCTGGGTGGCAGGGGAGGAGTCTTTATCCGCACGACCCCACTGCAGACACGGGGAGGCTCGTTCTCAACAAGCCTGAACAGGAGAACAAGATTCCTCTTCTCTCGCCCCGCTGCCCATCATCTCCTGGAGATTTACCGTGTCTTGAGTGTAACCGGTGGGCACCTTCTTGGAGCAACACACTTCCTGATTACGGTGGTTATTCTTTAACCACCTCCCATCATCTGCTCCTGCCTTTAAGCCCAGGCCATCCATCTGGCTTTTCATACAAAGCTCTGCTCCTAAACAAGCAACCGGCTCATCTCTCCAAATCACTGAAGCTCTCCAGCTCCCCGGAGAGGGATATATTAAGTATCAATCATGTGTATTATTTTACAATATAATTACTTTGGCAATTAATCCATAAGAAGTATTGCTCTCCAGATTCGAACTTCTGCCAACACAAATACAAAGCTCTCGGAGAGCGGTCACACGGCTGGAGACTGAGTTTCCAGGGAAGAGAGACAAAGCCAAAGACATAAGAGACTAAAGGATGAGAGGAATCTCCCCAGTGTCTCTCTCAAGCCTTGCTTCGTGAGACCAGCAGACCCACTGCTTCATCATGGAGAAGAATCAAGCAGAAGTGAGGGAAGGACCAATGATCCTACTTGAGTAGGTAACAAAGGCTCCTGCTCTTAAGAGGCTCACGGGCTGCATCCTGGGGGGAGTGGAGATACATATTTTCACAAGTAAGATCTTGAGCACGGCACCCCTAGACAGAAACCGACGGCTAGCTCCAGAAAGGTGGGCCTTTGTCTTGTTCACCACTCTGTCCCCAGAACACAGTGTACATTCAATAAATATTTGCTGAAGGGAGAAAAGGAAGGAAGACAGGTTGTGCCAGACTCATTCCATCGAGAGGCACTCATCTAGTTGCCCTCTGTCCTCTCTCCATCAATCAGCCCATCCATCTTTGCCCACAATACCAAGAAGTACTTGTAAGACAGTGAATTTTTAAAAGTCAATCCAATTTTCCAAACATAACTGTTGTCAGTTTTTGCCTCACAATGATCTCATAAAAAAAAAAAAAAGTAGCAACATTTACTGTTTAAATTTTCTATCCATTCCCCTCTCCATCCCTCTGGTGGAGGAGGAACAGTAAAAAGGCTAAGATAAGAGCAGCAGCAGGAGAGAGCAGGGAAGGAAGTGGTAATTGCCAAAAGGGATAAGCAGCCTCTGAATAAATGAAAATTAACAAGACTTGTTTTGCAACAGCTTGAAATCTAAGTGAAAAGAATTCACTGATAGGATGAGGAAAAAATTTCATTTGATTCAAAGCATTTAGAACTTTTCCTTGGTATTTCTTTTACTGTCCCCCAAACGAACATTATGATGATAAATTAAATAAGGGGCAGATTGAGAGGGTTAAGGGAGATTCAATGAGGAATCCATGTAAACGCACTGAGCACAGGCCCTGGTTCACAAGTCCTACCACAGAAAGCTTCCTGCCCACCCCCCTTTCCTATCAGAGGGAAGAGGGAGAGAAAAAAAAAAAATTAGGGGCAGGAAAAAATAAAAGTATCTTGCATAAATAAAGAGGAAATGGGATTGAAACTACAAAAGACTGGAGTAGGAATTGTGAATGAGAACCGTGTGTAGGAGGTGAAGCCAGAGGGAGGAGGGAAGAGAACATTCTAGCACACGGCCCTCTGCTCCCATTAGCAGACCTCAAGAGGCTGGGGGGTGAGGAACTGCCAGAGTGAGTCAAACACCTGATCACAGATGCTTTCTTTCTTAACTGCATGCTTTTATTTTTATTTTTATTTTGTTTGCAGTACGCGGGCCTCTCACTGTTGTGGCCTCTCCCGTTGCGGAGCACAGGCTCCGGACGCGCAGGCTCAGCGGCCCTGGCTCACGGGCCCAACCGCTCCGCGACATGTGGGATCTTCCCGGACCGGGGCACGAAGCCGTGTCCCCTGCATCGGCAGGCGGACTCCCAACCACTGCGCCACCAGGGAAGCCCTGCATGCTTTTCTTACTTAACAATCACCCACACTAGGGAAAAAGGTCAAGATATACTGATAAAGATGTTTTACAGGCATCTACGTAAATGAAAATGTTCTAGCTAATTAATGGCCTCAAAATATTGGGTATCTGACACTTTCAATTTTGATAAGCAACTTCAGAGAACATGTGGGTTGTTGTAGCCTGTCGTGTAAAACATGAGCTCCTATAGCACGCAAAGCTGAAGCAAACAGCCATAAAGTCTAACAGAGCTTTTCCCCTTGGTGGCTGATGGGGCTGCTCAGGAATCTCCAGGGGCTGCTAAGGCCATGGGTCTGAAAAGATACAGGAAAGCTAAGAGTTCTTAATTTCCAGCCTAGAGCTAATAGTTTCTCAGTGAAGTTGCCTTTCTCCCGTTCCCCGAGTGTGTTCCATCAGCTTGCACCTTCTGTGGCTTGTTGCCTGACCTTTGGACATAGTGATAATCTCTATTTATGTGCACTCCTGCTTCCTGGAGGTAGAATATGGTCTTGAGAGAATCTTACAAACGCATGTGTCACAAATACAACTACAGAGCAAAAGCCCATGGGTATCTTAGAAATGTGTGCCAAAAGAAACGAAGATCAGAAACTGCTCTGCAATGAACTTGTAAGAACATAAGGAACTTTCCTGCTCCCTATTTTCCACTGAAGAACGCGTGACTCTCGAAGTGAAGTTTCCACTTAGTCAACAGATATTTAGTGAGTGCCTACCATGTGCCAGGGACTGTGCTAACCACAGTGGGTGCAAGAGAGACAAACAACACAAAGACTCGGGGAGTTGTGAGTCAACTAGAGAAGGTCTAGAGTCAGTAAGGATTCTACAGAAGCTTAAGGCAGGGAACTATGGGCAACTTTGGGAACACATTATAAGGGGGAAGGGCTTACTCTAGTCCAAGAGTCAGCAAAGTTCTCTGGGAAAAAGTCAGAAGCTGAGAAGAGACAGATGAATAAAAGCTGGCTGCCTCAATGTGGCAAATGTCGATTTTCCATCACGTGGCCTAAAATAAGGCCAAATAAGAACTAAGGAATCCTGTGCTAGAGAAAGTAGCCTTTTTATTTTTTCAGTAATAAAAGACAAAACCTGAGGCATTTGCTGAGGTTCCCACACTCACTACTAAGGAAGGGACCAGGATCTGTGAAAGGCCCCGTGAACTCAGGCATTCTTCAACCAAGCAGACCCCGCATTTCCACCTTCCAATTTTCACCATCACATCCTGTCCCAACAACGTAGCTTTACTCACTAGAATCAATTCCTTCTAGTGAGTAAAAGACACAGTATCTCTCTGTGTTGAGAGTCTGATGAACCTAGTGGCAGGGCAGGAATAAAGAGGTAGACATAAGAGAAGGACTTGAGGACACGGGGAGGGGGAAGGGTAAGCTGGGACGAAGTGAGAGTGTGCATGGACATATACACACTACCAAATGTAAAATAGATAGCTAGTGAGAAGCAGCGGCATAGCACAGGGAGATCAGCTCAGTGATTTGTGACCACCTAGAGGGGTGGGATGGGGAGGGTGGGAGGGAGACGTAAGAGGGAGGGGATATGGGGATATATGTATGCATATGGCTGATTTACTTTGTTGTACAACAGAAACTAACAGTATTGTGAAGCAATTATAATCCAGTAAAGATGTATTAAAAAAAAAAAAAGAGTCTGCAACCTAACATACAGCTGAGATTTAACTGGCAACTTCCACTGCTACTGGACACATTGCTTGGGGATCCTTCACTGAGGGCTAACTGCCCCCACTCTGCTATACCACACAGAGGATCTGAATATAGGTATCATGGCAGAAAAGATCCGTTCCAGCTCCACAAGATGCGGCCATGAGGACAGACCAAACAAGGATGCTCCACACCCCTCAAAAAGCAAGGGCTGGAACTTCCCTGGTGGCACAGTGGTTAAGAATCTGCCTGCCAATGCAGGGGACACAAGTTCAGGCCCTGCTCCGGGAAGATCCCACATGCCGTGGAGCAACTAAGCCTGTGTGCCGCAACTACTAAGCCTGCGTGCTAGAGCCCGCGTGCCACAACTACTGAAGCCTGCACGCCTAGAGCCCGTGCTCTGCAACGAGAAGCCACCGCAATGAGAAGCCCACGCACCAAAACGAAGAGTAGCTCCCGCTCGCCGCAGCTAGAGAAAGCCCGCACACAGCAATAAAGACCCAATGCAGCCATAAATAAATAAAAATAAATTTATTTTTTTTAAAAAAAGCAAGGGCTAATGTGAACAGGAAGAAGGGAACCTCACAATAAGACCATAGTTCTAGTCTCAGGGATGGGAAAGAAGGCACTGCCCTAAAATGCCTCAAGGCTGAGGCCTCCCCAGATGACAGCATCTGTGTGGACAGAACTCAAATCATGCAGCAAGTCTGGGCTCAAAATGGCCACTTTGGGTTTTTGCTGGTCACTGGATAAGAAGCACTTCACAGGGATGACTTGCTCATTACACAGTAACACCCTTTCAGCCCCACTTTTTAATGGGGAAACTACACATATCTAGCAAGTGGGGGAGCCTAAGCGCAGACGAGGCGGGAACTGGTTCCAAAACCTGTTCTCACAGCCACTAAGGATTTGTGTGTGCAATGGAGATTTCATAACTTCCAAGTCTAGGAGGAAAAGAAAAAAAAAAAGGAAAACAGATTTAGATCATTTCCAATCAAGACTAGTCTGTAAACAGGCAGCGCTGACATCACCAGGAAACCTGTTAGAAATGCAAGATCTCTGACCCTCCTCCAGACCTGCGGAGAGTTTGAGAAGCATGATGCTAGAACTCATTGGGAGTGAGTTTCAGCACCACGTGGAAGTGCCCAGGAACCATCCTGTGTCTCTAAGTAAATATTACCACCCGCAGCAGCCAGTGGCCAGTGCCAGCCGGTTCCCAGCTGGGTCCCGGTGACAACAGGCCCCCTCTAAAGTCTCAGTTCTAAATTGCAAATCAAGAATTTCTTCCCAGTGCAGTGAGAGGAGGAGGGATGAGAGGGAAGGGTGGGGATCAGTAAGCAGGCTTATCTTCTATTCAGCATAAAACCAGGCTCACCAAACAACCGGGGAAAGAAAAACAAAGTGAGAGCATTAAACACAGCTGGCGATTAGCGCTGACAAAGGCTGAGGGAAGCACCTTTTCCTTCTGTAGAGAATCTAACCCACACTTCACCCCAGGCTGGGGCCAAATCCTGAGCAGGGAGGGAGCTCAGGAAGAAGGGGAAAGAGCTTGCTTTGGAACAGGAATTTCTTTCTCAGATGAAGCTCAAAGTAAATAAAGGTGACTTCTGAGTGACTTGAGTAAAGGGTATTTTGTTTTCTTTTTTTAAAAATTCAAGACCCTACACACAGGCACATGCTACAGATGAGATGCTTTTTTGCTCAAAAAAAACAAAACAAAACAAAACGCACGCAGGTTTTTTGGTTCCTAAATGCTGCTGGGGGACTGGTTCTGTTTCAAATGTAAGAGTTAAAGCTACAAACATACTTTTCTCACTGTGTATGCGCATCTCCTCTCCTTCTGAGCATCCAGATTAAAATCCACCTCCTCTAAAGTTGGCTCATTAAAGGCAATCTTCCTGCTAAGTATTGAACCTGAACTACTTTGAAGCTTGCTGCAAATAAAGGTCAAACTATTTTCCTTCTTTCTTAAAGATTTAGGGAAAACAAGCCTCCACAAGGGCAGGAGCTGAATGAGTACCGAGAACTTGCCATTCAAAGGGATTCAAGAGAAAAGTTTCATTTACTTGCCAGCTCCCTGGCTTATCATCCCTCCCCTTCGAATCTCTGCACATCTGCATTGTTCAGTGTAAAATGAGTCAGGAAATACAAAAGTGAAGGTTCTCATAGCAACGGCTAGCAATCCCACACCATCGTACATAAGCAGTATTGGCAATTACTAATTGGGCTGCTGCTAAAGGTACCCTCAATATACCTCATGTGTGAAGTGTGTGAACCAGCATTCTAACAGAATTTGAAACTTATGTATTTCTCAGCTTATGTGTTTAAATCTGTAGCTTTAAAAAGTGGGCACGTGAAGAAAAACAAACCCAGGATAAACCAATGCTTAGCACAATCAATCTATAACCCCACTGAGAAGAGACCTAGGAACATAAGACAGCTGGGCCACGGAGGGGCCCAGGCCCTACATGAACACATGGGAGAAATTTGAGCAAAGGCTGCGCTCTAAAGAAGCAGCTTGTTCCAAAGAAGCCCAAGGCAGCTTCTCCGCTTCTTTGGAGCCATCCTAGAAGCACGTGATCCTCGACTCGTTAGGGCCCTAATTACTCTTCTGAGAACTGGATCGATTAGCATTAGCCCTTGGCTAGCTTACTTTTAAGCTCAGGATACTTCAAAACTGAGCCCTGCCATCCAATTAGAGTGTTTATCTGATGAACTGAGGGAAGACACCAGCTGTCTTCTAAGCTGTCTTCACCTCCTCATACAGATCACATTTATGTCAGGGCAAAAATCCAATCAACTCCATTTCCTGAGCAATGGGAGGAGTCCATAAGGTCATGGCATTTTAGGGCTAGAAAGAATGTCAGCTCGCATTTAACATAATCCAAGGCCACGTAAACTGGCACCATATCCCCAGAGTTAACAATCGCTGGGGTAGCGCCTATAAGCGTACAGCCAAGGGGAGCCAGGAGTGAGGACAGGTACCCATGTGAGCCTTGTTTTTTTTCTTTTTTTTGCGGTACGCGGGCCTCTCACTGTTGTGGCCTCTCCCGTTGCAGAGCACAGGCTCTGGACGCGCAGGCTCAGTGGCCATGGCTCATGGGCCCAGCCGCTCCGCGGCATGTGGGATCTTCCCGGACCGGGGCACGAACCCGTGTCCCCCGCATCGGCAGGCGGACTCTCAACCACTGCACCACCAGGGAAGCCCCCGTGTGAGCCTTGTTAAAGGCCAGAGTCAGCAGTAGGGTCTGGATGAGAACAAGGTCTTCCCATTTCTTGTCCAGTGAACTTTCTATCATCAACTGTCCTTTAAAATATCTCAAACTCACCTTTCACCAATTTAATTCCCCTAAAATTAGGCCTCCAAGTCCAACTCTACTAAGCTGAATATTTCCAGCCGTACTAAAAGGTAACAATCTCGTCAAGTCCTCTATAGGATCATGGAAAGCAATGGCGACAAAATGCCTAAGTACAAATGCTAATTATTGGTGGCAAACATTATTGTGACAATTCTTACTGTTATAAAATCAAGGCCATTCACCAACAAATGAAAAAACAGTCTAGTGAAGGAGAAAGAGACCATCAGTGAGAACAAGCACAAATACCAACATGGTATTGTTTCTGTGAAAAGTCACGAAGACATAATACTGAGGGTGCAGAAGGGCAAACAGGAGGACAAGAATGTGCAAAGTTGAAAGAAAAAAGAAAAGAGTCTCTCTTTGGAAATTCTATGCCATGAACTGTGAGACAAGCAGTCAGGTCCTGGAACAGGAGTGCCAGGCTTTTTACAGGGCATGCTGGGAAATCTCAGCCTTGAGTCTTCTTTCTGTGGTGCCCCCTCAGCTTGCCACAGGTTAGAGTCCAGATAGATGTAGAGTTCCTCAAGAAATCACTGATATGCTCTGAGCACCTTTAAAAAATAGAACTCAAACACGCTTGGATGTGTGTATGAATGAGTCACTTTGCTTTAATCAGATCCACTGTTCACTGAAATCTGAAAGGAAGTTAAGATTAGAAAGCCCGGATCATTTCTAGGGGCTCAGAGAGCAAACGTGCTGATCTGCTGCGATGAACACCTTCCCAGGGGCATCTAGGCAGGGCTAGAGACCACCACCCTAAGTGCTACTTCCAGGGTCCCTCATCTCTGGAAACATCTGGGGCTGACAGAGCCCCCAAAGCTACTATAATGATATCGTTTGAGCTAAAAAGACCCATCAGCTTGACACTTGGCCTGAACTTTGAATAGAGCTCTGGAAAGCAGGAGATCGCCCAGAAAAGCCAGGATGTACGGCTGTAACAGCTCATCTTCCAAATTGGGGCAGTATCGTGGTTGTTGCCAGGGAACAAGTTCAGTGACCACATAAGAAAAAAATTTTTTAAGTATATTCTGTATGAGATGGAAAAAATTATCTTTCACTGTTTACAGACGTGAGGGGCAATTTGGCAAAAGTCTTCTGATTCTAAAACTACACTGACAGCAAATGAGGCAGTATGTTAACAATTCAACAAAAGTAACGGAAAGATTTTTGCACAGTTCTTGTAACATTTCTGTAAATTTGAAATTATAACAAAATAAAATGTTATGAGTATTATTTAAAAAAACCCAACAACTTCTCATGCTTAAGTGCTAGATATCCTGGGACATTTAACCACCATAATCAAGACACTGTGAAATATGCATCAGATCTAACAGTCCAGGGAACCTTGGCAGGCATCTCCTCAGAGGAAAGCCCTTTGTCTATCTCCAATATTAACAGTTTTATGCATTATCTGTCAAAACTCTGCTACTTGAGGTAGTCAGTTTAACCCTTTCATCTCCATATGAGAAAGGAGGGTTCCTTGGAGGTAAGTACCGCTGCCCCTATAACCTGTTCTCTCTGAGCTCTATTGAAGAATCACCAGGACTAGGCAAGTAGCTCGGCCTTTTCTTAGTAAAGCAGCTGAATAATTTATAAGGGTTGCATAGGGCCCATTAGAAGTGCCAGAGCAGTAATAACTGGCTTAGGACTTTGCTTACTCAGGGCTAAAGTTTAATTTGTCCATAAATGCCCCTGCTCATAAACCCATCCCACAGGTCTGACCTGCTCTCTCTCTCCTCCCCAGTCACATGTCCTAGCCATGCTCTCAGCTTAGGTGTGTTCCTATTGGGGCCAAGAAACAAATCCAAACTCTAAAACAACTAAAATCTCATATCCACATTACTACATTTCCTAAAGAGGGCCACCACCATCCCCTTAAGCTTTGCTTTTGGTCATCCCAGAAGAAAGGGGGCATTCTGGTTGACTCCTAGCCAACAAGAGAGCACGGGCAGATGAAATGAATGGATGGAAGACTGGAAAAACAGAAGAGGTAAGACCTTCAGTACACTCAATGTCAAGTTGCACAACACATCCTAAATGACAGCACATAGGATAAGATCAAGAAAATGTGCTCTGCTCTTTATTTAGGAAGTTAACTTTCCTAGGCCTCAGTTTTCTCATCTATGAAATGGGGATTGTAATGGTATCCACCTAACAGCTGTGGTAAGGTTTAAATGAGTTAATTCACAGCATATAATACTCACTACGGTTATTATTATTATTAGAGATTCAAATCTCGAGAGAAACCTAATCCGATCCCCTCACTCTTTGAAAAAGTCCAAGGCCCAGAGAGGTTATGTGACTTTGAGGGGCAGTTTTAAGCCTTGGTCCAGTTCTCTAGACAGGCACCCGGTTTGGTCCTCTGTTTTCCATTTTAGGGCTGCTGTGGCTCTAGCACTCATTCTCCATGGTAACAGTGTTGTTATTTTGTTTTCAGAATTTCCAAATAAGCTAATAAGTGTTAGCCCAGAACCAGTGTGCATCCATACATTCACCCATCCAAGAACTGTCCAGTGAACGCTGACTCCGGATTAGGTGCTGTTCTAGGCACTAGTACAGGGATTCTGCAGTCACAAGACAAGGTCCCTGCCTTCAAGCATCTTACATTCTGGTGATACCAAGAGTCACGAAAACAAACAAATAAGTAAACTAGAAAATTTCAGACAGTAGCAAGTAGACAAAATTAAAAGGTGACATGTGAGAACCACAGCAGACGTTAGAGTTGGGAGGGTGCAAATCTCTTAAAAGAGGTCATTCATGACAGTTTCTTTGCAGTTTAATCTCTAAGGAGATGGCATTGTAACACCAGTTTCAGCATATGCATAGGTGAATATGCATGACTGTGTGTGATAGGAAGGAATCATACAAAGTGGCACAAACCCCTAAAAATTTCACTCTTGGGCAATCACATCAGAAATAAACGTACCACCCATTAATGACTTTATCAAAATAGAACTTTTCTGGCCACTCTGGTACAGATGCGTGGGTTAAGGCAAAAGGACACCAGAGTAATGGAAGTGGGGATGATCACGTGGCTCTCTTTCAGGTGAAGTTCATTTTTCTGGCCTCGGAAGGTTGGATTCTTAGCTCCTTGGCATCTGCAAGATGTGCCACGAAATTCCTGCCCCAAGAACCAGTTCAGAGGATCAAAGAGCTATTCTTACTGTCTCAGTTCAGGCCAATGGAGGGAGGGAATGGCGGGAGAGGCAGGCCACTCACCCCTCCATTCAGCACCCTCCTCCACAACGGGGCCATTGAGCGGGCGCCACAATCCGGGGCTGAGAAGAAAAGGCCGAAGGAAGGCATACAGAGTACCCGCGCACAGACACGTCATTCATCACCAGGCAAGTGCCAATATCTGGGAACAGCCATCTCAATTTCTGCAAATCCTCCAACCTGCAACAGCTGCTGGTGACTCTGGAGGGCAGCGCTGCTGCTGACGGTGCCAATCCCCAGCCCTGTCCAGGAGCCAAGTCCACATTACTTAGGTTAGAGACATGCTGGCTGCAGAGAACGGTGACAATGGACTTCACAGCTTATAAAGCAGCTTACAAAGGGCTCCCGTGTATTTCAAAAAGCACTTCAGAGAGCCGGTGAGAGAAGCTATCTGCACAAACGCATTCAAGCAGTTTGTTCCTAACCCACTTAGTTCAAGGTCTCTGTCAGAACCCGTGGACAGAGTGGAGGAAGGTGCAGGGAACTGCGAGGGGGCTGGGTGGCTCGGCAGTTGGGGGAGCTCAGGCAGTCAACCCCGTCCCCTCTCCTCTGGAGCCTCAGCAGGCTGGGAAGTGATGGGCACCAAGCAGTCCTTCACCTGGTAACAGATGTCATGAAAACATGAAAGAGTCTGTGGGATTCCTTGGGTCTTCAGTGAGCTGTTTGTCTCAACTGTTTCCACCAGCATCCTCATGCAGCATTCACAAATGAGACTCTGAACACTCTGAGTACCATCTAGATGCCTGCCACCATACAACCCCAAGGAACCTTCATCTGCCCCCTACTTTCACCGTGACGCCAGCCACTGGATCTCACGCTTTGCTTATTACTCCAAACACTCCAGGGACCCACTCATCTCCTCCATGCCATCTATACTTGCGTTGTTAGACTCAGTTTCTGGAGAACAATTTTGCCACGTAACAGGAACAGAGATCAAAAGAAACTAGAGACGAGGGAAAAACATAAATAAACACATAAACACTGAGGCTCCCGTGTTTGGAGGCCAGAGCTCATGGAAGCCACTAAAGGACACGCCTAACAGGGTACATCAGACATGAAACACAAACCATTCTCATGGAAGAAAAGAAATACAGAGGTAGGTAACAATTCTTCATGAAGTTTGTCGTGCCCACTGACCTTTCAAACTTTTAAACTTCTTCTGAAAAGCTGATGGGCAAGACAGAATGGATAAAGAATTGCTACCTACCTCTGTATTTATTACCTAGAATGCACATCTATTTTCCAGTGTGACTTCCCTGGGTTTTTCATGATGTGTTTTAAAAGCCAGAATTCACCAAGAGGAAGGGTCCCTGTGACAGACCTCAGAGAACCAGCATTTATTACCACAAAGAAAGGGCACAATGATGTGAATGCACAGCTGTCTACCAGAGCTTTACTCCGGCCCTCAATCTGCTGCCAGAAACCAGCCAAACCCTGGCTGAGGCAGAGGTGGGCACGCCTCAGCCTAGGAGGCTCGGTTCCCAGGTCCACAATCCATGACTGGGCACTTCTGACTTGGTTCTTATGATCTAGGCGGTGGAGTCTCCATGTGCCAAGAGGAAGAGTTCCCCGAAGAGAACTTAACTACTGGCATTTATTTAAGTATGTGCTGTACTGGGGTGTAATCTAAATGTTTCTTGTCAAAAAGAAGCTCCTTGAAGGCATATACTATCTCCCTCTCTTTCCCCTTGCAGCGCCAAGCAATAACAGGTGTTAAAAAATAACCTCTGACTATTCAACTATAGAAGAGAGGGGTGTGAGCCTGAATAGAAGCGAAAACAAGTATCTGTTACCACATCTCCCCACCCACCAAACTGTGGGGAAGAAATTCCCTCCTCTCTAGTCAAAGCAGACTGCTCATCAGGCGCATCACGTGAAAGGGAAAGAGGCTACTCCATGCACTAGGCCTCTTTGGATATGAAGGGTTGGTCTGTCATCAGCACATCCTAATCAGCAGTACTCACAAATAAGGCTAAACTTAGGGAATTTTTAAATTCTTTTCCATCAAACAGTGAGAATCAAGAGTAAAAAAGAAATAGTTTGTTGAAGAAGAGACTAAAATACCTCAGGGCCCTAGAGGAGTTATTTCTGCAGTCCCTGCACATACGACATCATTCATGAAGAAGGCAGTGGTACAAATATAGCATAAATGTCGTCTGCTCTAGCTTGTAATTTAAAATGCAAATGCTAATGAGCGAACTGGTATATCAGTAGAGTTAATAACCGCATGCCTAGCACAGGGGCTGCATCCAAAACACACACAGAGAAGAGACAGACACCATGTTCCAATTTAAAAATAAAAACACCCAAATTAACCCTAGAAAAATCACTAGCAGATGTACAAGCTCAGGAAGAGGAGGCACACCAGGGCAGGGAAATGGGAACTTCTCCACCCGCCGTAGACTAACTAACTAGTCCATTTAAATATCTTCCTACATATAGTGAAGGTAAGCATGGGAGTTACTAGGGTTTATTCAGGACTGCTAATTGTAAAGCGTGAGTATAATAAGGAAAACTATAGGGAATCCAAAAAGCTTAGACAGGAAGTTTCTCCAAAGCCCATTTAGAAGCCTGTAAGTCAACTTTGCAGGGAGCTGTATGTCCAGAAATCAAAGGCCGCTGAATAGAGACGTAGATTCTCATTTATTTTATCATAGGCAAAGGATGGTTTAAAAAAACCCTGAAAACAGGGGCTTCCCCGGTGGCACAGTGGTTAAGAATCCACCTGCCAATGCAGGGGACACTGGTTTGAGCCCTGGTCCGGGAAGACCCCACATGCCGTGGAGCAACTAAGCCCGCGCACCACAACTACTGAGCCTGCACTCTAGAGCCCGCGTGCCACAACTACTGAAGCCCACGCACCTAGAGCCCGTGCTCCACAACAAGAGAAGCCACCGCAATGAGAAGCCCGCGCACCGCAACGAAGAGTAGCCCCGGCTCACCGCAACTAGAGAAAGCCCATGCACAGCCATGGAAGACCCAAAGCAGCCAATAAATAAATAAATTAATTAAATAAGTAAATCTATTAAAAAAAAAAGAAAAAAAACCCTGAAAACATACAAGGCCTGGATTAAGTGGGTAATTTAAATAAATGGGAAAAAGCTCTAATGATGAAAAACCACAACTGAGAATGCGGTTGTGTCTCAGATGCCTTCCAAATATGAAAGGAACTTTTGTGAATTGTTCTTGCTCCTACAAGGTCTGTGTTTGGCAGCCCTACATCAGGATCTGGGACCAATCCCATGGCACTGAGACCGAGCACAGCTCCTTGGGCTTCCTCAGAGCCCATCATGATGTGACCAGTGGTCCTATCCAGTTCCTTAAGTGGAAACCCGTGGCGCCCCCTCAGGGGCAACAGGAGAGAATGCTTGGGCTAGCTGCCCATACTGGACACCACGTGTTCTAATGCCCATGTCAGTGCTGTTATATAAAGGGCCAGGAAGAGACTCTGGCAAATCCATCCCATTAGTTTGGGGAAGCCTCAGGAAAACTTTCTGAAAAGAACCCAAGGTGTGCAAAGACCCGGGGCTTGGGGGCAAAGACACTTTTCAATGATGAAGAACTTTTTTGCTTTTTAAAATCCAGTCATGGGCTTCCCTGGTGGCGCAGTGGTTAAGAATCTGCCTGCCAATGCAGGGGACGTGGGTTTGAGCCCCAGTCCAGGAAGATCCCACATGCCGTGGAGCAACTAAGCCCGTGGGCCACAACCACTGAGCCTGCGCTCTAGAGCTCCCAAGCCACAACTACTGAGCCTGCGAGCCACAACTATTGAAGCCTGTGCGCCTAGAGCCCATTCTCTGCAATGAGAAGCCACCGCAATGAGAAGCCCACGCACCGCAATGAAGAGCAGCCCCCGCTTGCCGCAACTACAGAAAGCCCACGTGCAGCAACGAAGACCCAACGCAGCCAAAACTAAATAAATAAATCTATTAAAAAAAATAAAAATAAATAAAATCCAGTCATATCTGTTTGAAAGGGGAATGTGAAAGGTGGTTCCCATAGCAACCAAGATTAAGTCTTATGGGCACAGCGCACACTGCTCACCCCAGGGCTGCCCATAACCAGATTTCCAAGCATTTCCCTTTAATTTTAAATTACCACACCATTTACACTCCCTCTCCTGCATCCAGGACACGCCATTTCCTACTCTTAGGCTGGCCAAATAGACACCCCCTCAGGGTGGGGAAGTGGTGAGTAGCCCAAACGTGGATGCTGCTGCTTGCCACCATTACTACTAAATGGCTGGTGGAAAATGCCAATAGGCTAACAAGATGGCATTGAAATATTCACACTGAAACTTATTTTTCTGGGGACGCCACAAGAATGGGATTAGAACCGAGGCATCAGGGCACAACCAGAGACAGGTGCTGGTATTGGAAAGACTCCAGCAAAGAACAGCCATCAGAGCTCTGTAAGCTTTCCATTCCTTCCCCCCATGCCCACCAGGTGGAAGGCAGCCTAAATAATCTTTAACAGACTCAGAAAGAACCTTAGAGTAGGAGGGGAGGAGAAGGAATGGAAAAAGGAACCCTTGGGGAAAAACTCACAGGTCTGATCCTCTTGTACCACTCTACTGGCCCTCATAAGCGCTGCAGAGAACAGGCCTGATACCTCTGCAGGGTATTTTCCCCTTATCTCATTGATATCAAAACTCCAGAGCAGCAAGAGTAAAAGGCAGAAGTCAGAGGACTTAGGAGGCAAGGGTTCTTTTCACTTACCTTTGACCTATCCACCCAGAGGCAATCAATGGGCCTATCCAGAAACTGAGGATAAATCAACATCTTTCTTTTCTTGGCACGGGAAGCCCAACTGAGATGATGAGGGCAGAACATCCCAATTGGGAGGCTGTGCCACCCCTCAGACTGACTCCGCAGAAGGTAGGGCCACCACTAGGACTCTCTCCCCCTCAGTTGCTGGAGTCTCTGGACTGACTGGCTGGGAACTGCCATATGGGCCTTGCTGCTTCCCTCACCTCTAGGTCCCAGCATCACACCAAGATAAGCAGGCCAGTCTAATGGAAATAATTAACTAGGAAGCAGGAGAGCAAGAATGCATCTTTAAGTGTTCTAGCTTCAAGGTCTGTGGCTGCCATTAAACCATGCTGAACAAATCTTATTTTTATTGATGTCTTTATTACTGTCTCAATCAAAAAAAAAATTAAAATGACTACTGAAAAAAATTGAACCCTTACCTTTTTTACCCTGAGACAGTCGACTGTGTCCTGTACGTCTCCTTTGATGCCTCTACTGGTCCTTGGGTACCAGCCTTCCTAGGTGTCTTACCACCCAGGTCACTGTCTTCTGACCCTTCTGCAGTTTGCTGATGTCCTCCCTAAAAGCGTGGTCCTCAGATGGAACATCACACTCCAGGCCTGAACTGACGCGGCTGAGCCAGCACCTGGCTCTATCCCTCTCTGGATACTGTACTTCCGGGTTATGAATCAGGATTGCCTTAGCCTTTTTGACAGTATCACAGAAGAATAATTTTATAAAAGGCTAGGAATTGTTTCTCCTCCCCTTATACTTCTCACAAATATTTTTTTCTTCATGTCTATATATCTTGTACTTCGGTAGATACAAGTACTTTGCTTGAAGGCTGGCACCATATCTTACGCATTTCAATATTCCTAGCAAAGTGCCCAGTGGATGTAAAAAAATTATTAAATAACCACTCAATCGAGTGACCCACAAACATGAGGAGGCTCATTCTGGGGATGATTCACAATCTAAAGATGGAAGATAATCAGGCTGTAATAGTAGGCTTGCATTTCCATCCACGTGACCATGGGTGATGGTCTGCCTGCAGAGACGGGGAGCTAAGGGCAGAGCACCGAATGTTCCATGGTGGGAGACCCAAGACGGAGATTCACACGACCAGACAAAAGCAGAGGGAAAAATGATTGATGAGTCCATCCACTTCTTTACGCGACTCTTCCTGAGAGCTAACGATACAGGCAAAGTTGTTTGGCCTAAATGAATCACACCCAGCTTGCCAAAAGAAAATGTTCCAGATCTTCTTGGATGCTCAAATACCATCTCCCTTGGGAAGTCTTTTCCATTCCTCAATTGACTGTTCTTTCCTCTGCATTCTCATGGTATGTTGCCTATACTTTTCACAGCTCCATTTTGTTTTTCCCTGTTAAAAGTTTTTCATATGGCTGTCTCAACTATTAGACTAAAAGACATTCAAGAAAGCAGAAATTATCTGATTAATTTAAGCATCATCCACAAGCTATCAGAGACTGTGTTTCTTTTAGTGGGTTTACAAAAATCTTGGCCTCATTAAAAAAGTCTCCCCAGACCTGCTTATTGTGCTAATATTTTCTGACAAGGGACCCTAGAGGACCTTCTGACACGAATGTAATTCGTATAATTCACAATGATACCTTTAAAAGTGAACAACTAGAGCAGCCCTAGAAAAGTTTCATGTCAAGCTGCCCATTTCCAGGAATGGGACCCAACTGGAAGCAAGTAGGAGGCAGAGACAGAACCAAATGGGCAAGTCGCAGGAGAAAGAATACTCCACTTTACAAATACCCATTAAGCTGCAATTCAATTAAAGTAACTGAAAAGAATTCATAAGTATCAGCAGACCCTGTAACTGCTTAATTAAGGATAGAAGCCCAGCAAACACAACTATAATAACAGCCTGATTCATTAGCACCTCTGTGACAGAATGGGATTTCTCACTTAAACATACATTGGTGTTGTGTTAATTTGGTTAGGCACTGGTAATCAATGGGGATCCACCATTCCTGGGGCCAGGAGATGAGGACGATATTCCTGTTCACCTTCCCTCTCCTCTATCAGTAAAGTTCCTGGTCTACTGAAACAGGCAGTTGATATTCCTATTAGGATTGGCTGGAGAAGAGACATTACGGAGACAGAAGGAAATGAGGTACTTTGTTCAAAGGCATTCAGGGTGGAAGGACACAGAGCCAGCCCTTTAGCTCATCATGCACATACCCGCCACCATTTATCAAACCCCAGACATCTAGGACCTCTCCTTATTGCCTCCCTTGTCATAAGGCAGCTTCAAGAGGGGACTTGTAATCAAAGAGAAAAAAAAATTGAAAAATGCCAAAGGGCAGGCAAAGAAAAGTCTCATTTTCTAGTCTTGTTTCATACGATTAAGTAACTGGTTAATTATAAGTCACCTGCTGTGATCCACATGGAAACCCCCTGCCAGGTGGCTGCCGCATTCTAGGTGGTTTGTACAGTGATTTCCACCCCAGGTGACAGACATCCACTCCTCACCATGCCAAACCTGTCTCGATCCACAATTCCTCGCACCTACTGCTGTCCCACCATTAAGAACAAACACGGAAATGTAAATGGGGTAGGCTCAGTGAGTTAGAAGACTCCAAATATCTGACACAACACTCCTTAGATTACTTTACACTGAAACCTCAAATCATTACCCTCTTCTCATTCAGGCATTTGGTTTACAGGCACTAACTTGATACCTGCTATGCTTAGCCAACAGGACAACTTCCTGAACTGGTGCCCTCAGCATGACCCAAGTAGCCCAGAGCTAAGAAAGTAACGCAAAATAAGGCAACATAATATAAAGGTCACAGCAATAAGGTACACACTCCAGGCCCACTGGTGCTTTGAAATAAAAATGTGAATCATGGGCCAAGCAATCTGCAAATATGTGCCTCAGTATTCCTTTAGACGAGATACTAAGTAAAAGGTGACAGACACACAGGACAAGTGAAAATGAACTAAAAATAAAGACTGAAGGTAAACTGCTTTTGTTCTAAGAGAAGGAAATGTATGGAGCTCACTAAATGCTAGATGAGGAAAAAGGATGCTTTTAAACAAGTGTTGGGGGCCTGAGGAATGTTGACCTTTCTGTTAACTCAGGACAAGAACTGCCTGTGACTGCCTCTGAGACTGAAATAAGTGCACATAGGAGGAGGCCACAGCAGCAGGCGGGGGGACCTTGAACCGTCTCAGTTCTGAGGCAGTAAGGTCACCTGCTCACCGGCTGAACCTAAGCCAGGTGCTCAGAGGACTGAAGGGCAAGAGCTCTCAGGAGGCGCTGGCCTGTTAGCTACAGCTGACTTTGCCCAGCCCCACCTGCCATCCCATCTGACCAAGCAATCATTCCACATGCAGGGGTGCAGGAACCATGACGGAGAGGCCAGCTGGCTCGGGCCAAATGCCACTCCCTATCAAGCTGCGGGGCCGTCTGCCCAAAAAAGGCCACGTAAAAACAGAAAGTGTCCACCCCACCTTGAAATCCAGAGGGCTCTCCAAAAGGCTGGGAGTGATGATACCAGCACATATGGGATTGCTGAACAATTATCTTGACTCTCCCCTTGAGAATCACAACCCTAACGTCATTTCCAGCAGACATCAATTTTACAGGGTGCAGGGCACATTCCACAGAGGGTTGCCAAGCCGTGCCATGAGGACCACCTTCCAGGTGAGCAGCTGCACGGCGTAAGCATCGTGTCTGTCTACGCTGACGTTCAGCTTTGTGGTTGGTCCCGGATGACCGAGGGACCCCTCTCTCTAGGATCCTCCAGCCATGTTCTCCATCGCATTCATTCTGTCTCCGCAGGGTCACTGCCTTAGCAATCATTTACTTGTACCCTTTCTGAGTTCCTGTTCAGACCAGTGCCTCTCAAGTTCCTGATATCTTCTCACTTCATCTCTTTTATGTCCTCATTAGCCAAGGAGACTTTGTTGAGTTTTACAGTCTAAAACTGGCACTATGAAGACAATAGGTACACTGAATAGCTTTTCCAAGTATCCATGCCACGTTCTGCACCAATCCTAAGAATCAGTTATAAAAGTACTCAAGATGCTGACATCCTCAGAATGTTCCCTTGACCCTTTAGCATTCACTGTTCTGTACTCCTCTTTCCATTCTATTAGATTGTTGTGAAGAGCAGTCTATTTTAAATTCTGTTCCTTATTGCCCACATTTACTCCCCAATCGTACTGACAAAGATCATCTGTGACTTACCAGTTAATCAATAGTATAAAATCACTCCCTAGTTTTTAACTACTTGATCTTTTAAGGTAAAACCCGACACTGCTGACTCCTTGGAATTCTTCCCTCCCTTGACTTCCAGAAGACTGCTCTCTGAGGATTTTCCATCTAATCCTCTGACCACCAACTATCTGTTCCAAGAACCTACTCTTAGTGTCACCCTTGCTGGTGGACATCAAAATCTGCCCAAAAACTCAAGCCTTGGACCTGTTTACTTTCTTTCCCATACTCAATGTCATCCTCCATCCTTGACCAAAAAACCTCAGTCATTCCCTGAATTAGGAAGTCTTCCTCTTAAATACTCTTCCAATCTCTCCTCTCCTCCATCACCAGATTTTGGGCCTCTATCCCTCTTGCTTCTTAACCACTCTCCCAGCCTCCAGCCTCATGTATACCAATGTATCTACCAAAATAAACTTTCTTAACACGAGTGTGAGCATGACACACCCCTGATACCTTGAGCGCCTCTGAGGGTCCACAGTATATTCCACAGAAGACTAGCTTCCATCTGTGTTTCCAGCCTCACCCCACTCTTCACTATACCCCACCAATACCAAAGGATTCATGGTTTCCTGGACACCTCAGAATGCATCACACCTCTACATCTTTGTATACCTGCTGGTACCTCTATCTAGAATATTCCTCTCTTCCTCCCCTCCCGTCCTATCCTTACAACATTGCAAACTCCTATTTGTCCTTTAAAACACAGCTCAGATACACAATCCCTGATCTCCACCTAACCAACCATTCTCTCCTGTGTGCTACTTCTGTGCATTGTAAATAATTCTATTTTCTCACCTAACACCTAACACTACAGTTTGTTCATGTATCTGTCTTCCCTCTAGAGCTTAAGACCTAGGACTGTGTCTTACCAGGATGCAGAGTTCTTTGCTCCAGACTCAAAGAGGAAAGCCAGTAGCTTTTCTCTTAGTGAGCATTTTGCTTAGTCAGGAGGAGGCTAGGACAGCTCCTAGCTCCTTCTCTTGATTTATTTGAATTAATGGGGAGGTCAAAGTCTCCGTGGTAGAGCCACAGGTATGTGCACACATACTGCACAACTGTGCCATTCTATACAGAGTTAAGGAAAGCTCTAGTTATGAATTCACTAAGTCTTTGTGAGAAGAACAGGAAGGAAACATTTATTGATGATCTACTTGATGGCAGGCTTGCTCTAAACCTTTATACATCCTGAGAGGCAAGAAACTTTCTCCAGTTAATTGATGTGTAAACTAACGTCTGAAGAGAGTCAAAAAAAAAAAAAAAAAAAACCAAAAAAACAAACCTCCCTAAAGTCCCCTGCTTGTACAGAGCAGAGCCATGATTCAAACCGAGGCCAGCTTTCTTTTCCAACTTTTTAATGTCCTGTATCCCTGTCAGGTTTCTAAAGAAATCAGAAGATGCATAATACAACTGCATAGAGTACGGCAGGAGAAAAATGCAAAAGCTTGTATTTTTACCAGGAATTTGCTTCTGTAATCTATCTTTCACAGTGTAAGTTAACTCAAGCAATGCCTTTTGAATTGCTAAGCTTAGAATAATGCCAAGTACACAGAGGAACCGGCTGATGCCAAGTTGAGTGATCAGGCTGCTTGTGTTTCAGCAAGGTACCACCAGAAGGGTTCTGCAGGAAAACTCCAGGCAAGACAGGTTTAAAGCTCTGAGCTGGCTCCATTCAGGTGGTTTTAAGTTTGGAAGCCAGAACTTCAATGTTTTCTTTCCCCTATAGATCTGCAGCCAGGTTTCCAGGAAAGAATAATACTGTTTCTCTTTCACACCTCTGGGATAAAGCTCTGCCAAAAGGATGCTTTTGTTTTGCAGGCAGAGAGCAAAGAATGAGTTGAATATATACCTCAAACCTGTAACAAGAATTCACTGCTAAGGAACTCCTCCGCTACAGAAATCTTAAGAAAAAGGGCACAAATGGCTCCATGAAAGGACTCACACACACTGCCACTCTGCCCCTCATTTTACTTACAACTCATATTCGCAGACATGAGAGCACAGCCCTTCGGTGAGGTATGGACTTCTTGCGGCCTTTCTTCTCTAGAGCTGCCCCTGAGCTGCAGAAAGCCTGCAGAGCTGGGCAGTGGTCAGTAACCTCTTAAGAGAGCTCAGGAGCCTCACGGCGCAGTGAGGGCCAAGCAGCAACAGTGAGCTTCATGGCCTCGCGCTAGGTGAGTGACTAATCACACTTAACAATCCATTTAGTTGGGGCCTGAGGGAGACCCTTATGGGGAAGAAACCATCAGTGCCTTCGAGGAGAGCAAGGCTGAGGCGATCTGGCAGGGGATGGCAAACACGGCCCCCAGTTCTCTTCTCCCATGGCAAATTCTACCCCAGGGTTCAACAGAAGTAGTGCTGAGGCAACAGGCTGGCCTCAGAGGAGGCGGCGTGCAGTGGGTAAACACGATGGAATACAATCTTTGGGAATGTATATCGGGGTGGGGTGACCCTCTCCCTCAAAGACCACAGCTGTGAAGTACTGATGGAAATAAATAACTTTCTTGTCTGCCGGCAGGGAAGAAAGGAAACTGTCTGCTCCTTGAATGCACACAAGTAAATTTCTCAAAGAGCACAGTTCACACAGAGACTTGCTGGCTTGTGAAATGTTCCTAGATAAGACAGGATAAGAAAGATGGACAGTCAGCAAAGTAAAGGAGGAAGGCTTGCCCTGGCATGGCACCCTCAGTGCAAGAGGGAAATACCAGGGACGCAGGGGCCTGTGAAGGTAATGTCACATCTGGGGTTTCATAAAGGATTTGGATCCTAAGGACACTTGAAAAGAATAAAAGAGCGCAAGTGGCACTGCCTGTGGAGCTACAGGGCAGAGTGTCTCGGCGCCTCTGTGGCCTTGCCCCGTGACTAACACAGCAGGGCGGTCCATCCCAAATGGGCAACACCAACCGTGAGCACTCCATCATTAATGTTTTCCTATGTCTGGAATTCCCTTCACTCAGGCTGTGTGAGGATACGGGCTGTCTTGTTAGCTGTCCTGCACTCCTCCGTCCTGTGGTTGGCGGGAATGAGAAGCAGGACAGGACCAGTGCGGGGTCTGCAGTAACAGTGGGATCAAACCTAGGAACTCTGTGTTCACATCTCAATTAGAGGCTGAAGCACCTACGTGGGCTCCAAGTCCTGTAGAAAGGAGGGCATGTGACCTCCAGGGATGACTTCCGAGCGCCAAGAAGAATTTTCAGAACAACACATAACACAGAAGACTTACCTGCAAGCAAGAAGGTGATAAGGCAAGTTTCCTTTGGCAAATACAGCTTGAGACGAGACCCACTGAACACATACTCCACCACGGCTTCAGAACGACCTGCCCGCTGCAGGAAGGGCAGAAACTGCTTTGCTTTTTGGGTGTCCTGGGGGAGAAAAGAAGGATCGTTAGAAAAGTAATGGAATCTAGGTAAATGTTTCTTTCTCTCTGGTCTAGGGTAAAAAGTCTGGCAGACCACAGGAGGCTGGGCGAAAAACCCTAGAATATCAGACATTTCTGAAACCAGGACAAAAACAGGATACCGATGTGACTTTCATAGGAGAAATATAGTTAATCAAAAGCTTCCAGAACATTCTCACTCTCTTCTCCCCTCTGTTCAATTACTAAAGTGGATATAAAAGTTAGGACGGGGCTTCCCTGGTGGCGCAGTGGTTGAGAGTCCGCCTGCCGATGCAGGGGACGCGGGTTCGTGCCCTGGTCTGGGAAGATCCCACATGCCGCGGAGCGGCTGGGCCCGTGAGCCATGGCCACTGAGCCTGCGCGTCCGGAGCCTGTGCTCCGCAACCGGAGAGGCCACAACAATGAGAGGCCCGCGTACCGCAAAAAAAAAAAAAGTTAGGACGGTGGCCTGAAATGAGAATTTCACTCCTTCTCTGGAATAGGAAAAAGAGTTCTTCTTCCTTTTACATAAAATTGAGGGGAGAAGACCAATACTCACCTTCTTTGGAGATTAATCTAACCTTTAATTTTCATTTAAAAAAACCCCAAACGAACGAACAAAAAAACCCTGTGACACCCGGCTCCTGATACAGCCCCTAAAGCCCTTTCCCAGGAAACCCCAAACAGTTCATCTTCCAACTTTAATAGGCTATGTTTTCCTAACAAGGAGGAGAGCGCAGCCTTCTTTGGGCACCAATACTGCAAGCCCTGCTCCCCATGCTTTTGAGGGATGAGCCAGGACCTGGGGCACACTGCTCCTGTTCCCAGCCTGGGAAATCTGCAACAGCAGGATGTGAACCACAGGGACCAGTAAATACTGCATCATGTCAGCCCAGATAATTATAGAAACAATAAAAACACATGAAGCTGCACAGGGCTTTTTAAACTTTTTTCACGCATCAACACAAACTGCGTGCATTCCACCCTCAAGAGTGCCAAATCGTGGGCCTTCTGAACCCCAGAGCTCTCAGCCTTGGAGGAGCTAAGAGCCATCAAGTCCTTTCAGTCTCTCAAGCTAATTAAACAGATGATAGAGTAAGCAAGCATCGAAGTATCACACGGCACGTGCTGGGGGACTAGTCACTGGATGAATTCCGGAGGTTTTCAGCGCAGCCAGCCCACTGGCAAACTCCCTCTGAGGACAGCAAGCTCTGCACACTTTCCTGACTCAGATGACAGAAGCCGTCTGCACTCGCCAAGCTCTTCCTTCCTAACTCTGAGCGGCAGAGCTATTGCACTTAAATTCATGCACATCAGATAATAAAAATTTAACAAGCCATCAAGTATTTGAGCGTCTTCACAGCAGCCAAAGGGGCTCCTCTAATTCAGAAGCAGTGAGGTAGGCTGCGATGAAAACAATATTTATAGTAATGAGATTCATCCTTCCCTTCAAACAGACTCCCAGAGAAAAGGAGAGACAGTCATCCATTCTCAGTGTTTCTAAGGGCACCCTGGTAAAAGATAAGGTAACAGTGAGCTTTAGTGGGTTGGAAACTCCCCCAATGAACACTTAAGCAAATACGCATTCTACTATCCACACACAGTGGGAAAACGCCTTTCTGGCAGTTGGCTGAAGTCCAGAACAGCCAAGCAAGACAAATGCTCCATGGGAAAGAAGGCACTACCTGATTAAAATCCTCTTGCCATACTAGAATAAATCTGGGACATTATTCCTGAGCTGAGCCAATAAGTCAACAATTATCAAATTGATTATCACAAATCATTAGGCAACTTAAGGTCTCTAAAGAGAAGGCCTTCCCTCAAGACTGCAGTAATCTATATTTTTCAGAAATAGACATTTGCTCATCACTGTCTCTTGGACGTATTTACCTGAGAAAAAGATGCTTACAGGAATAAAACAGCACATGCACAGGTACACCTTTAATGTTAACACTAAAAAAGTAAGTTGCAGCAGATTCTCCTATTTTGCTAAATGATTACTTAATCAAGAGACATACTTACTCAGAGAATCAAGGAGAAACGAAGGGGCCCTACTATTAGCTATGTAAGACACATAGACAGAGAGACAGATAGATAAAAATAAACCAATGGATGTCCCTCACTCCTCCTAAGTCTCAACCTACAACCTAGTCCTATTCCAGAAATACAGCGGAGGACAGCAAAGAGAATGTGACATGCCATCGATTATGACAAAGATTAGAAGTGAAAGCCAACTGTGACAACTGAAGGCATGAAAGCAAATTTTAAAAGCCCACCACAATTGGCCATGTCTCTTTCCAGAGGCAAAACTGTAAGGTAAGACGTGGAGCTCCCCATCCTCTTGAGGCAAATGCTCCAAAGGCCTGGAGCAGGTGATATGCCCGTGGACCACCTGTTAAAGGAAAAGATGGAAATCTTGTCCAAGGTGGTAGAGTTTTAGAAATAAAAAATTCTTATAAAGCCAATTAAATAGAATGTAATCACCAAAAGATGTCAACTCTTTCGAATCTCAGTCACAGGCAGACAATGGGGTCTGTCTTTCCTTGTCATCTCAAGCTGTTCCTTTGCTTGGCAAATTTCTTTGCAATACAAAAATTCTTGAAACCTTTAATATTTGTTTCAGTGGCTCAAATGAAAAGACTGGCAAGGCAGATTGACAAGCTCCCTCAGTTGATACAGCCGTAAGTCATTCTCTGCTAATTTAGCTATGGAAATTTTTTTTTTTTTAGGAATTTTGATTATTAGAAAATGGACTAAATGCTATGGCTAAATGACTTGCCTTCCAAAGAGCCTGTGAAAGTATAGCAATGTGCTAGATTCCAATACTCATTTCTAAGGTTACAGCTATAGGTAAGTAAGAGAAAGCATGACTATGAGAACCAGTATAAAAGAGTCCAGTTTAGGCCCTACTGAGGGGCTGAAGATGCCAGGTGGATCTCAAGGGCAGCCAAGTGATCAAGTCCAAAGGATGTCATTAACACGACATTTAAAATTTTCTTCCAATAATGCAAAGTAGGACCTTCTAAGACTTATTTAGTGAAGTGACAGACTTCCTTATAACTCCAAACATATTTTTAAAAATAAAGATTAAAGGCCTCAAATTTAAAGAGATAACGACATTGAGACTTAGGATGCTCACTTCAAGGTAAGACTATTAAATATCAAATATTTCTGCTTAGAAGTCTAGTTGCTAAGTCCCTCATCCTCAGGTTTTCTATGCTGTGGCTGGTTTACATGAGGTCTGGGAATCTATTTGCCATAGTTGTCATAGTTGAGTTACACAGTCTCAAGGCTTTGAGAATCCATGTAGATAAATTAGCTATAATTTTCTGTTTTCTGTACTAACATTCCCCTCCACTGGTGAAAATAATCAAGAAGTAACCGCAGTGCTGAGCAGGTAAGTGTTCTTTGTTGCACTGGCGGTTTTCACGTTACCTGTGCTCCAAAACAAACCAAACGTCAGTATTTTCCTGTACTCCTAGAAAAGTTAATTTAAGGTTGTATTAGCTACATTTTTTTTTCCGGTACGCAGGCCTCTCACTGTTGTGGCCTCTCCCGTTGCGGAGCACAGGCTCCGGACGCGCAGGCTCAGCGGCCATGGCTCACAGGCCCAGCCGCTCCGCGGCATGTGGGATCTTCCCAGACCGGGGCACGAACCCATGTCCCCTGCATCGGCAGGCGGATTCTCAACCACTGCGCCACCAGGGAAGCCCTACCTACATTTAACCTGCTATTGTGGATGGCATCTCATTTTTTTTTTTTTTTTTTTTTTTGCGGTACGCGGGCCTCTCACTGTTGTGGCCTCTCCCGTTGCGGAGCACAGGCTCCGGACGCGCAGGCCCAGCGGCCACGGCTCACAGGCCCAGCCGCTCCGCGGCATGTGGGATCTTCCCAGACTGGGGCACGAACCCGTGTCCCCTGCATCGGCAGGCGGACTGTCAACCACTGCGCCACCAGGGAAGCCTTGGATGGCATCTCTTTAAGGAATGTTTCTGCCTCCTCAATGCACCTTGAAATTGAGAAAGTAATGATGTAACAAACATGCCTGGGGTGACTTCATTTCAAGGAATGTGAATATCTATACTGCAAACTTACAGGAGGAGCAGGGTTTTGAAGGACGCTGAAGAAAAGCAGGATGATCCTTAGGGAGTGGGAAAAGTGATAAAGACACCTTAATCATACACTCCTACTCTGCCCTCACTTCTGGATGGTCAGGCTAAATTTCTTGTAAATGTGGGTGCATGTGTCAATGCCTATAAACAAAATCCCTACAGCAGGGAGACTGCAACTTACCTCTACCAAGTACCCTCCTGTGTAAGCAAACACACATGTCTGAAGTAACTGAGTACAATGAATTACCAAGTTTGGGAGAGTGGGAAAGTTGTGAATGGGAGTGGGGTGGGAAAGAGAACAAGGAAAGCAGAATCCTTACATGGCAGGCACAGGACAGAGGTCCACAAGAACACTACTTACACAGCTAGGTTCCCTGCGTCCTTGAAGAGCAGAACTTACATAAATCAAGTTCTCTGAATTCTGGAACTGGGATTTCGGCTGTCCGTTTATACTAGATGTCAGGAAAGTGAATTCTATGATTTTTCCACTGCAAATAGCCATACAGCAGGCACTAACGTGGTTAGGACTGGTGAGAGGCAAACCTCACGGCACACAAAACAGCACAGGGAAATGGGACTCAGTAAACTAATTAGTTAACAATTAACCACTCAGGATTATCACGTGCACGTCTCACACGGGAACTGCTAATAACGAAGCTCACTAATTAGTTCCCATCATCACAATCACTCTTTGATTAACATCATAGGAAAAAGAACTAAAACCAAATACATGCAGAGCTTATAATGGTACCATGGGGGTATTCAACTCCACAAGCACTTGAGAAACTGAACTCGAAAGAGGCCCATCAAACGTGATGAAGCTTCCTGCAGGTATAGTTGCGGCCTGAACTGCCCACTCCAGCAAACCAGGAGCGTTTCTCCCCTAAAAGAGCTGACAATCCTGTATCTACAGGGCTGACCTGAGGCTCAAGGACTCCAGAGCACAATGCTGTTTGGGTCCAACCGATCTTAATATTGAAGCAGCAAAGTCTATGTGTACAAGAGGACAGATGCAGAGAGAAAAAGAGAACATGGAAATCAGAACTCACAGCTAAGGATACTGAAGCAAACACACTCTTATTTTAAACTGTACGGTGGTAATTCATCATCATAGGTATCTCTATCTTGTCAGCGTTCTCCAGACCAGGCGAATTACCTCTGCAACTATGTGGAAGACAAATCATGACTACATCCCTGACCAGAAAGGCAAAAAAGTCATCCATCACCACACACTTTTCCTCCTTCCCAACCACGGGGCTCTATTGGCCCCATGTGATGTTTCAATTCACACAATGAGTTTATGATTCTCTCTGAGGAACGAGCTGCATAGCAAGATAATCTCTTGACATAAATGGGGCCCTGGGAGGAGATACTTGGGAATAGGCCCAGCTCCAACATTACCACAAAGCACTTAAACATTTGAAGCTTCCCCTCCCTGGCTGGTTATCAGTGTTTCGTGGTGAAGTGTCTGTAAAGGGTAGAGGGTGTAAACATCAGTGAGGTGCAAGTTGAACAGGAATGAAGTGAACACAGGAGAGAACCCTAGAGAAAACCACTCTGGGGAAAAAAAAATTCTAAAGAAACAAACCATGAGAAAAAACAGGTGCTGAAGCTGGGCCATCAATAATCTTTCATCAAGTGTCGTTTATGGTTTTCAGTTTCTCACAGTGTTTAGTTAGCTGGCACAGCACCTCACTCAGGCTCCAACACGTCAGAACGTAGGAGAAATCATGTTTCAGGCTCTGGGCTCCATTCCTGGGAGCATGAAGCAAGAGGACATTTGCAGGAGCACTAGGTTGGAAGAAAGCCCTAAACTTGGGAGGGTGCATTCTAATCGGGAGAACACTCAGAGAACATGACCTTCAGTTTTCTTCCCTGCTTCTACTTCTTTACCAATTATTAAGGTAGGGCAGCCTAAAAAAGCAGAGACCAAAGGGCAGAGGGAGCCAGTGTGGTGTGCTTCCCACACTGGAAGAAGAAAGCTGTTGACCATGTCCTTTGTGTCTCCAACATGGAGGGGAAAATTCCTCCACCATCAGACTTGAAACGCTGAGGATGCGCCTGCCCTCTAGAGCCCTGCAAAAGACAGGTGTCTATGAGTATTTTTATTTGGTTGGTCTTGCCCACCATCTATCTCTGTTCCATGAGGTACAATACTGAGAAAAGAAAGCAGGACTTGGCAAATGTTAAGAAGAGAAGCACAATCAGGTGCATAGAATGAAAACATGCCAAGCAGCATCCCAACAATCGTGGCAGTCCAACTAAAAGCAAGTCAAATCCTGTTACATAGATAAGAGGATCCCCAGAATATGGCCTGGACTTCGTCTGTCATCACTCCAAGCTGGACATAACTGAAATCTCCCTCAACAGGGGTCTGGATAAACAAACTGTAGTCCACTCACATGACAGAATACTACTCTACAATAAGAGGAAGTAAGCAACAACATGGATGAATCTCAAATACATGACTCCACTTCTATGACAGTCTTACAAAAGTTAAACTGTAAGGACAGAAAGCAGATCAGTGGTTGCCATAGACCAGGGGAAGGGTTGGGGGTTGACTCCAAAGGGGATGGAAGCATTTTGGGGGATGATGAAAGTCTCTTTTCTTGACTTTGGTGATGGCTTTGTGTATACCTGTTTAACAAAACTCCATAAGTTACGCCTAAATTTAAAAATAAACAAGAAAAAATGGCTTGGGTAGGTAGACTATGAAAGAATTTCATTTTTAACTCAAAATTTCCTAGTCAAATAGTTTATATGTAGCTCAGAGTGAATAACAAGCTCAAAATTCAGTACTCAGTAATTATGTTTCAGGTAAACCACTAAACTAGCTATTCAGTGCATTAAAGCACTTTAAAAAATTTAAGCAGAAAATAGTTTGGAAGAGAAAGCAAGGGTTTAGAAGAGCGAAGAAAAAAAAAATCTTAGCCATCTCCCAAAAGCACCATAAGAAAGTATCAATTCTTAGGCAATGGCTAAGAGAAAGCATGATGTCATCCCTCAGTTGGCTATACAGAGGAAATAGTCTCATCAAATAATGAAAATAGTACTACAAAGTACATATGCCTATTGACATTTCTTTTCTACCTTGAAATAAAATCATTCTGTGATCCGGCTTAATGTGAATAAAATAATACCCAATTCCCAATCAAATGAAAATTCTGTACAGGCTCAGAGATTATTCTTTTATCAAATGACTTTCAGTTTCCCAAATTTCACCAGCTGAAATTATGCTGTGAGAACTGTTCAATTTAACCTTTAGAAATGCAGTTACAGCCTCTGAGTGGGAAAAATCTGCATTTTATCACCAACAGGAAATACAATGCCCTTCGTTTATTCTCTAAGACAAGAAAAAAAAAAAGGCTACTTATAAGTTTAGTATAGAAAGTGCAGACGGTGGTATATCTGTGTCTCAAATAAAGAGAGCAGATGTAAATCTTTATCTACTTAGGATAAGGTATCAACTCTTACCAGTCTGCTCTCTTCCTTTCTTCAGTCCTCTTTCTTTAGCGTGGATGACCAAGGCGGGGCCAAGCCACATCCCTCCTCAGGTCTGCCATTCCACTCAACTGTCTCAAAGTTATGGCTCATGATTTGTGGTGTTCACAAATAAACTCCACCTTCTTCCCATCCACTATTTCATCCCAAACTGCTCCTATTCCCATTTCTACAGACTCTAGCTCTCCAACAGATTACTATTACAATTCTTGGTTAAACTGATATTCAGTGTTTCTAAAATCATGACTTTTATATTACAGCCCTCCCTGGAGCACTCCCATCTGCCTATTGACCTCTGCATAAATGGTAACCCGTGGGGCCTGCTACACAGCAGATGCCCTGCGCCGACCCTGGAAATTCCCTTCACATCCTTTCCTAGGTTGTATTTCCTGAATCCATGGCTTCCTCAATAAAAACCTTCCTCCTTACAACCTTTTCCTTAAAAAAACAAACAAAAACAAAAAAAAACCCCACTATTTTTTCATGGAGAAAATGTCTTATCTTTGGTCAGTTAAGTAAATATAGGATTGCTTTTGAAGATTTTATTCAGGCGAAAGACTACCCTATTCATGAGAACATTGAATCAACACAAATTCTTTTCATTATCCATGAGCATAGCAATACACTATATTTCTGATACCACTGGCTGCTTTAGTTATATGAAGAAAACATTTTACTATGAAACTTAATTATAACTGCTCAAGAATATGGACATAAGAGACAGTGGTCTAAAATTACCAATTTATAACAAAAAAAAGTTTAAAAGGGAACTTAACGCACTGGAAGGCATACCTTCCAATTATTTTCAGGTTAATTATTTCTCAAAAAACATGTAATTTATCCGAATTGTAGAAAAACCAATTTATATCACGTAGACAATTACACTGATAAGAAAATAAAGATAGTATTCCTATTTTAAATTGGTAAAGATAAACACAACCAACAGGGATGTGAGAAAAAGGCCATTTAAATTTTTAACAAGTCTGCTGTTACTTTTCTAAGAAAAAAAGGATAATAATTATAGGAATACCACAATAAACATCTCGTAGGTTACCAGAAAAAGGACGTGAGAATGGTCTAAAAACATAGCTTATACATGTATGTGACAGTGAGAATATGGAACAAAGCACTCAACCAGCGTCTGTAACTCTGGATTATCAATTACAAGGCTATGATTAAAAAGTAACATACAGGCCTGAAGTACAATTTTTTCTTTAAAAATTTTAGATCAATTTTTATCACTTCTAAGGTCTCTATATGCAAGAGGTGAGAATTTATTACAGAACCACAAAATGGCTTGAAAGATATAATTAAAATAATACGTGCAGAGTAAAGAATTTAAACGATGGTCTGACAAAGCACAAGTTTTCATTTCATGGGCAAATCAAGAACTCAGAGGCAAGGAAATTGATGCCATGCTAAACTGTGCCCCACCTGAGAGAAGAACACAAAACTTCAGAAAAGGATGGAGGAGAAAAAAAACACAAAAAACCAAGCAATCTATGACATAAAATAAAAAATGAAAATACATGTTAAGTAAAGGTTACATGATTAAAATAATTTCAATGTCCCCTAAAAGCACTGTGAACATTCAGCTTTGCTTGCAGACATACCAATTTAGGTCCAATAAATTAAGTAAAAAGCATTTTGAAGGAGTTAATATTTACATTTTTAAAGTGCTAACGAAAATAATTATAAAATTTGCAAGGTTAAGTTCAAGTTTTTGAAACAGAGAAAAAGGATATCCAGTATGGTAGAAATTATCAATTAAGACAAAAGGTGGTCAGTGTTTAAGAATAACAAATGCATAAAACTAAAATCTAATCATTTTACTCAATAAAGATTTATAGGTAAATAATGATCATGTTAAAACATGTCATGCTATCCTTTGGTCTAAGTTTCTACTTTATGAAATTGTTCTAAGAAAATAACTACAGACTATGATTTAGCTAAGGAACCAATGTTTATGTGTGTGTGTGTATGTGTGTGTGTGTGTGTGTGTGTGTGTGTGTGAGAAAGGAAAAAATAATCCAAATAAACTAAATATCCAACAATACATAAGACAGAATACTAGGTAGACATTAAAAGTGAGGTAAAAGAGGAATATTCATGTGGAAAAAGGAATTAAGCACCTATTATGTGTCATGTTCTAGGCACTGACTGTACAGTTAAGAATAAGAGGAAGTCTCTGTTCTGAAAAAACCTTTCATCACTTAAAAAAAGAGGGGGGGGAGGAGAGAAAATGAAAAAAGAAGACAACCCCACATTTTGGTGAACTGATGTATTCTTATTGAAAATTTTCTGGTAGTACTAGTAGAGATGATTTCCTTCCTTTGGCTTATTTATATTCAATGCATTTAAAAACAAAAATTTTGACAGAAAACTTGTGCTAAGAAATGTGTACGGGGCCTCCCTGGTGGCGCAGTGGTTGAGAGTCCGCCTGCCGATGCAGGGGATACGGGTTCGTGCCCCGGTCTGGGAGGATCCCGTATGCCGCGGGGCGGCTGGGCCCGTGAGCCATGGCCGCTGAGCCTGTGCGTCCGGAGCCTGTGCTCCGCCACGGGAGAGGCCACAACAGTGAGAGGCCCGCATACCGCAAAAAGAAAAAAAAAAAAAAAAAAGAAATGTGTACGTTTTTGGTTTTATTTTATTTATTTATTTATTTGGTTGTGCCGGGCCTTAGTTGTGGCAAGTGGGCTCCTTAGTTGCGGCATGCACGTGGGATCTAGTTCCCTGACCAGGGACTGAACCTGGATCCCCTGCATTGGGAGCGCAGAGTCTTACCCACTGCGCCACCAGGGAAGTCCCCAAGTTTTTGTTTTTAAAAGAAGAAAATACATTAACATTCAGGGCTGATTCAGTTTTGCCCAGATAAATTTGCAAATTATTCAGGTCAGATAACTCTCTCCAGTTTTTTTTTTTTTTTTTGAGCCAAGAGTCAACATTCTCTTGAGTGAATTAGTTCTTCATAATTGTTCCACATATTTTGAGACAAATAAATATTATGGACACTGTAATAAAGTCTGGAAACTGATTTGGAAAACATCCCGACCTACAATTGCATGTGAAACATGCTCCATGATTCCTTCAAAAACATCATCTAAAGCACAGAGCTTTATGGCACTGAAGACAGCAAACTAAGTAGCTCTTTTCCTAAGGAATAAAAGTTTAACTTAGGGCTTCCCTGGTGGCGCAGCGGTTGAGAGTCTGCCTGCCGATGCAGGGGACACGGGTTCGTGCCCCGGTCCGGGAAGATCCCACATGCTGCGGAGCGGCTGGGCCCGTGAGCCATGGCCGCTGAGCCTGCGCTTCCGGAGCCTGTGCTCCGCAACGGGAGAGGCCGCAACAGTGAGAGGCCCGCGTACCGCACAAAAAAAAAAGAAAAGAAAAGAAAAAAAAAGTTTAACTTAGATAATTATGGTGCAGAGCCAAAAAGGAGTGTCGACATTAGGTAGAAAAACAAACAAAAATCACACATTAGCATGATGCAAGAATAAGAAAAATGTGTTCCTAGTAAAGCCAGCAGCACGATGTAAAGAGCCCCATGTTGGGCTCAGAAACAGATTTAATAAAAAGTACCCAGAATTCCACATGTACATGAAAAATGTGCAATAACAGGCTAAACAATAAAGAAAAATATCTTTAAAGTTGTTAGAATTGTCATCTTTTGGCATATATTTGGGAATTCTAATTCTTCCTAAGGAAAACTACAGATTTAACCCTGCCCCCAACCAGTGACTTTACAACTCTGATAGGACGTATTTGCATATGGATATTGTACTGAGGTTCTAAATGTGAGATTCTAAGGATCTAGCCTATCAATTGAACAAGACCTCCAACTAACTCCTCCTTTAGGCCTCATTTTAAAATCACTTAAAAGATGGTCTCTGAGCACATGGGAGAAGGGGTAGGCTGGGAAGATACACTCTCACAGGTCTCTATACTTCTATCACAACTGTAATTAGAGACCGAATTGTGTATGACCTAGAAGGACTACACCTGTACTGTTTAATGTTATAGCCTCAACACCCAGCACTGTGCCTGGAATATAATAAGCTTTCGATAAATACTAATTGTTTGATCATTCATTCATGACTCAACATGACAAATGCATCTAGAACACAAGCCAGATAGCATATGTTAAATGTCAAGGACAGGTAATGGGGCAGTAAAAGAACTCAGGAGAGAAGGAGTATGATTCAGGACTTGGATAAAAAGTTTGCAATACAAATACTACTGATGAGGATGATGGATCATTTTAGAGGACTTTTTGTAGGCTCGGCAGAATGCTCAGCCATTTAATAACCACCATATGAACCATGTCAACTGTTCTAAATACTTTGGATGTATTAACTCATTCAAGCACACCACAACCTAATGCGGTAATAAGGGCCATTATTACATTCATGTTACAGATGAGAAAACCATGGCACAGAGATGTTAAATAACCTCAGGGTGACAAATTAATAAGCAATCGAGCCAGGACTTGAACTTGGCTGATCTGATATTGGGGCTCATGCTACTAATCATGTACTCCGTACTGCTGCTATATGCTAGAAAACAGGCATCCTTCCTGTTGTGTCCTTCTACTAGTCTACCCACTTCTAGTTACTAACCAGCACAGTTAACGGTACATCTAAGATCTAGGGTCACATTCGTTCAAACACAATTTCATACTGTTAGGTCATCTCCTGGCAGATCAAATCTAAATCAGGCTCTGTGAAGAGATACAAAAAAGATCCCATTTTCTCAGGAGTTTATCAACTATTCAGGAAAACCATTGCACATATGTCAACTGAGACGGGTTACCAATCAATATATCAACAAGTACAAAATCATGGTAGTAAGTGATTGTGTAAACGCTGAAGTAAGGCATGATGAGAAGGCAGTGAGGATCAAAAGGGAAAAATGCCAGGAAGAAGAGAAAGGGCCTGAAGGAGGAGGAGGGCATGGTCAGGAGAGCGGAGACGGCTACTCAGAAACAGCGCATCCATAATGGAGTCGGAGTCAGTGGACTGAGAGCTGGAAACAGTGGACTAGACTGAATATGAAGATATTCTCTATGGTGGGTGAAGTAGCCAGGCATGTTGCGGTAATGTCCTACAAGAGAACACAGGTCTTCCTCCAAATTCAAACCCTCCCAAATGTAATCTTGTCTTACGAATTCTATCATTTCTTCCTGAGAACACCCTTTCATGAAGAACTGAGGCACAAAATTAGTAGGTAATTCCAAAGCCACCCTGAGGTCTGATTCGGGAATATTTATCTGGAGGTCAACACTGCAAGTAGCGTCCAAAATTCTGTACAACGTATTCCTTAGGGAATATGTTGGAAGCATGCTAAATAAAGCCTTAAAACTTGTGTAAGCATAATGTCTATGTTAGTAAAATGACTTACTTTGAGATGTTTACATAAGCAATAGCCACAGGACAAAATGAGCTCAATCTAGGGCTAAGTACTGTTATGATGGCGAAGAGGAGAGTGAAGCCAGGGCCGGGCAGAAATATTTCAAGTTTCACCACATCACTCAGCAGTCACAGGACGGATCAGACAACCTGATCACACACCTGAACCTGGGAATCAGGAATGTTATCAGCTGCCTCGAAAATACCTGAAACATTCATTTAGCCAAGTCTGCAATGGGCTCATTCACAGCCAATTTGGACCCATGAAATAGACTCATAGAACAATCCCCACATGCACCCAGAGAACAGAAAAGAGAATTGAAGAGCATGAACAGCGAGAGCAGAATCTGTGCTAGAGGCAACGCTCTCTGGAAAGAGATGACATTTTTTCTTTGGAAAAATTGCTCCTGGACTCCCTCAATTTCTTTTCTCCTTTCTTTGAACGAAGGAAGAAAGACACAAAAATTATAGCTCAGGACACTTAAATAAAAGCTAGGACCCCGTTTCTCAGAGCTCAGCTGTAGGCATACCCCTGTATGAAGTCAGTTAAACAAGGAATCAGAGGGAACTAGACAAATTTGTGGCAGAAAACTTCCTGAAAACAGAATTCACGGCAGTGACACACCAAGTCTACAGTCTACACCAAGTCTATTTTGGAAATAAGATGTTTTACTGAAAGAAGTAACAAATTTTAAGAAATCCTGTCTCTAATAGTGCTCTAACCTCTGGGCAAGTCACCTGATCAAACATTTCTTCAGAGGTGCTGAAATTCAGAGCTGGAACACACCCACCAAACATCAAGACATGGGGCCCTGTGCTCAATGTCCAATCCCTCTACCTCAACCTATTATGGCGCCTGAATTTTCCAACACAAAAGCTTGTCGGACTGTGACCAGCTAGAGGAGTGGGATAGGGAGGGTGGGAGGGAGGCTCAAGAGGGAGGGGATATGGGGATATATGTATACATATAGCTGATGAACTTTGTTATACAGAAGAAACTAACAAAACATTAATATCCAATAAAGATATTAAAAAAAAAAAAAAAGCTTGGTGAAAAAACGGCAGACCCAGTAAGGTACAGGATAGAATTGGGCATTCTGCGGAAGAAAGAGACATATTCACTTTAGAACTTTATTTTTTAAAAGAACTTCTACAACCAAATGACTCTTCATATTTTCAGGTACAGAGGAGGCAATAGAAACAACGTTATAAGTAGTTTTGTATTTCTCTCTTGTTTTTGCAATTTCTTCCCCTATCCTCTTAAAGGATAATTTTCAAACAGGTAAAATCATGACTTCTATACAAATATAAAATAAAGATGTGTCAAAAATTGTATTTTAACTCATTAATTCATGAGGGAACCAGAGAGATATTACAAGTGATTCGAAGCAGAGCCTGGAGGATGGATATATATACAGGCAGCTTAGGAATGCTGAAGTGAATTTGCTAAAGACGCAAAACTATAGAGTGAAAATGTAAAGTTTGAAAACATTTCTTCTACAGAGTAGAAATTAATTGTATCTGTCTATACAGGCCACATTTGTACAAACAGGAATCATTTGCATCTTTATTAGGTCTTCACAAGTTAAATTCCCTCTCCATAGGGGGGCAAAACATGCCAGTTAAAAGCAAAGGGGCTACAGAATCAGATAACCCCAAAGGGTTTACTAGGCAGCACCAACGATCCATTGAAAGGATACCCAATAATCATCTTGCCAGTTTCAAAGTCCACTAACAATTTCTCCTGATGTCCCAAACTAAATAAAAGAGGTGAGAGATTATGTCCTAGATTTCATGCCCTACGGTGCAAAAAAAAAAATCCACAATAGAAGAACTCAGTTGAAAACTGGATTAAATTTGTAAAAGGAGGTGCTTAAACACAACCACTAACTGTGGTAGAAGCTGAAATACAATCTTTTTAAAATTTCAGCATTTCTGTGCAATTTCATTCAGAAACATGTTCAGACTAAGAGAGATAGACTTCTCTCTTATTCCCATGGAAAGCATAAATGCTTTCGGATTTCTTTAGAAGGAGAGAGGGATACCCCTGCAGTTCTGGTGAGTGTGAATAGGAGAGCTTTACAAAACAAGAACTGGCCACACAGGACTCCTAGGGCTCAAAGAACTATGGACAAAAGGCCATAAAGCAACGCACTCAGCCATTAGGGTGGCGACCAGCTGAAGCAAACTCCCCCAAAATCAAGGTCTCCTGAACAAACTCCAACTCTTTTGCAGAGGGAGAGGGGAAAAGGGAGCTGTGGGGAGGGATGGGAGGACAGGAGAGGAGAGGGGGAGGGGATGGAGAAAGGAAAGAGCCTCAGCAGCATGGGAGAGAGAGACTGCCAGGGTAGCTGCCACTCTGCCCTCGCAGCTGCCTTCGCCACAGGGCTGCCGTGCACGTTTCTGTGCTGTGAGAATCCTGGTCACCGAGCTGCACATTGCAATCCGACTGGAGTGGCTGGAGTTCAAGAACCTTCGGGTGCGGGGAGAGGACAAGTGGAACAAAGAGAGCAGCAGTTTCCCCTAAACTGGGAAAAACTAGAGTTGCCAAATGCAGGAGAGATGCAAGAAAGCACCTGAGAACGCAGCACTAGCACTGAGCCCGGCTTCCCCGTGAGCAGCCATCAACCTTATGGAGCACATAAGGCTTCCGGCAGCAAGGTCAGCAGCCGGTGCGCTGGCTCTTGCAGGACGAGGTTCTTCTGGGATTTCCCCAGGGGAGCAAATGTACAGTGTGAAGGGAGCTCTAGTGCTAAGCAACCAAACTCCCAGGCAGAACCCTAGGCCTTGACCTTGGGTAGTCAGCACAAAAGGGACATTAGAGGGTTAGGAGGTTACTCAGAGGCTAAGGGAGAGTCAAAGAGGGAAGAGCTATTAAAACAAACAAGAAAGGAGCGTCGGTACCATCAAATCACCGGTGATTAGAAGCTGAGAGGAACCTTAGGGTCACGTAAGCAGAAGGCATTCTAAACAAGTAGGCCAGAAGACACACAAGGGAACTGCAGTTTAACACAGACCTAAGTTATAAAGCCCCTGGGTGACTGTACTGCTTTATACCTTCCTCAGACTTACTGGACAGACCACTTTTTAAATCTCTGCAGCTGAAAATATTTTAAAACTCTTACACTGAGGCCCAACTCCATTGGGGGCTAAGAAAAGATAACTTCTATAATGGCCCCCAAGACTCATGGAAAGGGCTGCTTCCAACACCCAGAGGAAAAGAGGACAGTGCTATTCAAGTTCAAAAAGGCACTGAAAAACCAGAACCTGAAGGAAGAGGTCAGGAGGACATGCTTCAAATCCTGCCTATTTATTTTAAAGGAACACTTCCATCCTTTATATTTGCATGTGAGACTCTGACTGGGCAACTCCGCAGGTCTTCATGATTTAATGGAGAAAGCAGGGACCTGAAAATCTGACTCCCCCTAATCCCCATCTCCAGAGCTAGTCTTTGGACCATTCTAGGCCACGCTTAAGCACATTCGTATTAGTAATAGTATGTATCGCCAAAAAAAACCACTCATGGATAGAGGAGGTTACCAAGAAGTCAGTACGGAACTCGAGCAAAGAAGACAATCTTCAAGTGAGCCCAACCAGAAGCCAAGAAAGGAGAGACGAGCAGAATAAACAACAGCAAAATCTGCTTCCAAGTCATCAGGATTCCGCATCATGGAAAGGCAGAAGATGTTCAGGAGATGGACAGCCCCATCCTGGTAATAGGACCCATTCTGGGACTGTTAGAAATGTGGCTGGAGTGGATAGGATGCCGGGCTAGGCTCTAGCCTCTCATGGTGTCGTCAACACACACCATAACCCCACACGCACCTGAGAGGAAAGAACACATGACAGGAAATAGAGGAAAAGTCAAACAGACGCTATGACTCACCAAGCACCAGCGGAGGGAGGCAGAGGAAGAAATCGGTGCAACGCGGCTGCAACCTGAGGAGTGGGAGCCCTCTCTTACCTCAGAACCATAATTGATTTGTCTGATTTACCAGAACAACAGCAAGCTACGCACCAGCCACATTTTATTGCCTGTTTTACACGTTATATCTGCAGGAGACTGTATTTATTACAGAGGAGGCTCCAGCAAAAACAATAATAAACCGAAGATAAGCAACAGCCTTATATTCCACTGATGCGCATTCCGACTTTTTGTATGCTGGCGAGGGAGGGAGTGAGAAAGGAACAGGAAAAAACAAAACCCACTAATAATGAAAACATGGTTGTACGAAGGGAAGCAGTCACCACAGAACCACCCTCCAAATGGAATCAGATCTAGAACAAAGTTGATCAAATTCTTAGCGGTTTCACAATCACGGGAACATCCCAGCCTGAAGGGTAAACGGACAGGGGTAATAAGGACAGCAATGACTTGCAATAGGCTTGTAATAGGCTATTTCCTTCACCTTCAAAAGTCAGAAATAAAGGAAACCAGTAACTGCTTCAGGACCCAAATTACCAGATTTTTTTTCTTTTAGTGGATACCCTGAAAAACGGAAGCAGAGATGCAGAAGAGTCAAGTTTATCCAAGCCCCAGGCAAAAGGTAGGTTCATCCAGTTGGCATTGCCCCAGTCAAAAGGTAGGTTCATCCAGCTGGCATTACACACAGACACCATGAAGCTTACAGAAAACACAACACTCAGCTGACGTTAATGTCAAAAATCATCTATATTAACAAAATCAAAACACAACACAATCTAAACATTGGGGAGCCACTGTAACATTTTTGAAAAGTCAAAAAACTGTAATGCGTTCTTGATATGGGAAGGGATGCAAGAGGCTCAACTGGGGACAGGAGAACACAAAGTTAGAAAGCATGTTTAGTAGCCAACACCTGAGCGGTCCAGTCCTGGGAAAAGCTGATGAATGCACATGAAAAGGCCTGCTTGTTTCAGCACCACATGAGGAGGCCCGCATCTCACCTGCCAAAGCAGAGTCAGTCTACACCTGGGTTACTTAACTTCCCCACAGTAGGGAGTCAGCCAAGCAGGGCTTGCACTTGCTAACTCACTACAGGAGGCATTTTCATGCCTCTTACCTGCTGACCCTTACCTGCTGAAATCATTTTTACAAAATACAACAGAAGGGATGGGAACAATGGGTAGAAACCTGACTCTAAGAGTGGGAGGCCATTAAGACTAGAACAAATGTATGGGTTATCTGTCTCACAATCATGATATAACCTCTTCCACAGAGCATATTTCTTGAGTGTTTAGAGAACAAAATGTGAAGAGCATATGTGTCTTCTTCTCCTCCAAGGATGTGTCCTCGGTTGGGGTGAGAGGTCCTGCACAAATATCAGTTCATAGTCAATTATGGTGGCAGCACATTGCATATAGTGTCAGCTCAACAAAAACTGCCATTTACCACAACCTGCAACTAAAAGGGGGACCAATGGTGGGAGGGAGGGCCACAAGGATTAAAAAAAAAAAACTGAGAAACTTTAATGAAACCATTATATATGCTTGTATTACATGACCTTTATTCCAATGTTTGTTTCTTCAACCAGATGTAAACTATTTGCCCATCTGACCCCACATGCCTACCTGTCCCTCAGTAAGATAACCAGAATGCTTCCGGAAGCTGAAGACCCATACATCTCACTTAAATCGCACAAGGGCACCCAAAACACACACATACTGAACACGACATTGTGATGGAAAGAAAGGAAGGTTAGAAAGGGGAGACAAAACTCGTCTATTACACAGGGCACCAAAAAACCCTGCAATCTAAGCTGAATAATGTGTTATGAAGGTGGAAAAGGTCATTCTGACATCTGTTAAATGGAATAGCTTTTTCACTTCCTCTCCCACGTGATCTAGCTTTCCTCTTTTATTTACGTGGTAAGTGGGGGAGTCAGACCTGCATGCATCCATCCATCCATCCATCTACCTATCTATCTATCTATCTATCTATCACAGTACGCGGGCCTCTCACTGTTGTGGCCTCTCCCGTTGCGGAGCACAGGCTCCAGACGCGCAGGCGCAGTGGCCATGGCTCACAGGCCCAGCCGCTCCGCGGCATGTGGGATCTTCCCAGACCGGGGCACGAACCCGTGTTCCCTGCATCGGCAGGCGGACTCTCAACCACTGTGCCACCAGGGAAGCCCACTGCATTTATTTTTGAATAATGTAAGAGCAAACCAATTCGCCAATATCTAGGCAGAAAAGAGGATAAAGGTATGTATGAAACCGAACTACAGTTCAGTGGGGGATCATGAAGACAGGTTCCCTAAGATTCACTGCTACCAAAAACAAACACGCAAACATAAAGAAAACACATCAAGGTAGAAGGCAGCATGTGATCCAAAGATAGCACTCAAGATCATTAACTAGGACACTACGCTGGGGGTACCAAGGGGACGGCCCCAAAGCAACTGTAACTCTACCTCAAAAACCTGCTGAGGGCCTCACCTCGATGCCAATAGGAAATCTAAGCAAGAATAGGAACTCCACAGGCCAAAACGCAGCACCATCCCCAAGGCTGAATTCAGCTTCTAGATGGCCCTGGAGTATGGGCCAGACATGAGCTTTTGGGTGGGCATATCTGCCATTAGTGTAGGAGTCACCACTCTGTTTTCCAAAATAGGTATTTTACAGCGCTGTGCCCCTGCAGTTGAATAACCAAAAAAATTACCCTTTGACTTTACCAAAAGAACGATAGTAAAGGAAATATTGTTGAGAATGCCACAGCAGATACATATAGAAATTAATACACACATGAACAATAACACAGCACGGGAGACCACAGAGAAAACTGGCCTGATACCAGCTTGCTGGGAAAGCCACCTGTGAACCATGAGCCTCAGGAGATACAACAGTCACCTGTGGCTCAAAGGCCATTAGTAACAGGTTTTCTGGGCTTCTCTGGATTTGAGCTATGAAGAACGCACAGTGAATGTACCTTGCTCGTTAAACAGTGGCACAATGTCTTGACGGAGGTCTAGTTAATTAACTGCCACACTGTGCAATCTGTAGTCTGCAGTGACTGCTACAGAGAGGGAAAAGCTCAACAGAATCCCAGTGATTAAAGCCAACAGGGGACGACCATACCCAGGCAAAGGAGAGCTGCCGAGACAGGTTAGAAGCCACCACAAGGAGCTACAGGCAAAGCCTGAGCCAGGCTTGGCAACACAACATAAGATACACTGGAATTCATCACTGCTGTGGGTCTGGCTGAGCTTCTGTTTACGGTAGTATTTTCTTCTTGTGCCCAAGGCAAGCTTCCCAAGTGTCCAAGCGAAGACTGACCACCCTTCCTCTGTCACGTCCCCTGGGCTGCGTGCTCCGCCCTACACATGACCCGGAGCCCCTCCTTACCCATTAGTGACTGTGGGAGTTGAACTGGACGGTGTGTGTCCCAGCAACAGAGGGTGAAACTGTCAGCCAGAAGGCCTTCCCCGGGCCACCTGATCAAAATCAAGCCCTGAACCCTCACTGCTGCCTTGGTCTGCTCTATTCCTCAGAGCAGTCGCTGCTGCCTGGCATTGCTATTGTCTCCCTTTCCCACCTGCATGTAGGGACTTTATCAGTTCTGTTCATTGTTACATTCTCTGCCTAGAGCAGTTCCAGGCACAGTAGGCACTTGCTGAGTAAATCAATAAACCCCCTCAACTAACAAAGGAGTCTAATTCAGCCAATGAAAGTTCCTAAATATGCAAGGGTAGCATCCTGATCATGAAAGAGTCGTTTGGACACAGTCTTTAGGGAGCTCAAAAGTATCTGCATCACCTCTTCTCCTATATCATCTAGTATATCTGTTAGCTCAAAGGATGCTCACATACCTCTCCCTAGTTGATTAGGATTAATTAGGATTAATTCCTAAACCTGTCCTAGAACCTGTATTTGACCTTTCTCCACTAAGACTTTCCAGTCACAGAACTAAACAGGGATTTTTTTTAAAAAGGTAATTTTATTCTAATACAACTCAAAAGAAATATCTCCTAACTCATGATAATAAGAAAAGGGAAAAGCAACTCAGTAAAAATTCAGGTGAAGAGATAGGCGGTTTTATGCCCTTGTTTAAATTCTGTTTTCCTGGAGTATAAAACAGGATCTCTATAGATGCATTAGCAGAAGCCATGGAAAAATTCACATTCAGTGCCTGAAAACGAATGAGCTACAGAAAACACGTAAACTGAGGTCCTTTGGTGAATGAGCAGCCAAGCTCCTGGCACCTCAGAGCCACACAGCTCCATTCATGGACACAACTCACCCCAGATATGTCTGCAACACGGTGGATAGGCACTTCCTTCTTGCTATGCAATCCTTTGCCATTCTTAATAGCCCTGTAAAGAAAGGAGAAAAAAGAAAAGAAGCCCGATGATGACAATACAAATCACACTGGGAAGGGGTAAGGAGGGTGGGCAAAGGCGGCAGGAAGAGACGTTGGTCCGATGGTCACATGTCACTACACAGGGCACGCTGCTGAGCAGCCAGTCTCAGCCAGAGCATTGGGAGGTGGGGAGGATACACTCCTGCCCTTCCCCTATAAGCCCAGTTACCACAAGCTGGCTGCTAGTTACTGCTAACAGTGTGCCTGGTTATCAAAGAGAGATCCAGAACTTGTTTCCAAAGGAAAGGCATCGTTCTAGGCACAAAAGAAGAATCAGTTGGAAGAGCACAGTCCTAAAAAACAGAAGTAATAATGTTTCTTTCTGTGTTTAATCACATGAAACATTTTAAATGCAAAAATATGTAGCTAGTGTTCCAATTCTAATGGAAATAAATTCCTCCCAGGTAAAAAGATAAGTTGCCCTGAATGAAGCAATACTGTACAGAAAAGTCTTTTTAATAATGGGGAAGAAGGGAATTCCCTGGCAGTCCAGCGCTTAGACCTTGGCGCTTTCACCACCGGCCCGGGTTCGATCCCTGGGCAGGGAACTAAGATATGGCAAGCTGCACCGCACGGCTGAAGAAACAAAACGGTGGGGGGGGAGAAATAGCAAAGGTACATACATAACTGACATTAAGCGTCATTTTCAATCAGTCTCAGGTTGTAATAACATTGGGTTCAGCAGGGGACCCTGGGACCACTGGCTGGTTTGCTCCAATCTCCCACCTTTTGCCTCCTAATCCCTTGAGTGGTAGCTTCAGGGACATGATGATCACTCATGTAACAATGATGGACCGCAGAATCAAAGGTGATGGGTACATCACTCAGCCATGACACCATTAGTCAAGACCTTTGCGCATACTGACAGCCTGCAGACCCACGCAGGGAACACTGCTGTGTTTAGAGATTGAGAAAGAGGCTCAGGAGTGTGACTGCTCCATGAACTCGACTTTCTAGGGTTTCCATATTCCAGAGAAAGTGTTAAAGTAAACTGCCCAGGCCAGGGTCGACATGTCGGACCCTCACACTAGGAACCACACTGCAACCTTCTTCCCGCTAGGGCTCCACTAGTGAGCAGGAGTAGATGCGTTACTCTCAGGTCCTAACTTTCTAAATCCAATTCACAATTCAAACTGGGTGGCTGTTGCTGAGTGCAAAGTGGAACAGTCATTTCTTACATACTTGGGCCCTTATCACTCCCCACTTGCCCCTTTTTCCACCCCAGGGGACTTGTCTCTCACTCAGCTGATTTGAAACACCTTCCGTTCAGATACGACAAACAAAACACTTCCCTTACCACCCGGTTTCCATTCCGTGATGAGGGGAAGAAGTCAAAGTACAGAATTAAGAAAAAAATCATACACTCATTCTAATCTGAACTGTTAGCTGAAAGAAAACATTTCCAAGTTCCTTGACTCCCATGATTCCTCCTGAATCGGAATCAAGGGCTTCAGCTTTAGAAATTGCAAATGGGTCACAATTGCTCCATTTAATTTCAGTCCAGTGATTTACTGTTCAGGGTGTCTGATAATAACCCTGGACCAGGTTTAGCCCCTGGTCCCTTGGGATCTGCACACTAATGGTAGCTCTATCTCTTCCATCTCCCAAAGCCCTGTGTACATCCTGCTTGTGTCCTGTTTCTACAGCCTCCTCTGCCATCAGCAGGCTTTCCCCATTTTGCTACCATAAACTCGAAGGAGGGGGCTTGGGAACAAACCCACAGCGAGGCAAGGCAAGCTCACTGCCACCCTGAGGGTAAGTCGCCTTTCTTCTAGGTGAGGCCTGCTCAGCTTTCTGCAGGTCCCATGTGGGCACAGATTGCCCGCAGCCTTTTCTTCTAACAACCAAAATACATGGACCTGCCCAATAAACAGATGGTTCACGGAGAACACTGCTGAACTCCTGGCCTTTCCTGGGGGCTGGAGAGCACCTCATATACTACGAGGAAAAAAGAATAGGGCCTGGGCAGTAAGTCAGAAAACAGGTTCTCAAGGTAACCTACAATTCTGCTTTCTCTCTGTGACCCCAAAGTAGCTTTGTGCCATAAGCAGAAATTCAGCACTTAACCAAGATTAAACATACCACCCCAAGGGGAAAAACATAATACCCCAAAGCAGAAAATATGGATAATAGTGTATGTATGACATTTGAAACAATCCAGAATTCTTTAAGTCTTTTTTGTTTATTATTATTATTTTATTTTTTGCAGTACGCGGGCCTCTCACTGTTGTGGTCTCTCCCGTTGTGGAGCACAGGCTCCGGACGCGCAGGCTCAGCGGCCATGGCTCATGGGCCCAGCTGCTCCGCGGCAAGTGGGATCTTCCCGGACCGGGGAAAGAACCGATGTCCCCTGCATCAGCAGGAAGACTCTCCACCACTGCGCCACCAGGGAAGCCCTGTTTCATTGTTTTATTTATTTATCTTTTAACATCTTTATTGGAGTATAATTGCTTTACAATGGTGTGTTAGTTTCTGCTTTATAACAAAGTGTATTAGCTATACATATACATTTATCCCCATATCTCCTCCCTCTTGCATCTCCCTCCCACCCTCCCTATCCCACCCCCCCCATCCCACCCCCTAGGTGGTCACCAAGCTGATCTCCCTGTGCTATGCGGCCATTCTCTACGTCTGTGTCTTTATTCCTGTCCTGCCCCTAGGTTCTTCAGAATCATTTTCTTTTTTAGATTCCATATACATGTGTTAGCATATGGTATTTATTTTTCTCTTTCTCACTTAATTTTACTGTCATACAGTGAAGTAAGTCTTAATATTAAAAGAAGAAATTCTCTTACCTTGTTCCTAAAAAAAATATTAGATACTTGTTTACATTCAGGCATTAATTTTGGAAAAACCTTCATCTTTTCATACTTTAGATACAATTGCTAAATTAGATAAATTTCAGGCAACATAATATTTAAACTGAGAAATAGTTCTTAGCAAAACAGAGACAAAATTGAAAGTTAATAATTTGTAGACACTAAGTACAAATGCTGCCCGCCCAGAAAGCCCTCTAAAGTATAAGTGGTATGCTGGACCCAGACGGAAAAGTGTGAGGGATCACTGAGTAGCTAAACGGTCTCATATGCCAGCTTGAGTCTCCCTCCCTGTGCTGAGGTTGCTTTGGTTCTTGTTTGCCAGCTGCTGCAGAAACAACACCAGGTGAGCCATCCCCAGAAAACCTCCCTCAGCCTGACACAGGCTAATGCCACGGGAAGGGGGAGGGGGAGGGGGAGGGGGGAGAGGAGGGAGGGGGAGGGGAGGGAGAAGATCTGGGGGAGGGAGAGGGAGAGGATCTGGGGGAACCACCCAGTGCAGGAGGCTGGGAGGGAGGTGATATGGGGATATATGTATACATTTAGCTGATTCACTTTGTTGTACAGAAGAAACTAACAACATTGCAAAGCAATTATACTCCAATAAAGATGTAGGAAAAAAAAGAAAGAAATTCATGCTTTTATCTCAAAGATGTAAGGAGCAAACACTAAGAGTGGTAGGCTTACCACAGTGCTGTTAACGAAAGGAATATAATATATATCTTTGTTCCGGGATGCAAGCATCTATATACGACATGCCTGCCTACTAACAGTTGTATATAAGGAAAATAAAGACAGGAAGATCCTGGTTCTGCTGCCTTGTCATTATTTCCTGGCGCGGCTACCCATGTATCTTACATAACCCACCTTCTCTGGGATAGGTTTGGGGCCCTCCGTCTTTGAGACCTGGGAGGGTATAAAGGTAGCAGGTTTGCTTCCATTGATACCTGCTCCACAGAGCAAACACCAACTCCCCTCCCCATGCTGCCTGCAGGCTGCAACCACGGCTCAACATCCCTTTTCATTAGGCAAGGAATGAAACTCCTGACTTCTAAACTTCACCTGCTGTGTCTGCTTAATAGCTGCTTTCTCACAAAGGCAGGCTGGAGCTCAGGCCAGCCAGGAGAAAGGAAGCAGGGGGGCAAAACACAGGCTGCTCCTCTCAGAGGCTTTCTTCTCCAATCAGCCGCAGGACAAAGATGGCAACAACCAGCAGTGTCAATAATGGACAGAAATCATCACCAGCCAGGAAAAGTGAGTAACGTCCACATACCTACAAAGAGGTAACAGTAAAGGAGAGGGATGAAAACTCAGCTTTCTAGGTTGCTTCTAGAAGCTTCTAGAAGCTATAGCGTGGAAGAGGAACCCCATTCAGATCACTGGAAAACTATTCCCTTTAACCAACGAAGTCTGAAATTCTTCTGTATGAGATACTATTGCCTTCCCACTAGAAGATAAAAACCACCAACTCTGCAAAGGCAGGCAGGGAGGTTGTTAAAGGGAGATTAGCCCCGCTACCTTAGCGCAACAGAATTAGAGCCTAGCACTCTTTATACAAAGAAACAGCTTGCTCTTCGGTTTTGGGGCCCCTTGCACAGGCAGAAAACCTTCTCCAAGGCACAGGCCTTAGCACCACTGACATCTTGTGTTATCAGTCATCTTGTGCCAACAAAGAGGCCATGACCTTAATTTCAATGTATAGATTATTATTCTGAATATTTTTGTGAGTTTACAAAAAAAGTTCAAAGACTGTATGGTTAGATTAAACCTTATCCCAATCATAAAATAGTTGCCACACGAGGAATTCTTAACCTGGCGACATAAGTGAGCTTCACGTAGGATGCTGGGAATACCTATTATCTAACCTGAAATGGTAGTAGAATTATATATATGAATTTTTCTGGGGCACGGGAACTCCAACAGTTTCCCAGTTCAAAAAGAACCACTTTCATACATAAAGGCATCTAAAGAAAATAAAGTGACAGAAAGCATACAACAGAGGGGGTAGCAGGCAAATGACGAGGAAGATCAGGAGGCCCTGAATTCATCATATTCCCCTTTAACAACACTGTCTTGGTAACCAGGAACCACGATGTCCCTTAACTCTGCTTCTGCTTCCTTGTCTGCATCCAAAACTTCCTTCCTAACTGTGCTCACTTGGCTCTTGCTCACTGGCCCCCTTGGGCCAGGCCCACGCCAATTTATTCCAAGATAACATCAGGAATATTTTCAATCCACTCAAGCCCCTTTGAGAGTGCACACTACTGCTGCATGACTTCTCCACAGAATTGATTTGTTCGTTTTGCTCCCGTACTTCTACCCATAACAGAGACCACCAGCCTGTGACATCCACCGGGTGGAAAGTATAATGCTTGGCTTTCATGGGCCCCAGAGTTTACGTCTTCCCACCATTTCCACATTACTCCTTCTAATTCAATTAGGTCCATCTTCCCCAGGCCCCCTACGTGCAAGTTATTCATTACACTGTCTTTATAGATCCACACTAGAGAAAGAAAAGAATTACAGTTTATCAGTAGCCACCACCTCACCAAAATCATAAAACAATTGTCATGTAGGAATTGTTAACCTGGGGTCCTAGCTGGGGGGCTGTTTGAACACTGGAAGTGTCTATGAACTACTTTGAAATGGCAGAATTATAGATGTGAATGGGTACATGCACATGTATCACTCAGTTCAGCATGCAATTTAAACTGCAATGCAGTATTTTCAAATTGTACCATGTGTTCACTTTATTTCTATAGCTAGACTACAGGCCCTCTGAGGGTTAGAATTCTATCCTTAATACTCGTTACGGTACTTAACACAGAGCTATGTCACACAGTTTTAAACTCAGGGTCACCTAGTTCAATTACTGTGTGCCTAGTAAAGCTGAACAAATGCCCGCTGACTAATGCAGAGTGTGAAGATATTTCAGATTGGAGACATGGATAATGCCAACTGAGTGTAGGGCGCAGAAGAGTGAGGCTTGCTGGCTCTCCTGGAGGTGCAGGTTCACGATATATGCTCCAGGTCGCAGACATCTTGGTTTTGCTACTTGGAGTGGGGCAAGGCAGAAGAGCTGAAAGCCTGGCCTCTGAGCAGAAGCAAAAGTGCATCAAGGACAAAAGCCTCTCATTCCCTTCTTCAAGAGTCCCACAGCTAGAGGAGATGGTCAGTAGTCTGAAAGGCAGTGATGCAAGCAAAGCTCCAACCACCATGAACAGTGAAATGGAACCAAGTGGCAGGATTGTCAGAAACACCTACTAGATAATACAGGGTAAATGACTAAGGAGAAAGGAAAATAATTCCAATGGAAAAGGATAAAAAGCAGAACAAAGAATGAGCAACTTGCTAAACTTCTAAAGAAGCTTTCATTGTGTTTCAGAACATACTGATGAATACAGCAGTGAAACACAGCAAAAAGGAACACTTCCTCTGGCCTTTCTACTGGTTCCTTGGCAGCGGGAGGAAGCAACCAGGTCCTGACACTCGGAAAATGAGATGCAGAGCAGGCACAGGTGCACAATGGTGGGTGGACCTTATGCAGCTGCATTTTCAACGAAACCAGAATTACTGATAAGACAGAAAAGATGGAGAGTACAGAGACTGGAAAGGAGGAAATTGAGTCCTGTGGTCAACGGGAGGTCGGTGAACTAATGAGTCGGGAGGTATTATGAGGCAGCGGAGCAAATAACAAGGAACTCTGGGCCACCTCATCGAAAACTAATATAAGAAGAAACGAAGGCGCACTGCTATTCCACCAGGTGTGACATCTGATCTGCTGTGCTCAGGTTAAGAGAGGGGGAAAAACTGAGCTCTGCGGCAGAGAATCACCAGAGAAGAGGTAGCCCAATATTAGATTCATGGGAAACACAAGCAGACCACGCTGTCCCAGTTTAGGACCAAAGGACTACTAGAGCAGGTAGAAATGGTCAGTGTCAGTCTAAAGTCTTCTTGAGGGGCTTCCCTGGTGGCGCAGTGGTTAAGAATCCACCTGCCAATGCAGGAGACATGGGTTCGAGCCCTGGTCTGGGAAGATCCCACATGCCGCGGAGCAACTAAGCCCGTGTGCCACAACTACTGAGCCTGCGTTTTAGAGCCTGCGAGCCACAACTGCTGAGCCCATGTGCCACCACTACTGAAGCCCGCGCGCCTAGAGCCTATGCTTTGCAACAAGAGAAGCCACCGCAATGAGAAGCCCGGGCACCTCAACAAAGAGTAGCCCCCGCTCGCCGCAACCAGAGGAAAGCCCGCGTGCAGCAACGAAGACCCAACGCAGCCATAAATAAATAAATTTATAAAAAATAAATAAAGTCTTCTTGAGAGGACAAGGCTGCAGAAAGGTGAGATGAGATGAGAGGCAATGACAACTCAAAATTGCCTCAATGACACTGGTTTTATAATTTTTTCATATCTTTTTATTTATTTTTATTTTTTGGCTGTGCCACGCAGAATTCAGGAACTTAGCTCCCCGACCAGGATCAAACCCACATCCCCTGCAGTGGAAGCGCGGAGTCTTAACCACTGGACCATCAGGGAAGTCCCAAATTTTTTCATGTCTTGATCACAGAGACAATACAGGAACACAGAGCCAGAGAAAAAGTAGGAAAAGAACGATGCATAATTCAATTCCAAGATAAAAGCATCATTAACAAAATTTCTAAGTGTTTATATACACATACCCACCCACTTAAATTGTGGGAAAAGTCTGGCGATTGTTTTTTCCCCCAGAAACAATAACTAAATGAACACTTCCCTGTGTTATTAGTTTTATCACATCATTTTGAATAACTGCACATAAGTCCATAATATGGATGCACATTCCATAATTTAATCAATTGCCTACTGCTAGATATTTATGTGAATGTTAATAGTCCAGTACAATACTTCCGGTACTATAAATAATGCCAAAGGAATAACTCTTAAACTGTCAGGCACCTCCCTAATTATTCCTTAGAATAAATTCATAGAAGTGGAATGGCTGTGTCATAGGTCAGCAAAGCACTATTCCTGTTTCCCATCTCCCTTTCCCAAGGCAACCCAGACAGAACCCAGACAGAACACGCCTTGCCTCGTGGACTCTATTTGTGGATAAACCCGTTGATTTAGGTGCTCCTTCCCAGGTACCCACTGGTATCTCCATGCTTATAATTATACTTGCAATTATTTACTAGCTCATCCAAAACCCCACTAGACCACACATTTTTGTTTTCTCCCCCAATGCACCTGATGTTTGTTACTGTAAAATGAATAAATTAGAGAACATTTTAATGCTTTTTCCTCAGTCAAAAGACGCAACAGGCTTACTGCTGGGAAAAATGGTTTTTCCGACGTGAGTACACTTACAGGGACCTGCTGGAAAAGATTCACTGCCATCCACTTGAGATCTGGCTCTCTGAACTTGATGCAGAAGCAAGAGGCATGGGAAGTAAGCCTTCTCAACTTCCAGGCCCAGAGCTGGAGGAGGGGAGTCAGGGGCAGCTGAGGAGATAACATATGCATGAGGGACTTTACAAGAAATGTAGATGCTAAGAGTCTTACAAATGAAAGGAAGCTACGACGGAGACTTCCCCTTCACAAGTAGATATAAAATTCTGTGCACTGATGTATCGGTGATTAATTATTTGAACTACAGTCCTCTGGAGAGACTTCCAAGGATTAGAGCAAAAGTAGGATAGGGATATCTGTGATAGACACTCAGCTCTCCGACCCACTCAGCCCCCTGGCACCGCAGATGAGGCAAATCAAGCAAGCACAGAAACCCTTAAGATGGTAGAGCCTACTCAGAAGGAATTCAGTTCAAAAGCCATGAACGCAGGGTATGAGCAAGGGGAAAGAGGAGTCACAGGGAAGGAATACAGAACTATTCAATGGGCTGGGTGAGGAACAAGTATGGCTGGCAGGGAAGGCATAGCTAGGACAGAAATCCAAAGGGATCTAAAGCTTATCCATTCCATGCCTTAGTCTCTATTACCTTTTACACATGGTTACAATTCCAACTATTAAATTACTAATGTGCCGTAAAAAGGACACACATTTTGATATTTTCTTAAAAAACAAAAACAAAACAGTGGTAAAGAACTGTTTAGGGCAGTGGTTCTCAAATTTTCATGCGCATTAGAACAACCTGAAGGACGCAGGAAAAGAGACTGCTGGGATTCAACCCCAGTTTCTGATTCGGTAGGTCTGGGGCAGCGGAGATGTGGGGACACCTGAGGACTCACATGTCTAACAAGTTCCCAGGTGAAAATGACGTTGTTGGTCTGAGGACCATCCTATGGGAACCAGTGGTTTAGGGAGTCAAGTTATGAGACATTCAAAAATGTCAAGGGTCAAATGTTATCACTTTATTGTTATAACTTATTTGGGATTAAAATTATGTTCCCAGTATGATAATCTTCAAATGTATTTTGAAATACGTTGGAAATATTTTGAAACCTCAAATACTTAGGGCTTGTGTGAGAGGAACTAGAGCCTTTTAGCCGAGAACAGTGAGATGGTAGAGAACAGACAAGGTGCTGTGGACAAACGGTCACAGCTGGGTGGAGAGGGGGGACCAAGTTAATTAGGAAGGTTAGTCTAGAACAACTTCCTCTGAAAGAACACAACGAGTGCAGATTAATAATTACAGGAAAGACTGGGCAAGGAGGACTTCTTATTGTGAGTTCATTATTTGACCATGACCTATAGAGCTACCCACATCTTGTGTACAACACAGGAGCTAAAGCTAATGGCTTCTGACTTTACCCCAAACCCCTCACAGTAGTCATCAAGACGAGCCTCACAGTTTGGGTTGTATCAGATGGAACTGGGAGTGGGGAGGAAAGACAGGATGAAGAGTGAACAGAGCCTCTTAATATCCTGAAAGAGAAAACTATTTGGAAATGGAGATATTATACAGCTCTCCAGAAGTGGCCATTTGTGCTGCCTTAAATGCAGATTGATTACTGCTATTTGGATGTTGAGTGCATCATCTCTTCTGAAGAAAGGGAAAAGCTAAATTTCCCCACATTCAGCTGTATCGTCAAATCACTTCCCCACACCAGCTCTTTTAATGCATTTTCCTGTTATCACATCCACTTGCAGGAGCTGATGTACCCTACTCCCCAACAGTGAAACGCCCCCCAACACTGACACGTGCTGAATCTCATTAGCAACCTCTGGCCGTGCCACCAGGGCAAGGGCAAGCCCCAAATCTAGCGGGGAGTGCACTTCCAGGGTTAAGGAAGAAAAGAAGCCATTAGGATACTGAACAGAAAGACCAGGCTCCTTTCTCATGCTGGCCTCCCATTTGTACCAGCATGATGTAACACAGCCGGGTGAAGAGGGCAGCAGATAATTCACCCAACTCCAGCTTTCTATAATGCCTGGCCTACAAAAATCCAACCACACTCTGGCGCTACAGGAATTCAACAGTGAAGGAAAGAGAAAAACTTCAAATCAAAGCTCTGTTTTTAACAGTATTCAGTAGGATCTAGTTTTATGCAAAGAGAATTTTCACTTGGTTCAGGTCATTAGATTGAAAGTGAGAAATCTTGGTTTATTAAAGCTGTACCATTAAACTATTGAGAAGAACAGAGGCTGGATGGAAGAGATGAATTTCGGGGAGATGCCCTCATGGGAAAATTTAATAGAAGTGAAGAGATGGAATAAAAAAGATATAAGGCAGGCAGTGTTCATGATGCAGAGGGAGAAAAAAGGAGGGGCTGAGAAAACAGGTAAGAAAAGAGAATAGGAAAAATAGCAACACCCAGAGGCCCTATTCAAGTTATTCAGCGTGTGTCCCTCTGAGACTGCCTGCTTTGTAAGGCCTGAGTCTGTTGTCTTTTTTCTTCACCACCTGGGACCCAGGGTGCACTAAAGAGAACTGGAATGAAAAGGAATGAATGCAAAGCCATCACGTGCAAGAGAAAACCAGCCTTGAACAACTGTTCCCATTAGAGGAATGATTTGTTTTCTTGGAGAACTGGTTAACTCTAACTGGTCTATACATTGTGATAGGATATATTAGTTTCAAATTTTCAAAACACAGACCCAACCTCAACACCAGTTTTGTCACCGGATTGGTAGGAAGATGAAACCTGCTTCATACCAAGGCATTTCACAAGTCAGAACAGTGTCAAGCCAGTAATGCTGACCTCTTCCAATTAAAGCAACAGAGAGCAAAAAAAATGCTGATAAGTCTTCACGTTTCATTCATAAACAGCATTGTAAATGCCAGTTAAGTTGAAGGCACAGATAGGAAAGACCCTATAAAAAAAAGTTTTGTATTTTTTTATGCACAAGTCATTTTTTTCCTCCACCTATTAAAATATTGTGGGAAAATTCCGAAAAAAAAAAAAAGTGGAGCTGCTCTGGCTCAATCAGGAGTGGGAAATCAAGCATACCTCTCTCCCAGTGGTATTATAAAAATGCAAAATACATTTACAGTTCACTGCTACCAGAGCATGGAAGTCAGTAAGCCCAATGCAGACCCAGTAACTGCAACAAGAGAGGTTTGTACTTGAAACAGTTTCCCTCTTAATAATGACTACAGGTATTGGCCTAGGGAAGAGTTACCAACAAGTTTATAGCCTTCTGATCAAAGTCTGTGATGGAAATGCCAACACAGATTTCCTAGAGGTACAAGCAGAGAGAATTCTACAATAGGGAGGGCGCTGTCAACCAAGTTGGGTAAAAGCAAAAGAAATCTGATAGGATTTTAATGAAGCGCTGGCGTTTACAGGGTTTGGAGATTGGAGATGCAAAAGTCAGCAGACAGGAGCACTAGTTGTTTTTGTTTTTAAAGAAAAGGGAAGTTGCAAGGTTCACTCAATCAGAAACAGGAGGTCCCTGCAGGGTCAGGGAGGACTCGGAGCGCAGGCAGAGCTGAGCCAGGGCAGGCTCACGCTTGCCTCTCCAAGAGGGAGGACAACACCACAGTTTCCTTAATCTGCAGTGTGCGTGGCAAGAAAGAGAACACACAGGAAAAGACACAGCCTGCCCTTTTCTCTTCTCCTGAGATAACCCTAACCTCATTCTGTACGTCCAGAATGAATCTAGATTCATTTAAATCTGCTCGGACCCTAGGTTGTTCAATACAACTGCTTTCCCACTGTCTAGCCGGGGCATAAATTTCTTTTCTGAATATATACATTCTATCTTGAAATCACAAAATCTTAGAATTAAAGGGTACCTTAAAGGAATAAAGCCCAACTTCTGAACTAACAACTCCTGTATTTTCCTGCAATGAATCACAGACTAATGGTTTCTAGGAAACCTTCAAATATTACATTTTAATATAAAGTAGCTTTAGGTGAATGCAGACAGATGATATCCTACAGGTCGGGATGTCCAAGGGAAACAGGGCACACAGTCAGGCTTTGATTCCAAGCATTACCAGCTTATCTTTAGTGTCTATAATGAGCTCAACAAAAGCCCACCAGGAAGACCTGTAGAATGCTAGGGGAATTCACATTCTGTACTGTTTAAAATCAAACAGGATGTGTTATATCAAATACACAGAGTTTGAGAGACTGTGTAATACCGTAGAAAATAAGAAGGGTCCCCATAATGGCTCAGGATCTTGGAAATACCTCAGAAGAATATGAGATTCTCTGTAGGAGTCAAAGCCCCGCCTTAAGCTTAGAACACTCATCAAGACAGACAAAGCAGCCGGCCCGCTGGCTGAGAAACACTGAAGTCAAACAAGAATGGGAAATGTTGGGAAGTCAATATGGGGGTGAAAAATTAGAACGGTGCAGAAAAGAAATGTGACATACTGCCAAAGGAGTCCACATGATGCCCCTAAAAGGGGGATACCAAGTTCAGGAGTGTCATCAGAAAGTGTGGTCCAGCTGTACCTAAGTTCTTTTTACTACGAATATGGAGGACACACTGGAGCTCTCAGAAGACTGGGACACAAGCAAGGGCTTTTCAATGGAGCCCACAGAGAAGCAAGGCTCAAAAATACACACAAAAGTGCCATTGCTTTATTTTGCCAGGACACAAGGTAAGGAGGGAAGAGGCAGCTGATGATAGACAAGTGAACTAGAAAGGAAGGCCGCCTGTCGGGAATTAGGGGTTCATTTATCCTTTAAACAAGAAAGATGTGGCTTCCTCTAGATGCGCCATGTGTTTGAGGCATGTAGAGGGTTTCCCAAAAGCAGACAGGCATCCGAATGAAGGCACTGAGAAGGGTCAGGCACACGAAACAGAGCTGCTGAGGGGGTATGATGAGCTCCTTTCTGGTGGGCAGGTGGATACGCCTGAAAGCATAGGCAGCTGCAAACTGGCATTCGTCTTCCTCTTCTGTCTCACCCGGTCTCCCAACGCACGCCTAACACGTCATTCCCTGAGCTCCCATCAGATGATCTGAGAAAGGTTGGCAGATCATACCCCCTTGAAGAGGAAGCAGCAGCTGCAGAGCCCTGAGAAAGCTCATCAACTCCCGCGCAGGCAGCTGGCTGACCCGAAAAGACAGAGTTCACAGGCTGCCCTTTCCCCAAAGCTTACAACGTTCTCTTAAAGGATTAATGGCCAAGCAGCGCTCCGGAAAGCAAAGTCAATGGCAGGGCACTGGGCACCACGGCCGAGATCACTAGTGATAACCAGAGAGAACAACAGGCATCCAGGGGACAGGGACAAAGAAGTCTCTTGGAATCGCCATCCCTGTGGGCAGGGACTCAAGAGGATGCTGGCCTTGCCATGTTACGTTCACCCACTTATCACTGACCAAAAGAGTTCCAGGATGAGTGACTTGCCAGGAACACAGCAGATGTTATTAATTTGGCCTTTGCTAAAGCATTAGATACAGCACCTCAAGAAATTTTACTTGGGAAATTAATTCAAATTGGTTTGGTTCAGTACACAATCACTGGAGTTTAAAAAGTGGCTGAAGGATGATAAACAAAAGACAGTTAAGTGACAGTACAAGCGGTGAAAGACTTGGGGTCAACAGCAAAGCCATTCTTGTTTAGGGGTTCTATTCAGGGCCAAGGAAAGGAGTAAACAACTTGCTAATGAGATCTGCAGAGGGCACTCAGCTGGGAGGTGGAGGGACCGCATGGACAGGGGCATAATAATTATAGGGCCGACTGGAAAAAAATATAGCTCATCCATCTAGAGGAAAACAACCCTAAACTCAGATCATATTCGCTGGACAGGTAGGATAAGGGGCAGAAGCAGCATGTAAAAACACAGGGAAGGCTTCCCTGGTGGCGCAGTGGTTAAGAATCTGCCTGCCAACGCAGGGGACACACATTGATCCGGGAAGATCCCACATGCCGTGGAGCAACTAAGCCCGTGTGCCACAACTACTGAGGCTGCGCTCTAGAGCCTGCAAGCCACAACTACTGAGCCCACATGCCACAACTACTGAAGCCCGTGCACCTAGAGTCCGTGCTCCGCAGCAAGAGAAGCCCCTGCTTGCCGCAACTAGAGAAAGCCTGAGCGCAGCAACGAAGACCCAACGCAGCCATACGTATATATATACATACATAAATAATTTTTTTAAAAAACCACAGGGAATGTCTCATAGGGGCCAGAGTGCTTCAAACCGAAGGCGACCTAAAATAAAGCAGTGTCAGAGAAGAGGTGCTCTTGCAGTGAGGTCAACTATCATTTTCCCAAAAATGGGGGTGCATTCTGCACTGAAAATAGTCTTCAATGGCTATAAGGCCACCATTCCTATCTGGCAGATGTTCTGGTCTTTCTCGCTGGGGTTGGCATCGGGCTTGTGGACAGCACCGCTCCCAAGGAGGACTCATTCGCAGGCCACGCGGGCCACTTCTCCGAAAGCTTTCTAAGATGTGTACTGCCTCATGGCAATGGCGCAGTGACTCACTGGCCAGGGGAAGTGCTTGATTTCTCTCCGTTTACCCTACCTGCAGCAGTGCAATGACTTTGGAGCCAGTGTTTCCACTATCCGTCTGAAAGCAGTGGCTCGACACAATTCTCTCTAGGCAACTCACTGCTTTAACAGGCGAGTGTCTTGTTACATTCTATCAGCTCCAAATGAGTACCAGACTAAAAAGGCTGTTTTCTTTTTTTTTTTTTTTTTTTTTTTTTTTTGCGGTATGTGGGCCTCTCACTGTTGTGGCCTCTCCCGTTGCGGAGCACAGGCTCCGGATGCGCAGGCCCAGCGGCCATGGCTCACGGGCCCAGCCGCTCCGCGGCATATGGGATCCTCCCAGACCGGGGCACAAACCCGTATCCCCTGCATCGGCAGGCGGACTCTCAACCACTGCGCCACCAGGGAGGCCCTGTTTTCTTTTTAAAACCTAAAATATGTCACCTATCTCTGCCTCCTCGTTAAACACTGTAGCACAACAGCATAATAAGAGAGCCTCGTGTGGCCTCACTTTCCAGAGCAGCTAGGCAAATTATTTTCACGCTTACCTGCCTATCAGAGTTAAACATTCACCAGTGGCAGAGTGGACCCAGGGCAGAAAATGGGACTCTAGATCCCACTGTATTGCTAAGTGCTCCTGCTACACTGGGAATACATAACCGCTTCCCCAAGTTGCCACCAGATCAGACTGAGCATGCCCAGAACGAACCTCCCCACCCCCACCCCCACCCCCCAAATCCCACCTAAAGAACAGTCTAATCATTGCCCATTTCCTAGAATACCAAGATCATCAAATAGTAGTCACAGATGTGAAGCCACATTTCCCACTATGGGTTCTTTCAGCCCAGTTGGCTTAGTGATAATATAGGCAGGGAGAAAAGAATAAGGAAGTGAGAAAGGATTGAAGAGAAACACCAGTTATGGACTATACATCATATTATTTTACACTAGACATGAATGAGCCTCAAGCAACCAAAGTACTGAACTTTGTGCTGAAGACTTAGGTCCTACTGGGAAAAGCGAACAGGAAAGAATCCAAAAAGCCACAGCAACCTGACAGACTGCTTTCTTAGCTGACATTCTGTGTGACATTCTACAGATGCCCTATCCATCAGGATGTGACATGATGTTAGAGGTAAATGTCACATATCAGGGCAACGGTCTGGGCCAAAGAGCAAGAGAAGTGATCTCAATGACAAAGTCTAAAGTACAGACAGCATGTGCTCAAACTCATTCCTCCTCTAACCGTGGAGCATAAGCTGGCAATTACTAAACTTCTAGAACAAACTAAGTCCTAGGTCACAGAAAAACGTCTGCGTGAGGCAAACGCCTGCAATCACTTTGAAACAATGGATACATTTTGGTTGAGCCCAGCAGTCCGCTAAGCTCTCCGAGTCAGAACACCGATCATCACCGAGTTCTGGCTCTGTTTCCCGGGAAGGCTGGAGGAATTGCTTCGTTCCCAGCACTGCCCAGTGACAGAAGGCCCCGTGAGAAAGAGCCTTGAGGAACTCCTGGTAAGAAATACTGCTGAGCAGCACGCATGTCCTTGGGGCAACCAGCCATGGGGATGAAGGACAAAAGGAAAATGTCACAGGGCTTCTCACAAACGCTCTCCTGCCAGCTGTCAGAAGTGTGAAACGCAAACTCATTTCCTAATAAATGTTTTCATTTCCTTTGTACATGACAAAAGGTCTAGAGGTGACAAATGGGAGGGGCCGGGCAGCAGAGGCCTCTGGAGGGAAGAACCCGAGGCAAACGTCCTGCACAGTAAGCAGGGCTCCACTGTTTGTCCCAGGGAAGGAAAGGATGGTGGAGATAAAAATATTCCACGTAGAAGTTTCTCATCTGTCGTTCATTTTACGGCATCTACTAGGAAGATCATATACAATATATGCCTAAATTTTGCAGATTTAAAAATATACAGGCCCAAGAGTGTTTAACCAAGGTTAGATTGCGAGTTTGAAGTGAGGTCCCTTTTCTTTTGATGGGGAAAAGCTGGAATAATAAAAGAATACAAGCTTTCTCAGCATGTTGTTTTCTGTCGCATTCTGCTCAGGGATGGGCAGGACAGTGGGAAAGAAAGAAGTGGGGCCCTGGGACCCAAGGCGTTCACTTTAATTTAAATTATGCATCTCACCTGGCCTCGGCGGCGAGCAGTTCATCATAGTGAGAGGACCGCTGATCGTCATCCTGCCGGTATCTGATCACCGTGGCCAGACCTTTGCTGACAAGGGCCTCGGCAATGTTTCTGCAACAGAAAAGATAGGTCAGTGAGCACTCGAGGTGCATGTGGGGCTCAGTCAACAGCAATAATAAGTTAGCACCTGGAGGTCTTAACGCATCCTGGCAGAGGGAGGGAGAAGCCAAGGATTTCAAGCCCAATGAGTTGCTAAGCTAGAAATCCAAATAAAAAGGAGGAATAACCAAGTCCCCTGGCTCAGCATTTTTCTGGTTAGTACAGTCAGATGCTATATCAATCCATACATAAAACCTGGCAGAAAATATCTGTAAAAAGCCCACATTACGCAGGGCTATTTACAGAATGTTATAAACAAGCCACTACCCTCAAGAAAAGTCTGCTCTAAAATATCAGGCACGCAGATAAAAAAAAAAACAAAGCACATAAAAGCATGACCTAAATTTCTCAAAATCTCCTTTCTAGCCTATACTGGAACTAGAAAATACCGTGTTCCAGTTTGGCAATGTTGGGAACACTGGTTTCACGTAACACTCAAAGTGTGTCTCTTCTCATCAGAACTCCCAAAACACTGGCTCTCCCCTGAACCCAAAGGGGGCTTGGAGGAGGTGAGGCTAGGAAGGAATTGGGTGGGGGGGCAGGCATTGGGGTGGAATGAAAGATCTTTTTAAAAAATTGCATGAGTCCTGGAAACAAAGCAAAAAGTATAAACCTTGTGTTGACCAGCTTTGGAACAATACTCCCAACAGTCTTTTTAGGACCACAGGATATTCAGATTAGAATCCTGCTTCAAAAAAATTTCTCCAACGTGCTGAATCTTTTCTTCACTAGAATAAGAAAGCGGGGCCACTGTGAGTGGCTTCCGTCTACTCAGAAGAGTACACTGGAAATGGCGCTCAGACAACTAACGAAGCGATTTCCATGGTTCCCCCCGCCCCAAAGTGGAAAAGGACCTTTGATGGGCAGAAATGAAACTGCGAAAACAAATTTTCAAGTTACCTGTAGCCAAGTACTGCAAAACAAGAGGCATAATATCACTGGGGGAGAGCGGCGGTTATGTCTTTCTTTGTGTCTGTCGTAATTACACCAAAGGCCCCACTCAGACCATCTGGTGAGCTGCCCTTTAGGGAGGAGGGACGGTAAGCAATAGGCTACTGTACCATATGCTACGATTTAGTGTCGCTGGAGAATGCAGTTAACTCTAGTGCTTCTTAGACTCTCAGACTGCGGGGATGCAGTGAGCCGGGCTAAGCGGTCTATAGGCATGTTTAAGCCACTTAAAGGTTCTCTTCATCAAAACCCAGGGATTTACTTTAAAAAAGGGGAGGGGGGATATGTGCGGGTAGATAAAGGAGGAAAAGATGCTGTGGCTGATTCTCATTATGTGCCCCTCTGCTGCCTGCTTATCTACTGCCAGCACGATATTAATATCTCCAAACTGCCACGGAATTAGCACTTCTCAAAATCCACTCCCACAAAGAGGCTGCTTTGCTGGCCACCCTGTCTCCTGAGTCACTGCATAAGCGTGCTGGCAAACGCTGTCATTATCACAGAGCTGGGTTTGGCAGTGTGGAGAATGCCAGCAGCCCCAAATCAGCAGCTGTAGATGATGCTGTATGGGGAGAATTTAACTAAGGGTGTCACCAAAGGCCTGAAAGGGCAGGAGAGAGGCTCCGCCCATCAAGAGGTCAGAAAGAAGATGGGGACGAGCCCACCTGTGACAGGTTGAGATGGCTTAGTGATTGGAAATGCCAGAAGAACAAAGACACGTTTGGTACTAGTGCCTTTGGAATAACGGTGCATTGACATTTTACAGTCAACACGTGGGGTCTGGAGGAGAAAATTGGAATGACGGGGCAGAAGAGGGAGAATTCACACAAATAAGCTTCTATATGAAAAGCTAGAGAATACTAAGCAAAATAGCACAAATGTTTAACGATCCACCCTGGTTAATTCTGCTCCAGTCAATTCACAGTATTTTTTTTTTTTTTTTGCAGTATGCGGGCCTCTCACTGTTGTGGCCTCTCCCGTTGTGCAGCACAGGCTCCGGACGCGCAGGCTCAGCGGCCATGGCTCATGGGCCCAGCTGCTCCGCGGCATGTGGGATCTTCCTGGACCAGGGCACGAACCCATGTCCCCTGCATCGGCAGGCAGACTCTCAACCACTGTGCCACCAGGGAAGCCACACAGTATTGAACTGAGTTCCTGTGTGGCCAGCAGAGAACCAAGGGCACAACCCTTCCCTCTCCTGCAGGGTTCTCGCCCTCCGGATCCTGCCAGCAAATGTCTACAAACCAGTTAGAGCCGCAGATTCTACACTCCACAACCTGCCCACCACCTTCCCTCCCTTCTCTCCAAAGCTTCAGTGTGAGCCATATTCCCTTAGCTTCTTTTCCCTAAATACAGACTTCTCCTGGAAGAATGGTTGCGATGCTAGTACTCAGCAGCATGGAGAGTAAAAACACAGGAAACAATGACAGACATTATTATGGGGCCCCTCCTATGAGCCAGGCATGTGAGAATCACACCACATGTATTTTCTTCTTGGTGCGTGCTCCCCTGTGACATCACAGCATATTACAATTAATTCATCATCTATCTTCCAATTTGAAATTACGAAGTCTAAGAGGGCAAGGGCCGTGTCTTTCTTGCTCTGTACCCAAGTATGAGAAAAACATCTGATCATTTTGGAAATACAGCACTGGAACATTATTTCTGATCCTAAGCATTTATTAGCCAAGCTTGCCCAGCATAGAATTAAGGACAAAAGCTTTCTACATGCCTTCCCAGCTTTTGTTATTCTCCTCTCCATTATCTAACACTTGTATTTAAAGAGAATGAAAGGGGGCTTCCCTGGTGGCACAGTGGTTAAGAATCCTCCTGCCAATGCAGGGGGACACGGATTCAAGCCCTGGTCCGGGAAGATCCCACATGCCGTGGAGCAACTAAGCCCGTGTGCCACAACTACTGAACCTACACTCTAGAGCCCGCAAGCCACAACTACTGAGCCCACGTGCCACAACTACTGAAGCCCACGTGCCTAGAGTCCGTGCTCCGCAGCAAGAGAAGCCCCCGCTTGCCACAACTAGAGAAAGCCCGCGCACAGCAACAAAGACCCAATGCAGCCAAAAATAAAATAAATTTTAAAAAAAGAGAGAGAATGAAAGGGAGACAACTAAAATGGAATTAACCTAGATCCATGTACTTGACTCTCTCATTCATTTCTTTTGGCCACTAATGAAAGGTCAGGAGATCTCCCCCGGCCAAAGATGGCTCAGAACTCAACACCAGTGTATTCATTAGTTGCGCCCAGTAAGAAAAGAGAACATTAAATTATGTGCCATGACATTATGCTGCTTTAGATAAATTTATAAGTTCTGCTTTCTTGAGTGTATCAGTAATTCTACTCTAATTATACATGTCTGGCTTGAATGGATAATTCACAATCAGCATACAAAAAGGGACCGACCTAACAGCCTTGGAGTGGAGGTCTAACAGGAAATCATCTCTCTCTGTATCAGCTAGAAACATAAAGAGAATTAGTGCTGGGATTCAAATGCTTCTTCAAACTCAAGGAGAATTTTAGGTTATATGAGAAGTGAACTGTTTCCACTAGTCAAGATCAGATGTTCCTGATAAAAACACGAGCAACGTGGGACTTTGTAAGCTTTCTCAAAAGATCTCCAAGTAGTTGACATCCTCCCCGCCCACTCATTTCCATAGCAAGCAGGTTGCAAAAAGTTCATGCTTTCTCATAAGATACCTTTGAAACCATGGGGTAGTATACTCTGCCAACCTGGAGAAAAGGTGTTCTGTGCCCATATATGAGAATAGGATTAACGTAGATTTCAGTCACAGTAGGCTGTAATTATCTGATCATACCTTTTGCCTGCCTTCCCCATCCCTACGCCCCAAACCCAAGATTGGAAGTAATAATCAATACATGGATAGATCAGATAACTGATTAAAATTACCTAGATTACTTAAAAGTGTGGGAGAGGAGGGGAGGGGGTAGTTTTAAAACAATCTTACAGAAAAATTGCACATACAGTAACAAAGAACATGCCAACCTTTGATTCGTTTGAGAGTAAATGACCTGTTATACCACCATCCCCAAAACCTTTAGTTTTTCCTACAAACCAGGACATCTTCCGACATAATCAGAAAATAGACTTGAGGCAGGATATCAGTACGGACACAGTACTGCCATCTAACCCACAACCCTACTCAAATGTTGCCAACTGTCCCAATAGAGAACTTAGGGGAAACCAAATCTAGCTCAGAATCAGGTGTTGCATTTTGTTGTCCTGTCTCCTCCGCCTGGAATGGTCTACCATGATTAGTCTACCACGACCTTGAAACTTTTCAAGAGTATAGGCCAGTAATTTTGGCCTGTCTGATGTCTCTATGATCAGAGGCAAGTTATGTATCTTCGGCAGGAATGTCACAGAAGTGATGCTGTGCTGTTCCCATGGCTTCCTTTGAAATGATGTGTAATTTACAGATAATGTTCATTTTGATCACGTGATTCAGGCAGTGTCTACCAGGCTTCTCCACTGTAAAGTTACTTTCTTCCTTTTTATAATAGATACTGAAAAGAGACACTTTGAACTATGTAATTTTCATCAAACTCCCAAGTTATTCATTTATTGATTTGTATAGGTATACGGCCATGAAATATTTTATTTAAAGGGTCATATAATCCACTACCATCATTTTTAATTCTGATGCTGAAATTTTTCCCAATTTGGCCAGTGGGAGCCAAGTCAAGCTGGCTCCTGTGTCCTGTCATTCTCTGAGCACTTCCTTGCTTTCGGGCACAATGCATTCCAGGCTTATCTTCCACTGTTTTCTGCAGCTCTGAAATTAGTCATTTATCCAAGTAGTCCACATTTACATTTTTATCTCCATAAATTTATTTCTATAACTATAACTACCGAAAACCATGTGTGGCAGTCATGAAAACGTGCCTCTCGGATCTCTGACTGCAGGAAGCATAATTGACTGACAGCCCAGCTGCTATGCTCTGAAACCCATCACTGTTTCCGCCAAGGCTATGCTTCCCACCAGCTGCTTCTAGCCAATGACTGGGTGCAGTGGAAATACTAAGGCAGGCCTATTGCTGAGAGACCTGGGACTCCTCTGACAGGCAGCTTTGGCTTTGAGGACTCCTTATCACCTTTGCTGAAACTCTTACAACTGCCCACAGCCCCAGCTTAGGTTTTTCCAATTCAACCTTCCATCCCTCCCTTTTCCACAGAGGTTAGGCATTCACAGCCTCCTCCAGCTCCTTTCCCATTTCCCCTCAATTTTCCCTAATTAACCTCTTGTCCGTTTAATCCTGTCTTGGCATCAGTTTTTTGGAGAACCTGAACCAACATACCATGAGTTCACAAAGGTACTAAAACCCCATTCCAACACTACAGGGCTGATGTAGTTTTCTTCCTTTCCACATTTATACATCCCTTCTGACAGTGGGAAGCCTGCCTTCCATTATCCTTAATTCTTTTCCTTACATGAGTAATCTTCTCTACATACACACATACAGTGTCTCACACATTCTTTGATTTCTACAGTTTGGTCCTAACAGTAGAGCTAATTTATAGGGTATACGCTACTTGTCAAGAGAACCTGGGGTAAATGGATAAGAATATTTCAAGGGTGGACATAAGGCATAACACCAGAAAACACACACACACACACACACACACACACACACACACACACACTTCATTCTCCATCTGAGTAAGGATAACAGATAACTCTCAATGGCTCTGGCTCATAGATCTCTAGCTATTTGAACTAAACATTTCCCACTTAAACACCATCAACATTTTATCAGTCACTTAAGTAGATGTCCATGGAGATTACAAAGCAGAGTATTTCCTTAAGGCAAACAAATGCGTGGACACACATTCAGAATAAAGTAAGCCCATAAAGAAATGCCTTTACACTATATTTGAGTCAAGGCTAAAGGAAATGGTTGGAAGATAGTTAACAGCTCAATTCAATTATAACAGTCACATCATCTCTAGCAGAGGCACCTACCTCACGTGTGAGCATACATGCACACACATACACGCATTCCCCAAGACTTCTCTACAATAACTTCAAGGCCCCGTGGGTCAAATTTCATAAGCTGAGCACAAAATGTACCCCATGGCTATTCACTGTGCAAACATGATCCAACGAGACATCAGGCATGTAGCCAGGGCCTCTGTCACCCATGACCCTCAAAGACTCCAGTATCTTATGCTGGGAAACTGCCTCTGCTTTGTTTCCACATTGGCTGGACCTTCAAGACAAGGACAGCCTTCCTCAAAAGTGCTGAGATGGAGAGCTCTGGCTGACAGGGTTCCCATACTAATTTCTAACGTATCAGATGGCTCATCTCATGTCTCGGCTATATAGGAATCTGCTTCTGTGGGGCTGAACCACAGGGAACCTATGCAGGGCTGATGTCTTTCTTTGCAAATAAGTTAGAGACAAGGAAGAGGGAGAGACCACCACAAGATTCGGTAATAAGGCAGAAAGCGAGGAGGACTGGACAGCTATCTTCTTCAGAAATACACAGAAAACATGGGCTCTCAGTCTAAGAGGGAAGTGGGGAAAATGATTAATGGCTAACAGGCCCCAAGGCCAGGTTCCCCTCCGATCTTCTCTACAAGTTCACATACAGACCTCTAATACCCACACCAGGCAAGAGCCTGGCAATTTCAAGCTTGAGACAGACTTGACTTTTATAGGCTGACAAAATAAGATTGTAAAGGGTGAGAGTAGAATCCTAGATGAGAGAGATCTAAGACAATGGGCAGTGAACAAGTATCTTTACTGACTACTGTTTTTTCCCCAGGCCTCAAACTAGGAAAAAGCCCAACAGAGCAACAGGGAGCTGCCACAAGCTAGTATGACAGCGTCTCCAAGGGTCGCACTTTGCCTCTCCCACCCAGTGTCTTTTATCCTCCAATCTTAGATTGAATTCCCAAGAATCTGGAACAATGAGTTTCCCATTTTTTTTTTCTTAAAATACATCCAGGAGGCACTTCCCACATAACCAAGCAGCATATGTAGACAGGAGATTCTGTTTTAGAAGCATCAATAATTAGAAACATCTGAGGTGGCACGACATGCTTTACAGACTTCCCAAATCTCTCTCCCACCATCTTCCCTATTTTTTCACTCACCCCTTGAACTAATGTTAATTCTAAAAATAACTAAAATAGATTTTTTTGGATCTTTTTACTCTTAATGGCTCCATATTCTGTTTAACAAGTCCTGTCACCAGGACAGTCACCAGAGGATCCGAACGGTGGCTAGAGACGTTCCTGGAACTCATAACACAGATCAAAAACAACAAAGAAGATTCAAAAGCCTCCATGTCCCTACCCAGGCTTTAGAAACTACAGTGAAATGAGGGAGAAAAAGCAGTGATTAAGAGTCTTAGGGCAGGACATACTCACTCCAGACACAGAGCCAAAGGTGACTGCTTTTGTCAACCCACCAACCCAGCTGTGGTTATATGGAACGTGAAACACAGCATGACCCACAAGGAAGCATGACCCCAGAAAGCCGGACTCAAGAACAGGCAAGTGTGGAATGGACTGATCTGAACAGCCTTAGAAGCTAATCAAGCAAAAAGGCACCCTTTCAAACAAAATACTCTCCAATAAGTAGCTCATATTTAATGAGCGTTCAGAATATATACAGGTTCTAAACACAAGTGTTCTACCAGTGAGAGCATTTTCTAGAGACTGGATTTGAGATTATGAAAATCAAGACCTGTTCAGAACAAGGACTCTGTCTTTATCCTTTCATAAATCCTACTCATTCTCCCTCATGGGGAGGGGGATGGAAAGGAACCAATGCAGACTGATATGGACTAAGTACAGCTGGAGGAATCCAAAAGGATGCATGGTTAAAATGAAACCAAAGGAGACCCGTAAACAAGACTTGCAGAAATGAAGAAAGGAAAGAAAGGAGGAACGAGGGAGGGGAGAGGGGAGAGAAAGGGGCAAGAAAAAAAAAATCATTCCACAAAAAAATTACTGCTTTGTAGTAAGAGAAATCCTTGAATCCCCAACACAAACATCCATCCAAGCTTCAGTATTAATAGTAGGCTTACCCCTGAGCATAGACAAAAGCCTCACCAGCTTCAGAGGCCACAACCCACTGAACACCAAGAGCACTCTTCAGTTTGGGAAGAAAAGAAATAAAAGCAAAGATATCTAGGGAGCAGGGTGTAAAAAACTGGGTGATGAAGAGATGGGACTTCCCACTCGACCTGTCAAGAACAGCTATTTCTCTGCTCCAAGATGCGTCTGAGCCCAATCACCCCGATTACCCTATTCCCACTCAAGCCCTACACGAGAGCACACCTACCCTGATTCTCCTGAGAAAACTAACAGACAGAAAATAAGACAGAAATATACTTGGAAGCAGTAGAATTGAACACCTAATTCATTCCCTAATTCTGTCTGGGGAAGAGAATAGTTGAAAATATGGGTCAAAACAATTTTGAAAAGGAAGGGGAAGAAGCGTAACACCAAATAGTTACGCTTACGACATTTTATTCTGCCCCCAGGATTTCTGCAGTACTGCAATCTTATCGCCACCTCTTATGTGACAACTCCATTTATTTGGCAATATCCTGGTTATGGCTTTATAAGACAAGGAAAACATGGTGTCAGACTCTATTATGCCAGCTTCTCTCTGAGTATCGCCGTACTTCCAAGTCAGCAGAATATCAGAGGAGGTTAAGCCAATGATGAACCTTGGCTGAGGTATGAGGGGCATATTAAATGTAAGCAACAATAAAACAATGCCACTTCAAATATTTACCCCAATCTCCAACTCTCAAAATAAGACAAGAAAAAAAAATGTCTGTTTCATAGACAGAAACTTCATGGACTCACTTGAATCTCCCTCTACTACAGGACAGAACATGGGGTATACACCCAAAAGTGACACTCCCTCTCTTGGACAACCATCTTTGTTTCCCAGGAGACAACTAGATCCCTCAAAAAACAATTAAGATAATTAAATACTGTATTTAGCTTGAAGTAGGCTGTCTAACAAATATGCACTTCCAATCCAAACTGGTCCACTCATTGCTAAATATGCCATGCATTTACATTTCAAACTATTTGCAGGACATGTGAATTTGCATGACTCATCACCAAGTAAAACTCAGCATTTCAAAAATAAAGCTCACTTCCCCAGATTAAGCTTTTCTGAAATCCACCAAATCAGCTCATTCTCCTAACATCTCTAATTGTGGGACCATCATATTCCCAGTCACCTAGGCCTGACATCTCCACTCATTCCCAGATAAAATTGGTTGTCCAAACTTTGAATTCAAGTCACCAGTGCTTCTCCCACGACTGTTCTGTAATCTGTTCTTTCTGACTCAGCTGCGGCCCCCACTACTCCTCACCTGGACTGCAGCCTCCCCCTACCTGGCCTCCTGGCAAAGCTGACCAATCCTGAGCACTGTCAGTTGAACCCTCTTCATCTTCGTTCTCCAGTCTACCACAATCACAGAAACCTTGTTTGAAATTTTCCGATAATGATTCCAGATTTAATGAACATCTACGGAGTGTCTACTATAGGACAGGCTTTTTAACACACATTAACCCAATCCTTCTACAGCAATACAGAGTTAGTATGCATATATTTCTTTAAAAAAAAAAAAAGTTACCAGTTCTAGGCTTCCTACAAGTAATCCTGTTAGTAAGTGGCAGAGTCTCAATTAGAAGCCAGATGTTTAAAAATTTCAAATCCAAGGTTAAAAAACCTTAATTTAGAATCAATTTGTTATATCACATAATGCTGACACTGTTAGGGAACCGTTGACTGAAACTGCCTGCCTTGGCCAGGCCCAATGATAACCACTTGCCTGAGTTGTCTCGTAACAGGAGATCCCGATGAAGGATGCAGAGCTGTCATGGAAAACTAACCAGGAGGGGTAGAAAGGAGGAGGCAGGAGAGGATATGTCCTGCTAACCTCCCAGAAACCCTCATGCTGGAACCCATCTTGGCTGAAAGATGTGCGCGCTACCAGGGAGGACCCTGAGGCAGACCAAATATGGGCAAAGCAAGATGATTGGCCAGAGACAGCCCCGAAACTAACCCCACTACCATAAACCCTGAGACTGCAAGCCACATGGCAGAGCAGTCCTCCCGGGTTCCCTTACCCTGCAGCTCTGTGCCCAGGTGCCCCTTCCCAACGTCTTTGCTTTGTGGGCAAAAATAAATAAATAAATAAAATTTCAAATCCAGTTCTCTTTTGACTACAGTGCCATAAACTACAGGTAACAGACTATTAAAGAGGCATTCTACTAGGGAGCTCTCATATACTTCTCTAACCTTATTCTATTAAATGCCTTTCAACCTCCGGCTTTAGTCTAACCAGTCAAGCATGGCAGTCCGCCATCTCAATTCCTCTGGCTGGGCCATTTGTTTGGCACTTATCTTTTACTGCTGCAGATTATTATCTTCCTTTGTGTACATATCTTGTCTTCCTACCCAGATCGTATTCCCTATTGGTCCAAAAAGAGCCACACACTTAGTAGGCACTCAATAAGTATTTATTGGCTAGCTGATTGATTGCACTCTCAGAGTTCCCAGGGGGTTCTGTGGGTGGTTGGATGCAAACAAAGTAATAACTGACTGAGTCATAGAATTTGAGCAAAAAGAGTCCGGAGAGATACGCTAATCCAAAAACCTCCATGTACAGATGAAGACAGACCCAGAGAGAAACCCTGAAAATTGTTAAATGAGTTGTCTAAAGAAACACAGACTGACACCATCACAATGGGCATCTGATAGCCTTCTGATTCTCAGCCTATTTCCCTTTAGTATGCTGCTGTCCTTTTAAAATTCTATAAACTAGGAATAAATATATTGTGCACATGAATTATCCAAGACACTTTTAATACATTAAAAATTTATCAACACATTAAAAATAAACCATCCACATCATATAATAAATTTCATCACTCTAATACTAATAATCCCAGCTAAAATATAAACATTTAATTATAATAATTTGCTTGCCTTCTGGGGATTCAGAGGACTTTTTTTCCTTCTCTATGTTCTAACACAAGGTATAAATGCTGATTGTAGGCATAAGCATGTTGTCTTCACCCCTTTTCTCTGCTCCTCTTTTCTTTGAGAAACTAACAATTTACAGAACAGCAGTGTGAGGTGAAAACCTCCTTCAACTTCTCTCCCTCAGTAATGGTGGAGTGATGAACTGACAGTCTGTAGAGTCCCCTACCCTCACCCTGACTCCTGAATCAAGTCACTGACCTATGAGAGCTCCTGCTACGCAAGCTGACCATAGTCATTCCGTACTTTTGTGCACAATATGGTCTTTACATATGTGTTTGAAAGCCAAATAGTCATGTGTTAAAACACTGGATGTAAGAGGCAATTACCTTCCCCCCTTTCCAAGTGAAGAATAAAAGCTGGTTTAGGAATATCTATGAACATATTAAAGTGTGGAATATGTGAAAGGTAAATTTCTAAAAGTCAAGAAAATATGTATCTATGTTTTTACAAAGATACTACTATATTCACGTACAGGGATTAGAGGTGATTATAACCAACTTTCTAAAAAAAGACATTCACGGTGTGGCAGAGTTAATTCTAAAAAGGAGGGCCTAATTATCACATCTAGTATCAACACTTTAATAGGGAAAAAATCCTCATCTAAGTTGTAAAGAATGAGTGAAGAGACCGAATAACACAATAATAACAGATGAATATGGTAAAACAGAAATGTTAAGAATAAATGTTTATCCAGTTCTTCTTCATCCAACAAAAGAGAGAAGTTACACACAGCATTTATATTTATTCTTCAATAGTGAAAGCCACTTAATGTCTCCCACACTTCCTCTCTCCATAGAGAGCAATTATGAGCTCGTTTCATAAAGAACTCACGGCACAGAGCCGTGATTCAGGGCAGAGGATCTGGGTTCTTACTCCAATGCTCTGGCCGTTTAAACTCTTGCAAAGGAGCTAAGCCTGCACCAGTTTCCGTATCTATAAAATGAGCGCGCAGATCTAAACGCTCTACAAAATACATTCCAGCTCAGATACTTTCTAATGTAATTTTTAAAGGGAGCTAGGATTTACTGATCAATAGTCTTACATATCTTTATATAGCACTAGCTTATAATATTCAAGGCCAACTAGATTACATAACATTTCAATAAGTATTAAACAGATCTTAGGGTTTATACACATTTCTGGTTGTGGTTGGTGGAGCACTGTGGCCACGGGTACAATTTCTTCCAGTCCCTCCACTGGGGGCTGTGAGTGCCCTCTCCTCTCTGCACACACTATGGTGGTAAATGCTGGGAGTCCAGGCTGCTGGGCGAACTTAAGAGGATCCTTCGACTCTTTAATGCCCACCATGTCTTTAAGATTTAATGTATTACCCAAATGCTATGGAATATAAAAAAGAGGAGGGAATGATGAACAAATAAGAAATATACAGTATATTTTCTACCAGTGAAACTAAAGTCCAGAGGGTTCTTTACTGGCTAGTACCTTCTATTTTGGCTAAGAACTTTTATCAACAGCAAGAAACCGACAGACCTCATTAGTAGAAATGTGTTCAAAGAACTGATTCAATAATAGAATCCACACTTAACAGCAATTTATCATGTTTCTTGTATCTCTGAGGCTCCCTAGGTTATGGAGAGCTGGAATCCTACTTCTGCATCTTATCACTGAAAACAGGGAAAAATCGAAGAATCATCTTCACATTTACATGGTTCGCCAAGTACTACTTTGGCTTATCAAGTTTATACCTGAATATGTCAATAAAACAATTATGAGATGTCTGAGTAGTCCTTCTGAGCTTAACAACATACAAAAGACTATAAATTACTAAAGAGTAAGTATTAATAAGAAAAGTGGACCTCAGTATGATAGGAAAAAAAAATCACAAAGACTTCATTCGTTATGATCATGGAGTTTAGAGCTGAAAAGATCTTAGTGTTTTACTCCAATTCCCTCATCTTACAGGTGGCTAACCTGAGACCCAGAGACATAAAATATCACTTAGTGACTGAAGTGAACTAGAACTCAGGTCTCAAGTCATAAAACAGGCTCCCTTCCACCAAGTCAGCCCACCTCCAGTTTCCATATACAGACTAGAAAAGCTATTGATACATGCAGCAACTCAGAGGGACCTCAAAATTACAGATGGAAAACAGCTTAGTGTTTGTCACTGACGGTGGGAGGGGAAAGGCTTAGGAGGGGTAGCGCAAAAGAGATCTTTGCGATGACGGAATAGCTGTCAGTCTTGATTGTGGTGGTGGTTATATGAATCTACACACGTGATAAAATGGCACACACCTATACACACACACTGTTCCAATGCCAAATTTCCTGGCTTTGATACTGTTCTATAATTGTGTAAGACATAACCACTGGCGCACGGGGGGCAGGTAAAGGGTACATGGGATGGACCCTTGTTTGAATCTATAATCACTTCAAAACCAAGTTTTAAAAAGTTTAAAAAAAAATGTCAATAAGAGAGGAAGGCACCAAAGATTCTAAACTCCATTCTCAACTAGAATAATAATTCTCAGCCAGAATAATCCTTTTAAGATTAAAGTCCACAGATCTCGCCATCACTCCTCTGCTCAAAACTCTTCAGTGTCTCCTGTCTCATTCAAAGTCAAAGCCAAATACTTGCAATGGCCCACAAGAACCTATATGGTCTGCTTCCATGCCCCCACCCCGCCCTCCCACCTTCCTGGATTATCTACTGGGAATTAAAAGGCAAGATGTTTGTGACCTAGTATTCAAGGTGCTGTGAACCTTGTAATTAAGCAAGCACAGGGTCCTGAGGAAGGACATACACAGATGCTGAACTGGGGTCTCGGTTTGGCTGGGTCCCAAAGGTAAAGTTTCACTAAGAAGTCAAGAGCTAAAGGGTGAGTGGGAGCTGGCTAGGAAAATCTATGTTCCAGGCACACAGAGCAAACTTACTTCAAGAATGGTGTGTTTTTGCCTTTATTTATTTATTATTTATTTTTATTATTATTATTTTTTAACAGAAATGGATGAGAGCCAGGGAGTATTAAATATAAACATGGAGAGGTAAGCAAGGGTCAGCTCATGGGTTTGTGTTCATCCTAAAGGCTGTGGGATGATTAATGAAGACTTTAAGCAGGAGAACAATCAGATTCGTTTCAGAAAGCAAATTGCAACAGTAGTGTGCAAAATGGATCAGAAGAGATTCAGACTAGAAACAGTAAGGCCAGTAGGAAGACGGACGGCATAAACCAGGCAGTGAGGAGAGAAAGGCTGAAATGAACCTGAGATCTACCTGTAGGTAATCAGGAATGGAGAGACAGGTGATAAAGATGACATTTTGATTTGTGGAATAAAAGGCTAAGTAAAAGGTGGCACCATCAATCAAGATGTGATCATTTGAGTAAAGAAACAGCTTTTCAAGGAGAGACCATGAGCTCCGTTTCAGCCATACTGAGCTTTAGTAACTAAGTGGTGATGTTCATCCAGTCAAAAGCTGGATATATTGGTGGAGAGTCTGGTAGGAAGAATTGGGCTAGAGACACAGATTTCAGGTAAATCAGCAGCATTTACCTGCAAACTGAAGCCAGGGGATGAATGAGACCACCTGGGAGGGTGAGCAGAGGGAAGAAGAGGGTCAAGGATAGAAGCTTAGGAAGCACAAATATTTAAGGAGCACTCAAAGTAGATGGAGGACAAGTATTCAGAGTCGTAGAAGGAAATTCAGTCAAGTATGGTGTACTGAAAAGGAGGAAAATAAAAGTCCAAAAAAGATTGTGATGTTTTAAATACCGCAGAGAGATCAAATAAAAGGATTGAAAAGTGTCCTTGAGGGAAGCACTGGTCTAGGTAGGCTCAGTTTCAATGACGTGGAGTAGCCAAAGCCAGATGGTAAAGAATGCATAGCAAATGGACACAGAATTAAAATTGCTTTTAACTCTTAATTAACTTGGCCAGGAAGAGAAGACAAGAATAGGAAAAGCAGATATGGTAAGGGAAGACTAAAGGGAAATTTTTTAAAATTGTTTTTAAAAGGGGGGCGGGGAGAGCTGATGGCACAAAATCCTCAGGAGACCAAAAGCAACAGAATTCAGGGCGTGTAGGTAGAAAAATTAGTTTGGAAAGAAAGAGGGTGAAATCTTCCAGAGATGGGAAAGGAGGAGGTAAGAAAGCAAGCAGGAGGAAGACAAGTTTGGGGCTGAGAGACTAAGAAATTAAAGGCATTTTCCTGATAAGCCCGTATTTTATCCAGAAAATAGGAGATGAGATTGTCTGCTGAGAGTGAGGGGCGAGAGAACAGGGTAGGGGGCTTAACTGAAGATGGTTGTGAAAATCTAAAATAGCTGTTCGTAGTGAAATAACAGCATGAAGACAGAACTTATGCAAAATTAATCCAGCCGCATTATGCAGGAAGAAATGGAGAGCAGAAAACCTGCAGTTAGAAAAGGCATCTCTTTTTTTTCTTTTTAACATCTTTATTGGAGTATAATTGCTTTACAGTGGTGTGTTATAGTTTCTGCTTTATAACAAAGTGAATCAGCTGTACGTACACATATATCCCCTCCCACCCTCCCTACCCCACCCCTCTAGGTGGTCACAAAGCACCGAGCTGATCTCCCTGTGCTATGCGGCTGCTTCCCACTAGCTAGCTATTTTACAATTGGTAGTGTATATATGTCCATGCCACTCTCTCACTTCGTCCCCTAGAAGGCTAATGAGTTAATATAGATCCGAGTTGTTGAATGGAGCACAGCGATAGCAAGAGACACAGGAAAGGACTGATAAGGGAATTCTTTAACAATAAACAACTAAATCATCACCTAATCACTGAACTGCTTTCTCTCAAGACCCCAAGGGTCACCAAGGCAGGATCAAACATCCTTAATTTCAGCTCCTGGTGGGAACTAAAGCTCTGGATGGCTGGTCCCTGGATGGTTCCTAACTATTAGACTTCCCAGTCCAAAATGGTTGTACTCCTTCTTGAACAAAAACCAACTTACTGACCCATTAAACCTGAATGACCATGCCTGTTTAAAGGACATCTGGAACTACATCCTGTATGAGCGATGATCAACTCTGATTTCAAGCTACACAGTTTGAAAGCCAGTTTTAAAAATCAGCATTATTAGGACATACAAATGGAAATGAGAAGCAGGTATGTGGTAAGTGGGAGGAGGAATAAGCAACGAGAAATACAAAGTTGATCATGATCAGCAAAGAGAGGACAGGTGAAGCTATGAATTAACAAAATACTGAAATCATTTACAGACAAAAAAGAGCAGGATCAAGACGACTCTTAGGCAATATGAAGCCAAAGGGCTTAATTAAACCTTTTTAAAGTATTATATCAAGGCAAGGTGTGGCACTTAGAGCACTTGGCATCTCATCTCTGAAGTTCAATTCTAAAGACTGATGATCAACGATATTTTTGCTATCTGTATGGCATCTTTTCTCTGAAGAAGTGTACGACATAGGTAAATGTGTCTGAAAGCATTACTAAGCTGCTTCCAATATTGATCTTCCCAAATTAACCACATGGAAAGAAACCACCTCAAATTCTTTATGTTATAGAAAGAAGCAAAGAGGTATGGCCAAGAATATATAAACTGTAGAGAATTCAGGAAAACAGCACATGTGCAGATGTGCTCAGAGGGACACACCAATGCAATCACCAGTAGTTTCTCTCTCAATGAAATTCCTGCCTGACTGCTGATCTGGGTGCGAGCTAATTTCCCCCAGGGTAAAAACTGCTGTTGAGAGGCAGAACTCTCTACCATCTGTTACTGAGAATTAGCATAATGACAGATTACCTAATCCCTTACATTTAACAGTTACAGGGGTGCTCTTACAACACCAGTTTGGTCACATCCTCATTCACGTGGCCTATCCCCACCCCATAAAAATTGGTCCTCCCAGCCTGCTGGTGATGAATCTGGTCTGGATTTTACCCCCAATCTTGCCTAAGAGTCCAGGTGCTTTGCCATGAGAAGCTGTGCTAACCCATTTTATTCAGGAATGGGAATGCAGCTGTTATTCCAGATGCATCTGAAAAGAAAGAGAAACTGTCTCCAGGAGACCAGCAAAACTCATGCCAGGCAGTGCCTTCCTTCATAACAAGACCAGGTTGAAAATTTCAACTGAGACAAGGCAAAGGTTAAGTCAGTGCTGATCTGGTGAATGTGACAGAAAGGAGAAAGACATAAGAAATCAAGAAATTAAGTGGAAATCAAGAAAGTAATAAAAGACTGCTGTTTTCCCAGTTCAAGTGTGCGAGATAGCGAGACTTAGGTAGCATTTAAAGAATGAGAATTGGACATCCGGAAAAACAAGGACATGCTTATAGGATCAAATAACCAAGAAGAGATGGATGGCTGCCTGGGGTACCCAATGCAGGAAGAGAACTGTCCTGTCACCGGTGACCGGCAAAGCAACAGTTCAATTAGAAAGAAGTGAAAACACAAGAGATTGTATTGAAAACAGTTTTCAAATACAGCCATTTCCACATAATCCGAGTCTTGGTAAGGGTCAAGAGAAAACATTACAAGAAAATGTACTTGCATTTAATGTGATAACAGGTGTGCTTATTTTTTGGGGGGGGGCGGAGGTGGAGGGGTGTTTCTTCATCATAACTTTCTGGATATAAGTGAAATCAAATATTTATTTATAACATTTATTAATCTAGAAGTATTGTTTTAATTAAAACCCTACCCACTCTTTTTCTCCAACTATGCTCTGCATGAGGGTATTTAACATTAGAATGTACGTTATCGTTAGAGACAATTTTGAGATAGTTCTCTCTCATCCATCTTAAACTTTTTAGACATGCTCTATGCCCTCAGAAATTCTTAAGTCACAAGGATGCATCTTCATAATACTCAGGTGGCTGGGTTTAGTACTTGATCTAGAGGTATCTATTCATATCTCCACAGCATCTAGAAAAGGGGATGCAAACTCATTGCCTCTCTTTATAATTAAAGCATTGGAACACAGCCACGCCCAATTGTTTGCATGTTGTCTGGCGGCCTTAGCATTACAAAGGTAGAGTTGAATAGTTCCAACACAGGCCATATGGCTCTCAAAGCTGAAATATTAGTATCTAGTACTTTATAGAAAAAGTTTGCTTCTCCTGCCTTAGAGCACTGCTTTTTAAAGTGACCTTTAAAAGGTCAATTCCGGGCTTCCCTGGTGGCGCAGTGGTTGAAGATCCGCCTGCCGATGCAGGGGACACAGGTTCGTGCCCCGGTCCGGGAAGATCCCACATGCCGCGGAGCAGCTGGGCCTGTGAGCCATGGCCGCTGGGCCTGCGCATCTGGAACCTGTGCTCCGCAATGCGAGAGGCCACAACAGGGAGAGGCCCGCGTATCACACACACAAAAAAGGGGGGTCAATCCCTATGACACTCAGCTCTCACAATTAGGGGGTCATATTCACTGTAATAATTGCTTCATTCATGTAAAAAAACAAAAAAAACCCCCAAAAAACCAACTGGCTCCTTTTTAATAATGCTGCCATGTGACCTTCATGCAGTCATGGCAGGCTAACTGATGTGCTCCAAATAAACTGAGGAAGCACTTTGTAATAATACAAGAGTCTCTGTGAAGATGCCAAGTATAAGGTGACATCCTTTCCCTTGAGCAGTAATTTTGCGGGGGGAGGAGAAAAGAACCTGGCATCTATTCATGGTACTAACAGTCTGGCCACAAGACTCCATCGTAAATAAACTAGCCCTTCTCTTCCAAAGAGCACTCACAATGCTTCCATTAAGAGTGAGGAAAGCAACAACACGGGCACCTCTGCTTTCAACAGCAGCAGGAGGTAAGGAGAGAAGCTGCAGGGATCTGGACTTGCTGGGCAAGGTTACCTCATGAAGCTGTTGTAAGGAAAAAAGTAAATAAATGACTATACTGAGATTGTGCCAGTACACGGTGAGCGCTGCACCTTTTGGTGTTCGCTCTCGTTGCTCTTCCCATCAGCACCGGCCTAGTCTGGTCACTCTTCCTGGACTCAGACATCTTGTTTATAAAATGAGGGAGGTTGACTAGATCGTCTTGAACCCTAGATAGTCCTACAAAATTCTAGGACTTTACTAGAAGAAAAAAGGTTCAAAGGACAGATGTTAAGGTACGTGTACAAGGGAAGCATCTTTGAGGAAACGTCTGAAAAGGTGAGCCTCGCTTCACAAGTCCAGAGACCTGTCCAGTAGATGAAGCCATCCGTGCAGGCTCCCGCTTCGAACCTGGCTGTCCTGGCAGGAGGGCACCCTGGGCTGATGAAGTTGATGCGTTCCCCTCTTTGGAGGCAGCACGTGGCCTGGGAGAGTGCCCAACCAGCCACAGCCTCTGCATCACATGAGCCGCTGCAGCCGCAAGATTCACGGCTTCCGCAACAGGCCAGTGTTATCCAATATGCATGAAATCAAAGTTTTCATCATTTCCAATGGTCAAAGGCCAGTGGATGTTAAATCCCAGAATACCAGGGTTAACAAAGGAGTCATTAAAAACCTAGCATTAAATCACCGCTGTAGCCAATGGCGAGAGTGATGTCTATAATACATTACAAGGCTGATTAGAAAGAAACAAGTTCCAATTTAGAAATGAATTATCCGATTTTTAAAAAAACTGGTTGGATAGCTATCACAGCAATTTTGTTATCACAGGGGAATGAGAGGGGGTGACATACAAGTTATGTCATGGATGGTAAATTATCATCTCCTAAAATCACAGGGAACAGAAATCAGGGGTGAATAACTTCCTAAAGACATAACGAGGGAGAAGAGAATCCTGTCACTCTGGCCAGATTTTACCTCCTCTGTCTTTTTAGTTTTTATGGGTGGGCAGGGCGGGGGGGTAAGTTCTGAGCTGCAAAGCCGTTATTATTATACTTTGTGCCCTAGAAACAAGTTTACTCTAGAGAAGTTTTAGAACAATCAGTCTGCTTACAGTCCCAGTATCCCTGCCAGACTCTAAATAAACTCATTCTTCAGCTCATGCTTCTTGGAGCTGCCATAAAAAAATATACCTTCCAGAAAAAGATGACTCAGCTATGAAAATGGAAGGTAAACCGTGGAGAGGGCTGGATAGGGAAAGGAGGGGAAATGAGTGCTGACCCTAATGAACTGTCTTCTAATCTACAATGAACACTGTGTTATTGCTGAACATAATCTATCTTATCAAAATGTGAAAATGGTCTAATGATCTAAAGATGAAAAACACAGAACGGGCACAAGTGGGCAAGGTATGACCTACCTATATGTTCCAATTTTCCTGAGTTTCCAGATGGGAAAAACAGCCTCCAGAGACTCCTACTTACTTTTTTATGGATCTATCCTGGGACAGTTCATTTACAATAAAAACACATGCCACCGGAGCTTCCCTGGTGGCGCAGTGGTTGAGAGCCCGCCTGCCGATGCAGGGGACACGGATTTGTGCCCTGGTCTGGGAAGATCCCACATGCCGCAGAGCGGCTGGGCCCGTGAGCCACGGCCGCTGAGCCTGCACGTCCGAAGCCTGTGCTCCGCAACGGAAGAGGCCACAACAGCGAGAGGCCCGCGTACCGCACACACACAAAAAACAAAACAAAAAAAAAACAAAAAAAACCACACATGCCACCAAGTTCTACTCAAGCTCAGGCTGAAAGAATCCCTTTACAGGCAATGATTCTCAACCACACCCTCTCAAACACAAAGCTCAACAATGCAGAACAAGGTATGGAAAATAGTTCCAATTCAAACTATCCAATCCAAAATAGGAATACTTCTAGTTATTGACTATTTCTCCTCTGCCAACCAAACCCACTCTAAAAACAAGACTGAAATCTCCCCCTGAAAACAAGTCTTGCAAGGTTCTCAAAGACCAGGCTCAAACTTTTGTGTGTTATAATCAAGGGCAATATTCAAAATATTCAAATATGTAACATTATAGTACTGGCTAGTTTGTTATACATGTGAATACTAGCTGAACACAAGCCCTGCTTATAAATAGAAAGGTGTGAAGGAAAACAGCCACAGTCATAAATGGGGTTATATCTAGAAGAGCATCAACACAAAACAGCAAATCACTTGAGGATATTAGTCTGGACTAAAGGCTGCCAAATAATTATGCCTCAGTCACCTAAGTACACATTATTAATTTCAGATACATCGGTCTTATCTGATACATCTACAACTTATCTGAGAGTAGAGGAGAATGTTGGCTTTGGAAACTCCTGTTTCCTCTAGCCTTCCTTTCCTAGTGCTTGTTAATACTGGCAGCACATTAGAATCACCATTCAAAATACCCGTTCCAGGCCAATAATACCAGAATCTCTAGGGGTAAAGATCAGTATTTTTAAAACAACAAATATCAGTACCTAGATTTAAAACATGGGGCACCATTATATTTTTAAGAGCCCCAAGTGGTTCTATAATGTAGTTTTGGGGAAAACTGCCTAGACAACTAATATAGGCTTCCTTTCAAGAATTCAAGGGGCCAAGAATGATGAAATGCAACTTCAGGGCCCCAGAATCATAAATGTGTCAAACAATCTATTGTTTGTGGGTAGGGAGCACACCAAACTTTGGAACCGGTTCAGGAACAGCAAATTCATTTCTATTGGCTCTATTTAGGTTGCAGGAAGATAAGCTATCGGCTATGGGAGCCACCAGGGAGAAGATTCCTCATGTTTGTCTCCTCAGAACAGAGCTGCCAGTTGCCATGCTGCATGTTCTAGGCAGCTGTGATGAGAAGAGCCCCCTCCAAAATGTAGGCACCACTTGGGGAGAGGGAGTTCTCTGCCTCTCAGGGGAATAAGGGACAAATAAGCAAACACGTGGCCATTATGACAAAACCAGGCCTACGTACCCAGTTTATTATTAGCCTGACATTAAACACCACTTAAAAACAAAACAAAACCACCCGCCCACACAAACACGCACCCAAGACAGAAAATTACATAATGGCATCTGGAATGATTGGCTCTGACAGTGCAAGGAGAACCAGCCAAATCATAGAGGTCCGGTAAAGACCAAAATGGAGACGCGGTAGCCCTGGAAAGCCTTTTTCAAATCCTCTATGGTTGGACTTCCCTGGTGGTGCAGTGGTTAAGAATCTGCCTGCCAATGCAGGGCACACGGGTTCGAGCCCTGGTCCGGGAAGATCCCACATCATGCGGAGCAACTAAGCCTCTGCACCACAACTACTGAGCCTGCACTCTAGAGCCCGTGAGTCACAATTACTGAGCCCGTGTGCCACAACTACTGAAGCCCACGCGCCTAGAGCCCACGCTCCACAGCAAGAGAAGCCACCGCAATGAGAAGCCCACGCACCGCCCCCACTCACCACAACTAGAGAAAGCCCGCACGCAGCAACGAACACCCAATGCAGCCAAAAATAAAATTTAAAATTTAAAAAATACATGCATTAGAAAATGGTATTAAAAAAAATCCTCTATGGGGCTTCTCTGGTGGCGCAGTGGTTGAGAGTCTGCCTGCCAGTGCAGGGGACGCGGGTTCGTGCCCCGGTCCGGGAAGATCCCACATGCCGCGCAGCCGCTGGGCCCGTGAGCCATGGCTGCTGAGCCTGCGCGTCCAGAGCCTGTGCTCCGCAACGGGAGAGGCCACAACAGTGAGAGGCCTGCATAACGCAAAAAAAAAAAAAAATCCTCTATGGTTTTTGCAGGGGCTGATATACATGGAAAATGCTTTGTCCTTGTTTAGAGGAAGGCATTCAAAAAAATACTCTAGATTCTGGAAGGCCATCATTCTGCTCTGCAAAATACCAAGCCACTGTTACCTGAAAAAATAACTATCTTCTTCTACATAAGTTAGAAGAAAATTGTTTTGGCACAGGTTGCTGCTTAGGGTGGATGCTCAAGAGAAGTTCTCTCAGATGGGTCAGAAAGGAAAAACAGGCCCAGTAAGAATTCTACTAACTGCTCCGTTATGGTTTATGGCCCATAACCCAGCCAGCTGGCACCACGGAAACAGGCAAGTCATGTTTTGTTTCCCAGAATTCATTAGCAACTGGACCAAGCCCAACGTCAGTATGGATAAGGTCTAGAATGTGGGAGCAGCTTTAGACTTCCACCGCATAAACAAAGTATACAACTGCAGTGGGTAAAAGCTCTAGAAATGAGTCTCCACTTATAAAACAAAGTCAAAACAAAAATGTTTCCTGGTAGTCAACGTTTGCCTAAGAATTAGAAGACATAATCTTTTTTAACTGAATGATTCACAGCTCTAGTAGAAGCAACAAATGAACCCAGCAATACAATAAGGGTTTTGCAATTTCCTATTCTCCCCCTTCCCTTGGGGGGAATGTGGGATTATTTTGGTTTCCAACTTTGAAATACAGTAAGCAACTATAGAGCCTCGTTGGTGAACCCTCACTCAACTGGTCTGATCTCCCCATAGCCACAGGCTGTGCTAAGTGACAAATGAAGGAAAACAGTTTCAAAGCCAGGTTTCTGAGAAAGTGGTGACAAGAAAAAATGATTTACACAGGTGCTTCTTACTTTAGAGGAAAAGGTGATTTTGCAGTCAATGTCAAGATGATTTTTGTTTTGGGAGAAGGCGGGATGGTGTAAGAACTGCAATATAATTAATTCCCCTTGTTGCTGACCTGATACGTGATGGCTTATAAATCACAGTTTTAACACAACAGAAGCTCACATTAAGGCAATAGTTTGTTGAATCACAGCTGTCATGTAAACAGATGTATCAGAAAGCCAAAAGGCTCCAGGTAAAACCCACACTGGAAACTTGATAAAAGGCAGTCCCAAGTTTCCTTTGGCCCCTATGAAGCTCATGGCATTAAACATCTCTAAATTCTACGATGCATGCTGACTTCCAAGGTCCAAATATTTGTTAAACCCCTTCATGTTCCACTTGCTGTGAACACAAAGATGGCACAAAACTTCACAAAGGCATCACAGCAGAGAGGGTCAGTCTAAAAGATCCACAAAGGGAATTCCCTGGTGGTCTAGTGGTTAGGACTGTGCACTTTCACTGCCATGGGACCGGGTTCAATCCCTGGTTGGGGAACTAAGATCCCACGACGCGGCAAAGAAGAAAACAAAATTTAGAGAAACTGACTTTCAGTAAGACTTTTAAGATGGGGCAGAGAATAGCAGCATTTCCTAAAACACTTAAGTCAGTAGCCCTCTGCCTTTTAAACACCTAATATATACAGGTAGGAAGTAAATAGGTAGCTAAATATGTATACACAACAAGTATACCCAGGGAGGCTGCTTGCTAGCACACCTCTTGGTTTGAAAGATACTATTCAATAAATTGCTTTTACTAAGGAATAAATATTGTCCCTACTCAATGGTCAGCGTGTGTTAAACTCCTTGAAACATTAAAAATTACTCATGAATATCTAACTTCTTTTACGGGAGTACTTATCAGTCATTACTGTCTTAGGTGAACAGAGTATACCTTCGATGCTTAGAGGAAAAATGATGTGATTCGGTGGCAAGTGAAAAAATGAGAAAAGAGAAATCCAAAACCAAAGTGTCTGCCATGGAACAGTAAGAACAGACTAGTACAACAACATCTAACCATAATCCCATGGGGTGATTTGTTGTTTAACCTTTGAGCAGGTACTACATACTAGGCATTTTCTACATCTTATTCAAGCTCATCTGTGAGGCAGCAACGTTATCAGTAGACGGGCTTGGGCGGGGGGACTGTGAAGAATAAGAGGGTGGAACATAAAAACGTTCAAGAAGAATCATTTTGTGCAAACAAAAAAAAGGAAAAAGTTGAGTGAAAAGAAATGGCCAGCAATGTAGGAGAGGAGACAAAGGACAAAAGAGACCCCTAGGTCTGAAATTAGGCCAATGACCAATTTAGAGGCCAGGCTTAGGACTCATTTAACTACTTGACTATTATGGCTTAGTTACTGTGCTAGACATTTTAAATGCACTGGCACATTTAATCCTCACAACAGCCCTCGGAGTGTAGTATTATCGTATCGAACTCACATAAGAAAAAAACTAAGGCCCAAGATTGCACAGCTATCAAGGCATAGAGACGAGGTTTAATCTCAAGTGTGCTTACCTCCAAAGCCTACTTGAAGAAAATATCCACAGAACCTTCAGATCCAACAATAACTAGCCTTCATCTCAACACTATGACAAACGGTCAAAGTTTTCCTGTTCCTAAATTAAATTCTTAAAAAATAACCAGCACTCAAAAGGCATACCCTTCAAACAACGGTTACGTTAGCATGATTACATAATGGCTGATTCCCCCTATTTTCTAAACTTTTGAAAATGTTACTACAATTTTTATCACTTTAAAATATCACTCAGGGGCTTCCCTGGTGGCGCAGTGGTTGAGAGTCCTCCTGCCGATGCAGGGGACACGGGTTCGTGCCCCGGTCCGGGAGGATCCCACATGCCGCGGAGCGGCTGGGCCCGTGAGCCGTGGCCGCTGAGCCTGCGCGTTCGGAGCCTGTGCTCCGCAACGGGAGAGGCCACAACAGTGAGAGGCCCGCGTGCCAAAAAATAAAAATAAAATAAAAAATAAAATAAAATATCACTCAGTATGAACTGGAGCAAATCCCTGTGAAGTGGCATCACCACTGGGAGATAGAAAAATCTATAAAACTCCATTCCTACTTCCCTTACCACTGTGTACTGTGCTGGCCACAGGAGCTGTAAAGAGAAAGGGGCTGAGATATGGCATTAAAAGACACAATTTGTTGGGGCTTCCCTGGTGGCACAGTGGTTGAGAGTCCGCCTGTCGATGCAGGGGACATGGGTTCGTGCCCCGGTCTGGGAATATCCCACGTGCCGCGGAGCGGCTGGGCCCGTGAGCCATGGCCGCTGGGCCTTCGCGCCTGGAGCCTGTGCTCTGCAGCGGGAGAGGCCACAACAGTGAGAGGACCGCATACCGCAAAATAAAAAAAAAAAAAAAGACACAATTTGTGCTTACTGGTAATCATGTCAAATGTCCCCTCTCCTTATCACATCAATTGTACTCTCCAAAGGAAGAAATAAAGAATGCTTCAGGGAGGTCAGAATGGCAGACTGAAAACTTATGTCCACATGACATTCTTTACAAGGTCCCACTGAAATGACAGAAAAGACAGATATGCACAAGAATAAAGCCCTAAGAGCACTGGAAAATGAGAAAGTGTGTTAACAGCATATCAGAAAGTTTGCACAAATCCTGAAAGACAGAAAATAGATCGGATCAGATGGGTGGCAAATCAGGGGCGCCTCAAGGGCCTTTATTGACACATACAAAGCACACGGTGAGTAGGCTTTGGGAACATCATCTGAGCAATTAATCAGGAACAGCATTCAGAAGAGCAGGGCCGGCCAGCCAGCCTCTTCCCCATCCATCTCTATAATGTCCACAGAGCTGCTAGGAGCAGAGTTTTGACCCCTGGCAAAAGAAAACGGCCCTAACCAGCAAGCACAGGCATTTCTTCCAGCACGTACTTGTTTGCGTGATCCCAAGCAGTTCACATCCCACAAAACCACCAAAACCCCAAAACAAACAGGGTTATACGCAGTCGTCTTAAACCCTATGGAACTTTCTAGCTTAAGCACCAGCAAAAACGACCCTAATAAAAATGGTGCACAATGAAAAATCTCTAGGGTTCGAGTAGCCTTGAACTCTGGGGCTCTGATTCTTTCTCTTCCATCTAGAGAAGGGACTACAGGGCTTTGTTTTCAATAGAGACCATTAAAAAAATTTTTTTTAATTGAAGTATAGTTGATTTACAATGTTGTGCCATCAATAGAGACCATTTTAATCAAAACAGTCTGATGCATAGTGTAGCCTTCTTCATTAATCCACTGTTTTAATTCTGGAAAAAGTGTCTTCACAGCTTTTGTGACCTCACTGACAGGTTGCTACCGGGCTTAACATAGCAAAAAGCATAAAGGTTCTTGAAGTCACTAATGTAGTCATGACTTACATGAAAGGAAATTCCTACTATAGACTCCTCAACTGTACACTTAGATTTTTCTTATTTAAGTCTTTATACCTTGCTAAAGTTCTCCCTTTAAATGTAAGAAGGTTTATCCCTTACTATTTTCAATACTTCAATGTATTTGGGAACATCACTTATAAACCAATACGACTTCTACTTTGTATCAATGTGTCTCCCCAAATTACCAATGTCACACGTGATAATTCACTTCAAAAAAAAAAAAAAAACACGTGTTATAATAGAACAGAGGGCAGGTGATTTTGGTAGATGGATTTTGTGGCCTGAAAGTTAAGCAGAGGCACAGTGTTTAGAGAGAGTAGGCCGAACACATCACAGACCCTCCCCATCCCTGGTCCCCACTCATAGGCCATCCCAGGGAAATGCACTAAGGCTCTCTACCAGGTGATGAAAGCCCCCCATGCCTTGACAGTTTTAGTGGGGTCTGAAATTTGCCTGCTTCCTCTATGTTCCAGGTCCACTTTCAGGCGCCATATCAGGAAGGCTGCGTCTGATACTTCCTGCTCCCTTATGACTTTTTTATGACAGATGTCCTGGAGAAGCAGACACAGAAAACTGCAGAGGAACAACCATGCCAACTCCAACCTGGTCCTTTCTTCATAAATATAGGTCAAGCTTCACAAAATGCTTGAGGACTTATGAAAGAAAAAGAACAAAGTAAAGAGCATTTAGTCATGGGGGAAAGCTGGAAGAAGTGCTTAATTTTTAAATAAGATTCTCAGAGATAGAGAAAATATTATACTCATAGACTAAGAAGAGGATGCTATTAAAATAGAGCACTTAAAGAACAGAAAATTTAAATATGAGTGCTGAGATTAAAAAGTAAAATGGGTTTAATTAATAGACTAGTATGTAAATTTCATGGGGGCACAAATCATTTCTATTTTAGAACTGCCATATATTCCTGGTGCCTAACCCAGTGCTTAGTGCACACCAGGCACTCTCTAAAGACTGGGTATATGAAATAACAAGTAAGTACATGAATGAGTGAGATGAATGAATCAGAGACGGTATGAATGTAAATGAGTCAATATACATGGCTGGCTGGCTAAGCAAGTGGGAAAACAATGAAGACATCTCCTTGAATATAGGACAAAAATGAAGAGGTGGTCTTAAAAATTTGGAAGAAAAGTTAGATATATGAAGATACAATATTACAAAAGATAAAGAAAATAATTCAAGAAGTAACAACAAAAAAATCTCTTTAGTGTTCAGTGTTGAAAAGACAATCGAGTATGAAGCAAAAAGGACATCGAAATATTTTGATAAAATTTCAGAAAACCAACAATTAATGGTAAATTGTAAAAACTCTTCCAGAGCCAGAAAAAAAAGTTACATTTAAAGAAACAGAAATTGGATTTCTCATAAATGTTGTTGAAGCAATAGAACGCAGTGTCTTCAAAGTTTTCAGGAAAATAATTTTGAAGCCAGAATTTTATAATGACACTAATAATCAAGAACATAAGCAAAAAATTTTAGACATTTTCAGAAATTCAGAAACTTTACCACCCAATACATGAGAAAAATCAAGGTTCTTCAACAAGTGAGAGGAAAACCCACAAAAAGAATGACTTGAGATGTAGTGGCAACTGTATATGAAGAAGTGTAAAAAGGAAGAAGGGATATAGACACACACAGACAATTAATTCAACAGTTCTCTGGACATTTAATGGCATGGATTTCTTTTACTGTAGGTCTAATCACACTATCATGTTTTTTGGTCCAACAGTAACACTTACACAATTATAACTGCTAGGGGATGGGGGATAGGTTTAAATATTTAGGAACATCTTGCAAGCAAAGGTTAGAAGACAGGGGCTCCCCTGGTGGCGCAGCGGTTGGGAGTCTGCCTGCTAATGCAGGGGACACGGGTTCGAGCCGTGGTCTGGGAGGATCCCGCATGTTGCAGAGCGACTAGGCCCGTGAGCCACAACTACTGAGCCTGCGCGTCTGGAGCCTGTGCTCCGCAGCAAGAGAGGCCGCGATAGTGAGAGGCCCGCGTACCGCGATGAGGAGTGTCCCCCGCTTGCCACAACTAGAGAGGGCCCTCGCACAGAAACGAAGACCCAACACAGCAAAAATAAATAAATTAATTAATAAACTTCTACCCCCAACATCTTCTTTAAAAAAAAAAATTTTTTTAAAAGGTTAGAAGACAATGACATTGACAGAGGAGAAACTGAATAAATGCTATAAATCTTGATAAAAGCAAAAAAAACTTTTTTAAAAGAATAAGAAAAAAGTGTAAGCATTCTAATTTCCTAATCTTTCAGAGTGGGCAGTACAGAGACACTATATAAAGTTAATCAGAAACAGTAACTGAACATTATAAAGTTTACCATTGGTGAAACAAAAATAATATAAGAAAACTAGGGGCTAAAGGGTAGAAATAATAGTGCAAACACTAAAAAATGAAGAGATACTGTTTAAAGCTAAAAATTTTTAAATTAGTAGTATTAATTTATAGGGTGATAAGGATAACCATCCAAAAAAGTAAGACGCAGTCTCTGTTAGAAGTTAGCATCGGGTCCTCTGCCCGGTGAGGCAGGAGTAAGGTAAGCAGGTCTTTAGGTCCCTAAGAGAACATGGAGCAGGATGGGAACCGCGGTGAACTGTCAGGACTCACAAAGCTTCACCAACACTGAACGACCCAAGAATGGTAATGTGAAGAGGAAAAGGACAAATGGCTTCAGTGGGTCGTCGCTTGAGCATTTCATTTTGTCTACTGACAGGTTAAGTTACTGACTCATCTAAAAATAAAGATGTAAGAGGGATTATCTCTTATTTTTATTTTAACTTGTTTGAGTGGTAGATTCTCTAAAAGTCCCAGGCAAAATCTGAATAGAAAAGAGCCTTTTAAGGTACGGTTTATATAAAGTCACTTGTGTTTCTTAAAGCCAAAATCTCCATAAGCAAGGTTCTGGGGGCAGCAAAGCCAGTGAATACCCTTAAGGACTCTTGACATCTCAGCGACCAGAGTCGAGAAAGTTCCTGAGAATGAAGTGCAGCCGGGAGAGCCTCGGCACAGGGAAAGGCTTAAGACTTTGTTCACGGCTATATTCTCAGTGCCTGGCGCATGGCAGGTGCTCAACAAATATGTGTTGAAGAAACAAACAGATAAACCTATTGTTCTTAGCAGACAAATATAGAAGGAGCAACTGGTCTCCTGTCTGGGCCCAGTCCCTCACTAAGTTACTTTGAGGGCCCACAGGTATCAGAATAGATAGCATTTCTACTTTTTCCGAACAGGGCCTTTAACTTAAGATGATTTTGAACACACTTATCCATATCTCTAAACATTCCAGAATGTTCCTCCCTTAGGATGAGTTCCCCTTATTTGGAGAAAAGCCTCACTTTCTCCCAGGCTCTCCCTGGTATACTTTGTGAAGTTGATAAGGGGGCCTTCCTGAAGATCAGCTCAGTATAGACTGTCACCCAGTACTTGACATTCTACTCAATTGATACTGAGAAAAAAAAAAAAAAATAGAGAAAAGTGAAAGAAAGAACACACATTGCTCAGCAAAGGATTCTGCTGATTTGTAAGAGCCAAGTCCTCCATTATGAAAAGCTTAATTGAACTTCCATATATATGAGGGTAATACAATAATTTGAAAGCATCAGGGCTTTACAAAGAAAAAAAAGGCTCAGCCGCATGAGATTCCCACATATAGACAGCCACAAGACGTTCAAGATCTAACTGAAACTAAGCAGTGTTCCCACCTGAACCCTTTGCCACACCAAGTTCCTTCTTATGGTGCTGTATGGGGCCATTCTCTTAAAATGGTCACTGTGCTAAAGCTAGCAGGAGATAGGTGCAGTTATTTAACCATTCTTTCCGAAGTATTCTAAGCTAAATGCCACAGATGCTTCCAATGTCTTTGGGATGGTGGATAGGCATAAATAATTCTACCACTCAACACAGCAGCCTGTGAGGTTGAGAAAACAACCTATGATGCTCTTTTTAGAGGTGAAGGTTGGTTAGGTGTTTATGATTTAGGAGTTTGGGGGTGAGGGGAGAGGAGGAATGTTTCTTCTGATGTCTTCTTTTCCCTTAAAAGCAGGAAAAGGTTGGAGGGGGAAACCCACTAAAGTAGATGAAGTGTAAACAATAAATCTGTGCAGAAAAGGGGTGGCTACAACCCAGATTTTGCCTCCTGGCCGAGCCATTGACACTAATACTATGTCAGGCACTGAAAGAACAGAACACTAAGACAGAAAATGGGGTTTCAGGAGGTCACGTTCTTCCTATGTTTAGCTTGGAAGTCAGACATTAGTGTGTTTTAAGATTTGATCTGACAGCAAAAGCCTTACAGCTACAGAACTCAAGCCAGAAAAGCTAGGGATGGTATGACACTGCTTCCTACTATGGCTGAGAAAAACTGAATTAGGATTAGAAAAGAATTCTTCTCGAAGAAGGAGAATACCTTAACCTCATGCTCAGTCACTAACAGAAGAGCTGAGGAAGTACGCCTGCAAACTAGAACCAATGAAAATGAAAAAAGGAAAAGAAGTCTGATTCTAGGACTTCCTTGGCGGTCCAGTGGTTAAGACTTTGCCTTCCAATGCAGGGGGTGCGGGTTCGATCCCTGGTCCGGGAGCTAAGATCCCACATGCCTCGCGGCCAAAACACCAGAAAGACATAAAACAGAAGCAATATTGTAACAAGTTCAATAAAGACTTTAAAAACGGCCTGCATCAAAAAAAAAAAAAGTCTGATTCCTTGTAAGTGTAATAGTCTGATTTATATAAAAATAATAAAGACAAACTATCTATGAAGAAGCCAGAGAGCCGCAAAGGAAGTTCATAAAGATGGCATTGCTCCTGCTAGATGATAACCATTACAACAAAGAGTAACTAAGATGTTCCAAGCCCAAGAGATCTGCCACAACATCTCTGGTAGTAAGGACCCCACACAGGCATCAAGGTGGACAGCAGTGGCTTTACATGAATGTGGCGGGGAGCAGAGATTAAAACAATGTTTCAAAAATCACCGTGACAAAACCCCAATCACCTCTCAAAAAACTGACCTTGTGCAGAAATGAGGCATTTCCCAACTGTTCCTACTGCACAGTTTCATCTCTGTATCTCTGTGCCATCTTTCACTTTTCCAAAATGGGCCATGTCTATTGTCTCCAATTATTGTGAAATACTTCACATAATGAGAAGGGGGCAAAACCTTAAATGACACTATCTACTGGAGATGTGACAATTTTCCAGGGATGGGGGACGGGGTGGTGGTAATTATGAGCGTACACGTGTGAGGCTTGACCCCAAGTCATATTTTTAGGTGGCCCTTTATAAATGTGAACAAATTTTTTTAAACACTTTTCTTTGAAAATGTGATATGCAGAAAGACATGGGCAATCAGTTAATAGGTAATATGGGTTTGCCAAACTGCAGCTCAAAAGTAACTGGGGGGCTTCCCTGGTGGCGCAGTGGTTGAGAGTCTGCCTGCCGATGCAGGGGACGCAGGTTCATGCCCGGGTCCAGGAAGATCACACATGCCGCGGAGCGGCTAGGCCCGTGAGCCATGGCTGCTGAGCCTGCGCGTCCGGAGCCTGTGCTCCGCAATGGGAGAGGCCACAACAGTGAGAGGCCTGCGTACAGCCAAAAAAAAAAAAAAAAAAGAGAGAGAGAATTGGGAAGTCCAGCACAAGTAAAGGTCACCCCACAAAACCTGCTCCCCAGGAAGGCTCTGGCAATAACGGTAGAATGAGATTTTAATCACTGAAGCTAATTACATAGAAGACTAAATCACAAGAAGAGTTATATAAGTGTATTAAATACGATAAAAAGTAATTAACAGGAAGTGCCATCTTGATAGCTTCCTGTCACAATCCAGGCCTAAAAGGATCAGCTAATTCCCAACCTGGGAGCCAGAGAATGAGAAACAACTCAAAGTTTGATCTTTTTATTTTTTATTTAAACTGTTTTGATTAACAGGTAACAACTCTTGCCAACTCCATAGTGAAGTTAATCAAGAAAAAAAATTTAATATATTAGAGGAATGATGAACCTCGTTTTCGTTGACTCCCCAGAGGGCAAGAGAGGGGGAGTTGAAGACGGTTCCACCAGAGAGGCCTCCCAAAGACCATGTGACTCGACGCCGACCCATACAGCAAGAGAAAACAACAGGAGGATGAGACGGAACCCTATGGAGGATAGGGATAATTCACACACTTTGGCATGTGAAATGCACTGAAAAATCTGCTTTGAAATAATCCTGAAAGAGGCCATTTCATCTGTCTCTTCCTTCTCTTTCCCCTGGAATGAGCAGTTTGAGAAAAGCTATTTGAGAATCGATCTCTTGAATAACAGGAAAGCCTGTAGACACTATGAAGGCCAGTACGTAGGTATAGGAGCCGACAGGTAATGACAGACATAGTTTAAATTGGGTCATTTAGACATAGTTTAGATAAGATCGTTAATTCTGCAGCATCTCTACAAGCTGAACAAAGCCTAAGGCCTCTCACGAGAGAGGCAATGAATTACTAGAGAAGCTCTCCTAGCAACCTTTCCTTAACTGGCCCGCAAGTTCTACGATCTCCCCAAAACCCAGAGGCTGATACCAGTTAGTGACTGAGGACCACTCTAACACACCTGTGCACTTCTATCCCAATCTGTTTCTGTCCCCAGATTTATACTGGTCATTTTTATTATGTACTTCACTAACTTTTATATCAATTGAAATATGAGTACCAAAAGAAAGTATCTTTATGAAAAATTGTTTTAAAAGGTTTAATAGGGGCCTCCCTGGTGGCGCAGTGGTTGAGAGTCCGCCTGCCGATGCAGGGGATACGGGTTCGTGCCCCGGTCTGGGAGGATCCCATATGCCGCGGAGCGGCTGGGCCCGTGAGCCATGGCCGCTGGGCCTGTGCGTCCGGAGCCTGTGCTCCGCAACGGGAGAGGCCACAACAGTGAGAGGCCCGCGTACAGCAAAAAAAACAAACAAACAAAAAAACAAAAAAAACAAAACAAAAAAAAAAGGTTTAATAAGAGGAATGGCTTTTAAATGGCTGCAAAATGTGCAAAAATCAGAGCAGGAAAACTGTAACAGATGAGGGGGGTGTAAATCACAAAGATCTAGGATTCCATAGTTAGTGTTTTTAAGGCATCATTCCATAGAGAAAGTTATGCAACTCACAGTGGGTCCTTGATGCCCATATATCAAAGATTTGGAGATATAAGTACCTTTTAGTGTTTAAAATGGAATTAAAACATTTGGGATAAAAAAATTAACCCCCCTGCTCTAGCCAATATTTCTAAATAACCATTAAAAGCAGATAGAAGGATTTCGGTATAATTATAAATATAAGCTGAGTATTTTGGACATTATTATTAATACCTCAACTCTCCTACAGTATTATTTGGAATGATTTAAGTAGAGAAAATTCAAGAAAAAATGAAAACAAAATCAAGGCCACGGGAAAACAAAGAGAAGCCACGAGGAAGACTCGAACATCAGAAGCATGCTACCAAGAAGACTTTCTAGAGATGCCCTATCTTTGGCACTGACCTTCCAATAACCAAATAAACAAGGAAAACTATCAGATACAAGTTTTTTTTTGATATTTATCAGATTAAAATAAACCTGTAGCTCAGAAGAAACAGCCGTCCCAGGTAATGAAACATCTAAGTACTCCCAGTTTTATTTCATAAAGGGACACTGTGCAATACAGTAAACAATCACTCACAAATTTATTGAACTCCTACCAACTGCTGAATACTGAGACTACAGCAGGGAATAAACAAGACAAAAATCCCTATCTTCAGGGAACTTACTATCTGGTGAGGTTTGGTCTCAAAAATATTAGTACATCCCCACATTTCTCCCAGTTACCGCCCAGCAGCTTACTCATAAAGTCTAGTTTAGTAGAAACAAATCTATGAGGAAACTCAATGCACCCGGGGTACCCTGCCAAGCCGGTCTAATACGAGGTAAATACCTTGGTAAATAATGCAAGAGTAATACTTACAATCTAATTACAAGAACTAGGAGATAGAAAGGTCAGTGATAACACCCCATAGAACATTTCCAGAATATCTAATTTTAAGCAGTGTAAATTTATTTTGAAAAATACCTCAATGGTAACCAAATAAAAAGAATCCGCTCTAATGGGTCATTAGAAAAACACGAATAGAAACCATCTGCCAAAAATAAAAAGATGTGCATTTTGACAGCAGTGGTGTTGTTTTAACCAGTAAGTAGATAGAAGGAGCAGTTATCAGAGAGGACTCCTTGTTTGTGGCAGCGAAAATCTGAATCTAGGGGAAAACTAACTTTCCAGCTTTCCACAGGAGGAAAGCATGCATCAAGCTCCTAAGAATTGGTGACAAATTGGTAATAATCGTTGTTGCAAGTTATACAGATAGAAGAATGAGCAAAATATTTCTTTCTTCCCCCATTCCAAAAATATTATCTAATTTCTCAAGAACCTGCTTCTAAAAATAACCTGATGCCTGTGATGCTACGAAGGTAATGACATCAAAAGCCTATATTCAGTTCCTCTCGGCAAAAGTGAAGTCTCCGATGGCTGCGTGAACATCAACAACATTAATACCTATAGGAGGGGCAACAGTAGCTAAAAATACCTGTTTCCAAAAGTGACAACGCGAATGAGGGCGGGGTGGGGGCGCGGCGACGGATGGGAGAAGCTCCTGTTTGGCAGGAGAGCTTCTGGAAAGTAAGTTAGCTACCAGATCCTCTTTCTTTCAGAGGCATGCTATAGCTTAGAGAGGGGTGTTTCTCCCAATGGCCTTCACTGTGCTTTCAACAAAACAATCCCTGTTTTGATGAGTAGCCTATCCTTTTCTTCCCCTCCACCATGCCCTCTTTTAAAAGAAAAGAAAAATACCACTTTGGTAACAAACACCATTTAAGATTGTGAAATAGAGAAGGAGACAATTAGCATGTTGGTGTATTTTACGCAGGGTAAGAATTGCTCCTGGGGACTGACTGACTGTTTTAATATTTATTGTGGAAGCACGGCCCAGCAGGCTTCCTACTGCCCCCATCAGATAGCTCCTTGGAAGGCTGTTCCTCAACGGAGCTCCCAAAAGGCTTTCGAATGTAACCAGGGTAAGGCCAGCAGAGTAGAAGAGGGAGACCCTGTCATCTACTGATTACATACATCTATACAAAGAAAAGGTCCAATTAACCTCTCTTCTTTTTCTGGCCTACAATTAAACTAATATGCAGAGAATCTTTCTAATTTTGCACAGTACCTAAGGGCCCGATTGACACTCAGTAAACGGCATTATTAGTAGTAATAATGAGTGTTAAATAGTGCCAAGCACACAGAGCCCAGTAAGTCTTAAATAATGACAATAATGAAAGTATACGATTAACTCATGAGCGATTATGCAGTACTTTGCAAACAAAGTGCTACACAGGCACATAACAATTATAAGCCACTGAGTTAAGAGTAACAGAAAGCAAATCAAGACAAAAGGGAGGAGAGACTTGAACGAGGAGAGAACTCTCAGCTATGGCAGAGTTGCTACCAGCCAGAACACTCACATTCCTCCAGTGGTGACAGTGGCACAGGTACGCTCTGAAAAGGCAGGCACCGTCTCCGTGGCTGGGCTGGCCGGTCTAATGTAGTCCACAGTCACGTTGACCTGAAAATAAAGAATCAAGGTAGACCACTGTAAAGTAATTACACTCCAATAAAGATGTTAAAAAAAAAAAGCATCAAGGTAGTTAAGACTGAGAATTTGCAACACAGCTCACGAGCAGCCCCCTGTGCCAGCACAACTGTAAAAGCTGACCTCACTCACAGTATGACTTTGTGGGTCTAAGATTTTAAAAAACAACTGAAAGAGAGCTGAACCACACATGGGGAGAAAATATCTGCAAAAAGCCATCTCTAATAGAGGTCTGTAATCCAAAATATAAGAAGAACTCTTAAATCCCAACCATAAGAAAATGAAAAACCCAATTTTAAAGTGGGCAAAAGACCTGGATATCTTACCAAGGAAGACATACAGATGACAAGCATATGGAAAAGATGTTCCACACGTGTCACTGGGGAAATGCAAACTGAAACAACTATGAGCTACCACGACACATCTATTAGAATAGCCAAAATCCAAAACACTGACAACAAACGCAGGTGAGGATAGGGAACAAAAGGAATTCTCGTTCACGGTTACTGGGAATACAACACAGCCACTCTGAGAGACGGTTTTGGATAGAACAAACTTTTACCATACATCCCAACAGTGAAAAACTTATGTCCACACAAAAATCTGTACGTGGATGTTTTTGGCAGCTTTATATATAGATGCCAAAACTTGGAAGCAACCAAAGTGCTCTTCAGTAAGTGAATGAATAAACTGTGGTTCATGAACACAACTGAATATTATTCAGCCCTTAAAAAGAAATGAGCTATGCTGTACACCTGAAACTAATATAAGATTGTAAGTCAACTATGCTTCAATAAAAAAAATTCCCTGTGTGTGGGGGGGAAATGAGCTGTCGAGCCACGAAAAGACATGGAGGAATCCGAAATACATATTACTAAGAGAAAGAAGCCAATCGAAAAGCTATATATTGTATGATTCCAACTGTGACGTTCTGGAAAAGGCAAAAATACGAAGACAGTAAAAAAGATCACTGATTGCCAGGGGTTAGCAGGACGAGACAGGATGAATAGATGTGAGGGCAGGATTTTGACAGCAGTGAAACTCTTCTGTATAGAACTATAATGATGGATACATGTCATTACACGTTTGTCAAAATCCATACAATGTAGAACACCCAGAGTGAACCGTAGTGAACTATGGACTCTGGATGATGCTGTGTCCATGTAGGCTCACCAATTATAATAAATGTACCACGCTGGAGTGGGATTGTTGATGGCAGAGGAGGAAGTACGTGGGGGGCAGGGGGGAGAGATATGGGAATTCTCTGTACTTTCTGTTCAATTTTGCTTTGAGCCTAAAAGTTGCTGTGAACCTAAAGGATGACTGATATCAATAGAGAAGGAAAAATGGCTGAACCTTTAAGGCCTTACATAAATTATACTCCACAGAGAAGAGGTTTAGAACACTCCTGGAGGACTCCTAGACATTATGGTAAAGCAGTTCTCTAACCTTTACAGACTCCTTTGAAAATCTGTTCAAAAATATGAATGGGGCTTCCCTGGTGGCGCAGTGGTTGACAGTCTGCCTGCCGATGCAGGGGACACGGGTTCGTGCCCCGGTGTGGGAAGATCCCACACGCCGCGGAGCAACTAGGCCCGTGAGCCATGGCCGCTGAGCCTGCGCGTCTGGAGCCTGTGCTCCGCAACGGGAAAGGCCACAACAGTGAGAGGCCTGCGTACCGCAAAAAAAATAAATACATAATAGATAAAAAATATATATATATATATATGAATGAATGCCTCTACAGAAAAACTGCATGTAGTTTCAGCCTGCCATAAGTTCTCAAGGCCTGTGTTAAGAACTATCAAGAAGAACAAACAAGATGACAGTCACAGAGATGCTTGGGACTGGTTTCACAATACGGGAATCAAAATGATGCAGCTAACTACACCCGATATCAACAGAGTTGGAGTTAGGAAATTGGGGGTGGGGGTGGGGGATGGACTGGACCGGAAGAACCTTTAATACTAGGTTAATCCTAGTATATACTAAACATATGGATATGGACACACAGCGATGCTTTTTCTTTACGAAACCTTTCAAGAGGACCGTGTGTGTGTGTCAAAAGAAAGTTGTAAAAAATAAATAAATAAAAGAAAGTGGTATGTGGTATCCCTTAGCAAACACACAGGGTCTGTATTATAGCATTAAGGCAAATGCTTGGCTTTGGTCATAGCTGAGGTTACATACCTGTACTAAGGAGTCAAGCACCCTGAAGCCATCCCCATGATCTGAAAGTCCAGAATTCCCTTTCCTAACTATGACTTTAGTTCCCACTGGTCAGCTTAGAGACGGCACGTTGTACAAGCATCAAGTTCAGCCACACCGCTGGTGAGCAGCATCAAAATCCTTTCAAACTGCCTGTTGCTCAAAAAACCATTTTAAAAATGAATATGGAAATTTCCAGAAGGACAGCTGCCTCCAAATTCTGACTGTCAGATCACTCACTTGAACGCTCCATCTAATCATGTTTTAAAAGCAACAAGGAGCCACATCAGCGAGAAAAGCCAATTAAGGGCTGAAAGTAAGGTCAATCTTTCTCATGAGAAGTACTATCATCATACAACAACACAGAAAGAAGAAAATATAAAGAGGACTCCTCAGGTCAGATGTCTACACTGACACTACTGCTCAGCCTTACCATCTGTCTAAAGCTAAGGAGATGGATAAATGTGAGGAATGTGAACAGCCCAGGAGCGGGGGTAGGGCTGAAAAACTAGTACCTCCAACAAAGAGGTTTTCATAGTTTCCCTGTAGGCATCTGGCCAGAGTATTACAGGCCAAAGACAGGGCAAGGAATGGGAGGTCTATACACACAGAAGCAAGGCTGACTCAAATCCCTGGGAAGGAAGGAGTCCTCTGCATGTTGTCTGTACTGACCCACCCTGGAACTCTCCTCTGGCAAGGCCTGATAACTAACCTACGGAAGCAGAAGAAGGCCGGGAAAGCACATAGACACCTGTTGAAGTTCTGGCAAAAATCACACAGGAAACCAGTGTTGTACAGGAGCTAAACCTCAAGGGCGCCCGTACCATAGGATGTGAAGTAACTCAGGGCCAAGTTTAAAAAGGGCACAGACACAGGGTATGGTCCAATTTGGGGCATTCGGGGGGCAAGTCAAAAATTTGTGGAGATGTTCACCTATTTTTGTGTTTTCACCCAATCCATCTAGTAACAAACTCAAGCCCTCAATTCCAATACCGGGGAGAAAAATTCATCCCTGCTTAAAAATAAACTCAGTGAATCTCAAGATTACCTTGCACCTGCCAATGACAAGCCTCCTCCTGAGCAGACAGGAGTGGGACAGCAGCTCGTCAGCGCAAGTACATGGCACAGAGTAACATTAGCTCTCTACCCAGAGAGCAGCTATTCATCTGGAAGGCCACCTGAGTAGCGCTGCTGCTGGTGGTGGTGATGGGGGTAATGGTAACAAACAAAAATGAACCCTTAGCATCTCATCTTCCAGGCCAAAAGGTATGCTATCCCCAAACTGTCCTTAAAGAAAATCAATGGGAAGACCCCCCTCCCAAAAATCTTTCATCTTCAATAACCAAAAGAACCAGTACTACATTCTACATTCACCTGCCAATTAGTTTTTTCCTCTATCTAGAGAAAGAACTGCAAGTCAGAGATTAAAGAGCTCATTGGAGAGGTAACATTAAAGAAATTCTCAAATACAAATGAGGCCCTGAGAATAGCCCACAGCCAAGACACGCACCTGCAGACAGCTATGACAAACCAGGAATTAAAGTCAATGTGTAATTAGCATTTATGTCCCTCTCCTGGGGATTCTGAGATCTGTTCTCCTGCCTTGGAGTTTTTCATCTCTAGATACTTATCCCTGACTTGTCAATCACTTTTGGAAAAGAGCAGTTTCAATTAAAACTGCCAAATCTTAGCAAAGCCTTCATCTGAATAGAGGATAACCTGAATTTTGTGCTTGGGGGTAATTACATAAGGAATGGCATGAGTTGAAAAGAAGTAATGGGTTAATGCAAATGTGTCCTTCATTTTTCCAGCAAAGATACTCCTGGAACACTGGGTATGCAGGAATTTACATGTACAGGACACAGGGCAGGGCCTGATCCCTCTTTACAGCAAGGACCACAAGGAGTCCAGGGCTCCCTGCTGGTTCCACCTGTCATTCTCTTACTGAATGAGTCACACATCACATCTTTGAGCCTCACTTTTCTCACGTAGTTCACCTGGTAAATGAGAGCACCAGACTACAACTTTAGAGCATCACTGAACTCTAGAATTCTACAAAATAATTTAGCCCGACATGGTGTGCTATGTAGTGTTTTCTTAGACCGGTGTAATTCCTACCTTACATTTACTACTATGAACTAGTACAGATAGAGTGTAAGCGCCAGGAGAGGGAAAAAACATGCCTTTTATTCATGGAAACTGCCATGATAGGGCCTGTATGGTAGGAGCATACACAGTGAATATTTGTTTCATGAATGGATACGTGTAATCAGGAACCCTTTCAGACATAAAATTCTGGAGGACACTTTTGAAATGAGGTGGTTAGGCATTTTGAGGACCACTTAGTCAAGCTGTTAAGCATTCTGTTTCATATATTAATTTAAAGCATGAAGGAGGGAAGACGTATATTGAAATTGGGATAATGCTTTAGATTAAGAAAAATATAATTTCCTGTATTATCTCTCAAAGAGGTTCTCAAAGAAAAGAAAGGGTAGCAGGTAATCTGATTCCTCCTTGGTGCATCAGATTGTGGAATATTCCTTGAAAACAATTTCAAGGACCCTTCGGAGGAACTAAGATGAGAACTTAAAACCAAATTTGTACCCCAATCTCTTATAAAGTCTGGAAACAGTTTAGTACAACAGAATACACTTGGGCCACACCTAAGGAATTCTGACAATCTAGGGATACTCTTCACGTAACTAATTGTTCACTAGAAAAGTGACAAACCACCAGAGAACTTCACAGACTTTATGATGCTGATGATAATGAAATGACAAAATCTGAATGCTTAAGCATAAAAGATACATAAGATTTCCAGGCCATAGTCTGAGTTTAGGCTGTTACGTGAGGTTATTTTGCATAATTAGTATATAATCCCACCCACTATTCCATGTGGCCAATCATAAATTCACAAAGGGCTGTTCAAAAAAATACCCTGGCTTAAGAAAAAAGCTCTCGTATGGCCCGTCATTCTCATGACAAAAACAGAAAACACATCATCTGGGCAAGTCTGGCTAAGGCAGCCAGGAGACAAAAGTAAGTGGAACAAAATATTTTACGCAGCTTAGATAAGAGCATGGACTCTGGGAGCTGCCAGACTGCAGGCTTTGGTTACCAGCAATTCTACATACGAGCTGTGAGAACTTGGAAAAGTTACCTCACTTCTGTGCTTCCGTTTAACATGGATAACTCTACCTATCACACTGTTAGAAGAAGAAATGCATTAATATACATGAGGCATTTAGAGCAGGGCCTGACTCATAAGAAGCTGTGTCAGTTATTTTTAGACAAACATATGCTGATTTTCTTGGAGGAGAGCCTGGCACAGAGTAGGTGATAAGTATCTGTGAGATAAATACATAAATACACGTATACATACATACATGCATAAATAAGATGCATGTTGACTTTAAATCATTAGGCAGAAACACTCAATTAAATACACTTTTCCCCTTAAGGAGTCACAGCAAACAGGAGTATGTACCTCATACATAAATATGTATTACTTAATAAGTAATATGTATATTACTTACCAATAAATATGTCTTATTTTAAAGAATGATACACTATTTAGTACTTATTTAGACACTTTCCAGATTAATTTTGCAGGTAGGTACTAGTTGGGGAGATTTTACTTACCAAAGATAACTGAAGTAGAGTGTGGGGAATCACCTCAACTAATAGGTTAACTAGAGGAATTTGGGGAGGACACTCCTTGTCTTACAAAATCAGGAAGACAAGGAACAGAGAGCAACCAAGTTTCCATTTGCTGTGGGCATAATAGGACAATACTTAATTTATGCATTCTTGACATTTTACTGCTAACAAGCAACGTAGGTAATCATTCTAAAAATGTGAGATACCTTTTTTTTTTTAATTTGAAACACAGTTCAGTCACCCATTCATCTAGATATAGGATGAGCTTCAAAACAAAATTGCCAAGGAGCCTCTTGGTCCTGCTTCTGGGCACACTGATCTCCCAGCTGAGCCATCTATTCAGACACAAGCTAAACTCTCATAAAAGGATGTCAAACGTACCCTGTGCTGTCTAGGAGGCAACAAGAATAAGAGCCACAGATGAGAGCAACATATGCACATTGACATTTTCTAGCAGCGACATTAAAAAAAAAAACAGATAAAATTACTTTTAATAGTGTTTTTGATTTATCTCAAAATATCCAAAACATTATCATATCAACATATAACCAATATTATTTTTAAAGTATTGGGGTTTTTTTCTTTCTTTCACTGACAAAGTCTTTGAAATCCGGTGTGTGTTGTGCAGGAACAACACATCTCATTCTGGACCAGCAATACTTCAAATGCACAGTAGCCACACAGCTGTGGTGGCGATACTGGACTGTATATGCCCAGACTGTCCATTAAGGGACCAGAGTCTTAAGGGACCAGAGTCTTAGCCTCAATCCTCTATTACATGATCCTACCTTTTGTGGTTATACCCTTCTCTAGTTTCTACGGGGAACTTCTGTTATCTTCTATTTTAAGATTCCTTGTAAATACTCTTAAACCAAATATGAAAAAACATGGTATAAAAATGCTTATCATTCATTTTCTTATTTAAAAAATCTATTATTTAACTAGACTAGAAAGGCAAGCTATTTATGTAATTTTCAGTTCCAGAAAGCAATTTCAGGGGTGAGAATAAATGTGCACACAAAGGGGAAAAAATTCCTCTAATTTATAACTATCGTTGTAAAATATATCTGTTCAATATTTGATGAAGATACTTTTTCAGCGACTTCTCTACCAACTCAATGGTTGGACTTAATCACTGAGTTGCTGACGTAAGTCTAGAATTCTTCACCTTAGTGTTTGAAATGTACTCTAATGGTAACTAGAAACTCACATTAAAGAAATATCTGCTTTTGTAATTATGATTAATGCTTCTGTTGAGTATTGGTATTATTAGAAAGAAAATGAGCATTGGTAGATGTGAACTGTTTATGTTTATGTTCAGCACAATCAAAAGCTGAAATCTGGGCTTCCCCGGTGGCGCAGTGGTTGAGAATCTGCCTGCCAATGCAGGGGACGCAGGTTCGAGCCCTGGTCTAGGAGGATCCCACATGCCGCGGAGCAACTGGGCCCGTGAGCCACAACTACTGAGCCTGCGCGTCTAGAGCCTGTGCTCCGCAACAAGAGAGGCCGCGATAGTGAGGCCCGCGCACCGAGATTAAGAGTGCTTGCCACCACTAGAGAAAGCCCTCGCACAGAAACGAAGACCCAACACAGCCATAAATAAATAAATAAATAAAAAGCTGAAATCTCTGTGTCCCATTAGGACATCGTTTATCTCTGGCATGTCTTAAATTAGAAGAACTTTTACAGATACACTGACAAAAAATTATATATCTACACTGCAAAGAGAAGGAGACAAACCAATGATCCTTTCCTACCTCTCCAAGCCACAGCCTAGATGTATTCGATAACACCCCCTTCAAAATCATTGTAATCAGGTGTTAAGGCTGGCTGTTTATTCACATGTATTTATGTTGCTCTCTCTGATCTACAATCACCCTTCCCACCTCCCCCACCGCAAAGTCAGGACTATTTTGAGCACATTTCATTTTCATCAATGGAATGTTAACCTCTACTGCTTCCCAACCTCCATGAGCACAGAGTCAAGGAGCTTTCTTATTTGATGCATTTCTGACAAAATGAACCCATTACTCCCCACCCCCTTGTCAGATGGGCAAATGTATTTATCTGTTTTGAGAGGAAAGGTAAAATCCAGCTTCATACGGGGCCTATGGAGATGCTAAGAGTCTCTACCTGACATAAGTCATTCATTTAAGTGCACATCACTACTCCCTGATAAACACTCAGTTTGGTAAATATTTAATTAGAAGCATGCACAGGCATGAGATCCACAGGGAAATGTGAAAGCATTTTATATAAAGGGCCATTAGAGCTGGGCAAAGATTTCTAGAAGTAGTGATAACACCCTGACAAAAACATAACATTAAAATGGTTGGAAACATGATGCATAGTTTATGTATGAGGTAGATAACGAGCACATATAAAATCATCAGGGAAATGAAGTTCTGACCACTGAGAATATTTCAAGTAAATCTGATGAGGATCAAAGACAAATAGAAACCACTATGTGCGGGTAACCTTGCAGCTGCAAGCATTTTCATTAATCCTCTTGATTCTTAAGTCCTTATAAACCTACAGATATATCTAAAAAGTGTAACCTGTTTGCATTAGTGCTCCGACCACTACAGTACTCATTATTGCATCGTGTTAAACTGATTATTCATTATCCATGTTAAACTGAAGCACAGGAGTGAGGTAGCTTTTCCAAGTTCTCATAGCTCGTATGTAGAATTGCTGGTAACCAAAGCCTGCAGTCTGGCAGCTCCCAGAGTCCATGCTCTTATCTATGTGTCTGTACCAAAGAATGCCAAAGGCCCCCCAAAACACTACTGGAAACTGTCCCACAGGTTCCCTGCATGTCACTTCTTACTTCTCCTCAGAGCCACCATCTCCACTGCTTTCCTCTGGAGGATGAAGGCTGAGTGTGGGTCATTTTTCTCCTCTATACAAGTGTCAGTCATGGTCATCTGTGTCCAAAGTTTCCCAGGTCAGCAGCAGTCAGGGGAAATTAAATCACTCCACCCAGAGCTCTCCCTGGAGGAGTTCCAGCCACACAAGCAGCACAAATATACGGATACTCATGCCTTTGTGTAGAATACACACAATGTCACCCAGTCTTGAAAATAACAGCTGTAATAAAGCTAAGCTGAGAGGCTCAGGGATATGAAGAAAGGGGATTTGCTTAATGGCATCTAAGAAGTATTACTGGAGGAAAAAGGATGCTTTTTAAGACATGGATAAAAACAAAAAGGTTAAATTACATTTTCTCTTCAAATATGTGCCAGTCTACAAAGGAAAAGGCCACTCAACAAAAGGCCAAACTGGGAAACCAAAGCAATAAAAGTGGGAGCTAAAGTAGTCACCCAGCCAAGAGTTCCAATCAATTCCTATTGCTCCGGGGGTTAGGTATTGCAAAGTCAGTACAGAAAAGCCACCCTGCATTCACTACGTTCAGAGCACACCTATTTCTCCAGCATGCCCGCGAGCTGCCATTTAGAAGTCACTCAGACAAAGGAAATAAATAAACACTCAGGTAAGTTAACTTAAAGGTGAAAGTTAGAATGGTGAATTGGACTAGTAGAAGTGTATCTTGACCTCAAAGGAGAATGATGAAGAAAAAATATAATTCTTAAGGGATACCTGCCAGTGGCACAAAGAAAAATAGCCCAAAGACACAGCCCTTCTGTTGTATAAATTATCCTTGGTTTCGTTACTAAGAAAAGATTCCAAGAGAGTCAGGTGTTAACATCATAGGCCTTTCTTCCTTTAGATATACCTTTCTCTCCCTGTATTTCACACAGAAGATAGAGGCCTACTAAATGAAACGAAGTCCCTTGATCAAAGGCACAGCGTGCCCAGAGCAATAACACCTAAGGTCAATGTCTGAAACTACACACAGACACTGATCAAAGACCATCCTGACTGCATCTGTGTCCACCTCCAAATCCAGGTCTCTTAACAAAAACAGTGTACGTCTATGCACACAGCCAAGTCCCCAGCCCACAAATACGTATTAGGAAATTAGGTGGTTAGCACTGGATTATAAACCTAGGTCAAAGGCACCAATTACAGCCTAAATTCATGAAGCAAATTGTTTCTCAGCAGCTGCATAGCCAAAGAAGCCCTCTCCCAGACTCAAAGTTCTTCCATTTCCATTACGAATATAGAGATACAAAGTAAAGAAATTTCTCTAGTTCTTCAAAAAATTAAAAATAGAATTACCCTAAGATCTAGCAATTCTACTTCTGGATATATTCAATCCAGGGTCTCAGAAATATTTGTACTCCATGTTCACAGCAGCACTACTCACAATAATCAAAAGGTAGAAGAAACCCAAGTGTCCACTGATGAAGAAACAAAATGCGGTAGATACACACAATGGATTTTTTTCAGCCTTAAAAAGGAAGGAAATTCTGGGTTTCCCTGGTGGCGCAGTGGTTGAGAATCTGCCTGCTAATGCAGAGGACACGGGTTCGAGTTCTGATCTGGGAGGATCCCACATGCCGCGGAGCAACTACGCCCGTGAGCCACAACTACTGAGCCTGCACGTCTGGAGCCTGTGCTCCGCAACAAGAGAGGCCGCGATAGTGAGAGGCCCGCGCACCACGATGAAGAGTGGCCCCCGCTTGCCACAACTAGAGAAAGCCCTCGCACAGAAACGAAGACCCAACACAGCAAAAAAAAAATTAATTAATTAATAAACTCCTACCCCCAACATCTTCTTTTAAAAAAAAAGGAAGGAAATTCTGGCATATGCTATGACTTGAATGAGTCTTGAGGATGTCGTGCTAAGTTATATAAGCCAGTCACAAAAAAGAAATACTGTATGATTCCACTTAAATGAGGTACCTAGAGTAGTCAAACTCAAAGAAACAAAGTAGATGGTGGTTGTTAGGAGCTGCTGGGAGGAGGGAACGGGGAGTTGTTTAATGGGTATACTTTCAGTTTTGCAAGGTAGAGACTGATTGCAGGACAATGTGAATATATTTAACACTACTGAACTGTACACTTTAAAATGGTTAAGATGGTAAATTTTATGTAATGTGCATCTTGCCACAATTATGTGTATGTGTGTGTGTATTTTTTAACTTGGGGTAGTCTACCCACGTAAGCCAGGCAGAGGCCAGACAACTGCAGAATCTCCTTGAAGAATTCAAGAGGATACTTCTATCACTTTCCCAAGAAAATAGATGGTTACCCACAGGCAGTAGTGATTAGAAGTCCTGTACCAAAACCCATTAATAAAGGAGTAGAAGTCTCAGTCATGGAGGACAAATCATTCCATCTTTCTCAGGGTATGAAGTATCTATTTTCTTGCTTTCTAAAAAGAGCCAACTGAAGCTGCATGTCTAGGTGCCACAAGTCTAACTAGATGTACCTGCTTTACCATTTCTCAGAGGCAGCCGTAGAATGGGATAGAGTAGCCTACAGCTCACTGACTTCCTATAAAATTGTCACATAATTTTGGAAATCTTGCACTCTGACACGTTCCCTCTCTGAGGAATAGTCCTCCGTGGAGATCTGTCACATGTAGATCTACCCTTCTGGGGAACTTTTTATTGCCTCCCACCATAATTTCCCACCTCTATCTAGTTCTCCAGAGGAATTTAATCACTGTTGTCCATGCTCTTCTCTAATGAACATTCAGTTTTCACATGCTTCTCTAAGTGGCATTTTTACTGTTGGCAGAAACCTAAATTGGTACATCTTTTGCAGTCAAACTGGCAATTGTACTAACATTTAATATGTGGATGTCTTTTGACCCAACAATTCCACTTCTAGGAATTTAGTCTATAGAAACAAAGATGTATGTACAAGCATTCTGTCCTTTGCATTCATGGTAGTTTAACACAAATGCATAATTACAAGTTGTGATCTAACTCTGACACTAGCCCAAGTTCCAAGTTGGCAGTCACCACGGCAATTTTTTCCCTCTATATTACAAGCATGTCTCAACAAATACGCTGTAGCTGTTGAAAACAAGGGAGATCTATATATTCTGCTATGACAACATGTTCAAATTTTAAAAAGCAAAGGCACAATGGCAGCTATAATCTTATTTGGGGGAATTCAGGGACACACATAGAAACAATCTGGTGGAACTTACCCAACACTGTTAGAAGGGCTTACCTTCAAAGGTACTATTATGGGGCACGTTGAACTTTTCTCACCATAAATTTCTAAAATTTTAAAATTACATTTGGAGGAGAAAAAAAATACGATTGAGTTAAAAATATAAACAAGTAGTAGCTGGAATAAAATACACAACACATACTTTTATTTAAAAACAAACAAAAAACTGGCCTCCTCATAACCAGAGACTTCAATGTTGAATATCTATTTCATCAGACTAGTTCCCAGGATGAGGCCAGGGTCACCACTTAGTAGCGTCTGCCAACCAATAAGGATTATGCAGGGCAGGCTATACACTGTTAGGTGGACACTTCCAGGTGTCCAGGGGCGCCCTGTTTCCATAGCAGGTGGGCATCACTATCTGCAAATGGACTGTCAATCTCACTGTGCACTGATAATGATGCTGCCGCCACCACCTGCCTGCCGTATGTTTTCCCTACTTGTCACGTAACGAGGAACTGCATTTTGGCGTGCTGATCACTGACAAGTCTGATACTACTGCTCAATGTTTGTTATAACTAGCTGCAGCGCTTCATATAGCCGAGGCAGCTACATGATGCCTCACAGGATGCAGGACATAAAATATTGCTTTGCCAACGGGCCACTGACTAAGCCCCCCAATTTTTTAAAAATATAAATTTATTTATTTATTTATTTTTGGCTGCATTGGGTCTTCGTTGCTGTGCACAGGCTTCTCATTGTGGTGGTTTCCCTTGTTGCGGAGCACAGGCTCTAGGTGAGCGGGCTTCAGTAGTTGTGGCTTGTGGGCTCTAAAGCGCAGGCTCAGTACATGGGCTAGGTGCATGGGCTTAGTTGCTCTGAGGCAATGTGGGATCTTCCTGCACCAGGGCTCGAACCCATGCCCGGTGCACTGGCAGGCGGATTCTTAACCACTGATCCACCAGGGAAGCCCCCAACATTTTACAGCAGACTACCCTGTTGTTCTTCCTTTACTTCTAAGTCCAAGAGCTGCTAATCGAAGGGCTGTGGCCCATCCCCAATTCATGCCCTGTGATCCTGTTTCCCATTAGTGGAATAAACAAGGAACACAGACTTCCCACTCTGATACTGAATTTGTTTTGTCTCCCTTAATCATCATGGTATAGTCAATAAAGACTGATGACAACGCCTGGGGTTTCCATTTTTAGCTCTAACATAATGCACAGATTAGCCAAAGGTATGACATCATAGGTCAAGAACTGGTGGTGATGGAACACTGTCTCACAGCAGCAGGTAATCTGAAGATAATGAAATACGGTAAACCATGTTTGGTGTACCAATAATCTGCCTCCACAGTCACTGCTCCTATTAGTAGAACTCTAACTCATGCACTCCTGTCTGTTTATATCAGAGAATCTCAAAATATAACGCTTGTTATCCACACCTAATCAACAGACTGGGAACTCATTTCCAAAAAGAAGGAAAGCAGATTTTCAGAGCCTGACATTATCTTTTTAGGTAAAAGAAAGTGAACACACAACTGTGAAATCAATCAAGCATGTGAACCAAACGTTTATCCCATTAATGATGAGAACATAAAGGTAATTATCCAACAGCACTTTCTATGAATTAGCAAATCACTGGACAAGTATATGCTTCCCTTAATGAGGGGACTCATAGCACATTTCAGCTGCCACTCCCATCCCCACTCTCACCCACCACTCAACTCACTGGACAAAATGCCACCCAGCAGTAACATCAACAAAGAAACACCAAGTACTGCTTGTCATTCATTCAGAAGCCATTCCACCAACAGTCAACAACAGTCAAAAGTATACTAATTTAGTAAATTTTAGTATAACCACAATGCTGTGCAACCACCACCATTATAATTTCAGAATACTTTCATCACCCCAAAAGATACCCTTTACCCATTGAGCACTCATTCCCCATCCCCTGGCCACCACCAATCTACTTATTGTCTCTTTCAATTTGCCTGTTTTGGACATTTCCTTTAAATGGAAACCTACAATAAGTGGTCCTTCGTGTCTCACATCTTTCACATGGTATAATGCTTTCAGGTTCATCCAGGTTGTTCCATATGTCAGTACTTAATTTCCTTTTATGGCAGAGTGTACACAGTGTGTGCACATACCATATTGTGTTTATCCATGAAAAGATACGTTTGAGACTGCAGCCACAACAGAAAGTGCATTGAGAACCACTTTAATAAAATCTCATTATAATGATAAAAATAATTTTTTTTTATAACAAGAAAGTACCTTGAGAATCAGTTGAGAGCAGCTGATACCATATGCAGAACAGCCTACTATCATTGACACAACTAACTAAGCCATCGGAGTCAAATCACATAAGGGAAATATTTGAATCTCCCAACCTGTCTGGTTCAGAGAACCTCAAGCAAATCCATATATTTTTTCTTTTTTTTAAAGCCACTCTTTCATAAAGAGGAAGAAGAAATCTTTCAGGGCCTAAGTATTGTGGGATGGTTCAAATAACCAACCAACCAGCCACTTCAGAGGAAAGCAAACTTCTTCCCAACAGGTCATGTGCTCAGGACAAACAGCAGAGGCACTGTGCAGAATGCCAAAAATTATACAGATACCATCTATGGAAATATTCTTCCAAAAGACACAATCCTGTAAGGCTTTAACCCTCCCACTGGCTACAGCTGCTTCCCAGTTTCCTTGCACACACTCACTCACGATGAACCAGACTATAACTCTGGTTTCAAGGATCCTCATATCTTCATTACTTAGCCTGTTTGAATACATCCTTGGTATCCACAGCAGTGCAGAGCTCTGACCTGTCACATGTGCTCATTTCTATGTGATGGTCTGCATACCAGCTGACCCAATTCCTCTCCTGCCTGCACCAATTCCACAGTGGAAAATGAATGATAAATTCTTCCACAGCACAGAAGGAAAGGAATAAACAGAAAGACTCAATGAGCCCTCCTCCATAATTTAGCACGGAAAGATTTTTTTATTCTTCTGCTACTAAAGAAAAGTCTCCATGTCTTTTAGCACATAAGATAATCTCAAAATAGGAAAACTAGTTTACTCATTACATAACTGTTTGAGCTATAAATTTATTAACCTGATCATCAAAAGACCAGATTAAGAATATACTGAGGATATTTAACAACATTCTGCCACTGTAGAATTACCAACAGAAGTTTAGACAACTCTGTGGGAAAGAATTTAAAGCCAAAACTTCTAGCAGCTCTAGAGGGTAACAGAAAAATGCCCAGTGAGTATAAGAAGAATATACTGATACAACCACCTGCATCACACAACAGTACCAACCTCCAAACACTAGAAAATCACCAACTGAGGCTTCCATCTATAGCCGAGTTTATTGCGATCATTGGCCAAGGTCTAAGGAGAGACTTCTTGAACAATCTTAGAAGAATTGTCTGAAGCCCAATCATTTCACTTCATTGAGTACATTTCAGAACTAGTAGGTATAGGAAATGGAAATCGAACTTACTGTATTAGAGAAAGTGTAGGCAAAACTGCTACGAATACATGCTGAATTTCATATATATGAATGAAATCAAACCGAACAGTAACACATATATCAAAAAAAAACAAGAAAATTTCAGGTTAATTAGGTGAAAAAGAAACGATGGGTCCATAATATATTGTCTATTTTCTCTGTAAAAGATAAACCAAGATGCATAGGTATGTTTAAATCAAATGAAATGATGCACTTATAAATAGAACCTGCATAACAAATGGTTGTAATTGATAGAAGGTTATAAATTGAAATATTTAATAAAATGAGCATTTTGTTAGTGACATCTGATAAAATTCCTGTGAGTAAATGTCATGATAAACATAATACAGTAATTAAATCACTAAAATATTCAATGATAAGTGTGGGGTTCAAAAGCCTAGAAAAACATCCCATAGTTAATAGGAAATTATAAGCATGTTAGAGATACCCTGATCTGGAGCAAATGAGGAAAAGAGAGAAGAATTAACTGGCATTGATCTAATAAGCAACTCCCAAACCTGGAAAGAATGAACATAACCAATTTTTAATAATTCCACAACATATCAGCAACCAATTTATCTGTGAGAGCTTTTTTTTTTTTTAAATACACATTTTTGCTTCTCTTGAATATTGTGAGACTATATTTTAGCTGCTTAGAGATGTCTGGGCTGTGGAGCTGGGGGTGTCACATTAATAACATCTTTAACATAACAGTTACTCAGAAAGATTAAATAATCTGTCCGAAAATTATGCAAGACAGGGCTCTTCTGCAATACGGAATGGCAAACTCATACAATTGGGAATAGGGTAGCTTACAAAGACTGAAAATGGAATATATCTCAGTAGTACGTTACTTTTTAATGATTAAGTTAAAATTTTTATTACTATACAAAGATTTTTTTTATTCCAACTCTTAGTTAGCTGCGCTTTTAAGGGATAAAGTAAAATGAATGACTATTTAAAATCAAATGAAAGGAATCACAGTTATTACCTAAGGCAAGCATATACCACTATGTAAGAAAAAGCAGATTCAGAGGAGTTATGTGAATTACCCAAATTTAAACAGCAATTCAATGAAAGAATTGTAACTACTAGAGCCTAAATATCAGAGCAAATAAAATTTGATATTATAAGAACAGTAATCCACAATAAAAAGTCATTTCAGTATATGAAGCCTGTTATATGCCTGGAGAGACTTACAGTCTAAGAGCCCAAGGTCTTCCAAGTCTGAGAAGCTACCCTTTCAGAAGCTACCCTTAAATACAGGATACAATGCAGGTGGCTGAAGGGGTAATCCATGAGAAGCCTGAGACTTCCAACTTTGGTTATTGTCTCTGGTTCTCTCCAAAACTATCCAACTTATTGCTGTATCTCCTGCTGATCTATAAGCAAGCAAATAAAAAATAAAAATACAAAGAAATGATTTTGTTGCTATGTTGCTTTAAAATAACTAAGGGAATAATGGAAGGTTAAAATTAAGCATTAAGAACTAGACTAAATGAAATATATGGAGAAGAATAAAATTAAAGTTTAAAATTAGAATTAAAATCTCAAAAACCAGAAGTATGACTTTTTAAATGGGAGAAAATATATGGGTCTTAAAAGGAGGGAAGCTACTATACTTCTTAAATGACCAAATCCTGTGTAAAAAAGCACTCAACATCAATTAAGACTTATTATACACGAATTATAAATAAATTTTACATAAAAGAAGCTTTTTTGCCCTTAACACTTCTAAACTTTAGATCCTCCCAAATCTAGAAGTCTGATTCTGTATGCTCAGTGAATCTCGTTGATTATACAGTATGGCATGTTTAGCGAAACATAAAATAAAGCCACAGTACCATAGTTCAAAAAATTAAGATGAACACAAATTGGTGAAATAAATTATCATACAATCATAGAATAAAATTACACAGCCATTGTAATTATTACTTTAAGAAATTTCATTTAAGGATGTGAGGAAATGTTCAGGTTATGCTGTCAATTGAAAAAATAAAGACATATAGATTTATTTGTATGTTTATATTTGAATCAGAGAAAATACCTCAAAATGTTAACAGTGCTTTGAATCTTTTAATTTTCCTTTATACTTTCCCAATTTAATATAACAAACATACATTGCTTTTATAATCAGGAAACAAAAACCCACAGAAGGAAACAAAAGATCATCACAGTTAAGGTGTGGTCCAAGGTAACAGGAATCACACTAGTAAAAAGCATAACCAGTGTGTCACTGATAATAGGGGAGACTTGATTCCCTGGCTCCAATTCTCCAGAAGGCTTGGAATCAACTGAAAAATTTTTATTTGGTGCTCGCATGTTCCTACTTCCCTATTTTCAAAAATAACTTACAAATTATAGTAACCGAGTCTAACATTCTAAAAACCAGAGAAAGTATGTGGTGAATACTTAACCTGAGAAGGAAGTCCATGGGGTCACTCCCAAAGAAGAAAGGTCAAGAAAGAGGTCTGTAAAGCTTTCCAAAGTGAAGAACTAAAGAAATAAGATGGTCAACAGTAGCAAGATGACTAGAGGGACTTCCCAGGGGGTCTAGTGGTTAAGACTCCACCTTCCAATGCAGGGGGTGTGGGTTCCATTCCTGGTAGGGGAAACTATGATCCCACATGCTGCGCAGTGCAGCCAAAAAAAAAAAAAAGACTAGAATTACTCAAAATAAAGACACTCCATGGCTCAAGAAGACAAAATACAAATGTCTTTATGCATTCCCATTTGTATCTGTGGAAACTGCATAAGGACCCTTCATCTTTTCCTAGCAGTGCGAATGCTACCTCTACTAGAGTGATGACAAGACCAGCACCATGAAAATGGATGAAGATCAGAATTTACATTCTAGGCTGTATAGCCAAAGTGAATCCTAAACCTAAATTGGTTTAGTCCTTAGAACTGGCAGGTAATTTTGGAGGCCAACAAATGACAATAGTGCTGAGGATGTACCTGGCCTAACTCATTTCAATCAATTTTGGTTAATATGCACTTTATTGTAAAAAGGACACCACTTAGAATCAGTGGAAACTTGAGAGTAACTACGGAGAAATGACAATATAATATGGCACTAACTGAACAATCAGTTTATCTACATCTTTTAATAAAGCCACATCTCTACTTCATTTTGTTCTCAATATACCTCTTATCTAGTACTAGCATAAATCATTAATTGCTATAAGCAATCAAGAATCATCACTCTGTAATACAAAAAATAACAAATCTCTCACCTGAAGTGTCAGTGAAGTACTTTAAACAAAACATGTTACCTATGGGATTAGAAATAAATCCATTTCACAATATTACCTCAAATGTAATCAATCTTTGAATTCGACCTCTTAATAGTAAACCAAGTGGCAATAATATATTGAAATGCTAGATTAATTAATCGAGTGTTCATCTGGGAGTTGAAAAGCAGGACAGTCAACATTTATTTCTAACTGATCATCAAACAGCTGTGCTTGTTGGATAGGTAAGTTCAGGAGACAGAGACTTCAATTTGGGGCTTCAAGCTTGAGACTTTCAGAGAGACTGGGGGTTAAGAAAGAATGCTGGATGGGGCATACTTTGTCCTTTATTTAGCTTACTCTGGGTCACAGTAAATTAAGTTCTCATCATATCTCCTGCCACTTCCCATGGAAATTCTATCAAGATATAAAAAATGTACCTGGAATCTCAGAAAAGAAGCAAACTGGATGTTAAGAGTACTCTCCAAGCTCTCCCTTCCCCAGGTCCACTCCCACTTCCTCTGAGTCAGGCAGATCCAAGTCAGTGTCACTGAGCACTTGGGGATCAAAAAGTTTTTCTTAAAAAGAAGGGCAAACAATAGACTGTCATATTGTTAGATTGGTTTTTTTTTTAAGATGATGCTGGGGGTAGGAGTTTATTAATTAATTTATTTATTTTTGCTGTGTTGGGTCTTCGTTTCTGTGCGAGGGCTTTCTCTAGTTGTGGCAAGCAGGGGCCACTCTTCATCACGGTGTGCGGGCCCCTCACTATCGTGGCCTCTCTTCTTGCGGAGCACAGGCTCCAGACGCGCAGGCTCAGCAGTTGTCGCTCACGGGCCCAGTTGCTCCGCAGCATGTGGGATCTTCCCGGACCAGGGCTCGAACCCATGTCCCCTGAATTAGCAGGCAGATTCTCAACCACTGCACCACCAGGGAAGCCCTAGATTGATTTTAAAGGCAACAGAGGGGGGCTTCCCTGGTGGCACAGTGGCTAAGAATCGCCTGCCAATGCAGGAGACATGGGTTCGAGCCCTGCTCCAGGAATATTTCACATGCCACAAAGCAACTAAGCCCATGCACCACAACTACGGAGTCTGTGCTCTAGAGTTCATGAGCCACAACTACTGAGCCCACGTGTCAAAACTACTGAAGCCCGCGCGCCTAGAGCCAGTGCTCCACAACAAGAGAAGCCACTGCAATGAGAAGCCCATGCACTCACTGCAACCAAGAGTAGTCCCTGCTCGCCACAACTAGAGAAAGCCCGCGCGCAGCAATGAGGACCCAACGCAGCCAAAAATAATAAATAAATAAAATAAATAAATTTAAAAAAAGATAAAGGCAACAGATGCTAAAGAAAATAAAATGATGGCCGTCTTTCTCTCATTCAACCTTATCAGGACACAGAAGACAGCAAGTTCACGTTTTATTTGTCATATTATATACTGCTCCCTGTTCTTAATTTTCCTAAGCCCTGACTCAGTAGTTTGCTATTATCGATTGAGCTCTTACAATATGCTGAGCACTGCACTAAGTGCTTTCCATATATTACCTCATTTAATGCTCATGACAGGACTGAATTACGTAATGCTACCCCAGAGATTCAAACACATGTTTACCTGGATCCAAAAGTCCATGTGCTAAACCACGACAAACAGCCAAAAATAGGATATTGATTATATACTCACTAAATATTAAATGATAGAAGTAGCTCATGTAGAAGTCAATTTAATGACACAGGGAAACCACCATACTGAAGGTTACAAAACACTAAGTACCATGTAACTAATAGCTAAGTTGAAAATTATGCAAATACCCAAATGCATAAAAAGACTGGAATAATATACACTCAAGTATTAACAGATGTTACCCCTGGGTGGTAGTTTCTTTTTGCTTTAACTTTTCTTTCAAAAACATTTCTTTTAGAATGAACAAGTGTTGCTTCTGTCACTGATAAAACAGGCAGTACATGTTATTTATGGCAAAACAGCAAAAACAAAATATACTATCATGAACAAGAACAGAATGGACACTATCCCCAATATTAGCAGATTTCATAATTACATTTTCAAATAGGAAAATTATGGTCACAGAGGAAACTAGGCTGAAAACAGCAACAACTCTTTAGTACTTTTAAGCATGTAAAATGAAATATAAACGCAGAGATACCATTTTTCCTAATACATACGAAATTTTAACTATTTATGATACCAGTATTTGAAGAATACCCCCCAAAAACACATCTGTCTATATAGGCCTAAAAGATTTACAAGGAAATAATACTAGTTGTTTCTGAGAAGGTAAACTCAATTGGTAAAGGACCAGGATAGAAGGGAGCTCTTCAGTTTTATAGCCTTTATCAGCATTTCAGTTTTGAACCAAACGAATGTATTACCTACTCAAATAATTAACATAAAAAATAAGCAAGGACCTTCAAGACGCTAGAGGAGTAAGACATAGAGATCACCTTCTTCCCCACAAATATATCAAAAATACTTCTACAAGTGGAACAACTCCTACAGAACACCTACTGAACGCTGGCAGAAAACCTCAAACTTCCCAAAAGCCGTGTGGTTGAAAGGGTCTTGGTGCTCCGGCCAGGTGTCAGGCCTGTGCCTCTGAGGTGGGAGAGCGGACTTTAGGACACTGGTCCAACAGAGACCTCCCAGCTCCACGTAGTATCAAACGGCAAAAGTTCTCCCAGGGATCTCCATCTCAACACTAAGACCCAGCTCCAGTCAATGACCAGCAAGGTACAGTGCTGGACACCCTATGCCAAACAACCATCAAGACAGGAACACAACCCCACCCATTAGCACAGAGGCTGCCTAAAATCATAAGAAGGTCTAAAACACACCACCAGACGAGGTCCTGCCCATCAGAAAGACAAGATCCCGTCTCATCCACGAGAACACAGGCACCAGTCCCCTCCACCAGGAAGCCTACACAACCCACTGAACCAACCTTACCCACTGGGGGCAGACACCAAAAACAACAGGAACTACGAACCTGCAGCCTATGAAAAGGAGACCCCAAACACAGTAAGTTAAGCAAAATGAGAAGACAAAGAAACACACAGCAGATGAAGGAGCAAGGTAAAGCACTAACAGACCAAATTAAGAGGAAACAGGCAGTCTACCTGAAAAAGAACTCAGAGTAATGAGAGTAAAGATGACCCCAAATCGTGGAAATCGAATAGAAAAAACCCAAGAAATGTTTAAAAAGGACCCAGAAGAACTAAAGAGCAAACAAACAATGATCAAAAACACAATAAATGAAAGTAAAAATTCTCTAGAAGGAATCAATAGCAGAATTAACTGAGGCAGAAGAAAGGATATGTGACCTGGAAGATAAAATAGTGGGAATAACTACTGCAGAGCAGAATAAAGAAAAAAGAATGAAAAGAAATGAGGACAGTCTCAGAGGCCTCTGGGACAACATTAAACACACCAACATTCGAATTACAGGGGTCCCAGAAGAAGAAGAGAAAAAGAAAGGGACTGAGAAAATATTTGAAGAGATTATACTTGAAAACTTCCCTAATATGGGAAAGGAAATAGTTAGTCAAGCCCAGGAAGCACAGAGACTCCCATACAGGATAAATCCAAGGAGAAACAGGCCAAGGCACACATTAATCAAACTATCAAAAATTAAATACAAAGTAAAATTACTAAAAGCAGCAAGGGAAAAGCAACAAATAACACACAAGGGAATCCCCATAAGCTTAACAGCTGATCTTTCAGCAGAAACTCTGCAAGCCAGAAGGGAGTGGCAGGACATATTTAAAGTGATGAAAAGGAAAAACCTAAAACCAAGATTACTCCACCCGGCAAGGATCTCATTCAGATTCAGCGGAGAAATTAAAACCTTTACAGACAAGCAAAAGCTAAGAGAATTCAGCACCACCAAACCAGCTTTACAACAAACGCTAAAGGAACTTCTCTAGGCAGGAAACACAAGAGAAGGAAAACCCCTACAATAACAAACCCAAAACAATTAAGAAAATGGTAATAGGAACATACATATCAATAACTACCTTAAATGTAAATGGATTAAATGCTCCAACCAAAAGACACAGACTGGCTGAATGGATTCAAAAATGAGACCCGTATAAATGCTGTCTACAAGAGACCCACTTCAGACCTAGGGACACAACAGACTGAAAGTGAGGGTGTGGGAAAAGATATTCCATGCAAATGGGAATCAAAAGAAAGCTGGAGTAGCAATACTCATATCAGACAAAATAGACTTTAAAATAAAGACTATTACAAGAGACAAAGAAGGACACTACATAATGATCAAGGGATCCATCCAAGAAGAAGATATAACAATTGTAAATATTTATGCACCCAACATAGAAGCACCTCAATACATAAGGCACATGCTAACAGCCATAAAAGGGGATATCGACAGTAACACAGTAATAGTAGGGGACGTTAACACCCCACTTTCACCAACACACCGATCATCCAAAATGAAAATAAGGAAACACAAGCTTGAAATAATACATCAGACAAGATGGACTTAATTGATATTTATGGGACATTGCACCCAAAAAGAACAGAATACACTTTCTTCTCAAGTGCTCCTGGAATATTCTCCAGGATAGATCACACCTTGGGTCACAAATCAAGCCTTGGTAAAATTAAGAAAACTGAAATCGTATCAAATATCATTTCCAACCACAACGTTATGAGACTAGATATCAATTAAAGGAAAAAAACTGTAAAAAAAAAAAACAAAAAAAAAACACATGAAGGCTAAACAATACACTACTAAATAACCAAGACATCACTGAAGAAACCAAAGAGGAAATCAAAAAACACCTAGAAACAAATGACAATGAAAACACGACGACCCAAAACCTATGGGATGCAGCAAAAGCAGTTCTAAGAGGGAAGTTTATAGCAATACAATCCTACCTCAAGAAACAAGAAAAATGTCAAATACACAACCTAACCTCACACCTAAAGCAATTAGAGAAAGAAGAACAAAAAAAATCCAGGGGCTTCCCTGGTGGCGCAGTGGTTGAGAGTCCACCTGCTGATGCAGGGGACACGGGTTCGTGCCCCAGTCTGGGAAGATCCCACATGTCGCGGAGCGGCTGGGCCCGTGAGCCATGGCCACTGAGCCTGCGCTCTGCAACGGGAGAGGCCACAACAGTGAGAGGCCCGCGTACCACAAAAACAAACCAAAACAAAACAAAAAAACCCAAAGCTAGCAGAAGGAAAGAAATCATAAAAATAAAATGAGAAATAAATGAAAAAGAAATGAAGGACACAATAGCAAAAATCGATAAAACTAAAAGCTGGTTCTTTGAGAAGATAAACAAAATTGATAAACCATTAGCCAGACTCATCAAGAAAAAAAAAAGGAAAAGACTCATATCAACAGAATTAGAAATGAAAAAGAAGTAACAATAGACGCTGCAGAAATACAAAGGATCATGAGAGATTACTACAAGCAACTCTATGCCAATAAAATGGACAACCTGGAAGAAATGGAAAATATAAACAGACCAACCACAAGCACTGAAATTGAGACTGTGATTAAAAATCTTCCAACGAACAGAAGCTCAGGACCACATGGCTTCACAGGCGAATTCTATCAAACATTTAGAAATAGCTAACACCTATCCTTCTCAAACCCTTCCAAAATATAGCAGAGGGAGAGACACTCTCAAACTCATTCTACAAGGCCACCATCACCCTGATACCAAAACCAGACAAAGATGTCACAAAGAAAGAAAACTACAGGCCAATATCACTGATGAACATAGATGCAAAAATCCTCAACAAAATACTAGCAAATAGAATCCAACAGCACATTAAAAGGATCATACACCATGATCAAGTGGGGTTTATTCCAGGAATGCAAGGATTCTTCAATACATGCAAATCAATCAATGTGATACACCATATTAACAAATTGAAGGAGAAAAACCATATGATCACCTCAATAGATGCAGAAAGAGCTTTTGACAAAATTCAACACCCATTTATGATAAAAACCCTCCAGAAAGTAGGCATAGAGGGAACTTACCTCAACATAATAAAGGCCGTATATGACAAACCCACAGCCAACAGTGCTCTCAAGGGAGAAAAGTGGAAACCATTTCCTCTAAAATCAGGAACAAGACAAGGTTGCCCACTCTCACCACTATTATTCTACATAGTTTTGGAAGTCCTAGGCACAGCAATCAAAGAAGAAAAAGAAATAAAAGGAATCCAAATCGGAAAAGAAAGAGTAAAGCTGTCACTGTTTGCAGATGACATGATACTATACACAGAGAATCCTAACGATGCTACCAGAAAACTACTAGAGCTCATCAATGGATTTGGTAAAGTAGCAGGATCCAAAATTAACACACAGAAATCTCTTGCATTCCTATACACTAATATGAAAAATCTGAAACAGAAATTAAGGAAACACTCCCATTTACCACTGCAACATAAAGAATAAAATATCTAGGAATCAACCTACCTAAGGAGACAAAAGACCTGTATGCAGAAAATTATAAGACACCTATGAAAGAAATTAAAGATGATACAAATAGATGGAGAGATATACCATGTTCTTGGATTTGAAGAATCAACGCTGCGAAAATGACTATACTACCCAAAGCAATCTACAAATTCAATGCAATCCCTATCAAACTACCAATGGCATTTTTCACAGAACTAGAACAAAAAATTTCACAATTTCTATGGAAACACAAAAGACCCTGAATAGCCAAAGCAATCTTGAGAAAGAAAAACGGAGCTGGAGGAATCAGTCTCCCTGACTTCAGACTATAGTACAAAGCTACAGTAATCAAGACAGTATGGTACTGGCACAAAAACAGAAAGATCAATGGAACAGGATAGAAAGCCCAGAGATAAACCCACGCACATATGGTCACCTTATCTTTGATAAAGGAGGCAAGAATATACAATGGAGAAAAGACAGCCTCTTCAATAAATGGTGCTGGGAAAACTGGACAGCTACATGTAAAAGAATGAAATTAGAACACTCCTTAACACCATACACAAAAATAAACTCAAAATGGATTAAAGACCTAAATGTAAGGCCAGACACGATAAAACTCTTAGAGGAAAACATAGGCAGAACACTCTATGACATAAATCACAACAATATCCTTTTTGACCCACCTCCTAGAAAAATGGAAATTAAAACAAAAATGAACAAATGGGATCTAATGAAACTCAAAACCTTTTGCACAGCAAAGGGAACCATAAACAGGATGAAAAGACAACCCTCAGAATGGGAGAAAATACTTGAAAACAAAGCAACTGACAAAGGATTAATCTCCAAAGTTTACAAGCAGCTCATGCAGCTCAATATCAAAAAAACAAACAACCCACTCCAAAAATGGGCAGAAGACCTAAATAGACATTTCTCCAAAGAAGATATACAGACTGCCAACAAACACATGAAAGGATGCTCAACATCACTAATCATTAGAGAAATGCACATCAAAACTACAATGAGGTATCACCTCCCACCAGTCAGAATGGCCATCATCAAAAAATCTACAAACAATAAATGCTGGAGAGGGTGTGGAGAAAAGGAAACCCTCTTGCACTGTTGGTGGGAATGTAAATTGGTACAGCCACTATGGAGAACAGTACAGAGGTTCCTTAAAAAACTTAAAATAGAACTACCATACGACCCAGCAATCTCGCTAGTGGGCATATACCGTGAGAAAACTGTAAGTCAAAAAGAGTCAGGTACCACAATGTTCACTGCAGCTCTATTTACAATAGCCAGGATATGGAACCAACCTAAGTGTCCATCAACAAAGAAATGGATAAAGAAGATGTGGCACATATATACAATGGAATATTACTCAGCCATAAAAAGAAACGAAATTGAGTTATTTGTAGTGAGGTGGATGGACCTAGAGTCTGTCATACAGAGTGAAGTAAGTCAGAAGGAGAAAAACAAATACCGTATGCTAACACATATATATGGAATCTAAAAAAAAAAAAAATGGTTCTGAAGAACCTAGGGGCAGGACAGGAATAAAGACGTAGACATAGAGAATGGAGTTGAGGACACGGAGAGGGGGAATGGTAAGCTGGGACGAAGCGAGAGAGTGGCATGGACATATATACACTACCAATTGTAAAATAGATAGCTAGTGGGAAGCAGCTGCATAGCACAGGGAGATTGGCTCGGTGCTTTGTGTCCACCTAGAGGGCTGGGATAGGGAGGGTGGATGGCAGACGTAAGAGGGAGGGGATATGGGGTTATATGTATATGTATAGCTGATTCACTTTGTTATAAAGCAGAAACTAACACAACATTGTAAAGCAATTATACTCCAATAAAGATGTTAAAAAAAAATAAGCAAGCCCCTCAACACACACACACACACACACACACACACACGAGAAAAACTTAAAACAATGTTATTGGTTTCCTAGCAAAGCAAAATATCTAGAAAAAAATACCTAAAAGATAAAAGATATGTTATCTAATTTAAATGTCAGCCTATTTTATACAATAGTTTGTCAAAAATATCCTACGTTTCCATACTGGCTTTCCTGCCAAATGACTTCAAAATGTCTGTTTCAGCGAATGAAACAACAAAAAGGATTTAGTTTCTTGATTTGACTTTGAAAATCTTTAGGAGAAAATAAAAAAAGATGCACTGCTTTATCCATATATGTCCTTTCTAAAAATGACACCTCCATCTATTTCTTTTTTTAAAGTTAAGAACATGTTATATAAAACAACCAAAAAATGTTTCAAATTATATCTTCCTGGCTCTTTAAAAATTAAATTTAAAAATTCTGTAAGGAAAAGTATCTTTGCTCGCCATAGGTACACATCAATGCAAAGAGGAATCTCTGCAAGAAAAGGAAGAAACAAGAACCCCAAAAACATCAACCTGGACACACAGGGGTGGAGGACAGGGATAATGACTTGGAGTCAAGGAAGAAACGATCAAATCCAAATGCCAATTCCAGGAAGGTAGACCATCCAAGGAAAACACACTTCCCACATATTTGGAAGTAGGTCCCAGTGTCATCCAAACAGTTATTCTTTTCTTAGTGAGTACAATGTGCAAGCACGCCACAAGGTCTTGTGCTTGGAGCAGCATCAAACTGACATATTACCAGAGCACCTAGCAAGGACACACACACCCTGGCCCACTGACTACAATCCCTCAGGGAAGGGCAATCCAGACTAAAAGCACTGACCAACAGTTTCTTCCTCACCCATGTTTTCCCTTTTCCAGAAACAAGGGAAGTAACAGTTAAAGCAGGCAGACAATTTAAAATGTATCACAACATCATCTAGCCTGTCAAATTCTGTGTTCATCCGAGACGGCCCAAGGAGAAACCAGAACTGCCAAGCAAACCAAGTGGACCTTGTTCAGAGAGAAGCTGATGCTTTGTCAGCTTTGGTCATGGACCAAGTTCCATGCTGCTGGGAGGACGAATAGAAACAAGAAAAGATGATATTCAGCACATCACTTTTTTTCCTCTTAAGGCCAGAAAGGTCCCAGGGATCCAGGGCAACGGCCAAGTCAGACAGTATGGCAGATGGGGTGTGTGTATTGGAAAATGAGAGCTACTACAGGCTTGGAATTTTGAAGCTGTTCCTGTTGCCGGTCTGAGCACCTTTGAGGAGGGGGATGGTAAATGCAAGGCGGAAGGAGGGGAGGGAAAAGGAAGGAAAACCACCAGAAGGTTAGAGAGACGGAAGGAAAGGAATGGGGAGTATGTGTTGGTACAGGAGGAGATATTAAAGACTATCAATACCACATTCACTCTCTGAAGGGCAAGAGAGACATCATAAATCTACCTAGACTTAGTGATCTTATAACCATTTTCCCTTCGGGAAGCTATGATGAGCGACCACCAAAGCAGAAGCACGGAAGAGCAGCAACACCACTCATCTTTGTCTCTCATCTTCAAAAACTCTCCCATGCTGGGGAGCTCAAACCGCACAGAGCTTTTCTTCCACACAGCTGGCAGCACCACTGGCAATGGGAGAAACTAGTAGAAAATGTGAAAAGGCTCTAGGCTGCCTCAGAGTCAGTCACTGTGACGCATTTGGTTTCCAAAGCCATTATTTCAAAACGTAGTCAACTGATGAGTGATGGAGGGAAACGAAACACCAGCCCCCAAGTGGGAGAAAATCATTTGACAACAGAGGTCCCAGAAAAGGGAGAAGAGAGGTCCTTGCCCCAATGGGAAACTTGCCTGTGACCACAACCACAACAGTTTAAACTTTAAATTTCAGTTGAGAAGACAGAAAAGATACTGTGACCATAACTCAGTAACATAAGTATAGCACGAAAAGAATGAATTCAATCTCCTAGCTTTCTCTTGGGGAGGTAGCAGTCTGGTTGGTAAAAGATAATTAAAGCCACACCATAAAGGTGGTGGAGATTTATCTTCAACACATGCAAACATAACCCTCAAATCTTGTGTTCTGGCTACCACAGGTATCCCCATTCATTGTTATTTAAAATAAATCTTTGGTGTCAAAAGATTAAACTTTCAGAACCGTAAAAGGATCAGGTAGACCAACTCAGCAAAAACAGGGCAAAAACATGTTCACTCCCCTTTTACCGACAAGGAAATTAAGGAAATATAATAAAATAAAAGGAACCATCATCCAAGGTCATGGAGTTAGGTGAACAAGGACTAGATGTACTTCATACTTCAGGTCCCTTGGCTCCAGGAACCCAAGTTTTCCCACCTCCATCCCAGGCAAGGGGAAGCGACCTGCCCTCCCCAGGGTGACTACCAGGAAAACTACACAGTGATTGGTAGATGACCGTTACGTCAGGGAGTCTGGTCAGAGACACCAGGATGACCAGTTGACCCTTTCTGGATTCTTTAAGATCTTACAAAAATAGATTCCTTTGTATTTTACAAATGAAGAAAATAAGGCAGACTGGAAGAAATAAACTCATCCTAAGTGTAAGAATTTGAACATACACAATATTCAGCCGCATATCTTCTAGCCTCTGAGGTCACAGAAATGTCCTACCTCTTCATTGTAATGTGGGCTGACAACTGTAGACAATGCTACAGGTCTGCATTTGAGGTGCTAGTTTCTATTTCCATCCTAGGAACTTACAAGGTTCCATCCTTTGTGCCCTGCCCAAAAGTTATTCCTAATGCAGCTGTCTGCTTCCATGCCCTCCCTAACCTGGCACACCTGGGGAGTCACAGCTGTCAAAATAACGCCCCTTTTACAAATGAAGAAACAGAGACGACAGGAATGCACAGACCATACAGTTAGGGATGCATCTCTCAGCTCTTAAGATTCACTAGGAAAGTTAAGAAGCTTCCCCAGCTCACACCAACAGCCTGTGGCAATATTTCACCAAAACATTCAACCAATTTCTTTTTTTTTTTGCAGTATGTGGGCCTCTCACTGTTGTGGCCTCTCCCGTTGCGGAGCACAGGCTCCGGACGCGCAGGCTCAACAGCCACGGCTCATGGGCCCAGCCGCTCCCCGGCATGTGGGACCTTCCCAGACTGGGGCACGAACCCGTGTCCCCTGCATCGGCAGGCGGACTCTCAACTACTGTGCCACCAGGGAAGCCCCAACCAATTTCTAATCAGGGCTCAGGTCACTCTGCTATTTACTTACCTCCTCTCCTCCTTTCCTTATATTCCCTCCCCCTCCCTCTTTTTTGGATAAAGGGGTGTCAGAGATTTACAGGCTGCAGAAACTGGGCCTCGTGAGGGGAAAATCTGATGCTTAATGGGCCTCTCCTGCCCAGTCCCCCCCGCCCAACCCTCACATCGAAGTCTAGCCTGACAGGCTCTGAGGAGCTGGGCTCAGCAGCAACCCGCCAGGCTAAAAGTTATCCGACACACCGCAGAAATGGCCAAGCGGAGCCAGTTAGGGACTTATTTACTTCCAATATATTTGGACTACTGTTGGAGAAGACGGACATCATGAAGCCCAGGTCCCAGGGAATGGGAACGTCAGGGAGCAGTCAGGGGCCATCAAGCGTCTGTCACTTAGAGGTTTAAAATCACAATGAATGATGCAAGTGAAAAATATTAACTCACTGCCTACTAGTTGGGTAAATCCCTCTGTCAAAAATCATTTTTCAAGAGAACAAATTATAAATGCTGCACATTTTCAAAAAGACAAAGAAACAGCCCCAAAGTTGACCTCCTGCACTAAGGAGTGGCTGCTTGGGCTGCCTCACGAAGAGCCCACAGGGAGGGTGGCCTCGCAGGCATCCAGCACGCTGCCAGTGGGGGAGCAATTAGTTCATAACCATTAACTCATATCCAGAAAAACAAAAACATCCTTATTCTACCTGTTTTTTTTTTTTTTTTTTTTTTTTTTTTGCAGTACGCAGGCCTCTCACTGCTGTGGCCTCTCCCGTTGCGGAGCACAGGCTCCGTCCCCACAGGCTCAGCGGCCATGGCTCACGGGCCCAGCCGCTCTGCGGCATGTGGGATCCTCCCGGACCAGGGCACGAACCCGTGTCCCCCTGCATCGGCAGGCGGACTCTCAACCACTGCGCCACCAGGGAAGCCCTCTACCTGTTTTAAAGGTCTTGGTTTTTATTTGTCAGACAGAGCTATGCCTGAAGTCTCGTTGAAGTGGGGCTCGAGGTCTATATTGTACGAGGAAATTAAAGAAGACAGGTCACAGGAAAACCATCTGTCCAGCTTAGAGCTACGCCATGAGCTTTCTACATCCCTTCTCTATATTCAAAGACTTCCAGTCTTTCTTAAGAACTGCCAGATAGAGGACAAATCCCACCACCTCTGTAAAGGCTTACTGGGGAATCCTAATCTGATTCTTGACATCAGGAGCTGAGAGCTGAAGAAAGGGTCAGACAGGCTCTTTGCCCCATAGAGAGTGAGGGAGGTCAGACCTGGGAACAGATATTCCAGAAATGGGCACAGGGGAGTAATAGGACAGACAGCCTCCGACATTACATGGGGAGCCAGGAATACGGAACCGTGCTAAGATTCTTACAGAAAAAGAAGTGTGAAAGCAAGAAGCTGTGAAAGGGCTTGGCATGTCAACACAAGGGTGAGAAGTTATTTGTGACGTATCATATGGAGGGTAGAGTAGGAAGTAAGACTGGAAATGGAAACATCCCTAAATGACATTATGCTATTTTATATATAACCGGCTTTCCTTTACCTTCATTTAAGGAGTCATATGCTTTTCTGCAGCCATCTGGGTGTCCCCAGAGTCTGTGAGATGACCATGACTGTGCATATAGAAAGCGATTCTGACAGCAACATGAAAGATGGCAGACTAGAAGGAGAACTACTTAAGATGCAGTTGCACTGATTGAGAGATAAGGAGCATACAGACCAGTAGCCATGGGTAATACTGTGAAAAGGAAGACTTGGAAGTGATAACTATGGCAGAATCAGATGAAACTGGGATGCGGAGACTGCTGATATTAAAGTTTGGGATAACAGGTGGGTGGTGACATTATTTAAGACCAACAACAAAGGTAGCCCAGGCAGTTTGTGAGCAGGGAAGAAACTCGTATGGAAGCCAAGAACTACATTTTAGACATAATAGATGACAGCTATCTACTGGCATCTGTATTTGGGTATCTAGTATTCAGCAGCTGGAAACTGATCTTAAGGCAGAGAAAGAAATCAGGGGTGGAAATATTCATATATAAGAGACAGCTGAAGCCATTAAGTGCAAAGGTCACACAGCAGGTGTGACCTCTCGTCTCTGAAAGACAACTATGATCTGTACAATTCACATTAATATTAATCCAATCCTGCCAAGAGACATGTTTCTTATCTCAGTTATTCAAATCTGTTCTTATTCAACTTCACACATTTTGATGTAATCTTATCACAGTTAGACTGTAGGCAACTTGTGACAGAGATGATATTTTATTCTTATTTTTCCTCCAAAAAAGGTATCCAACCACCATGTGCCTTTTCTAAACTATTAGTTCCATGAGAACAGGTGTTTGTAAGGCTCAATCCCCAATGTCTTGAACAAGGTGTGGTATGGAGTAGTTGCTCAAGAAATAGTTCCTGAATGAATAATAAAAATGAGTTTTCTTCCCCAGGCTGCCACTTCCGGCCTTCTCCTAGGGACTGAGTCCTCCAAAAGGATAAACCTACTCAACCTTTGTCTTCAGAAGAGGACCACCTGCTCATCAGCCCAGCCCAGTCACTTTTTGCAGTCAGAAGAGGTGGGAAGGCAAAGTTGCAGAAAAATTTTCCGGTCCAAAATGACCAGATTAAAGACAAACCTGAGATTCCTAGAGTTACAGAAGAACACTCATGCACAGTTCCCCATAGCACACACCCTAAGCAGGCAACATGTTACACATGGTCTTATTAGTCCTAATGTCCTATTCATCAGCCTGAAATGGGATGAGCATGGTTCATCAAAAGCTCCTGCCAGGAATGATTTCTCCCAGGGTGTGTCATATTTCAAAACACTAATGATCAAAGTCCAAGTGATGGAGGCCCCCCCACCCCGTGAGTGTGGCAGCCCTCTTAAGTGGACATCAGCACTCATCCTTCAAGGAAGGGAAACAGGACAGAAGCCCGAGGGTGAGCCTACCAACAACTCTAGAAATGTTGTCTCAAGTATTAATTACTCTATACCAATTGTCAGCTGGTCTGAAGATGGAACAGCATTAAAGCCCAGGAGGAGTAACGACGGAAAGAATAAACACAAATACCGAAAGACAAGACAGTCTTGTACAAAACTGAAAAACGAGAACTCTAGCCAAGAGTCAACTAGCCAGATAGACAAAGAAGCTAACCTGGGCTTCCCTGGTGGCCCAGTGGTTAAGAATCTGCCTGCCAAGGCAGGAGACACGGGTTCGAGAACTGGTCCGGGAAGATCCCACATACCGTGGAGCGACTAAGCCTGTGCGCCACAACTACTGAGCCTGAGAGCCACAACTACGAGCCCGCATGCCACAACTACTGCAGCCCACACGCCCAGAGCCTATGCTCCGCAACAAGAGAAGCCACCTCAAGAAGAAGCCCGCGCACCGCAACGAAGAGTAGCCCCCGCTCGCTGCAACTAGATAGAGTAAGCCTGCATGCAGCAACGAAGACCCAATGCAGCCATAAATAAATAAATAAATAAATAAATTTTTAAAATTAGAAAAAAAAAAAAAAGGAAGCTAACCTACATTTCCGCTGCCTTACTTTCCTAGGGTTGCTGTAACCCAAGCACCACAAACTGGTTGGCTTACAACAGAAATTTACTCTAATGACTTCGGAAGCCTCAAGTCTGACTTCAAGATGTACACAGGGCCGATGCGCCCTCTGAAGGCTCTAGGGAAGAATCCTTCCTTGCCTCTTCCTAGCTACTGGTGGCTCCTGGCCGTCTCCTTGGCGTTCCATGCGGCAGCTGTGTCACTTCAATCTCCATCTCCACTGTCAGGTGTCCTTCCTTCTCTGTCTGTGTCCTACCCTCCTCTAAGGAAGGCACAGGTCTTTGGGTTCAGACCCCACCCTAATCCAGCAGGATCTCATTTTAACCCATTACATCTGTGAAGACCCTATTTCCAGATAAGGTCACATTCTGAGGTTCTAAAAGGACATGAATTCTGAGGGGACACTATTCATCCCGCTACAGCCATCATTATGAAAACACCAGGAAAGACCATCCAAGCCAGCAATCCTCATGGGGTAGAATTGCAGCTCTTTAGGAATACCTGAAAATTTGCCGGAGAAAAGGTAACTGGTAAGTGAAAGCAAAACGGCAGTTCCACATATCAACAAAAGAACTCGATTCAGTAAGAACCAGAAGTTTTGCTCAGATTTTAAACGCATGAAAACAAGGAGCACATAGCCTTTGAGCTCACAACCGCATGGCCTTAATTATGAAGCTGCAGCCCTAAGACACCACTTCAGTCACCCAGTTGAGGAGAATTGGAGGGGGGCTTCCCTGGTGGTGCAGTGGTTGAAAGTCCGCCTGCCAATGCAGGGGGTGCAGGTTCGATCCCTGGTCGGGGAGCTAAGATCCCACATGCCTCCTGGCCAAAAAACCAAAACATAAAAAAAAGAAGCAATATTGTAACAAATTCAATAAAGACTTTATAAATGGTCCACATCAAAAAAGTCTTAAAATAATAAAAAAGAATTGGAGGAATTTCCACCTTAGAACCAAGAGACAATTGTGCATACTACCTTCTTGTACACCCACATGTTGTTCATGCCCTTGGGAAAGAAATACTCAAGCAACCGGAAATATGAGCCTAACTTTCTGGACACAGCAAAAACAGAGGCCACAGAAAGAAACCCTTAAGAGCCTGTGCCTAAAAACTGGACTCACTACTTCTGAATGATGTCTTATTTTGCAAAAACACCAAACCCTTTTTCTTACTAGCAAAGTTATATGTGCTAACCCTATATAGACCCTTGTAAGATGAAACTACCGAATAAAAAAATATTGTGAGAAAAGATAGCAGGAGCTGGGTTTCCTTCCCAACTGAGCACATCTGGACAGTCTCACTTTACTCTCTTCCACACTATAAGATATTCTATACACTATCATTGAGCCTAAGCTCAAAAGAATCTATTTGCTGTAAACCAGGAGGTATAGGAAGTTGGAAGATTTGCAATTCAGCACATTTTATAGGGTTTTTGGCACATAAGGGTTATTTTTAAAGCAGGAAAAAAAGCCTGTTCTCTCCCTACCCCCAAACACAGCTGAGCTGATTCAGCACAAATCTCCCCCTAAAATAAAATCCCAATTTGCAGAGAACAGGCATGGAAAGTTCCAGCCCCAAGGACGGCATTTCAGAATCCTCGCTGAAAAGATCAGGAGTGGGTGGCTTCACCACCCACTGACCAGAGACAAGCTGACCAAAAATCAGTTATAAATGTAAGGGCTTCACCAGAGCCTACGAGCAACTTGGGAGTCCAGGGAAGAGAAGCCTTTAAACAACGTGATGCCCAGTAGTAACCAAAGACAGAAGATCCTGAGGATTCTGGTAGCTAATAAATCACTTCCCACGGGTGAGCATACAGAAGAAATTTCCAGGAATGCAGTTTAAAGTTCTAGTTTCTTCATTTAACTAAGAAAGAGGTCCTTTCCGAAGAAGGCATTAAAATGTACACCATACAAATACCACATTTCGCCAAAGAGCTACATGCTCCGCCCAGCACCCTGATGGTCTCTAAAGCACAGAGGTACTCTGCACAATCTGCAGATACAAAAACCAAAAACCCATCAAGAGGAGCTCGTAAGCGGCAGCAGGGCGAGCGCTACCTTGCTGAGAACAACTCGGCGAGTCTCCAGAAACAGGCCAGGCTACAGTCATTTCTGTTAATCACCTTCACCAGACGAGGGAGCTGATGAGTCAAGCCAAGGGGTCGAGGGCATCTACAATGACCCTTGGTCTCCCGTGCACACTGACACACTCCTGGCCCGTCTAAGTGGGAGAAGTCTTACTTGGAAAAGGCATGGTCAGAGAATACAAGCCATTCGAAATATCACTTGATTTGGTGAATATCTTCAAGCCATTTATTCAAAAAATTTACAGCCACATTGATGGTAACAGCTGGCACTGAGAAAGCAAGGACAAGCAACCTCGCATAAACCTGTTGATTTAAATCACAATGCATTCACAACCTTAGGGCCTGTTTTGATCATTAATGTAAAGGACCTTTCCATAGCGTGAGTGTATCACATTAATATGAAGTGGAAAATGTGGAGATGACAAAGGAAATGTTTACAAAAACCAAACTAAAATACATTAGAGGTAATTAAGAACAAGAATCCCCAGACTGCCAGCTTTGTACTTAACACAGCGGATTAAGTAACACATGGCAAAAGTATTTTTAAGCAAAGGACAGCCCTGTGATATAGCCCGTGAGAAGAGTGAAAGAATCCTCCTCAAAAAAGCTCCATGCCCTTGAAGAGTTCTCACTGGCTGAGTGAAGCGCGGCTTCGGCTGAGGAAGACTACACCGGGTACCTTCAGGGACCAGTCCTCAACCTGTGCTCCTCAACCTGGGCGGGGCCCTGGCCCAAGATAAAAAAGTGACCTGTCCTTCCCCTTCTCCCAGAAGCCTCATCTCTGCCAAGAGATTGAAGAGAAAGGACAACCAAGCTCCACACTTGCTTAGCACAGTTACCTATGACCTCACATTTTCTGCGTAACTGAAGAACATGTAATCTGACACTGGTTTCTCTGAAGAACAATCTGATGAAACATCACTTCACAGGGACATCTCAAAGACTAATGAGATAATGTCTAGAGGGCTGAAGGCAATCAGAGGGCTGATCCATGGTGCTCTTACCACCTGTGCTATCTGTAGACGAGGACGATGCAGCTGAAGAGGATCAACTTCTCATAGCAGGTAGAGTACACGTTATACACAAGAACTGGCATATCCCAAAAAGCACCATGACCCTGGCTATCTACACATGATTCAGTACATACAACAGGAAAGCGGGCCTTTCCAGATGCCTTTTAATTCAAAATCATGATTAAAAGCATAGACATCTGGGGTAAGATACCTAATTCCTATGAGTTTCAGTTTCTATGCCTATGAAAATAGGAATGATACATATATCTTTCAGGGTGGAGGTGAAAATTAAGTAAAGTGAAAACAAAATTCAGTATTTTTCCATCAAGAAACAACTCAATAAATGACAGCTCTACTCTTTAGACTAGAATGAGCATTATATGAAGTGCCTTAAAAAACAGAAGTCTTTAGTTCATGCTACATATTGGAATAGCATGAAAATCACACATAGGTAGCCACCACCAAAGAACAAATGAGCCCTATCTTCCATAGCAAATTTAGACATTCAGAATATTTTATCCCATAGAAACAAGGCTATTAACAGTGGTTGGGTTGCCGGCCTGGTTCATAAAGGCACATTAACCTAGAATAGAGATAATATCATTTACATACAATACCAACCATTCTAGACAGACCAGGTTTACCATGAGTTCAGTTTTGAACCTGCTGGAACTGTAAATCTGGTACACATGGAAATCATTTCCACCCACCCCAAAGAGCCCCACGTCCCCAAAAGTACAACCCTCAAGTAAAATAGGTTTCCAAAAAAGAACAATCTAAAACAATATGAATTAGAAATAATTCCCTAATTCATAGCCCAATAACTTCCCAAATGTCTGCATTTATCAAGAAAATTACCCAATTTTTAGTGCCTAAAGAGTCAACCTAGTTTACGGAACAAATTTTAATGGCATAAAAATCATACAAAGTCAGCCGTTGATTTACAAATGAGCCTCATTCCCCAAATTTACTTATTATATCAACAGAAACAGTGGCAAAACCTTTAGGGAACAGACGAATTGGGGGGTAGAGTTTCTGGAGATAGATGCTCGTCCAGGCTCTCCTCTCTACTGCCAGGGCTGAAGCTTCATCGCTTCTTGCAATTTCATCTCATCCAGCATTTCTGACCCTTCAATTGTCCAAACAAGTTACAACTTTGAACACAATGGTTCCCATGGTGATAGAAATTTTGCAATCAAGGGACAGGAGTTACAGTGATTCATATGTCATTTGTAAATGCTGTATTAAACAGATTAAAAAAATTCCCAGTGAAGATCCCAGCTATTATTACCTTATTCCACTGAGAACAAAATGACTTAGGCACACAGACTCTTGCTTTCCTTGGGCTGACCGTCTCTAAACATTAAGAAAAAAAATGTACACAGAGAAAGAAACTGCTCCTGCTATCAGAAGAGGACCTTAGCTCTGGTTCTCTTAGGACGGCATCTCACCATCTTATACTCACTAAGGATGCCATTCTGGAAAATTAAGGTACATGCTGAAGTTACTAAGGATTCCATGCGTCCACTACACTGGGACCATGAAGAAACCCAGAAGAAATTAGCAAGACAGTTCTCTCCTCCATGCATATTCCTTAGTCATATTTTAGTGAAAGCACAGATGGCAGATGGTAAACAAGGGATGGGGAGGGCATTCTACCAGGCAGTATAGCAATTCAGACAGCTTCTGAAACACTTCCAAGATACGCACATATCCTACCTCTCCCTTAAACCAGATAACACACACACACACACACACAAATATACACTCCAATACAAGCAGATACACATTTTGTGGAAGCTGGAACCAGGTGACACCCAAATCTGCACAAGGGGTTGATGGCAGTCAAAGTAGTCGCGCACTGATTCACATATCTTGACCTCAGACCTGAGAAAGTCAAGCAATGCTAGATTCTAAACGAAAGCAGTATTATTAAACAAAACCAAACCACATAACGCAACAGGCACCTGGAAAAACATGAATGACTAGTATTATCCTGGATTCTCATCCGTGAGAGAGGAAAGGCAAATAATATTACCAGCTCACAAATGCTAAAACCAAGGCTCAGAAAGGTGCCTGGTTACTTTAAGGCATTTAGCTGGAATTAAATCTTGGGAGTGAACCAAAGTGAATTTCCATAACTGAAATGGAGGCCACTGAATCTAACAAAGCACCTTCAATCCCAATGCTCTACAGTCTAGAAACCCCTCCAAACTTCTTATTATAGACTCTCTGGGATGGTCAAATAATAGTCTGGGCAGAGAAGATGATTTTTACCTCCATTATCTTGTTTAAGCTGTGACAGGCTGTACTAATCAGCTTCCGTGCACAGGCACACACAGGCACACATGCTCCCTCTCGGTGCCTCTTAATCACCATGTGCTGCACTGAACAGCTGCAGAGGTCTGAAGGGAATTGGCAGAAATGTGTGATGATGTGCTAGCCACCGCCCCCCCGAGGCAGCCACTGCCCTGTCTGCTCCCAGACTCCAAAGCACACGGGTGTTCGCTGTCGCAACTGATGGGCCCAGAAGACAGGCAAGTGGTTTCAGGTGGTGAGTCAGGAACAGCAGTTTGCATCAGGAATGTTCCAGCCCAGCAGAGCTTAGCTGCATCCTTCTCCCTATGCAGGGATACAGTATTCATCGTTTACACAGTGTCACCGTGGGGGACAAAATTTGGGCTCAGCACAAATAGAATCCAATCAACTCTCATGCAGAGGAACCAGTAAATGAGTTTTCTCCCACCAAGAAGGAGCCTAATTGCTTAAGAATTGCCACCATATCTGACACTGGAGGTCAGTTCTTTTATCCTGAGACAGAGGACTTTACAAAGGCCCAGCAGGCACATAGTGTTTGAGAGCAGAGGCCTGGGCTAACTTTCTAGAACCATTCAGCAGCTGTTACCCTGAGCTGTAATCTCTGCTCCTAGGGACGAAGCACAATCAGGGAAGGGCAATATTCAAACAAACCAGGTGGATGCCAGAATACACACCACACAACTGGCTGTGCACGAAGCAAATATGCGCTGCCACTCCTTTCAGTGTGGTTTTGGATGGATTTCAATAGAAATGAACACGTGCAGGGGGAATTCCTTGCTTGTCTCTATGCCATTGTTTATGAGCCAGTAAATTAGTGATATGGTATCAACTTGGTGAAACAGACAGTCAGACATTCAATCAGACAACAAGAGATCTAGAAACTGAAAGAGGCTTAAAGCCATCATTTGCACTACACTTCATGAATGAATACAGCATTCTGTCGTGTTTTATACAATGACAAATGAGCCTATTCTCTCAAGGAATCTGAGGAGATTAATACTTGTTTTAGGGAATCCAGTTTGGTTTCTCTACCTCAAAATTAGCAATTTCATCTTTTGTCCAGCTTCAAAATCTCTTGCAATAATTTATCATTCTAGTAACTACAGTACTTTGACAAACCTCTCATAACTCCAATCGTTTAAAAACCTGCATGTAGGTAAAGAATGCTAATATGGCTTCAACAGGTTGAGGTCAGACTTAGAACCAAATGGCCTTACCTTTCTGAACCTATAATAAAAGTTGGCCCAAAACATAACATTTCCTGGAAGAATCCCCACCAACGCAAAGTAAGGAGAACACAAATCACAGTCTTTCTCTGAACAGATTTCCCTCAATTACCGCAGGAACTATTCTATTCGTTTCCTCTGTTTACCCAGGACACAAAGAAATGTCCTGGATATGTAGGTTGGGGAGGTCAGGGAAAATCAGTGGAAGATCAGAGGCTCATTATCAGCTTCCGAGAATAGCAAGTTCTGCAGCAGGTCATAGAACATTCTGCTCTAAGAACACAAGGAAATGCCCTCGGAGGGCCTCTGAGCTGCCGCACTACACCAGAAAGTCTCCCAAGGAACCACCAGGAAACCACACCCTCTTTTCCACAAAAGGCAGGCTCCTATTCCAGAAGCCCTCTTCTCCTCAGAAACAGGGGAGTCAGAAAAAAGCAGCCACTTTCTTTCATTAGCAAATCCCACAGCCCTGACTTTTAATGCAAGTGGCTGGAGAGAAGCAGAGAGCTACTCTGCTTTAATGGAAGTGGATGGAGCTCAGGGCAATATGCAATTACTGAGACTGGAATTGAGCCTGGACCCTGGAAAGAACATGCCGTGAGAGCCCTAGAAATCACACTGTGGTCAGGGCCCCAATTTTAAACTTCTCCCAAGGGATGCCACTTCCTGAGACAGAGGCACGCCTCTCTTCATATCAAAGTAATACCGCTTGATTTGGTGGAGGAGAGTCATTTGCTGGTCTCTGGGATTCCATCACAAGAGTCCAGATTAAAACAACCCCTAACCACTTGCAAATTATGTTTCTGCCATCACTTACCTTTTTCCCAATAAGCTTCTTTCGCAGAAATTCCCGGGCTTCAAACATATAGGGAATGTCATAGAGGGGACGCAGTTTCTTGTTCTTATCCTTAAAGCAAAATAAAATACCGCATCAGGCATGGGAAAACAAAGCAAAAACTGACGCATGAACACAGCCAAGAGTGCGAGATAATGACAACACACCTGAAATATGCTCTAGTTCCCAGTATCACAAATACTGAATAATTGCTAGATATATAGTAAACGATTAACAAAGTATTTGGTTGAAATGCTTTACAGGGAACAAGACTATCTTTTTTTCAAATGACAGGCTCAAAAATAAGCAATGGAATGTTTACACAAGTGGAAACAACCTAAATGTTCATCAACAGGGAAAGAGCTATATAAACTGCAGTATAGAAGAAGCTCACTGAGTATTAGGGCCCTTCTAATATTTACAGATATACTATAAATCTCATTCTATACTCTGTAAGCCTTTATTAAGTACCTACCAACTATTAGCCTCAGACAAAGCACTATGTAAATGTATGTTATACTCTTGGACTTAAAATCCTTGTAACCTAACAATAACAGAAGAAATCCTGCAGATATGAAGTAACACAAAGCAGCTCTGAATAAGTGCTAAATTATGTGCTATAGACTAGGGACTAAGTGCTATTAGAATTCAGGGAAGTGGAAAGAAGTAATCAGGAGATGTTTCATTGACAAGGTGGGACTTAACACGAGTTTGCAGGATAGGAAAAAACTAGAAAGAAAATTAGAGTTGGGGGGAAAAAAAGACAAGCAAAAGGAGAGAGGCAGGAATAAACAGTATCTCAGCACACAAATACACAGCCAATCCCTTCATTATTTCTTGGGGCCCAGACTTCCCCGAAAAGAGGGGCTCTGAGCAATATAGCTGAGATGATGAGAGAGGGTCCGGATGAAGGCAACAGAACTGGGAATTGACAGGAACTTAAGAGCTAGGAGAATCTCTTTAAAAAATAAATAAATAGGGCCTCCCTGGTGGCGCAGTGGTTGAGAGTCCGCCTGCCGATGCAGGGGATACGGGTTCGTGCCCCGGTCTGGGAGAATCCCATATGCCGCAGAGCGGCTGGGCCCGTGAGCCATGGCCGCTGAGCCTGTGCGTCCGGAGCCTGTGCTCCGCAACGGGAGAGGCCACAACAGTGAGAGGCCCGCGTACAGCTAAATAAATACATAAATAAATACATAAATAGATAGATAGATAGATAGATAGATAGTGACTGACAAGGGAGTGGATAGAGGGGATAAAAGCAAAGGAACCCGAGAAGTTTGCAGTCAGGGGGAGGACAGCGTACGGAGGACTAGAGCTTGTGCACAAGAAATTGGGACATGTTGGCTAAATTGGTTGGTATGATTAATGTCTCTCCCGCTAGCTCCTAAGTTGCATGAGAACAGAGACCCTGCCCTTTTCTGTTGTCCTTTGTGATCCCAGACCCAAGTATGTAGTACTTCCCTCATAGTATAAACTCAAATACTTGGATGTACTACCACAAAAGAAATATGCAGAATAATATACAAGAGCAAGTATGCTAGAAGGATAGGACTGCATGAACAGATATTGGGGGGGGGGGGAATCAGAAAAAAAAGGAGAAAATTAAGCCATAACCCCTAACCTAGATGCACACCATTGCCTCCCCATCCTGTATGATTAGCCCACCTGGCCTCAACTTTGCTTTGCCATCTTTTACACACCTGACACAACAAGATCTCTATATAATTCATTCTATACTTAAAGTATTCAAATTATGTTTTCTTAAATAGCCAACTATTCTCAAATAAAGAACATTTATCATTTTAATACCCCCATATTTAAGGTAATACTAATGACAATTCTGAGGTCAAGGGCATCGAAATTGAGGTTTCCTCCTAGACCCAAAGCAAGCCTTGGTGTCCAAAACACATCATTTAAACATTTCAATTCACTGATATCACCAAGAATGTGCATAATTATTTGAGTTCGAGCTTCACATTCACCATCCACCTGTCTTCTAATTTCTCTGGCTTAAAAAAAATAATAAATAAAGGCAGCAGCACCATTCTCATGCTCTTCAAAGAACTTAAGGCACCTTTAGAACTGAAGGTGAATCTTTATCCTTTCTCAGAGTTGATGCGTGGGAATCTCCACACTCTGAACAGGAGCAACTGGGATTTCCAAACTCTGATCAAAGTCATGGGGAACCATGATCACTGCCTAATAAGTGAAGTATGGCCCGAAACATGAAAATCTTTAAAGAAATAACACTGAGTTTTCCTTAACAAGGAAAATGGGACAAATAAGAGCCGCCTGGCTAGAGGGAGTGCTGGCTAACATAAGGGCAGATGTATAGGATTATGGATAATTTATAAGCATCCAGGCAGCCAAATGAAAATAGTGGGTCACTACTGAGGAGCCCTAAAATAGAGTTTATGACGACACTAAGGATAGTGTAAGAATGCTTGCTAGACAGAAGATGCTAGGTGCCAGTAATGAACAGGGTTTTTAACAAAGACAAAAATCAATGGTTATCAGAATCAGCCATCAGGAATAAAGAAGTCCCAATGTATTCATATTCCCCTAGCAATACAGGGCAATCTATTCAGAGAGTAGCTGTGTGATTCACTAAGTGAACAACATTTTTTTAAATGAATTGAACGAAATAATTGACATTTCCCTTACACAGCCTTATGATGTGCCACAGAACCTGATATCAGAACCTTACCCTATTTATTCCGAAACAAGGAATGGTAAGAAATAGTTTCAATAGGCATTCAAATGAAGATCATGGGATGAGATACACCTAAATGTGTGAACATGGCAGTGTGAACAAGAAAGATGCTTGACACGACTGGGCCAAGCGAAGATACTCTCAAAAGAAGGAAAGAAAATAAATAGTATACCAAACATTCCAACAAAAAAACAGGGTGACTTGAGTCTGATTATATGTCTCTCAGGAAGCTCGGAAAGAACTAACAGCAGAAAACAAGAAACCACAAGTGAAAACAGAGTCACCTTTTTAATCTAACCCTGAAGGTCTAGTAGCTATTGACATCTGCAAACATCTTACAAGAGAGATATTAGAAGTCCCTAAGAAACCACAAAATAAAAGCAATTCCTCCAAATTACCAGGTACATAAAAGCCTTTGAAACCTCTAAGAGGCAACTGAGGTATGGAATGAATTCTGAGAAAACAAGACTTTAGCTGAATCTTGCCTGCTAAAAAGGACTACCTAGTTTAGATTCTAATCTACATGGAAATACTTTAAAATTAAAAATAGAAAAGAATGCTTGATTTATCTGGTGGGCAGATAATACACAAACCAATATGTGCTGTAATCACTGTTCATCCCGAGAAGTGACATTGTACGTAGGCCCTGTAATGACTCACGTTACAGATAACTTCAATCATCTTTACCTCTCCTTGGTTTCGGAAGGAGGCCCAATCTCAGCATCTAAAAGGCATGCCTGGCTTTTTTTTTTTTTTTTTTTTGAACAGGAGCTTATCATGCCAAAATGAGGTCTCTGGTTAATGCTCATCTGGAGGGAATGGAAGGGACTCCTAATCAAGGTCTATTCTCAACTCCATTTCGGGCCAAATTTAATCTAGCCCATCTAGCAGCCAAAAAACTGTAACCAAAAAATTTACTGGACCCTAGGATCCTGCAGAATTTCTTAAAACAAGGCTGAATAAACACAAACTATGAAAACATTGATGAATGTGGCTTCACTAAAATTTTAAAGAGTTCTTTACTGAAAAAAGCATCATGAACAAACTGACAGGCCAAAGCACAGACTCAGTAGCTGATAAGTGAAACAAGATAAAGACAAGGCAGAACAGGATAAGAGAGAACTGGAGTACTGAGCCACAGCCGTAAACTTCTCAGTGAGGCCTACCCTGATCACGTTACATTTTAGCCAAGACTCAAAGGAAGTATGGGATGTAGTCATCTAGAGACAGGCAGAGAGGACAGCCAATGCAAAAGCCTTGAGTTAGGAGATGACTGGTGGGTTCAAGGAACAGCAGAGACATCACTGTGGCTACAGCTGAGAGGGGAGAACAACAGACAAAGTCACACATCTGACTTAACATCTGAAGGAATTACTTTGGTCACTGTGCTGAGAACAGACACTACAGCAAGGACGAGAGAGAACAAAGGGAGACCAATTAGGAGATTATGGCATTAATCTGGGTGGGAAATGATGTTCGATTACATCAAGGAAGAGCAGTGAAGGGGCAAGAAGTGGTCAGAATCTGGGAATATTCTGAAAGCAGACAGATGAAATGTGAGATGAGAAAAAAGGGAGAAATCAAGCATGACTCCAAGGTTTTTTTTTTATCTGAGCAAATGGAATAATAGGTGGGGTCATCACCTGAGATGAGGAAGACCACAGGTAGAGGGAGGTGGGTGAGATCAGGAGTTTGGTTACACGCCTGCTAAACTCTCAAGTAGAGGTTTTGAGTAGGCAAGTGTGGAGTTTGGAAAAAAGCTCTGAGCTGGTAATTTACATTTGGGAGTGGTTGGCATATAGGTGGTATTTAAACCTACGAGATTGAAAAGGACAGAGCACTGAGGCATTGTAACATTGAAAGGTAAGGAATAAGAGAAGGAATGTATAAAAGGAGACTGAGAAGGAGCAATCAGTGATCTCAGCAGGAGGAAACAACCAACGTTATGTCCTGGAAGCCAAGGAAAGAAAGTGAATTGAGGAGGGAAAGACCAACTGTGTCCAATGCACAAGGCAAGGCAAATGAGCTGAGGACTAAGATCCGCTTGTTGGATCAAGCTAAGTGTGGGTCGTCCGTCACTTGGCAAGATTAATTTTGGTGGAGCAGTAGGGGCAAGAGCCTGACTGGAACTAGGAATGGGAAGAGAAGAAGCGGAGAAAGTGAGTACATACGATACTTCAGAAAGTTCTGCTACAAAATACAAAGAGATTATGTGGCAGCTGGCAGAGGAAGCAAGGTGAAGAGAAGGGGCTTTGGTTTTTGGTTTTTGAGGGGCGAAATAACAGGCAAAGGTCCTGTGGAAAGCAAATAAGTGGTAATGCAGAAGGAAGAGGACACAACTGTTAGTGCATAGGTAAGGAGGGGATGGCTTTCCATAGGAGCTCCAATAGTTCACCTTTAGGTGTGTGGATGCAGGTACTGTTAGGTGGGTACGCGTGGTAGTGAGAGCTGCTGGAAGTTCTCTCATTACTTTGATTTACTCAGTAAAGGAAGGAAGAACAAATCAATAAGAGAAACTACCTAACAGAAAAATTGGCCAAAAGGTACGAACAGGCATTTCACAAAAGAACTGCAGCTGGACATTAAGTGTATGAAAAAAGGTATCACTTCATTGATAATCAGGGCAATATAAGCTGAGATACTATAGGACATCCAATATATTGTTAAATTTTAAAAATGAGGATGAGGGGAAATAGGTGTGCTGTAACCACTGATGGGAATATAAAATGGTTCAACCACTGTGGCACTTCCACATGGTGCTACTCGGCATCATCCGGTTAAGGCTGAAGATATGCATCACTATACTTAGGAAATTCTACTTACAGGAGGGTATATACCCCAGAGAGGTCTCACTCATGCAAGACAAGAACCACAATGCTCATGTTAACGCTGTAAAATTTACAGTCGGCTCTGTACAGTCACAGAGCAGAACAGAGAGCAGTGAGTCTGAGAGCAATGCAATAAATGAACAAATCTGAAAAACAACGCTGAGCAGGAAAACAAGTTGTAGAGTGATAATGATTTAAATACAGACTAAAAAAAGACACAAGCAACATTATTCCTAGAGCTATGTAAATAGCCAAAGTATAAAAATACCTAGAAATGAAAGTCAATGGTTAGTTAACTAATGCAGGATGTGCAGAGAAAGAAACAGGATGGGAAAGAAATGGGGTCAAGGATGAGTCCACAGGGACTTTCAACTTCATCTGCAAGCTTGTCTCTTTAAAAGAGGATCTGAAGCCAATGTGGTATAATAAGAAATGTTTGTTCTGTATCATTCTATAACGTTGGGGTTTTTTTAAACCAAAAAAATCTTTAGGGATAGGAAACCCCCAAACCTTGTTTGGCCAACCCTTCCCTGGGTCACAATGTCTCATACTTTTATTTCTCTCAGAGGCAAAATAACCTGCCATTCTTTTCCTCACAAGAAATGCATGAAATTCTTTTTTCCTTCCCTCAAAATGATTTTCTTTCATAGATGTATCTTTCCATGAGGCAGAAGGGAATAATTTAACTACCAACATGCTCTCAAATAACCAGGGTCAAAAACAAGTTTGATTTTTTTTTTTTAACGGAGGCTTGAAATATATTAAAAGTAGCCAAGCAGAATTATCCTCTACGGAGATCTTAAAACAGACTGCTGAATTAAAATAAGAACAGACACGATCAGATTTAAATGGATAAAATTTCAAACAGTAAATGGACCAGTCCCAGTTGCCCTGCCACATAAGCTATGTTAATAAACAAAGGCTTCAATTTCCATTTGAATTATAGACTTAAAATAGGAACATTACCACATGCCCTGGGCATATTTACAGTCAAGGACCGTTCAATTCCCTTGGCAGCCAGGAGACACAATCCACAGGGATATCCACTGTTTACTATCCTTAACATACACAATAGCACATTTTTATGAAAGGCAGATCCAACTAGATAGAAATCTATAGTCAGCAGCTGGGGAAAGGTTCAAAATCGTAACCACCCTGGCCAAATGGAAGATATCTTGCACCACTATACCCATAGGACCACACACAGAAGATTCACATACCCAAACACTCCCCAGGAGTTGTTTCAAAGAAAAAGACACTTTCACTTTATTTCCCAATTAGCTCTATTTCTTCCTCCTAAAAACATCTCTCTTAAAGGTAAATAGGGTCTATTAAAGAGACAAGGTCTGGGAAAGTCCCAAATTCACAACAATGAAATACATTTCAGACATATCTCCAAGGAGGCAAAGGAGAACGGTAAATAAAAACAAATCAAATTGAAAAAATATTTTTTTAAACCTGAGATGTGATTATAAAAATTCACAAGTGTGGGCTCCTCTGGTGGCGCAGTGGTTGAGGGTCCGCCTGCCGATGCAGGGGACACGGGTTCGTGCCCCGGTCCGGGAGGATCCCACAGGCCACGGAGCGGCTGGGCCCATGAGCCATGGCCGCTGAGCCTGCGCATCCAGAGCCTGTGCTCTGCAACGGGAGAGGCCGCAACAGTGAGAGGCCCACGTATCTCAAAAAAATAAATAAATAAAATTCACAAGCATGAGAATGGAAGAGGGCTGGACTTTGAACCCCGTTCTTATGCAAGATACTTGGCCCCTGAATTGCCTTGCTGCTTTCAAAGAACCCTTAGTTTACTACACTTCTCTCATACTCTGCAGACCCACTGTTTCTACAACTGCCCACTCTTCATCAGACCTAGGAAAAAAACACTCGGGTCTTCTTCTTAGAGTGTTCATTTCATTATGAAATGGATTATGATCCCGAATTACAGCAAGGAAAGTGAGGCTTACAGTTAAGTAACGTGCCTCACTTCTTGTTAACAAGCAGAGCAGGGATTCTGATCCCAGCTATTCCAGGGGCTGAAGCGGGGGAGGGGGGTTGGGTACCCACGGGGGGTGGCAGACACTACCCCCTCCTGGCTTCCTAGTGCCAAAAGGCAGTCATCTCCTGTCAGTAGTCGTCAGGTTTAGTGTGGGAGCTTGTAAACATGCAAGCTTGTCGGGCCACATCAGGTATTCTGATTCTGCAGGTCTGGGGTCATGTCCCTAATTCTGTATTTTTAATAAGTAGCGAGAAGGACTGTGGACCACACTTTGAGAAACGCTGCGGAGCGCCTTTTGAGCACTTTGGACCCACTTAAACCAACGGAAATAGAAGAAAAGAGACTCCAAAGGTTTAAAGAGTCACAAAGCAACACAGAGGAGCTTGATTAACATCAAAGTGGCTGAATAAGTAGGCAAGTAAGTAAATACCTGGGGAGCTCACTTTCTTTCTGCACATGTAGCTGGAGGTAACTTGAAATACTCCTTAAACGTCTTTACAGCTAAGACAATTGGGAACATTCTAGTAACGGTGGGAAAACAAGATTACCAAATATTTCTCTACCTGCCCATGCCAGGGAACAGCAGGATGGGCACACCCTCCCCCACACACACACCCCAGACACCGGTGGTCTAGACCTACACTAGCCACAGTGACAGCAGAGGAAGTGGCAAGCTCTAGAAACTACCAAGCCAGGAGGAGCTAGGTTTCGCTGTATCCAAAGAGGGAAAGAAGGAAAGCAGATTTCTGCAGCCTCACGTCCTTGAAGGGACTCGCCTGTCACCTACGGTGTACAGTGCAGAACTATGTTCCAAAGGAACTCGCTCTTCCCCAGATCAAAGTACCTTTTCAAGACCATCATGCAAGTGGGAAAATATCTGTCTCTGGAGATTGCTCTCCTACTCAATTACATGAGTCAACTAAGAGCATTTTCAGAAGTTCTTGCTATTTACTGCGCAGATGCAGTGAGGACGGGCGAGGGAGGGGACAGGAGGAGGAGGTCAAACATTAGGTCTTTTCACCCCCCCCCCAAGACCCTGTCAAGACTTTAAAGAATACTTTTAAGGCTCTAAGGGGTCCAAAACCATTATCCAAGGCACCACATGGGGTGCCTGCACTTAGCTACAAATTCTTCTGCAGGCATAGCGTCTGCCCCTCACAGACCTCAAGGCAAAAGAAGGTGAAGGCTCCCAAGTAAGAAGCTATGCAACCAGCAGCAAATCGGCTCCAAACCCAGGAAGAAAAGGGAAAGTGAGAAAGCCCTCAGAGCCCCACCTCATCTTCTTTTCCCAGCGCGGGGACAAAAACTCTCCCCGACCCAGTGCTCTGAAAATAAAGATCCGCTCCAAGGGTGAGTGAAGCCTGTGCCACCTTTCCTGGAGGAATGGTGAGGATGCAGCCGGTAAAGACTGGGATAATGAGACAGAAAGGGCACTGAATCCTTGAAGAGAACAAAGCTCAAGTTCAGCACTCCTGAAGTTAGACAAAAAGAGCCGTCCCGGACATGAAATCAAACATTCCTCAAGCATTTGATGGCAACAAATGATCAAGAGTAAGTGGGCAGCTTGCTGTCATCCAGAGAATAGAGGCCTAGGTTCTCGACAATGACTCTGGCACCAGCAGCTCCTGGCTGCCGGCTTGCCTCAGTTTCCTTCCAAGAATCAGCAAGTTAAGAATCACCTGGCATTATAGTAATACATAACTTCGCAGTGAAAACCCATGCAAAAAATGACTTGAAAATCCTGTAAAAATCAGGAAGGGACTAAATATATTAGTGCAAAGTCAGGCAACTCTTAAGCTTACATTCCAGGAATATTTCAGGTAATATGAACCCCATGGGGAAAGAACAGATCTACACGTGTTACTAAGAAACAAAGCTACTCAGCTAAGTTTTACAACATCTAATATGGATGTTAACAAGAGCTAAAATATCAAGAGACAGAAGAGATAAACCAAAGTTACAGCACTAATCACTTTCTGCCTCGTGTTACTATAATTTAATTACTTCTTGTAGGTCTTACCTTTCCTACCAGACCACAGGAGGGAATATCTGTGAGAGGAAAAAAGAGCTCAATAATAACTATGAAGTGCCTAGTATAGTGCCATGTTCACAGAAAATGCCAACACGCAGAGAGAATAAAACGGGGAATGCAAAAAGGCCTGGCTAAAAGATTTATTTTTTTAAACTCAGACTGCACTTCTGATTAGGGGAATAAGTGGAACTGGTCAATATATAAAGAGAACTTTCAAAGAGATGGAGGAGGCAACATCACTGTGGATCCATATCACCGTTAGTAATGAATGTCTCATATAGCACCAGTTGAATGTGAACTATTTGTAATATCTCTACCTTCTGGCAACTTTCACCAGACATGATTCTATACTACACAAAGATAAGTATATTCCTGAATAATGATTTAAAAGACTCTAGTCTAGATATCTCACTGTACAACCATAAAATCTAGGCTCTTTATAAGCAGTGATGCAAAAGCAGTACTCCTGGTAGTTTCAATGTGTTATGTTAGAAAAAAACCAATTTTACAAAATCTGAATAATTAGTGTTTTCTTTTGACCTGGCCAAAACTTTAAGGCAATCCTCTTCTCGCTACAAATTTCACGTAATGAATTCAATTACTTGTGACCTTTGAAATAACACACTCGCAAATCTATCATTAGCTAATAGTTATCCTTACAGAACATATATAATAATTCAAGTAAAGCTGAACTGATATTGTTAAAAAAAAAATCAAGTGTGAGAGTTCAACACTAAATAAAATGATAGTAAGCTACAATATAAAAAGGGATAATTCCATTAATGTGGACTCCAAAGTACCAGCATCCCACCTCCCTAAAAAATTCACGAATTTGAGATGATACTAAGCCTAAATTGCCGGGGTAGTATTTTTTGTGGTTAAGATGGAAGAAAAAGATAGTGAAAGACTGTACAGCCCTTCCTTTGTCCTCAAAAGGGTAGTCTGTGACAATACCAAGAGGTGTGAAGTTCTGCTGCATGACGCACCCTTCACATGCTGCTCAAATGAGCAAAAGAAGCCGAGAAGAAATCAAAATAGTGTCTCTATTAAGGCCTCTTTCTACAGAGCTAATAGTTCTGAAGATTCGTGCAAACACGAATTAATGTTAACGTGGGAAACACCTTCATTGGGGAGAACACAAAAAAATCTACACATAAGAAACCAGAATTTAAAAGCAGAAGGGAAAATGGGGGTCTTCAAGGACCCGAGCAGGCCTGGGGGTCTGCAGGGTCATGGAAAGTCGCAGGGACCGGCATATCTCAACTGGCTCTGCCCCTCTGCAACCTCTTTCCTTTTCACTGGAAGCTCATAATTAACCAGTTGGCCCCAAATCTTGTTTTCTAGTAATGGAGAAATCGTCTCCCACATTTCTCACCCTTCATCCCCAGGCTAAAAATGGAGATCCAGTGCCCTCAGAAGAGACAACTCCCGTTACTTAAAGTACAGGCTGCAAGCCAGATGAAATCCATCCAGCACGGTGATGTGCCACCGGCCCTCCCACAGTTCTAGAAGAGGAGGAAGGCTCCGGAGGAAAAGAAAACAAACCTCTTGCAATAGGAAGGCAATTTTCTCTGTAACAGACAGCAGGCTCGGGTGAGCCCATTCAGAAAAGAATACCATTTTGTTAGAGAAATGCTTCTTTGTGAATGCCTTCCCTTCTCCACTGTATTAAAAAATAATAATTATTATTAAAAGTTTCTTCCTGGAACCACACAGAAGGGAAAATGATGCTGGTTGTGACACCATTAGTTAGCTGGTGCCAGTGGAACCTCCAATTGAGCCAGATTTCCAGTCAAATTTGTGCAATAAAGTGTGGTGCATTTCAGAAGCACAGGACTGAATTATGTAAGCGCACAGCTTAGGCCTCCCTTTAGACACTGAGATCCTGCCTTGCCAGCTACATCACTCCAAGGTCTAAATCAGGCTGCCAGGTCTACTGCTACATATTTTATCTACAGAATTCAAAGTACTCTCAGCCTGTGTTTAAATACTCAGCAAAATGGGGCCTGTACTTTTTCAGGACAGATATCATTCTAACCCTACAAAGATGACTCTTTTGTACTGTACAGTCTGTCATCAATCAGAAGAAAATAGCATCTATCACCAACTACCACCATGAAGAAGTATGGGCAAATGAAATTACCAGAACTGTGAACAGCACAGACATTCAGAGGCAGGACCCAGGTGGCAAGGCAACGTCATTATATATACATGGCATGGCTTGGCTGACGGCAGAAAGGGGCCTTGACAAGGCTGAATCCAGACCCGGTGGAGGCTGCTCCTGGGAAAGAGACTAGCCCTCCACCCAGATGAAAGAAACATACTCAGGAATGTGTTGGGGTTGTTTTGTGACAGTTGTTGGCACCTAGTGAACAAGCAGACAAGTGACCAGATCTTCCGAACAGCCAGGTAAAGTTCAGAGGCAGGAGGCGTGAGCAGGGGGCATCTCGCCCTGCACCAGTGGGTGGTACCCACAGCTCTTCATCTCTGTGAGGAAGGACAGGGTACCTGAGACCAGGGCCTCGGTCCGTGACAAGGCAGTTTTAGCTCCTGCTTTATGTAATGTCACTTTAATTGTGCCTGTTTAACGATGGTTTTAGGTCAATCACGTCACCATTCCGTTTTGATAACCACACACTCTCCTCGCCTATAGCTGGCCTTCCGACCTAACCCCCTTAAAACAAAAGGCTGTCTCTCTACCTTAAATTTCTACGCTTCATATTATTTCTAATCCCCACAGCAACCAATAAAGCTGGAACAACATGTTAGCTCTTCTCAACTGAGAAGTTAGGTGTCCAGAGAAAAAACATAACATCATGCCAGAGCAAAAGACCACAAAAGAGCCCAGGCTAGTATTTCTCTACCACCTGCCTCCCAACCACTGAGGTAGCAAGAACTGCCATCACGCACAGGCTTTTCACTCACATCCGGTTCCACAGGCACCTCCCACACAGAGCTGAAAGGGTCAATTCATTTCAGCACGGAATGCAGGCCTACCCAAGGCCACCAGCTCCTGGGAAGCTCAAGGAGATTAACTAAGTTGGACACACTATTTGTGCCAGTTATGAAGCTACTGTCACTCAGTTTTAAACCTAGCCTTTTTAAAATTCCACTTTGTGGTGACGGGGTGGGAAAACTGCCAACCACATTTCTGCTTTGCCAGCTGGTTCCCTGCTAGGCTCTGCCAATAGGGGATGTTAAAGGGAGAATGGACAGGAAGAAAGAGGGACAAACTCTTTCCTATTCCAGTCAGCTCCTCCACAGCAATTCTTCTTCTTCTCAGCAATGGCAGCTTGTTCCAGTAGCACCAATGGATTCCAGCTTGCCGTTTCCCCAACACTCGCGGAAACAGTCTCAACACACCTCCCTCAGAGTCACCAGAACCAATCAACTGGCAGCCCCTCCTGGGAGGCCTGGGGCCCAGCTCCAGGGAGTTACTCTTCCCCCCTTCATTGGCTCAACAGAGATCTGAGGCCCACTTGGTCCATCCTCCAAATGCTGAAGTTTTCATATCTCAATCTCTTATTGAAAGAGATTACCCAGAGGTTGTAGCTGTGTCGTGTGGTTAAAACCTCCATGTGACCCTTAGGGTTCTCTTTTTACCTTTTTAGTATTTCCATACCTGATTAATAATTCCTTATGTAAAGTCATCTCTGTTAAAATAACTGCTGTGGTTTCTTGACCTGCCACTGTGGCCAAAAGCACCTCTCTACGTAACTAGACAAAATTTGTAACCATCAGAGGGGAACAGTCCAACTCTCTTGATCATCAACTGTCTCCTGAGAGAATACTGCCTCTTACCCGTTCCAGATACCTCTATACCTGGCCAATCCCAATACAGCAGGACTACCTACAATGTAAAATGTGCACCAAAAAAAAAAAAAAAAAACACCAAGAAAAATGGTCGGAGTGCACACAAAGAGCTTCCACAGTTAAAATAGTTGATGAAGAGTAATGCGTGAGTATTTAATGGCTGGTAGCACAAGCATCACACCAGAGTAAAGGGAAGACTTCCAAGCCAGTAGGTGTCGAATCCACAGAGTCTACAAGATTAAGAATTTAAGCAGTAAGAGAACAACGTACCCTATTTTTTTCCCAATATTTTGCTAGACGCTCATGAGTAGTGAATCTTTTTGTGATTTTAAAGACCAACCATAACAGGTGTATATTCGTGGTTTAAGTTGGGATCACAGTAAAGATGGAAAAGTAAAAACCTTACCTGTGTCAGCGTGGTTACCATATCGCGCAAAGAAGCACATACACACAATGTGAGGGTTAGTGGGGATGGCCAAACTCACAACGCCACCAATGAAATGTCATTTTTCTACTATAGCCAGATGGAAAAATGAGATAAATAACATCAGATTTGCTATTACATAGTTTATCATGCAATATTGCTAGATGAATTCTAGAAACTTCTCTTAAGCCAACTGTGAAAAAAAGTGGAGCTAAATGGTTACCAGAGACTGAAGGGAAGGGGAAAAGGAATTGATTAATGGGTATAGGGCTTCAGTTCTGCAAGATGAAGTAGTAGTTTTGGAGATTTGTCTCACAATAATGGGAATATCTTAAACACTTCTGAATCATACAATTAAATGGTTAAGAATGTAAATTCTATGTTATGCGTTTTTTAACCACAAGGAAGAAAAAAGTGGAACTCATTCAAGGTAATATTCTGATTTAATTTGGGAGAAGCCATGGCATGTTAACAAATTCAAAACCCAAATAAACATGAGAATTTTCTGATATGAATCCTAATCTTTTGTTGGCTACAAAAAGGTATAAATTATGGATATAATCAAACATGCTAGCCCACTTCTGATCCCAACCACTATATTCCAAATTATTTCCTTCCCGAACAAGCCCCATAACTGAATTTTCTACTCCCCTTTTTACGTTATTCCAGTGCCTGGATGTGACTGCAATCTCAATGCTAAACACTTTGCTTACTAAAATGCCAAACATGGGCTTCCCTGGTGGCACAGTGGTTAAGAATCCGCCTGCCAATGCAGGGGACAGAGGTTTGAGCCCTGGTCCGGGAAGATTCCACATGCCATGGAGCAACTAAACCCGTGCCCCACAACTACTCAGCCTGCGCTCTGGAGCCCGTGAGCCACAACTACTGATGCCTGCGTGCCTAGAACCCATGCTCCACAACAAGAGAAGCCAACGCAGTGAGAAGCCTGCACACCACAACAAAGAGTAGCCCCCGTTCACCACAACTAGAGAAAGCCCCACACGCAGCAACGAAGGCCCAACTCAGACAAAAGTAAATAAATAAATAAATCTATTTTTTAATAAATAAATAAATAAAATGCCAAGCGTTCTGCAAGGCCATACTCAAATGCCACCCACCATCCTCAGGAAACCTTCTGAGCTCTCTAAGCAAATATCCTGTCTTCTCTCTTGGTTCATCTGGCCCAAGTCAGTATATACGTGTCTTATATCTCATAGGTGATTCGAAACTATTTAAGCTTAAAAACAGCATCTGACTCCCCTTTTTAATCCCACTGTACTCATTTGATCCTCAACAGAATTCAACAGTCAGCAAATACAATATTTTTGTTACGGATGAAGGAAAAGAGGCTCAGTGTAATTTAGACTAAAGCTCACCACAGCAGAAAACGGCAGGGGCAAAAATTGAACTCTAATTTAACCAACTCCGAAATCCATGGCCACTGGATTCTATTACAAGGCATCTAAGGACCCTATGATGCCCTCTCCAGCTTAAAGCAAGAGAGAAGTCATTTTCTTCTTCCAAGTAATAAGCTCTTTGTACTACAGGAGTAGAGTTCATATGCAAAAAGAAAAGGGAAACCAGTTTCAGCCCTGAGCACTCCCTACAAAGCACCCCTGCCCCCAGTGGAGATGTGCACGAGGTGACCTCACCGGGCACCCACCTCTGCCTCACCACTAGGTGACAGGGATGCTGGCGGCTCCTAACAAATGTTGCTGAATGTGAGAAAACTATCCAGGGTCACTGCTAATGAGAAGACAGAACATCTTGCCACTTAGCTACAGAATGTTCACCTAATAAATCTTACAGATTTGAACACAACCCAAGACCAGGAGGTTACTGGAAAAGACAAAGTATTTGGAACCAGCAGCTTAAAAATCCACATCCCCACTGCCATACTTCCAAAAAATAAGGTATAATGCATACGGTTTGTTATCAGTACTAATCAGAAATAAAAGGCTGTAAGTAAAAACAAAACAAAAAAAAGCACCTAATATTTCCTTCTGAACAGTTTAATGGTAATATATGGTCACTTATTCTACCGAGGATATTCCTTTTTTCCTTGATTTAGCTTTATTGATCTAATTTTAATCAAGGACAAGTGTACAGCAAAGGATAAAGGGTCAGCAACCCAAATGCAGTGGGGAAACAAGAGAAAAACATTCTAGTTCAGCAAATGGATCAGCTTATTAATGGGCTTAGAAGTCCTATCTCGGCCATGTGACAGAGAATTAGGCACTGTGGAAAACCAATCTGCATGCTCTTTTTTAATTGCGGTACACTATATTTCCTTAAAGACAAAAACGGTCTTTTGCAGGATGGGATGCTGCCCAGCACACCCGAACCATAGATGTTTAGGTTATAATTAAATATGAAAACAATACCATTATGTAGGATATTCACTACTGTGTTGAGAACTGGAAAATCCCCTTATTTTATCTGTGAAAAATTTCAGTTAGTTGTCTTACACTAATTATGAACTAAGATTTAATCAGACAGGAATAGGCCCAAGTTAATGCACGTATAATTTATGAATTTTTAAAAAGATTTACCAATCGATTTGAGTGTAACTAAGGGTTATGTTTAAGCGTCTTAAGTGAATTAATATACTGACAGTTGATGGCACTATAAATCTACCATTAGCAGCAGGTCACCACAGGTCATTTCTTGTCAGCAATGTACTGGCCTAGCACACAGAACCCAGGAGAGCACCGGAGAGAGAAACAGAGGGATGGACTGCTGGGGAGGGGAGAGGTGGCTTGAGCTAGAAAGAAGTCATTCTGCATTAAAGTACAAAAACAGCATCATGTGCCAGTCGCTGGAAAAAATCGTCCCTGCTCTCCAGAGAGAAAAAAAACTCAAAAGGAGAAGCTTGATATACAAACCACAAAATTACAGGATTGGTAAAGAAATACAAGGTGCTGTTAAGAACGGAGAAACTGAAGTGCCTCAATTCTTCAAAAGGTCAGCTATGCTTCATGAGGAGATGAGATGTGAGCTGAGTCTTGAAGGATGACCAACTGCTACAGAGATGTGCCAAAGTGTGGCCCATTTGGGGAAGTAAGAAGTGGCAGTGGAAACATAAAGGGAAAACGAAAAAGGAAAAGAGGTAGGAGAATCAGGCCACCAAGGAGCCAAGGGAGAATGCAGTTTAAGAAGACAGAGCCAGCACATTCAAAGCGGTCACAATAAGGACAGAAACGTGCCCACTCAAGATGGCAATAACTTCAGCAAGAGCAATTTCAGTCAGTTTTAGCAGGTTGAATAGCTGATAAAATGAGGGTGGCTAGGGTACACTAATCTTTCAAGAAAGAGTGGTCGCCAAAAGAAGGAAGCCAAGGGAGAACACCAGATTTAGTCCCACAAAACAAGTAAATAAGTGAAAATCATCTTTATTGGATGATTTAATAAATTAAAGGTGAGGGGAAGGACAAAGGGCTGACATAATTTTCATCATATAAAGATCTGATTATGAATGATTCATAAATATTCTACTTCCTATCCTTCTAATTACAAACTGTATGATCTGAAAACTACGTATTTATCTCCAACAGGAAATTAAACTTATTCATCTCTGTAGCCCCCCGCTCCTAGGACTGGGTCTGACATATGGTACACATTCAATTAATGTTTGTTGAATGAAATTACTTAATCTCTCTGGGCTTCATTTTCCTCCTGTTAGAAAAGGGGGGAAAAAGTGGCTGGGGATAAATGCTAAATGTTCCTTCTATCTCTAAATGCCCATCAGTCTGTAAATGTTACATAAAATGGATCAGTTCCCTATGATTCCTTGAAAATTTGCCATGCTTTAACATTCACATTCAAGTAAGGCATGAGAACATCAAAGCTGCATCCGTTCACCTAAAAATGAAAATATATGGTATTCTTAAGATCCTCCTTTGAGGTGAAAATATCTTCACCAAATCAGGTCACAGAAAGGAAATAGAAGATTGATCTCTTTAGAAAATGTTTTGATGAGTCTCTTTCGCCCTCCCCTCCCCCAAGGTCACTGTCAGTCTCCAAAGATATGGGCAGTACTTGGAAACCTTAAAAATGTAAAAGAAACCTTTTAAAGTTCATTTTTAAAAATTCAAAAGTAATAAATCTGCAATTGTGTAAATGTCTTATTTCTTCTAGGCCTAAGCTGTTTAAGTTTTAATCCAAATTGGGAGCTAGGCAGCAGGAAAGAGCAGAGAGAAGGAAAATAAATGAAGCCCCAAATTTCAGAGTAGAGATGCCCCTGGGATCTGCAGACAGATAACAGAAATACTTGTGAGACATTAAAACATCAACACTAATCAACAGCACTCAAATGAATAACCAATTTCCCATTATTATCAAGAAAGCCATACAGCCTTAAAAATCAGAAGGCAATTATGTCTGCTATTACTGTGAAATGCCAGATAGAACCAGACTCTGAGGAGAGGATGGCTCAAACCTGTGGCCCACCTCACCACCACCGCGCGCGCGCGTGTGTGTGTGTGTGTGTGTGTGTACCTCATCCACATGAATTCTGAACACATGGGACAGATAATTTAATCTAGCCTAATCCACAGGAAATATTTAGATTACAGGCTTTAACGACAAAGTTTTGGCCTGAGACTATTTCCAAAGAAACTAGAATTAACCCCCAAGTGGTGATGTGTTCATACTTGGTAAATTAACACTTTGTCCTGTCTGCATTTAGCTGACTATTCTGTTGATGGATCCAAACTGAAATCAAGTAGAACTGTTTAAAATTTACTTCAGGGGAAAAAAAAATCCCAATGTAACAGAATACTAGTGATTATTCATGGTTTTAAAAGACTCTCCTCTATATTAAGAACTTAAAAAATCGTTTCTTTACAGTTATTCTCCCAGTGCTTCTGCAACATAAATTGATTTACCAATTGTCAATTTTATTTGCAGCATTCCAGAAAAATTATAACGAGGAGCTATACCTTTTCCCTTTGTGTTTCCAATGCCTTTAAACTATGTCTTTGTAAAGTTAACAGATTACCGTTATTTAATTTAGCACCAGTAAAGCTAAACTGTTCAAAAAGAGAGGATATAAGGGATGAAGAAAACATTAATTGCTTTAATTTTTTTATCCCATTTTTTTCAACAGCTTTATACAGCGTTCAATGGTAACAGATATTATCCCTCGCCATTCTACAACAAGATTACAACCTAAGAATTATGAGTGGCAGGGTAGAGGATTCAGTAGAAAGGGTTCCAGCGAGCAGATGGACGCATGACAAGGAAGGGAAGCTTACTGTGTATACCAGAGGCGCCCTCGCAAAGATATGGTGGAGAAACTATAAGCAAATATGCAAATTTTGGCCTATCATAAAGGGGAATCTTATTCAGACAACCCATATGGGTTATGTATATGATATTTATCCATTTAATCATTCCAAAATTCCTTGTAGTTTGCATATGCTCATACTTTTCTAAGAAAAAATAAACAAGCAGTTAAGAAACCTACAGCAAAGGATGAAAGTAAAGCCAAAAACAGATCAAAGAAAAAGCAGAAAGGAAAGAGATCCATCCACAGTCCTTGAACTGAGGAGGGACTGTTACCATAAATCCAGATCTCCATGGTTTATTTTAACTCTTGTACAAGTCCCCGTACTACAAAACCAGCAGGATATATGGTTAACAAAGGGTGGACAGAGAAATTGTTCCAAATGAGATTTTAAGTGAGTCATGCTCCGTAACCCAGACAATTTCATTTACTTATCTAACTGAACAATGTATTTTTTCCAAGAAGCCATTAAGAAGACATTGCATATGCTTAAAATACAGTGATCATTTTAAAATGAAATTCAAGACAAAATGATATGGGTATGAAACAGAACATCCTTTACAGCTGCAGCTTGACCAAATTTAGCCTCAAAATTTAAAATTCAAATGTGGTGAAACCTTGGGTCTTGAAGTATAATCAAAGAAGGCAAACATTAGAGAAGAAGGAAAAAACTGATGTCAACAAATCACAAAAAACTGGTGTGCCCCAGGCTTCAAGAAGCGTCCTGAAAACGTCCCTACCGTTTTTTAAAGACATCTTTCCTAATGCAAGCAGATGTGAAAGTACAAACCAAAATTGTCTTATTTTCTTCTGTACATGCTTAGAAAGAAGACAAGAGGAAGATCCTGGGACTAAATAAACATGCTGCATAGCTTGGATTATTAAGGCAGCCAGATCTTCTGCAATTTCAGTACCACCTAAATTCAATGATCTGTGCCACGAGTCAGATAATAGACAAATTTAAGTATCTAATACATATTGTTCTTGAACACTATCCAGTCAGCCACCATTAAATATCATTTTGCTAGCCTGTAAAATTGATATTTCATATCTAGGGAGTGCACAATGGATAACTTGGGAATGCATTCAAGGCTTTGGACACACATTTAAGGTTTTGCAAATAAACATTAAAAATCAATTCAACAGCAAGAATGCTAACTAAATTTCATGACTATCGAACATCTAGCAATTACAGTTACCCAGAAAGATACTGACTTGTTAAATTACTTTCAGGCCAAAAGGCTTCGATGGCTCAAGTTCCCCAGTGGTCACCATGGATGATATTTCTTAAAGAATGTCATCTCACCACTAATAAACTTATATAAAGGATTGTCTTTCTTTCCTCTTTGAAGAGCATGCATCAGAACACACAAGATGAATCAATATCATTTCTGTCTCTGTATAATCAGGAACCAACTCACAAAACTCAAGTAGTCATTAAACAATCTTGGGGAGGGCTCCACCTCTCACCAGTTTCCTCAGTGCTGTTCATCCTCCAACTAGCTTCCCCTGACTAACCCTTTCCTCCCTTCCACTGGTCCACTACAATGCCCTCCTTTAAGTCAGCCCCCTTGCATGACTACCAGATTTCTTCCGTTCTTTCCATTCTCACACTGCACTTCCAATATTCTACATTTCAATAAACAGAACCTTTAAAAATTTTTCCTGCTTCATCCCCATCCTCACATTTCCAGCCTTTCTGTCAATTTCACTACATCCACCAGAGACTCAAAAACACAAGTCTGTAAAACTAGGGCTTGTGGTGAAGTTTTCCCCAGTTTTCAAAAAATGAAAGAAAGGGGACAGCAATAAGTCTGAATTTGACCAAATTTATTGTAAATTATTCCAGATTGAAGGACTGTTTATTATTCTTAAAAATACGTGTTACACACACACACACAATTACGTTTTAGGAATTCGTTTTTCATTCTTTTAAGGAATAATAATGTCAGAAGAGGTGTGGCACTTTTCTCAAGTTTTAAAACTGGAAGGATGAGTTAGTGTTCCAGAGACAGACACACACAAGATAAGCAGTAGGAAAGAATGGAGAGTTCAAAAAGGAGGTAAATGCTGCGTAAGAAGGCAGGGGAAAGTTCAGCCAGGGGCTACTGCTGTTTGCCAGGCAGAGGTGTTAACCTCTAGAACAGAGGAACGAAGAGAACTTTCTGGGAAGGGGACAGACGTGTTTGGAATTTTACAAAGACCACCTGAGCAGCAGTATGGAAAGACAGACTGAAGAGAGCGATATTTGAAACTGGGGCCCAAAAGTTTGTGCAATGATGGTTAAGACAAAGATTGAACTTCAACAGCAGGGGGAGGAGGAATTTTGAGACAGTATTCTAAAGCTTAAATCAGTTAATATGTATAAAGTGCCTAGGGCACTACAATATGACCCATACATAGAAACTCAAGTCAGTACCTTTCTGTTCACTTTGTTTTCCTTATACCTAGGAATACCATCTGGATATGGTATAAATAGCCATATCTTTCATTAGCCATAAACACCTGAGAACCCAAGGTCTCAGTTTAACATGTTTCCTCTCCATACAACCAAAAAGGCAAAATAAAATAACTGGTGTTTGTGCCCACCTTCATGAAAACTAATTATCCAAATCCAAACTACAGTCATGTTATGACATGACTAAAGTCATAACCAAACCAGGGAAAATTTAAGAGTCTTCAAGGCAGAGCATAAAAAGATCTGGGCACAGTAGGTGCTCAATAAATACTTCATGACTGAGGATAAATTACTCTCATGAAATATCACATAAAGCAAAACAGCAAGGAGAGGCTCGGGCGAAGTCCAAGTTCAGCTACTACAAGAGTCCCCAGGAACATACAAGTATGCTTGGCCTACCACCACTCTCTTTAGAGGTGGTAACCTTGATTATGAACATGTTAAGAGCACTCAACCTCTCTAATAAGTACAAGCATATAAAAGCTAAAAATGGAAGGAAATTCGTCTCCTTATGACACCAAACAACTGTGCTTATAGCTGCTGTTAGTCTTTAACACAAACACTCATCAGGGGAAAAGGAGAATCACAACATTCTGCTAATCACTGTCTGATAACCAGTATCTTGTCAGTCAATGGGGAGAAGAAGCCAGTTCCTTTGGGCAAAAATTGTTCATATCTAATAAGGCTTCAAAAAATCTAAGAAGGTTGAAGTAGAATAAGGATATTGAAGAGGTTAGGTAACAGCTGTCAGACTTCACTTCTGTAACAGCAGGTACATCTGCTTCAACGTCTGCTGGGAACAGGAACTCTACATATGTACTGGAAAGTGCTTCATGTGGGCCTCAGAAGGTGAGGTGATAACTGCCCTTTAAAGGAAAGAGAGCCAGAATTGATATCCCTCCCCAGTTTTCTATGAGCAGGGGCTTACCACCAGTCCCCATACCTCAGCAATATCTTTGTTGAATTAAACAAGGAAATTACTGTATAGTAATTTCATGTACATTACTATACTGCCCCAATGGGTCTCTTTCCTATTTAGCAAAAGCAGAAACTCTAAAGTCAAAAAGAGGAAGATCATGCCTCATCTGCTAGACAGTTCTAGTCCTCCGCATTTCCACAGCAAGTAAATATTATATAGCAGTTGAAAAACTCAGCGAACATGTTCATTGGCACTCCTCAGAAGTAGGGCAGACACTGCCCCTCGAGCTACACAAATGGTCAGAAGCCCCACTGTGCACAACCCACAATCATACCTGGTTTGCATAGGAGCAGTGGTCCAGGTGGGGTTTTAGTTACATTTTCTAACTTCCATACAACCTGAAGGACCTAACAGGCTGACTGAATTATGACTCTCTTGTCAAATTAAAAATCAGTACTTGGTACAGTAGCCAATTAAGTTCTATTTTCAGCAAACTAACAACCCATATCTGCCCCCAAAGGATTGTAACCTATGACAGAATGAGGTTTAAATAGAAAAATAAGCCATCTTTAAACAGCTCGGAGAGCTTAACCTCAAAGGAACTGCATATCTCACCTGAAGACCAATACCATAATCAGAATGCAGGCACAAGAGTGCAGACCCATGTCAGGATGCAGGGTCCTAGTATTGGTTTTCAAACTCATACACATGTGTCACAAAAACTACTACTCTGATTAAGATCCTTCTAAATTAACTTCCCTTTTCTCCCTGGAAAACAATCAGACCCCAATGGTAATCATTGTCAACAACCATAAAGGAGGTCAGTGTGTTTAAGTTAATCTCCCTGGCCTGGGAAAGGCAATCAAGAAACAACAGGAGGGCTTCCCTGATGGTGCAGTGGTTGAGAGTCTGCCTGCCGATGCAGGGGACATGGGTTCGTGCCCCAGTCTGGGAAGATCCCACATGCCGCGGAGCGGCTGGGCCCGTGAGCCATGGATGCTGAGCCTGCATGTCCGGAGCCTGTGCTTCGCAACGGGAGAGGCCACAACGGTGAGAGGCCCGCGTACCGCAAAAAAAAAAAAAAGAAAAAAGAAAAGAAACAACAGGAAATCAGACAGGTAAATAAGGTATTGACTGTTACTTAGGATCCTGCCAGGCAGGGCATGAAACTATTCTCTGCCTCCTTGACAAAAGATGTGCAGCCTTGAGGAGACACAGATATCATAGCTTGATCACAAAGGTACCTGGAAGAAAATGCTAAGAGTTTTGTGGGAACTTGTCTTAAGTGGAAATGGGAATCTGGACTTGGCTCTGCAAATAATTCTCTAATTTCAGTATCTTGGGTTTCCCCTCTATGAAATGGTTATTGTGAATAATCCAGGTAATTATCATCATGTATTTTATGAGATTACAAACCTAAACATACTTTGAATATTTTCATAATTATTAGAATGACATTGCATTATGATTTCTTTTACTTTAATTATTAGTAAGAGAAAGGAAAGCCCTATCAAATATATAAGCATCTGGCTAATTTGCTCTAGGGCTAGCCAAAAGTCATTCCTGGGATAAACAGAAGGACTTAGAAGTCAAATCATGAAACAAGGTTCCGACTCCGATCTCTATTCCAAATGAAAACTTCAGAAGAACAGAAGTTTTCTTCCTTTCTTAATTCCTATGGAACCACAAATGCTGCTATTCCTTCTGCCCTAGCAACTTGGTATAACTGTAATGAGTTACAATTAAAAAGGAAATTAAATATCATAGGCAGTAATAAACCAGCTTCCATTTTTCTTGATGTATAGTTCAATTATATTAATTAGTATACTGAAGGGGGAAGAAGGCAGGATCATTGCCACATGGTATAAGCAAGCTTCATTAAGACCAACCTACCTCACTTATGAGGAATGTATAGAAATGTAAGTGCAGAAGCATTGTTTCTATGGGGACCTAATCGGTCTTATCATTTTCCCGAATTATAAGCCATAGAATCACAGGGCCTGTGGGTTGAAAGGGAACTTAAAAGTGTACCTCTAGCCTCCTATGCACTGTCAAATCCCCTCTACAATATTCCTACCATCTTGTTATTCAGCTCATGTGTCAAGGCCTTCGATGAAATGAAACTAACTTCCTGGGACAGCCCATTCTCTCTCACTGAACACCTTTCTTAGAAAGTTCTTTTTTCATATTAAGCTAAAACGTTTCCCTATAACTGGTTCTAGTTTTACTCCTTAATGTCCAACTCACTGCTGTTCTGGCAAAATCTTCCATTGGTGGGACTATCCCCTCTAGCACTTTTGGCCCCTACCCAGTAAAAGTGTCCCCCAGTGATGTGCACCAAGGCAATGTCTGTACACATTTCCAACTTCCCACCATTAATAACCACTCTAAAAGTATTATAGAAGGAACTCTGGAAATTTAGGCCATATCATGGGACTTTAGAAGTTTGGCCCTTTTCGCCAGGAAATGGGGAGCTTTTTAAAAAGTTGAGGATAAGGAGAGTGACAGAATCAGAGGTATGTTTCAGGAAGATTAACATAGCAGCCATATATAGAACTGGATTAGATGGGGGACAATTGGAGAGAAGGAGGCCAGGTAGGAGGCCATTACGGTGTTAGAGGAAAGATGTAATTAGGACCAGAACTACTCACAAGGTGCTCTGGTCAACAGCACACTGTCCAAACCAATTTTAAATGACTCCAATCACCACGTAGCCCTAGCCTTCATGATGTACGCTAGCGTAATGCGTCACTACCATTCAAGTCAGAGAACAGTCTTCTTCATGTGCTGCAACAATCCCCCCATGGTGTGAAGCTGAGCTAAGGGTTTTTTGCATAGAATATTTAATATGCAAGTATGCAGGTGGGTACCCTGCCTTATTACATATGGGCTAATTAGGAAGCACAGTATTTGTAAGGCATTAGCATAACAAATCAACTTAAAATGACACTTGAGAATAGGCCATTCAAAGTGAAAGCCGAGATTATAAATCTAAGTCTTTCAACAGAAAAAAAACCCACCTGACCTAAGGGAAGCAGGCAGCTCTCAGCTAGATGGATGTGCAAAATGAAGTCAGAGGCACCTTATCTGGGGATCCAAAGTGAGCCAGGGCTACTAAATAAGCTTGACTGACAAGAACAATTACTAACTACATAATATTTGAATATATAATACATAAGGCACGATATGATTCCCATTTAATATTCACAAAGACTAAGATTTCAACAGTATCATCATTTTACAGATAAGAAAACCAGAGCTCAAAGGTCCTGAATAACTCACCCAAGGTTAGTCATTACCAAGTCACAGACTTGAAAAAGTCTTGAAACCCAGGTCACTCTGACTGCAAACTGTCCTCTTGCTACAGCATTCAATTCAGAAATTATTTTAACAAGATAAGAAGAACAAGGCAAACGATCTGAAGACACACGTAAAAGGGACTGTCAAGAAGGTGGACAAACATGACCAGTTTGGGTCAAGAAACCCTACACGGAGGGTAAGGGGCAGAGTATAACATCAAGGGCCAACTACTGAGAGGCTGACAGAGCTACGAGGCTGAGCAAGAAAGGCTACAAGCAAAGGAAGGTATCCAATACCTTTTTTCAGCAAGGTCTCTGGGGTACAGACAGTGGACAACAAAAACAGTGTCTTTCTTCTCTCGTGAAACATAGGAAGGCTCATCACGTGTTCTGCGAGAGTCAAAAATGTCTATCATATGGCAGAAAAATTTCAAAAGTCAACCAATTTTCTTCCGTAAGCTGACAAATATATTGGGCTTTCCCTTTCACCACCTTGAAATACATTCTACTCTGGAGTATACCGTGGTTATGCCTTTTTGAAGTCAAGAAACGTAAGACCCAATATCATCCAGTATGGCAGCTATGCTTTTCTTACTGCCCATTCCTGTCACTGTCCCCAAGCATGGACACCCAAACTTGCTCTTCCAAGTATCCTAGTCAGCAGGTAGAGTACAGACACCCAAGTCTGTGTTACAGGCTAAAAGAATATCAATTCCAAAGCGGTTTTCTCTGCCAAACCCTCCCCTAGGTCAATCAAACTTTACCAGCTCTTCCTTAGAGCTCTTCAGCATTTATTTCTACTAACTGCACGATGGTATTTTGCATATAATATTGAAGTATCATTCTAACAATATGGTTTTTCCCTAAGTTCAATCCCCCTTCTGCCACATGAAGGCCGTACTTCGTCTTTATAGGAAAGTGTTTCCACTTGTTATTGGCAGGTGTTGAGAGGGTGGCGAGGAGGTGTAGTGACGGCCTTGATTCTAAAACAAAGCTGCAATGACTGGGACTTTCCTCTTAACAAGCTGGGTCACTGGATATAACATCTTAAGAGTTACAAAATTCACTATTTGTGAACAAGGATAAGAAGGGGCCTACCGGCTAAAAATCAGGAGGTGAGCATGTGGAAGACTACAGAAGAAATGTATCCAAATTCAAGGTTGACAAAAGAGTAAGAATGTGCTTTGCCTGAACCCACAAATCCCAAAGGATAAAGGGCAGGCACATTCTTAAAACTCATCTGCCCCTGAGCAGACATTGCTGTTCTGAGCTAGAGTAAAACAGAGCTGTGTTCGAATAAGCACCAGTGTGGAAGTGACTGCCACCCCAACATCCTCTTTCTTGTGGTCTGGCCATAAACGTCTTGAACCCTTAAGAAATACCTACTGTTTCAGACTACCCACTGCACTTAGATGTCTAAAGGGCACAGTGACACAGGCTCTCCCCTTAATTTCCTCACTATACCCATATATACAAGTAATACTACTTTCACACATTTTACTTAACCCTTATAATTATAGGCCTTTGCTACATTATGCCCAAGAAAGTGAAGACTAGGAGGATAATGATGTGCTGGGTCATAGGAATATTTTATAAGAAGATTCTTATTTTGCCCAGGAAACCGCATACTGCATAGTCTGACCTCCAGGACACAAAAATTCAAACACACTCCACATCTTCTGTTTAAACATCACTGCCCCATATATTTCCCATCTTTTTAAAAACCACCACCACCGCCACTGAATCTTAAACAAGAAATGTAAATTGTTCGTTTCCACAGATTATCAAAGTTGGCACATAAAAATCATGAGGAAAACTGGCAGATTCGTTTATTTGGGCAATTTCAAAAGTTACCCCTTGCTTTTGAAGATCAACCCAAATAAATGAATTATTCAGACTCCATTAACTTTTGCCCTAAAACAACGGGACAGGGGCCAATGAGATGACGATTTTACGACAGTTTGGCCAAAAGATAAAATGGTCAATATAAATTTATGGGCTGATTAGAAAGTAGAGTTAGAAATACCTGTTTGTTATATAGACCAGTAAGTTTCTGTTAAGATGATACAGAATGGGACTTCCCTGGTGGCACAGTGGTTGAGAATCCACCTGCCAATACAGGGGACATGGGTTCAATCCCTGGACCAGGAAGATCCCACATGCTGCAGAGCAACTAAGCCCGAGAGCCACAACTACTGAGCCCATGTGCTTCAACTACTGAAGCCCACACGCCTAGAGCCCGTGCTCCACAACAAGAGAAGCCACCGCAATGGAAGCCCGCGCACCACAACGAAGAGTAGCCCCTGCTCGCCACAACTAGAGAAAGCCCATGCACAGCAACGAAGACCCAACACAGCCAAAAATAAAAAAACAGAGTTGAGTCCTTTAAAAAATAAAAAAGATACAGATTATAATCCTAACAACGTTCAGTTTCCTACAAAAAAAATATTTCTAGTTTCAAAGGAAAAGTGAACCAGTACGGGAACACTTGTATTGCATCACTCAAGGCTTACACAGGGTACCAGTGGCATCTTGTTCATACTTGAAGGTCAGTACACTAAGTAGAGTTCTTCCTGCCTACTGTCCTGTGCTCTGTGATTTTTTTTTTAACTGTTTTTCACCTTGAACAAATGTACAGTTTTCTAGCTGTTGATCCTTCTTTAATTTTTGTAATTCTACACTGCAGTCGAGACTCAAACTGGGGTATAACATGAGAATAAATTTATTTTACTCTTCAAACTTTAGTAGCTGCCCCTCCTTAGCAGCAGCATCCTGGGAAAATTTAATCAAACTATCTGTGCCTCAGTTTCCTCATCTATAACCGGGGAGCATAAATCCCTTCAGTCACATACTGTTACGAGGATTAGATCTACAGCAACTGTCAAGGATTTAGAAGCAGCATTTAGCACAGTGGGAGCCATCAACAAATATTTGTTACTGCTATTAAAACCTAAGCCACTCGAGAGTTCCAAGTAGCAGCAGTTAGCAACTTGAGGAAACGTGCACATGCCTTCTAACAACGGAACCAACGCTCAGGGCCATTCCAGCCAGAGCTTCACACCTCATGGAGGGCCCACCAATGTCCATGTTAAAGCCAATTTTCACTTCAGGTATGATTAATCTTCTGCATTAAAAAAACAACACTAGTGTTTTCTCACCAAGAAGTTCTTGAAGTTCGGTAGGGCTTCTAGAATATCTGTATGACTGTTTCAAAGCAGCAGCTTGCGGAATGAAAAACCAGGGTTTCAACAGTTTTAAAAGTATGGTTTGAGTCGAGGGACAGAAGCCTAGGAGACAAGGCAGAGCCGGGCAGCGTGGGGAGTGCTGAGGGCAGGCAGAAGCACGGGACCGCCAGCATGTTCTCCGGAAACCACCGGAGCCGGGTCACCGCGGCCAGCGGCTCCACCCTGGAGATGGAGTTCAAACGCAGCCGCTGCTGGCTCAGCCTCTTCTGTGACCCACCGGAGGACACAGTCGCAAAGAACGCTACACCATGAGACCCGGATGAGGGAAGGGGCCCGCCAGCTGCCGGTGGCCTGCTCCCACCCAGAGCGTGCTGGTGTGCAACAGCCGCACCCCCGGCTACACGGGCGAGCTGCAGCGGCGCGAGGATGCGCAGGTGCTGAGGAAGACAGGCCAGCGGCCTCCTACCAGCGGGCCACCTGCTGAGCGCTCCCCCTGCCGCGGCCAGGTCTGCATTTCTGACCTCCGGATTCCACTCATGTGGAAGGACACAGAAGATTTCAAGAACGAAGGCGAGCCGCACCGTCGGGCTGTGTTCTTGCTGCTGCAGATCGGGGAATGCACTCAGGACACGGAGGTGATCCTGGTGGACGGGACCCTCACAGCCATCGCCTTTCACAACGAGGTGCTCTTTGCCGAGGCAGGGCCAGACTCTGAACTGCGGCTGGAGCTGTATGGGGCCTGCCTGGAAGAGGAGGGGGCCCTGGTGGGGGGCCCCCAAGAGGCTTGCCACCAAGCTCAGCAGCTCCCTGGGCTGCTCCTCGGGGAGGCGTGTGCGGGCGTCGCTGGAGACAGCTAGGGGCTCGGGAAGCAGTCCCATCTCGCTCCGCACCCCAGCTGTTGGTGGTCCTCGTTACCACCTCTCGGCTTGTACCACTCTCGCCCTGGCAGCAGTGCAGGACGGGCTCCACACACGTGACCTCACCTTCACCAGTCATAAGGAGAACCCCGCCTGGCTGCCCCTTGATGGGAGCGTGCGTTGCCGTCTGGTGGCTCAGCCTTTCTGCGTGACTCAGCCTACTGCAAGTGGCACCCTCAGAGTGCAGCAGGCTGGGGAGCTGCAGGACTGGGTGCGAGTGCATGGAGTCTTGAGAGGCACAAACAGCTTCTGTTACCGTCAACCTGAAGACACAGACACTGCGGAGGAGCCGCTGTTTACTGTGATCAACAAGGAGACTCCAGTCCGGGCAGGGGAGCTGGACCAGGCAGTGGGCCGGCCCTTCACCCTGAGCATCAGTAACCAGTATGGGGAGGATGAGGTGACACACACGCTTCCAGCAGAGAGTCGGGGAGCCCTGCAGAGCTGGACGGAAGCTCCTGTGGCGGCTTTTCTTTGACATGAGCCAGTGGAAGCAGTGCCGTGATGACATAATGAAAATTGAAACCCCCGCTCCTCGGAAACCACTCCAAGCACTGGCCAAGCAGGGTTCCTGGTACCATGAGATGGTGACAGGTGATGCTCAGGGCTGAATAGGTCTGGGGCCTAAGCTCTGACTAGCCTCCTCCCCTCAATCCCTTCCTGGTGCCACAGCTATTGAGCTGCTGGATGACATCACACCGGTGACAGACAGCCTGGCCCAGCTGGAGGGCACGAGGCTGGAGATGCCCCCAGCCTGCCCTGCCTGGCCCCTGCTCCCCTGCTTCAGTGGCCCCAACCCCAGCCCAGACCCATTCCCTGCCCTGGAGGAGACGCGGAACGGTCTCCCTGGATGCTGTCCCCCAGACCACTCCCCTGGGGCTTCTCGCTCGGTTGCCCCTCTCCCCCCGAAGCGGTCCCCACAGTCCAGAGGCCTCTGCAGCAAAGGCCCACCCCACACTTGGCTCCAGTCACCAGTGTGAGATGGCGTGCTGGCAACAGGATCTGGCCAGAAGAGGAGGTGGTCTGTGTGCAGCTGGGCTCTGGATTCGGTGCTGTTTGTAGCAGGTTGGCCAGCTTGGCTTCCCCTTCCTCTGCTGGACTGGGGATAGGCTGGGGAGGGGCAGCAGAAGCCCCTTTTAAGCTGTGGTTGCCATGGTGCTGAGGGGCTCATTCCCAGGGCTGGCTGGGACCCCCTAAACCATTCCTGGGAGAAAACTGGAACCAACACTGCCCTACTTCCCGGCACTAACCAGCTTTGAGGATGGCACTGAAGAGCCCTGGGAGGGAACGCACCTCCCTTGTGACTCCCACATGGACCATTAAAGTTATTTAACATCAAAAAAAAAAAAAAAAAGTATGGTTTGAGTTGGGCTGGAATGAGTTGGCACACCAATATCTCCTCTGTCAGAAGAGCTGGTTTCTAAAAAGCACTTTGGTTAGTTCGCCAAGGCATTGGTGCCAATAAACTTTCCGTTGTATCTCACAACTAAGCATTAAACAAATAAATGGGGCATAGGATGGAGAAAGATTTACGATTTAAGCCCACCTGAGGAAAGACAATTTATGAAATAAAATGATCAGTGTTCTAGAATTAAATAGTTTTACAAAATAAAATGTACTGGAAAATATCTAAATATAGAAAAATAAACAAATAGTAAAGAAAAAAAAAAAAATCTGAAAGTCATGCAAGAAGATACACATATAGAGCCAATAAACTAATTCTACTTTTAAAGTAATCAAAGATGAATGGTTTACATGAAGGGAAATTAAATGTAAATTACCTGAAAAACACATTCTTACTAGTAATCTTTTATGCAGATGGAAACTCTAAAGTCCAGTTAATCTAGGAAAACAAAAATAGTGACGAAACAAAAACTCAATTATATGTAGGAAAGTTTAAATATTTATGTGGTACAGTCTGAAAATTCGCTTATATACCTTTTTTTTTTTTTTTTTTTCGGTATGCGGGCCTCTCACTGCTGCGGCCTCTCCCGCTGCGGAGCACAGGCTCCGGACACGCAGGCCCAGCGGCCACGGCCCACGGGCCCAGCCGCTCCGCGGCATGCGGGATCCTCCCGGACCGGGGCACGAACCCATGTCCCCTGCATCGGCAGGCGGACTCCCAACCACTGCGCCACCAGGGAAGCCCTCGCTTATATACCTTTAACCTATTAACTCATTTTGTGGATATAGTTCTAAAATAAATAATCCTAAATAGGAAAAAAAAAAGTAAATGTTTAATGCTATTAAGAAAAAAAGAAATCTAGAACATGGACATAACTAGAAAATAGTATATTTGCTTAATGGAATATATGTGTGTTTAAAATTAAAAGTGCCATAATTCAAGAAAAATGTGCAACTTCCATTTCCAACAAAGATGAAACAAGGACCAAATCCACCGTCCTGCATAAAATCAAAAAAACCACAAACATTTTGAAACATGGTTTTCAGTAAGATAGGTAACAGGCAACAGAGAACAGTGATCCCTAAGAGACAGGACACAAATGAGCCCTACAACTGCTTACTGCCTAGAGTTTCTAGTGGGAATGGACAAGGGTTTGGGGGAGACCAAGCCCGCTAGAGCTCTTGGCACAAAGGACCAGGGTGGAGAGAGCAGCACAGAGAGATGACTTCTGAGATGCGCACAGGGCCTCTCTTGAGCACAGTACTGAGCAGCCCAGAGTGTGCTTCCACCTGAGGCCAGAGGAAGAACCATGGGAAAGCATTAGAAGCAACAGTGCCTACCATCACCATAATGACCCAACCATTATACTCCAGGGTATTTATCCAGGAGACAAGAAAATATATATCCATACAAAGACTTGTATACAAATGTTCATCAAAGCTTTATATATAAAGAGCCAAAAATTGGAGGCAACTGGAAACAGCCCAAATGACCACCAGAGGTAAATGGATGGCTAAACCATGGTATATCCATACAGTGGAATACTACTCAGCAACAGAAAGGATGAAGTATTGATACAGACCACAACACAGATGAATCTCAGATAATTAGACTGAGTGAAGGAAGCCAGATTAACAAGAGTAGATACTGTATGATTCCATTTATATAAGCTCTAGAAAATGAAACTTATCTATAATGAGAGAAAGTAGATCAATGGCTTGGGGTTACATGGGAAGGGATAGAACAGGGCACAAGGAAACTCTGCGTAGTAATGAGTATGTTCACTATCTTGACTGTAGTGATGGTTTCATGGATATATATACATTTCTCAAAGCTTTCCAAATTGCACACTTTAAAAATGTGCAGTTTTCCTTCATATCCATTATGTCCCAATAAAGCTGTTTGTAAAAACAGACAAAACGTTGGGATTTCCCTGGTGGCGCAGTGGTTAAGAACCCGCCTGCCAACGCAGAGGACATGGGTTTGAGCCCTGATCCGGGAAGATCCCACATGCCACGGAGCAATTAAGCCCGTGCGCCACAACTACTGAGCCTGTGCTCTAGAGCCCGCGAGTCACAACTACTGAGCCCACATGCTGCAACTACTGAAGCCCGCGTGCCCTAGAGCCCGTACTCCTCAACAAGAGAAGCCACCACAATGAGAAGCCCGTGCACCACAAGGAAGGGTAGCCCCGCTCACTGCAACTAGAGAAAGCCTACACGCAGCAATGAAGACCCAACACAGCCAAAAATAAATTAATTTAAAAAATAGACAAAACATGGTTTCATGAACAGTTATAAATATCAGAATACAAACTAACACGTATACATTGGCCACTATCATATGATTAGAGAGATCTACATAAATGAAGTTTGTTAATGTCTTTGGAGTTTTTACTTTTGTAAAAATTTACACCCACTGAGTTTATCTAAACGGCCATTCTTATTTTCTAGAAACAAGAGCTGGGAGACAGTTTGCCCATGATCATATGAAAAGGTCACACAAAAGAAACAGACCACACAACTCATAAGATGCCAATCTCTGTTCTACATTACATTCTACACACTTATAGAATAACAAGATTATTGGGAAAGAGACAGATAGCTCCTTCAGAAGAGTTGTAAACCAGGGAAACTAGAGCAATTTCACTAGGGTACCCAGGGTGTTCCCAGGGGTGAAGCATGAAGGGAAACCCTGTACACAGGTGAGACGACAAGGTGTGGAAATTAGCCCAGTCTCAGCATTCAAAGCAACCTTTCAAAAATCCAAGTTAACATGCCTTGACATACTTGATGTTCACTTAAAAGCCGATTGTGTGGTTTTTGTTCAAAAAAAAGGGAAAGCCATTTTTCATCACAAGACATAAAATGTTTAAAGAAAAGGAGGGGGAGCCGCAGCTATGCATTTCCTAGGGCTACCATAGAAAATTACCAGACACTGATGGCTTCGAACAACACGAACTTACTCTCTCCCAGTTAAGAGCCCAAAGTACAAAACTCAAGAGTGTTGGCAGGGTCATGCTCTCTCTGAAGGCTCTAGGGCAGCCTCTTTCCAGCTTCTGGTGGTGGCCAGCAATCCCTGGCAATGCTCAGCTTACAGCTGTATCACTCCAATCTCTGTCTGTCACAGGGCCTTCTTGCATCTGTGTGCACCTGATCCTCTCATGAGGACACCAGGGATTGGATTTAGGGCCCAGCCTCATCAGGTATGACCTCCTCCTAACTGATTATCTGGAAGTAAGGTCTTCACAGATCTTATGTCATAGTCATAGGTTCTTAGTGTTACAACTTTAACATATCTTTTGGGGGGTTTCACAACTCAACCCACAATAGGGGGACAAATACCTAACATAGTAAAATTCTCTTCAAGGAGACAATAACAAAGGAGAGTGAGATTTCAGTTAATGTATTAAGTAATATTTTCACTTCTAAATAAACAGCTGTGGCCATTTCACATTGAATCAAAACACCTCAAAATGGCTAACAAAATGCAAAAATTGGCTTTCTTTTCTTTTTCCAATTTGAAAATTATATTTGCAACGAACATCCCTGACCCATAACTCCCTCTGATTAATAATATTTTCATTAACAAATATACTGCATGAATTTGGGGGGCTGAGATTTTTTTTTTTTTAAACAACCAGAAAGGAAATTTTAAAAAAAGTTTAAGTCAGATGTTAATTTGCTTGTAAGGGGTCTTGTCCTTTCAAGCCATCATCATAAAGGCGTTTTATGATCTTTAATATAATGTGTATGTACTGGTACACTTAATTTACACTTATGCACAACACTATTGTTACAGTGTACACATACATTCTTATAGAGCTAAGAGTAAATGATTTTTTTCTTTTTTTCTTTTTTTTTTTTTTGTGTGGTACGTGGGCCTCTCACTGTTGTGGCCTCTCCGGTTGCGGAGCACAGGCTCCGGACGCGCAGGCTCAGCGGCCATGGCTCATGGGCCCAGCCGCTCCACGGCATGTGCGATCTTCCCGGACCGGGACACGAACCCATGTCCCCTGCATCGGCAGGCGGACTCCCAACCACTGTGCCACCAGGGAAGCCCCCAAGAGTAAATGATTTAACCGCAGCTCAAACATTCTTTTCTGCTAGGTGTCTAATGTGTACCAACCATATAAGCTTAGCATAATTCTGAACATAATAAAAATTTGATTCCTATCCTCTAATTTATAATTGAAAAAAGTTTCACTGTTAAATAGTAAAATGTATTAACTGAAACTGATTAAACCCATCATATCACTAAGGAAGAAACTGAAGACTAAGATACAAGTCACCTGATATTCAAATGACCTCTCAGAGATGGACAGATGACAGAGGGTTCATTCTGCTTTCAAAGCATATGTCTCTGGTTCATATGCTTTGCTTGCCAGACAGTGCCTAGAGATGTCTGTTTAGTATATTACTTGGTAATTAAAAAGAGGAAAACTACATGCTTCATAATCTGCTTATTTTTAGGCAGCATGTAAACAGCAGTATCAAAACAGCCCCCATACATACCTTTTTAACATTTGCCAGCATTGTGGCAGCACAGAATAGGAACTGGGGGGATAATTTTTTGATGATTTCTAATGATAAGCAAAATATGGTTAATGTTTTAGGAGTGGATCTAGATCTGGTATAAGCAGACACCAGATCTGATACAGTCCATTTTTTCCTATCATAAGAATTACCATCAATAATGGAAAATACCTAAAAACATTACACCATGTTTTAAAGACATACACAGAGAGGCCTCTCTAGAACTGAGGTCAAAGGCCACTACCTACAGTAAAGATTTTGCAAGCACAGGAAAATATTCTTACGGAATGGGTGAGGAAATACCAAACCTTTGTACACATGGAAAAGTATCATGCATGTGAGATACTTAAATCTAATTCTGACAAGTGAGAAAAGTCCCCTCAAGGTCTAAGTCTCTAAGATTCAAGGACACAGCTACCTCTCTTACTTTCTCTTGGTGAAGGTAAACAGCATTAAATCTAAATGAGTTTTCACTGAAATATATGCTCCGCTCCACTCGCCTCCTCTCACGTCCCTCCTGCATTGATTATATTTGTGAAGACTATGCTTCCAGTGCATTTAAATTAGACACCATCTTTCCCATCACCTACAATTCTCAAATGTCACATAAACTCTGAAGTGTTACATAAATTATCCAGTGGGTAGGAAACCACCAATGATGAACAATGAATAACACATCTTTTGAAGCAAATGGCCATGCCAGAACCAGAAGAACTCAGGTGTTCTAAATATACTAAGCAATTTACCAAGTCAATAGAAATAGAGAGGACAGTGGGGATGAGAACCAAATAAATATGATAGCTCTACTATGCACCATTAATTCAATCTAAGATGCCACTTATTTTAAGACGCATTATTTTATACTCCATTAAAAATAAAGCCGTCAGGGCTTCCCTGGTGGCGCAGTGGTTGAGAGTCTGCCTGCCTATGCAGGGGACACAGGCTCGTGCCCCGGTCCGGGAGGATACCACATGTCACGGAGCGGCTGGGCCCGTGAGCCATGGCCGCTGAGCCTGCGCGTCCGGAGCCTGTGCTCTGCGATGGGAGAGGCCACAACAGTGAGAGGCCCGCGTACCACAAAAAAAATAATAATTAAAAAAAATACAGCCGTCAGTTATGACTAGAAGTTTTGTCCTGAAACCAGATGTTAAAATTTGCGGATGGGAGAGATACATCTTTTAAGAATTAAGGAAATGTGGTATGTTTCCAATAAGGGCAAGTATTGGCAAATACTACCTCACAGCTATTCCTACCTCGAATGTTCACTATGTATCATTCATATCAATTATAATCACTCGACCAGCAAGTGGACCTCAAATAGTTAAGACTATATTGTGCCAACCATATAGAAAAGAACATAGAAGGCGCTCAACTAGCTTACAGCTTGGCCAAACATCACCCATCCAAATCACTTCCACCAATCTAGGGAAAATAAACTCATATTTGGTCCTTCGGGAAAGCAATAGCATGTGGATGCCAAGTATTACCCTTGTGGCCCCCAAGCTGATCATTTTCTTTGCATTAACTCAGGGTGAATAATGATCAAAAGGCAGCTGGCAGAGACACAGCCTACAGCTCTGTTTGATGCACAATCCTGTGACGACATTATTAGCAAGAACTATTTCTCTTGCACCAAAATACTGAGTCCAGATGTCAACCTGGTGCCTGGAAAATATGCTGCACAGTGACAGCTGTTTGATGCTTCCATGCTGAATAGCTGCATTCTAAGCAGACACATCCTTTAACCAATGAGATATCAGTGCATTCATAAAGAAAACATTACCAAAAAGAACTCTGGCCACCAAAATTAAATTAGCACACACTTCTTTTTTAATCTGCTTAAGTCATAATAAATAAGGGGCAGTTTTGCAGAAAGATGATAAAGGGACTACTGCATTTTATGTAATTAAGCAATAAGCATATAGAAGCAATTAAGTGTAGAGCATGAAATAGCAATAAGCATTCAGCACAACACAAATTACTCAACACATTCATTTCACCACACTTTTTTTTTTTTAATAGAAAGAACTGGTGACCTAGATAAAGCACTGAATTGAAAAATCAAAAGAATTCAAACAGCAAGATGTAGTGGTTAACGTACAGCCCTTGAGCCAGGCCTGGAGCCTATTCCCAAGGGTTCCACTTGCCAGCTGTTTGACCTTGCACAAGCAACCTGACCTCTCTTTCCAAGCACAGTTTCCTCACATGCAAAATAAAGGTAATAAAACCCTCACCTCACAGGACCTTGGCTTTGTGAGGAATGAATTAGATAATGCAGGAAAACGCTTACCCAGTGCCTGGCACAGGGAAAAGGGTACAAAATCGTATGTGCTCTTTATCATTAGTACCAGTTATAACACTATCAAGCCATGTATTTCCCAACCCTCAAGCATCTTTCTTGCTCTGAATTTCACTAGTTCTTTGCTTCTGCGCCTCTAACACTTTTATTCTACCTTTGCATTGTCTTCATTTGTATCACCTTGACTCAACCCACGCCATCAACATCTTTGAACGTCCCTCCCCCTCAGTAACTAATATGACATCAAAAAGTTCTATAGCGCTGATAAAGAAATATCTGGGCAATGAATGAATGAAGCGTAAGTGAAATAATTCTGTGGGCTTGAGACCTCATATCCGCTGCCTGGCATCCTGCACTCTGACGAAGGTGAGTGGCACAAAGCTGGGAGGCAAGGAGGGCCAGCGGCAGCAAGAGGTCCGAAAGCATTTCCATTTCCCTCCATTCAGAAGGTGCCTCTACAGAAATGCTTCCGCTCAAAGGAGACACTAATGTGCTTTTGTGGAATTCTGCCAGTCTGACCCATAAATATCCTTATCAGGGAGAGTCAAGAACTATTTAATTCATTACAGGCTGAGAGTTTAAAAAGCAAGAGAGGATTAAGCAATGCACACACCAGTGGTGAGCTACAAAAGGGCACTGTTCCAGTTAATACAGCTGCCTCTGCAGTGGAAGAGGAATAGAGAAGATGCAAGATACATTCATATGGAATTCACATTAAAATATATACACACATATATACAAAGAAAGATTAAAAAAAAAGTCTGCCAACATTAAGTGAAAAAGGAAAGACATTTCAAAGAACCCTCTCAGTAACAAGATGCATGGAATGAATAGAGCTGGACAAGGAATATAAGCTGGTTAGGATATACCTAACAAAATAGATACCAGGGAGGAATTGCCCCCCAAAATAAGTAACCAGAATTAATTGGGTATGTTGCTGGAGAGAAATCAAAACAGCCTTCAGGAGTCAGCCATCACTCAATACCCTAGGGTAGAAAGTCACCCTGTAATGGCACAAAGGATCCAACAGAGCTGGGCGAACATGTTTACAGCCCGCCTTGGACAAATGAGAGCAGGCCTGCCTGACCAGTGCGGACAGTCCACCATCCTGAAAAAGCAGAGTTCAACACTGCCACTTCTGAAAAAACATTCTAATGCTTCTGGGCCTCCGGAAACCAACCCAAGCCCTCTCTCTTGACCACTGTTAGTTGTGGGTCTACAGCTGACACGTTTTCACCAGCAGTACCAAGACCTTCTCTATCCCCGTTTCAGCCTCCTTCTGGGATTTATTTCTCCAGGGGCAGTTCCTTATCAACTCCAGGTGTGCAATGAAGACAAAGAATTTGCCTCCAATACATACTTAACGTACTGGAATACAACTGTTAAGTCTCTCAGAAAGAAAGACAGGGGTTGGGTGGGGTGGAAGTATAGATATAACTTTAAATATTGCTAGCTTTCTATCCCTGTTCCCTCCCAATTCCACTCGGAGAAAAGACTTGATTTTAACCTGGTCCTGACCATCCTGAAGCATTACTTTCTGTTTGTGCAAAATGACAATAAAGAGATTTTTAAGGATAATTTTCACTATACACTATTTTTCTCTCATACTATGACCTTAGACTCTAGTTCCCCGCAAGAGACAATAATTTGCCTCTTGACAAATTGAAATTTTTTTAAACTCCCCTAATTTTATTATACTGGCTTAGAGAATAGGAACACCATCTGTACAAGTTTGAAACCAGAGAAAAACTATTCTTCCAACAAAACGAGTGTTCACACAAAGACAAGACACCACCTGCAAATCTTTAAGTTAGTTTTATCCTTTTGTTTAAAGTTATTCCTCAAATATCAAGATCATAAAAAAACCTTTGTTCTGTAATAATCCCCAATGATTCCACTCATATGGCCACTAACAAAGCCACCATATAAAATGAGATTATGGATTGCAGATCAAGATGACCCCAGTTGAAATCTTGGTGCCTCCTTTAAAAAAAAAAAAAAAAGAACCTAGGTCACAAAGAAAACTGGGGGACCATTCTGAGTCACTGAGCACACACCCAGAGCAGTTATCTGCCCCTCTCATGTCTTTGTAATCCTCTCGTACTAGAGGGGTTATGCTCTACCTCAAGTCTGTTATGTAGGGAAACTGATACAAAACCAACACTTAGGTCCTGAGGGAATGAACAAGGTAGAAAAACAGACAGTGAAAGGACTTAATAAAATCAGAGAACGCGAACACTGACCCAACTGGGGAAAGCTGGAGGGTGTTAGGCTGTTAATGAGGTGCTGAGAGAGAAACAAGGCAGCCCATCTCGGACAACTGTTCTAGCTCAGTACATGTCCCAGATGACGCTATGGCATATTCACTTATTCAATCCAGTTTTACCAACAAATCCTCTTCCATGTTGTTCCTTGAGGCTCTGCAAGGAAGAACGGGTCTGAAGAGGCTGAATGCTCTAGAAAGGAGGCTTTAGATAAAGCCTAGTCTACCAACAATTGTGGTTGTGTTTATTGTCCTTTCCCTTCTCACACCAAAGCCAACACTTGCAGGCCTATAAATTCCAAGTTTTGAAGGCAATTCCAAATATAACACTGAAAAACCATAAACTCCTGTTGATTCCTTAGAATTAGAGAGAAGAGGAAATGGTTGGCATTAAGAACCCTATATGATGCCATCATCATCCAGAACTTGTGTCTTCTTGGTCTCCAGCATTATTCATGGAAGACAGCTAACAGATCTGTTAGAATCATTATTAGAACCTAAGAGTTATTAGAACCTCATTAGCAGAGTCCAATTACAGAGAGAGAACCATGCTCTTTTAGCTGAATATTCATACCAACGGAAAAAAAATAGAGCCTTCTTAATCACTTTCATTATCAAAACAAACTCCCTGCTGGAGCCTTTTCACTGGAAGTCTACCATTTTAAAGACATTTGCATTTTATCAAACTATATTGACAGGGCCAATAGAAATAGCTTCTAGCTCCTAGCTTCACATCTCCCAAATACGTGATGAGATCTGTAGCGATCCACTGAAAAATAAAATAGGAAGACCAGGATAGGAAGCTAGGCCCCTAGCACACAAGCATCTGGTTGGAAATCTCACTGAGCTGGCAACCAGTCTTTCTCCAATCAACTTTGTTATGTTAAAAAGAGGGAAAGGATAAAGAAGAGAAAGGAAGGGACGAGAATCACACCTAGTTTCACAATAAAATGTCCCAAAGATAAAGGGATGTCATTTACTAATAAATGAACAAAAATCAGAAGCAATACTGATGTGTATGAGGAGATGAATAGGTTTGCATGCTAGACATGTTCTACCCAAGATAAATGTGTCTCTCTCCCTTTCTCTTACACACACACACACTCTAAACGTGTAGGGTGCCACAGTGTTATTGCCATGAGCTATATTTTGCTATTTATAGAGGCTATAAAAGTACATAGCACTTTACAAACCACAGAACATAGGCACTAGAGCCTGGAGGAACTCAGCCTAAATTAGACATGGACAGAGTAGTGAGGAAAACAGGAAAATATTTACTTGCACCAAATTCTTGGCAAGAATAATTCTGGGAGGCAGTAAGAAAGGGACTATTAAGCAGTGATCTGTAGGAGAGTTCACACAAACCAGAATCAACTCATCAGTAATCCAAAACCTTAACTCTTGAAGGCAAAGAGTTGATATCATCATAGCAATTCTATGGCAATTTCCACCTCTGCAACTGTAGTTGTTTAAACATGAATTTTAGTTGTCTAATATATGATGCCAAATTCACCCAAGTAATATTAAAATGTGAACACTGAATAAACATCCAAATACTTAGGCAAGAAACGAAAAACAAGTCAAAAAATGATCTTATGGTCTGGGTAGACTGCAAACCTAAATTACATTAACTTCAGCTCTTACAAGTGATGGTTACAGAATTTGCATCAACTAAGGAAGTCATCAAGTCCTTTATCCTCCTAGATAAGTGAAAGATCTGGGTTTCTAAAATGTCTATGAAGTATTTTCCAAGAAGCAAAGAACTAAAACACAAGAAATTCTCTCCACAGAGAACACAGACATTCACAGTGTACCCTCCCATCACCTCAATGAGCCACAGAGCTCAGGAAGGCCTCAGACTCACAGGGTTTAAGGATTTAAGGTTGGACCTTAATTCAGTGTTCTCTGCACTTACCAGGGATTCAGCACGATGGACAGTTTACAGCACTGAGTTTTATTACAAAAGACTGGATGGTGTCGCACAATTTTGTGATGTATTGTTATTCCCACTTTGCAGGGAACTCGAAGGACTTTCTCAAATACACAGCAGGCGTCTGGGAAAGACATGAGCCAGGCCCTCAGAACACCAACCACATATACTTTGTTCATGACCTCTATTCCCAAATAACACCATAACCAGTCAAAACCAGCCAAGTTCATTTTTCTAAAGGCAAATCAGAAGTGCTCAGCAGTTGACTATCACGTAGAAATTAGCAATAACCTAAGGAATCCCTCCACCTCTGAGGTCACTGAGGGCATACACAAGTTTCTTGGTGCTACCTATCTATAAAGTACTAGACAGTCCAATATGTTCATGGTGTGTTCTTAGGTATCATTTGTAGCCAATATTGAAAAGAAATCACTTAACTGATTCTGATGGTCTTTTCATAAATTTCTCTCTAGCCTACCAAAAATTACCGATTCATTGCAAAAAAAAAAAATCAGGCTTTAGTCTCCTCTCATTCATCAACAGTGACATCAGCCCCCTTCTCTATTCAAGGGGGAAACCATCTGCAATAGTTCTGCCCGATTTCCCCTGGAATTTTAACTTCGACTGCCTGCTTTCTGAACCTTCAGCAATGGGAGCAATTTACCTCCATCAACTTCACCAGTCACTGTTGCAATTTAGCTAAGACATTTCCCAGGGGCCCAAAAGAAAAGGTTCCAATTTGAAAAAGTCACATCTGATCCTACAAACCAGTCCTGGAAACATCATTTGGTACCAACAGATTTTTTCTGATCCCAAATTCTTCACTTTGACACAGAAATGCAACAAGGAAATAAGGAGAGGATTTCTGAAAATTCTCTCAAATATATAAACATTAAAGGACATTCTGGGGACTTCCCTGGCAGTCCAGTGGTTAGGACTTCGCCTTCCAGTGCAGGGGGTGCAGGTTCGATCCCTGGTCAGGGAGTTAAGATCCCACGTGCCTCAAGGCAAAAAAAACCAAAACATGAAACAGAAGAAATATTGTAACAAATTCAATAAAGATTTTTAACATGGTCCCCATCAAAATAATCTTAAAAAAAAATAGACATTCTGATAAAAACCACAGCCTGCTCCATGCATGTTAAGGTTCTGCTTTGCTTTGGTTTTGTTATTTGACTCTACACCAAGCAAACTGAAGATGGTGACCCAGGGCAGAGGAAGCCCTTGGCAGCATCTGTAATACAGCAACATCAGAAACCCAGTGAGGATGTGAAGTTCCTTCCAGAGTTAAGGACCATGAAAAGCCAAATCGCCCTATTAAAGTATTTCACACAAGGGCACACACACTGCACCTACTCAGTGGAGCTAACCAAAAGCAGTGTAAAAGTACACATTATGTGGAAATAGGCAAAAGGATGGGAGAGAGCTCTAGCAAAAGAAATGAAACGCTTTATATCAATAGGTAAAAAGTTAGCTACTACCTTCATTACTGTTGCAAAAGCCTTAGTGTTCAGATTGGAATTAAGTCTTATCCCATAAATAATTTTATCATTATTTGAAATTAGACTTAATAGGCCTTGACAATGTATTTTAGTAGGTCTCAATCTGCTTTTCTAGGATACTGGTACTTCTCAAACAATGCAGAAAAAGTGTCATCACCACTAAAAATAACGTTACCAAAAATTAAGTTAGTAACTATAATAGTCTCAGTTTGAGATTTTTGTCCATAAATTTTTCTTTAATAAAAGTGTGTTTATTATCAAATGTCAAATGGCAATAGATCAATGAACCAATATTAACTTAATATTGCTATTACTATTAATTACTATGAATAGAATGCATACTTTGGTGCACACATATGCTTGATTTTACATAACTTACATAAAGTGTGTTCTCTACTTGGAGAATTATCCCAAATCAAAATGATGGCATTAAATATTCCTATGTACTATGAGTTCTAGAAGGTTTGCCACCTGAACGTGTTTGGGAACCAGTGCTATATTTATAAAACTTAATGGTGGCAGGGTCCCACATGTTTAGGAAAAAAAGCTCATATTAGATATTAAACAAAGGACTCAACAAGATAACATGATTTTAGAGTCAGTATTTCTCTTCTCTGACAATAGGGGTAGGCTAAAGATTCCAGGGATTTCTTATCTTCCCTAAGTATAACTGGAGAAGGCATTTGCTCTTTCAGGCTATTACTTTCAACTAAGTTTCAACAGTAAGTGAACAAAGTAAGTGGACTGTCAAGAAGATATTGATTTACAGATGATACTTTTACTTTAGCAACAGTACCACCCACAAATCTATAGCCACACACACTTCAAGCCAAAAGATTTTCTGCAAGGTTCAGGTAGTACAATCAATGTGATTTCCAATGTTATTTTGGAAATACTGTTGTTTTAGAGCAGCAGTTCTCAAAATGTAGACCAAAGACCCCTGGGGCTCCTCTCTTTTCCTCCGACACCAACTACTTGTGTGTGAGGCTAGAATTGCTTTAAAAATTTCAACCAAAACAACATATCAAAACAAAGAAAATTCAGAAGCAGATAGGATTCCAGCTGTCTGCTATTAAGTCACACAGTAAACAGATTTGCATAAAAATGTAATGTGTCTCTCCTCATTTTATGGAAAACAGTTATTTCTCATAAAACTTACGTTAACATATAATGGGATTTTTAATGAATTAAGTATTTTTGAATGTCTCTGTTTTCATTGCTAGTTATGTACTGAATGTATCAACAGATATAAAATAAACAACAGCTTTTTGGGCCCTCAATATATTAATATATAGGAGCCTTCAAACCAAAAAGGTTGAGAAGCACTTTTTTAGGGGAACTCAAAGATTAAACTAGTTACTGACAGCATAAAAATGGCCCAACGCAGGAGAGCCTTCATGTGAAGCTCCCTCATCAAAAATCTTTTAAACAGAAGAGTCTTCTACATAGACAGATCTAGTAAAAAGAAATCCTTCAGGGAAATCAAAACGAAAAATTTCACCTTACTCTTTATCCAAACAATTATTTAACGCTGCTCTAAAAACAGATCCCTTTCGGTCTCACCCTATGCTCAGGTTTTTGTACAATTATAATAGAACAAATAGAACAATCTTTGCCTTTTTGATCACTTAACATTGTATCCTAATCTTCCCAGTAGAAATATAATGTTTATAATTTTGATAGATACAGATTTAGAATGCATAGTTATATACAAATATAAAAATTCAAACTGTACACTTAAGATTTTACTGAAAGTAATAATTCTATTTATAAAAATTTTTAGGGACTTCCCTGGCGGTCCAGTGGTTGGGACTTCACCTTCCAATTCAGGGGGTGCATGTTCAATCCCTGGTCGGGGAGCTAGGATCCCACATGCCTCACAGTCAAGAAATCAAAACATAGAACAGAAGCAATATTGTAACAAATGCAATAAAGACTTTAAATATGGTCCACATCAAAAAAAAAAACCTTAAAATTTTAATGGACCATTGATATTCAAGAATTTACTTAAGCTAGCCTCTATTTCTGGCTAGACTAATTCTACTTTTTCTGAGGGATTGTGCTACAGTGAACATCTTCAGATACAAAGCTTGACTCTTCCTTTAAGTCCTTTCCTTAAATAGAGCTTTAAGAGGGTGACGACTCTGATACAGATTATGCACATTTTATGAAGCCACCCACATCTTGAGCCAATTTGACTGCTTGGTCCCAAGAGCAAAGGATATTATGCCACTGCATATCCAATTTCTTTCACCATTATTCCTTGAAAATAAAGAGGATTTTATAAATGTGAAACCACCATAAGTTCAATTTAGAAGTTGCTTAAGAGTGTCAACCTTTCTGTGGATGAGAGTCAGCATCATGTGTCAGCCTGATGTAGAGTTCCGTCTGAGCAGTAGACAAAGTCTAAGGCAAAGTCTCTCTACCAGACTAAGCTGCCTGGTACATTTACATTACTGGTATGAGCTAAGATGTCCCCCCCAGATTCATATGTTGAACCTCAGAATGTGACTCTATTTGAAGATAATTATCTCTTAAAAGGGCCCAAGTTAATGACAGTACCTAGGGTGGGCACTCATCCGATCTGACTGGTGTCAGCGTAAGAGGTGAGAAGCACACACATACAGAGGGATGACCATATGAAGAGGAATCAAGAGGGCAGCCACCTGCAAGCTAGGGAGAGAGGCCTCGAAGAAACCACCACCAACACCAACCTTGGATCTGGAACTTCCAGCCTCCAGAACAGTGAGAAAATAAATGTATTGTTTAAGCCATCTAGTCTGTGGTATGTTATGGCAGCCCTAGCAAACTAATAGTTACCAATCTGATCCCTAAGGACATTTCCATGCTCCTCCCGATCTACTCCAAACCCTTCCACTTACAGATAATGGAACCAAGCTCGATGAGGTTAGGTTTCACCTGAGACCGCAAGGCAAGTGGAAGATCAAGAGAATCTAGATCTCTTCTCACACCAAAGCGCTTTCCACTATCCTAAAAGAACGATTAGGAGACTCCTAGATAGTTCTGAGCATTAATATCAAAGGTCTGCAATTCAGTCCTAAATCAACTTCTGGAACACAATTCTTGAGGACACTCAAAAACAGCCAATAGTTTTTAACAACAACATATCCAGGTGCAAGCCTCTGAAGAATACTATACCAACCATACCTGCTACGCAAAAGCTGTGCTTTCAAAGAAAAACTGAAATAGGATAATTTAAAAGAGACATGAGGGCTTTGAACAAGTAAGAGGAAGGACTTGCTTTTGGCAGGGAGGTGAAGCTAATTTTAACAGCATTCGGGGGAAAATGGATGTTGAATAAGGTCAAATGGCTAGTAAGACCAGATAGATCCTAGTTTTGAACCATGGATGAAGAAATTCAATCAAAAGACTAAAGACTTAGGGACTTCCCTGGTGGTGCAGTGGTTAAGAATCCACCTGCCAATGCAGGGTTTGAGCCCTGGTCCAGGAAGATCCCACATGCCACGGAGCAACTAAGCCCATGCACCACAACTACTGAGCCTGCGCTCTAGAACCCACGTGCCACAACTACTGAGCCCGAGTGCCACAACTACTGAAGCCCGTGCGCCTAGAGCCCATGCTCCGCAACAAGAGAAGCCACCGCAAGGAGAAGCCCTCTCACCACAATGAAGAGTAGCCCCCGCTCCACAACTAGAGAAAGCCCTCGCGCAGCAACAAAGACCCAATGCAGCCCCAAAAATAAAAATAAACAAAATAATGAAATTTTAAAAAAAAGCTAAAGACTTAAAATTCCAGTTGAGAACCTAACAGAATGGAAGAGACTGCATGCTGAGTATAACAGGAAGAGTTTAAACATGACTATGTATTCCAGATGTTTATGTCTCTTACATCATCTGTCCTTAGCATGTTATTTCTTTGTTTAGCTTTCCTCCCTTAGTTGAGACTTTCTCAGACAAATGAGAAAGTAAAGGGCCCCAGACGAGCTGGTGGCCAGAGCTTTCCCACCTTGAAATTCACCAAAAATAATCCACAAAACTACAGCTGGTCAAATGATAGATAAACATGGACAGCATTAGTTATTAACCCCTCAAGTCTAAGAATTTGCTTTATAAAGGAATTTACATACAAATGTTAAAAGCACTTTCCTCCCCCAAATCCTTCACCCCTCACAAAAAAAATCTGTTTGGGTTTGGGGATGATTAACTTAGTTGAAGTAAGGGACAGTGAGTTGTAATTAGAGGCAGGCAAAATATTCAGGTTCTTCATCATGCTAATCTTATACTTGATGGCCAAAACGGTAGTGGCAGGCGGCCTAGAAAACCATATGGAGATAAGACGAAAACAGTGATTTCCAGAAGTCCTCGTTAAGGTATACACGGAGAGCAGCCCCATGAAATCTATCTTTGAAATCTTTCTGTACTTTTTAAATGTGCTCTAAAAATTATATTGTGCTATGAACACACTGTGATGACAGTTTGCGATTACAATGCAGTTTCTAGTTCATCAAGTCCATATTGTTACAATATCAGCAATTAGTAAATGCCTAGACACATAGTAGAGTTTGAATGCTTGAAAGGTGTGAAGAAACAACCAAAGGAGGAAGCTGTTAGACAAAAAGCTAGCACTTTAAAGAACTATTGAATACAGAGATAATTAGGTTGAAATTTTGGAGAGGCTTGTCCCTTAACAGCAAAAAGACGATAGAATGACGAAACATAGCAGAGAGGTGCCTTTTGAGACCCTTACATAAAAGTTATACATTAACCTCTTTACTAATTTTTCTCATTAGTCATATATGCACATAGATGACTGTCCTAGGCAAAGGTAGAAAAGTTCAAAATTAATAGTGCTAAAGTCAAACAAATACTTTCCCCTTAATTAGCTATGAGCAGGGGATCAGATTTCTCTAGAAAGTGAAAAAGGGAATGTTTGTTAAATAAAGGTCTCCTATGCATTGTCTTATTCAACCTCATTTACTACACAACAACCAGGCACTGAAACGCCTATCTCCTTACAGATGCAGAAACAGATTTAGTGGTGGGCTGGTTTCAGACACCAACTAGCCTGCCTACTCCCTTCAAGTCCATTCCTCTTCCATTCAGCATCAGGTATCTGAAGTAATAAATAAGTAGGGCAAATTAACGAAGCTGTAAAGTAAAAAACAAAAAACAAAAAACAAAAAAACCCTCAGATCCATCTACATTCATCTGCCCTGTGACCCAACAAAAGCATTCCTAGGTATACAGGAGAAACAGATGTGCATGTCCACCAACCACATATACAGGAATGTTTATCAACATCTTTATTATAATAGATCCAAGCTGCAAACAATCTAACTGTCCAGTAAGAGAATGGATAAACAAAGTATAGTTAATTCATACAACAGTATACACAAAAATCTTATAGGCATAATGTTGCATGAAAAAAGCCAAACACAAAAGGGTACTTAATGTATGATTACATTTAGTGAAGTTCAAGAACAGGCACAACTAACCAGTGTTGATTAGAATAGTGGTTACCTCAAGATAAAAAACACCGTCTGGGAATAGGCACTTTCTGGGATGCTAAAATATTCTCTGTGTTGATCTGAGTGGTAGATACATGAGCGTGTACCTACCTAAAAATTCATCAAGCTGTACACTTAAGGTTATTGCACCTTATACACATGACTGGGTGTTTAACTTCAATGAAAAGTTTTCTTTAAAAAAGCTTTCAGGGGCTTCCCTGGCAGCACAGTGGTTAAGAATCTTCCTGCCAATGCAGGGGACACGGGTTCGAGCCCTGGTCCGGGAAGATCTCACATGCCACGGAGCAACTAAAGCCGTGCGCCACAACTACTGAAGCCCGCACACCTAGAGCCTGTGCTCCGCAACAAGAGAAGGCACCGCAATGAGAAGCCCACACACCGCAACGAAGAATAGCCCCTGCTCACCACAGCGAGAGAAAGCCCATGCACAGCAAAGACCCAACGCAGCCAAAAATTAAAAATAAATAATTTTTTTAAAAAGCTTTCAGAAAGTGGCAAAGATAGGCAAAGTAATACCATTTACATTTAAATGAAGAATAACTTATTGTACTCAAAGTATAATAGGGAAGAACCTTCATATTCTATTACAAGTTAATCACTCAAGGGGCACTGCCTATTCTCAAATTATACATAGGCCCATCTCTGGGAAGCCTGCCTCCCAGGTAATGAGTGTTAAGCTTACATACCTTTGTATAGCTCACAAGAAACATCCTGACCATGCCCACCTGTGAATGGCTGCAGGAAGGAAGAAATTAACACATCCCCTCCAAAGTGTGGCAGGAAGCAGGACGTTTCCCCCCTCCCCTTTTAGTATAAAAGAAGCCTAAATTCTAACTCGGGGAAGATGGTTCTTTGGAACACTAGTCCACCCATCTTTTCGGTCTGCTAGCTTTCTGAATAAAGTTGCTATTTTTTCCCCCAACAACCCATCTCTCAGTTTACTGACCTACCATGCAGTGAGCAGTATGAGCCTGGACTTGGTAACAGGAGTAGAATCTGAAAATTACTTGGTATTTGTACTATTATGTAAATATACTGTTATTTCTGGTAGCAGCTGGCAATTCTACCTCTTAGAAAATTAAGCGGTATATCCAATTTGTTTGGGGGCAGGCAAACAAGTTGGAGAAGCCCAGATTTTATGTTGCCACCGTACCTGGGAGGAGATAAGCCTTGGAGGGCGAGACTCTCAAGAGGAATGGCTAAAGCAGAGGCTGGTGGTAAGAAAAATTGAAGACATGCAGGTCTAAGATACAAGGGGCAGGGGAAGGACACTGGAAGAACTAGGGGCTCCACACTCTGGGAACACAGCTTCTGCTTCAGAAGAATAAAGACAAAATGGGAAACACCAACTAGTATTCTCTAGTTTGTGATTTTTTTTTCTTTACATTATATAAAATGTACTTACAGAACTTACCTGCTATCACCCCCTGCCCTGTGCCAATCTGCTTTAAAACAATACACAGGTCTGAAGTATATAATAAGCTGCTCCGAAAGCAGATGTTGTGAGGGAGGCACCAGGGAGAGAGGAAAGGACAGCGAACAGGCAGCAACGTCACAATTGTTGGGGTGCAAATAGTGAATAATCCCCAAACAGTGTGATACATAAGGTTGACATTATTAGGGCAGAAAACCTCAATCACTTGCTGCTTTAGATTTACAATGATTTATTAAGTGATTTTTTTTTTGATGCCAGTGCCCTAAATTCTTGATTGCCTGCTGCATTAACTTAGCACGGTTTATAGCCTGCGCTCTAAATGTCTGGATGTTAGTAAGCTATACAAGTGACAGGAACCTGCTAAGCTGCTACATTCCTTACCCAAGGTCCTGAAAGGAGAGGCCACTGTCATTGTCTCTGAAGCTCTGAAATATAACCACGCTTGCTGAAGTTACCCCACTATCCATGTACTCTGATGGATTCTGAAAACCCCTGGTTCTTAACGCTGGATCATTTTCATGCTGGGAACACATCTCTCAGAAGCCAAAAATCAGATTACACAGAGTTCATAGGAAACCTCTTCCTTATCTGCCTAAACTAACCCTTTCTCTTGGATGATGCATTCCTTTCATAAACACGGTTAATCAATTCTAGTCAGCAATCCAAGGTTAAACTGCCTCAAACTGTCAAGTTTATATATAAGAATATGAGAATTTAACATTAAAATACTGCAGATCAGAGACCATAAAATACAATCCATCTCCCCATAAGCTCCAGCACTCTCCCAACTGAAGACCAAAACTCCAGACAGATTTAAGACAAAAGCTCCTCTGGCTGTAATTGGTTTGTAAAAAACAAAAGTTTATCTACTGCCCACCGGCATCTATTAGCTCTAATACTTCAAAGGCTGATACAATGGCTCATTTGATTTGAGCTCTATAAATCCGTGAACATGTCTATGTATTTTTCCATTCAAATTCAAATGAATATTATTTTATTAAGCACAAATGGAAATACCAAACTTTTTTTCAAAATGAATAGGCTGTTCCCATTACCAAACCCAGAGGATGAGTATTTGTGGGGCTGGATACTCCCGTATGTGTGTATAATCCTCCTACATTCATATAGCACTGCAATCCCATTAGCACCAGGCTTAAATTAATAAAATTGTTTGTCTTGTCAGCTTGTGCTACACGTTGTACAAACTTGTTAGATAATCAGCAGAGGCCTGACAATTCATTATCCTACAGGGAGCCAGTCTGAAAGCTGCAGCTTCCGCGCTCAGACGGAGCCACCGCATCAAATGAAAGCAGCGTCTGCAGACAGCTGCTGCACACTCTGAAGGGCACAGACACAGAAACTCTGCACACAGCCTGCCGTTCACCAGCAGCCAAAGAGATTTTATATTTCACTCCCAGATACAGAGCACCTACGGCTGCCAGGCATCAGCAGGATCGTCTTCTGAGAAATCTCTGAAACAAGACAGATTCGACTTTTTTCTGGTCCTCAGATTGACTGGCAAGGGTTAAAGCTGTGGTCAGATTTTACAGGGGGTTTTAACATCAGTGCTTGGCTCATACTAAACCACCAAATGTTATTCTTCTCCAGCAAAGATGAGGGAGGGGGAGGCGGTGAACGCCGCCTGAACAGCAGAAGGTCCTTTCGGTTTCGCTTCCATCAGATGCCTCCACAGGGCAACTGCATATAGGTAGGCATTTAGTTGTCAGTCCATCGGCTGTGGCAACGCGAGGTGTCACTCTTCTCGGGCTCCGTGCTACCCAACGCAAGCAATGCTGTACTGAATTAAGTTAGCAGGAACTTACTTGGGTATCTCTGGTGAAAGGAAGTAGATGTCAGGTGCAGAGTATACTTCTTGGCATCACTTACCCAAAATACAAGTTGGTGGCAGATGGAAGACCGTATTCCAATTGCTTTTTGTAGGCTGCAGAGATCATCCCTACAACTCAGCCCCAGAGCTAAGAACAGCTATGCAAATCGGAACAAGTCCGTGGACCCCAAGGGATTTATTCAGGTCTAAAAGAAATGAAGCTTTGAGGAAAGTGAAAATGCTAATGAAAATAAGACCCACAACTTGAATACTATTTTCCCTTAGGCTTTTAATGCTTACCATTACTGACCCATCAGACCAGTGAAAGTTTTGCAGGCCAAAAAGTTTTCCCAAAGTGAAGAATTATGGGTTTCCCATTTGGGGCTGCAGAAATCTGGCCATCCAACAAGTCTGTGGTTCTGTTTCAAAATAGTGTCCCTTTCTCTCTGGGAGAGGATAATACTCTCCCACCTCACCATCAGGCTTGGCCATGTGGTTTATAAAGCCCTTCCCCACAGAAGGCTTACTTATACACATGGCTGTTCTAGTGAACTTGCGAGGGGCTAGTTAAATCGCAATGAGTCAGTGCTTGACTGCCATGATGTCTCTTTTCCCTCTGATATGATATTGGTAAAATCCCAGATAATGAATGATCCTTCAGCCTGATTCATAGCCATAGCCTACTTATGATGGATGTATGAATGAGAAATAAACCTCTATTATTGTAAGCTACTGAGCTTTTGTTACTGAAACAGAATTTAGCTTAAGTGGACCAAGTAAAAGCTATAGGAAATTTGGTCCCAGCAAGGATACTGATGCTACAGTGAAAAGCAACAAAACATCCAGAGAGGCAGAATAGAATCTTCCACAGAATGGCGGCTCACTTTAGGAAAGCAAAATTCTTTTACTCCACCTGACCTCCTCAACCGGAGTCCCATTTTCACCGAAGAAGATAATCTATACAATTCCAACAGTGAAATCATTTTCTGTCCTCAAAACAGAAAGTACCGTGGCACAAAATGACATCACATTCGGAGTATCTAGTATCTATTTCATCTTTCTCTGCTTCCTATCTTGCTGTAAGGCTGCTAGATACAATTCACTTCTAACTGATAATCTACTTTGGGCTAAGTGTGAATAAAATATAAACAAATAGGCTCTGAGTTGTCAAGGGGGCTCTACTGAAAGCTAGTTTTTAGGAAGACAACTATTTTGGCTCTTCAGCCGTCAAAATCTTACCTTCTCACCATGATCTGGATGGTGAGGTATGACAAAGAGGTAACCATTTTAGCAGGATTCAATTGGCACAAAATTGTATTTGCTGGGCAGAGTTCAAAGATAAGATATAATAATAAGAGTTAAAGTACATTTCAGTGCCAAAGAAATTCTTCAGAGTCCTAAGAAGGCAGGATACAACAAACAGTACCTTAATGAACATAGCAATGAGGGAAGGAAAATCCAAAGACCCAACTGATCCACTTTACTTTGCTTATACATTTTGTGTTTTCTGCCAAAGAATCAGAAGAATACGTCTAGGCACCCTGGGGGAGCCTGTGTTGTCCTGCCCTCATTCCAGCCGTTTTACAACTAATAATCAGAATAAGCAAGGCTTTAGTTGGAGGCAGGAGATTGGGAGTTTGTGGGGGGGGGGGTGGCTTTTTCAATTTAAAAAGAGGAAAACATCAATTTTCATGCCCAGCACACCTACATACAACATCTGGCTGCCAGCATCCAAGGCTCCAATGGGCCTGTTGTACACGACCTCTGCTCTTGGAGAGATTCAAGAATACTGTTTCCTATTATCATTATGGCTGTTAGTAAAAAATTCCACTCAGATTACCCTCCCCAAAGCACAAAGTACTCCAGTAAGAATTTGAAACACGTCGTTTTGAACCCAGCCCCTTCTGCACGAGGCTCTGAGCAAAGACACTTGACAGGATTCGTTATCCAGGAGGAGGCACTGAACCTCTGGCCCGCTGCTGCCCTGAAGAGGGAGGCTATTGGTCCCTTAAAACAGCTGGGAGTGAGTTAAGACCACTGAGTCAATACCATGTTTGTCTCCAAGCTGCCAAAGCACATAAACACGAGTTCAGAGGGGAAAAGCACCCAGCACCTGATCAATGGTAAGCCAGCTGTCTTTGAAGAGCCACTCCCGAGACAGGAGTGGAAGCAAAGGAGGCCAAGTCAGAGGCCAAAGCCCAATGCCTTATACCAGGGGGCGGGCCTGCAAACTTCCGCCCACTGGCCAGATCTCTCACCTGCTACCTGTTTTTGTGTGGCCTGTCAGCTGAAAATGGTTTTTACATTTGTGAGGGAAAAGTCAAAGAGGACTATCTGAGGACAAGTGAAAATTCTATGAAATTCACATTTCAGTGTTCATAAATAAAGCTTTGTTGGAACCTAGCCACAACCATCATTTAGGTGGTATCTCTGGCTGGTTTCAGCTACAACAGCAGAGCTGAATAGCCGTGACAGAGATTGCATGGCCTGCAAAGCTTAATATTTACTAAAAATATTACTATCTGGCCCCTAACAGAAAATTTAAAAGTGTGCCAATCCCTGCCTTTGCTAAATTCCCCTTCTGCTTCCCCCCGGGGAAATAAAGTGTACAAGCCCAGAGCTCACCACTGGAACCACCAAGGAACACAGCAGAGCAGCCTGTCTGGCAGTGAGGGACTGGCTGGGACTCCTGAGGAAAGTGGGCATATTCATCTTTAGATTCCCCATGCCTGGCACAGGAAAGGTGTTTAATAAATGCGTGTCATTGACTGGCTTGTGAACCTAAGCATTATGATGGTTCCACAACAAACTCACCACACAGGGTTTATCGACACAGCCACCCGCTCCAAATTTCTACCCGCTTGTTTTTTAGAAACCACAAGACACCAAGAAAGCTGAATGAAAACCACTCTCAATTTATATGGAGACCAGCATGCCCAGTACCATTCCTGCTGGAATCAACTCTTCGGTTCTATTAGGGAGACAATCTCCTAGGACGCTGACAGAAAGGAGGAGATAAGAAGGCAAGGCTGAATGCTACCTCTAACAATATGGCTGGCTCGGCTCCATCGATCAGATAGTCACACGGCAGCAAGCAGAAAGGAAAGCGAGCGGGGCAAGCGCCAGCCGTACACTCGGATGCTACTTGTGATTCAGGCGACAGCTGCACACTGAGTAATGCTCCCAAGAGCAGTCGGCTGGGGAAGTGCCGGGCCTCGCTAAGAGCTCCGGCTGCAAACCCATGCACGCTCTTTGGACAGCCAATTGCCCATGACCAGGCCAGTGTCCAGAGGGTGCTGAGGAACCAGGAATGCAAAAGGGTCATTTGTTTGTAACAATCCTGGAAAACTGCAAGGACACTCCCTATTTTTCCAATCCTGTCCTAGCCAAGGATTTGCCAGAGCAGAAATATTGCTGTGAGTCCCACAGAACCCCACAGCATTATCTTTCAAACAAATGAGGACACTGAGGCCAGTCGCTCTAGAAATAGTGTCCCTTGGCCAAACGAGGCTATAACCCAAGGTTCCCTCAGCCAAGTTTCTTTTTCTTTTTTTTTTTAAAATCAATAAATCTGTCTGCATTGGAAAACCTTCCCCATTTTAACCCATCCCTCAAGTCATATTTATAAAACCAGGGAAAACACTGGGGGTGGTACAGAGTTTGACGTGGGCAGTGCACAGGCAGAAAGGCAACCTTCCACTCCTCATCGGATATTCTCAACAGTGCAGACCTCTACACTGTCCTAGCCCAGGCACTATGGTACCAAACATCTCATGTGCTCAGAGCCAAGCCAGGCTCTATGAAAGCCACCTCGAGGAGCTACAAACGCCTCTTTTGAACCAAGTCTGACCATCCATAACCAGAGGCCTAGGTAGGCTTCAGCTCCCTTCAACAAGAAGAGAGACTGAACAGGCTTTGACAAATAATTCTGCCAAAAAACCAACAGCAACTTAAAATGGATTTGTGCGCTTACATTGTCGATAATTCTTCAGATTGGCCTCCATAACATCAATAAAGCACCTAGAATGGTCTGCCTTATCTGAGTCACCAGTAAACCAAAAGAATTCTACCACCAACATAACTATATATTACCATTACATACAGCCCAGAAGGAAGACTAACTTGAAGGGGAGCGAAGTGTGGAGTCCAAAGATACTGGTACAAATTCATCCCCTTAAAAGATATTTCCTACCTTATACTTTTGACTCTGGCTCTGAACACCAAAATACTGCTTTTTTTTTTTTTCCCCCGTGGGCCTCTCACTGTTGTGGCCTCTCCTGTTGGCGGAGCACAGGCTCCGGACGCACAGGCTCAGCGGCCATGGCTCACGGGCCCAGCCGCTCCGCAACATGTGGGATCCTCCCGGACTGGGGCACGAACCCGTGTCCCCTGCATCGGCAGGAGGACTCCCAACCACTGCGCCACCAGGGAAGCCCCCAAAATACTGCTTTTTATAACATATTTGATAGTAAAACTCAACCTAATGTGAACTTACTTGCTGCAAAACCTCACCTGATCAGATGTGAGGTTACTTTAAAGTCTTTATCCCATTTAGTGTGAACACACAGGTTTCACTGCAGATCTATTAATCTGTTTAATTATGGGCTTGCTACCCACAACCTCCCTGAGGGGGATATGTAATTAATATATATACCATACTTGGACCGTATCACCTTTCTATAACCCAAAAACTCCTGAGTTCAGACACATCTGACCCTAAGGGTTTTTAAACAAAGGGTTGTGGGTCCACGTTTCCTTAAAACTTCCTCATCCCTCCCACCAGTGGCCAGCTCTCAATCTTTCCATTCCTGGGAACCAGCACACTGAGTGCCTCTAAATCCTCTATAACCCAACCTTCAAGCCTTCTCAAGATTTCTTCTTTGACCCATCTGCAGCGTGTGTAACCCTTTACTGGATTAAAAATAAACGTCTATGCAGATGAGTCAAAAATTTTTGTCGTCGCACATGTTGTCGAGTTCCACCTCACTTATTTCCAACTCCCAACTTTAACATTCCCGCTTGCGGGTTGTGCCCACTTGCCTGAAGCAGAACTTCTTGTGGTTACCCAGTCTCCCAAACCAGCTCCACTTCTGTTACCCTACCTAATTTCATTAACTAAATTCTTAGCACTCTGGATCAAAATCTTACATCTCAACTGACAAATTCACATCCACTGATCTACAACTTAACCACTCCCTCCCCAGATTTAATCGATCAATCAAACCTTGCTGACTCTTCCTGGCATGAACACTCTCGCATCCTTTCCTTTCCCATGTCCACCACCTAATTCAGACTCTCCATACCTCATCGTTCACACCACCAAGGCCACCGCACGGGCCCTCCACTTTAGTGTCTCCTCCTTGCATCTAAAGGGCACTCTGAGTACACCCACCCTTCTCTCTTCTCACAACGCCTGCTCAAAAACCTTCAAAGGCTTCTCAGTCCACAGAATGAAGCCAAAACTATCCTTGGTGTAGCTAACAAGATCGTTCAATTTTGGTTCTAAGCAACATTTTGCAGGCTTATCTTCTTCAGGCTAAACGGACATCTGAGTTAACAAGGGGAATTTTCAGATCTAATATACACCCATGTCTCTGTATCCCCCTCCCACCTCAGATATTTGGGGTTAATTAGGAGGGGTACTGCATCACACTGTTTCTGTCATTGCTGTTCTCTGTATTTGTTCCTTTATTTTTTAGAGCTCCTTCATGATTCCCATGTGCATTCACAATTTGGGGGCCACTTATAAGAAAAACTTCAGTCCCAGCACCCGTGTACGCCTTGCACGTTTCACTCACCCACCCTCCCGGTCTTGCTAAAATGCCGTTTCATCTACTAAGCCCACGTCTTGCACCCCATCCTGAAACACTTTCTCTTGCCTCTCAACAACTATAGCAATTTCCAAATAACTAATTAATAGTTTAATTCTCACACATATAATTAGGGTATCTTTTGAAAATCGGTAAATTGACTTTAGAATTACTTCTGCCATATATCAGATTAATAGACTTCATGGCTACTAATTCAGATAGTAACTGCCAGGATACATACACCTGGCCAGTGTGGTTATAGTCCAGTACCCAAAGGGGGTTGGCAGTACCCTGGAACTGTACTGCTATGCATACCAGCTTTGTGCACAGGGCACATCCTATGAAAAGGTGCAAAAACAGAGTCAGAGAAAACATTTTACCATGTATTATGGTCTGTCTGCATGAAGTCAGAAGACAAGATGTCACAAAATGGAGATTACCAGGCCAGGAAAGCAGAAGAATCACAGGCACAGTCAGCCAAGATGGAACGGCTCCCCTGAGCGCCAGCTACTAGCTTTGATATCCTGTTTTCACACAGGCTTGTGTTTTCACTGAGCTAGAAACAAGGTCAAAGGAATAGGCTACACAGATAATAAGAACCTACTATATAGCACAGGGAACTCTACTCAATACTCTGTAATGACCTATATGGGAAAAGAATCTAAAAGAGTGGATATATGTATATGTATAACTGATTCACTTTGCTGTACAGCAGAAACACAACACTGTAAGTCAACTATACTCCAAAAAAATTTTTTAAAATAAAAAAATTTTTTAAAGGAACGGCTAGCACAACACTGACTTTAGCAACTGATAACTAGACATTTAAGAAACATAAAAGATCAAGATGTTTCCTAATCCAAAGCAATAAAACACACACATAGAAAGAAGTGAGGGGTGGGGGTGTTGGGTGGACAATGACTACCTATGGGTCATCATCATACTAAAATATATTAATTCTACAATCATCAAGACACACTCTTCTCCCCTGTTGTCTACCAACAGTTTCTTCCTACAATAGTCAAATAAAAGGCAAAGAAACATGAGAAAGCCCAAGTGACAATACAAGGCGGTGACTCTGATAACAGAAAAACATGAGTTGCCTTTAGCTAAAGCGCTGCTAAGAATTACTGCAGTAGCATGTCCTGTGAAATTAGTCCTTGTAAGAAAGCACCATGCTGCAGGCCTGCACAAGCCAGAGCCACTTCCTCAAACCACTGACGGTCAGCATCATCAAATGGGTCAACCGGGCTCTGATAGCTGTTGTCAGTTGGAAAAAAAAAAAACTTTTTTTCTAAAGGATCTTCCAGGCTGAGCATGAAGTTTTGGGGATTATCTGACTCCAATTTCCCTCTAGACTGTAGCTAGAGAAATTCATATCCAGAGTACGCATGATCACAGAAACATCCCTCAATTCCCAATGCCAATTCCTTGTAATACCCTGCAAGTCTGGGACAATGAGTTATGGTAACTGGCCGTGTCAGTACAGGAGTTGTGATCTGTGTGAGTGAAAAACAGAAGCAAAAATTATTTCAAGTCCATGATTCCTCACAGAGACAAGGGCAGGAATTGCCATGGACAATCCTACACGTAAGAGTCCTTTTACAGCCACACATGCTACTATATCCAAAGCATGAGATACAGAGCCCCTGACCATTTAATGAGGGCACACCAACATGTCTCTAATTTTCAAAGGAATGGAGATGTTTCTCACTTTGAAGAACTTGGCCAACCTGGAAAATAGCCCCGGAAACCACATTTTCCCTTCATTCTATATGAACTCTGCCACCCAAGCTACACCCTCCACATACACAATCAAAATACACCTTATATGTACTGAGTGCAAAGGTTTTCATAAAATGTCTATTATTCCAACATAAGCTTTTTCAAAAGTTATTTTTAAGACCAAAGAAAATACAGAGCAAAATGTACTGGCAAAGAAGTACAGCACACCTTGCCTCCAAGTCATATTGATTATCTACCGTCACATGTTACTAGCATAGGCTGACTACTCAGATGCTAAGATCGAACGTTAGGAGCCTGTTAGCCATTTCTGCAACTCACTGAATAGAGGTTCAAAGTGGCCAGTCGTTGCTGGGGACTGAGGGGAAGAGGGACTAGACGTCAGTAAAGCCACATAAGGCAGAGTATCAATAGGTATTTTTGTACTACCAGAAGCCAGCCATCAGTTATCTAGCCTACACCGCCACTGCACGCAAAGGACCCGTGTTCACAGGATGCAAGGGAAAGAAAAGGGCAGCCACACAGGGCAATCAGAAGCATCTCCCAATGAAATAAGGCATAGAAAATCAGGAAGGAGGGAGACTTTCACTCTACCAGCAGGATGTCTGTGTTTCCATTCTTTCTTTCCATCTCTCATGCCCTCCTCTGATGAGTCTGTGACATTACAAACCAATTTCTCATTTAAGCATTCATTGGTTCCTGCTATTTCCTCCCACCTCAAATCACAATCCCTAGAGTTTGAGGCACCAACAACCCCTTGTTATGGAAATGAATGTAAAACCACTAGGGCTCAAAAGCTAGGTTAGCTGGCCAGAAAGAGCTGAATGGAATGTGTAAGAAAACGAAGACCTCTGCCTGATTCTGTAAGACAGTGCTATGACCAATACTAGACATTTTAAAAATTATTTCTAAAATTCCGAAGCATTACAATTGCAGGCAGAGACTTTGCTCTGAAACAAAAAGGGATTTCTAAAAATGCATAATTCCCTACCATGACCATTTCCCTCGGGTACTCCCGACTATTTGCCTACAGGTGCTTATGAGTAAAAACAACATCAACATTCAGGTGTGCCCACAATCACAGCCTCCTCGGCAGTAAGGGTGGAGAACCCCCAAATGGACTCAAAGCCACCTCAACATTGGAGCATGCGCTCGGAGACCAGGCAGACAAGAGCGGAAGTCAGGGGCTGTGCTGTGGGCCCCCTGGCCTGATGTCGCCCTCAAACATTCAGACACTTAGTGGCTCAGGCCATCCAGAACTATTATTGATCGTCAGCATTTTATCAGACTATACAACGTTTCAGTATTTGGAAGGGTTATCACAGACTTAACTACGTCTACGGTGGAGCTACTCAGTGTGCATAAGAAGATAAAAATCACTTCGGGAAATCTGTGGCAGCCCCTCGAAGGAGAACAGAAAGTGTGCAGTCATAACTTCAGATAGTCAAAGAGATGGAATCCAAACCCATTTACCTTTGTGCTAAAAAAGATGTCTCCCCCTGCATCATTACAAATCATCAATGGCGTACTACAAAAGGCATACGACATCGAAGAGTCTGGTAACCAAAGCAGTAAAACTCTGAAACTAAGACATAGCGACATCCTTAAAGCTTCTACCAAAAGAAAGAAAAAAAAAAAAAAGCCTGAATCTACAGGACAAATTAAGTCCCTTGTTTCCATCTTTTTCCCAAATCGTCACACAGTTGAGTGAGTGCCTCTTCCCATGAGTATCCTTCCACTTACCGAGGGTATTTAAAGGATTAAGAGTAGTATTGTTCTATTATTTAAGGTTCTTGGAATTAATCTTCCTAAATATCAGTTTATGAATGTAATTGAAATTTAAAAAAGGAAATCCTGCTCAAGGAGTACATCATCTGCAAGATACAGAGACAAGGCTTAGAGAAAAAACAGTTGCACTTGTGGTCATTTTAGAATTTACTTGAAGCGGCCATCTTAGCATTCAGAGGGAGGTGTTTTGTTTTAAATAAACAGGAGTCTTTATCATCTCTGCAAACTCTGCCTTTCCACTATCCATTTGGGGAATGAGCGCATCATCATTTACATATTCATGTGGGAAACTGAGTGACCATCAAAACATTTCTTGGGCAGGACAGGCCAAGAGACAGACAGAAGTACCCTATCAGGCAACAACATTTACTTCATGTTCATTGTGTGTGCAACACCTCTACCTTGGTCTTGCAGGGGTGGCCAAGAGTAAAAACTGACTGACTTAGCAAATAAGCATTTCATCAAGTACACTGATTTTAATATCATAACTTCAATACACAAAGGGAAGCAAACAGTACGTATAAGGTCACCAAAAAGAACAAAATGAATTAGAAGAACAGGGAGGAAATAGGAAAGAACAGGAACCTAAGTATATTTAGCACACCTTCAATATCTATTAATTATAAATATAGATCTTCCCTAAATCAGTGTTAACTGCAAAGGGAATATTCATGATCACTTTGCTAAATAAACAGGTGTTTGAGTAAACTTACAACTTAATCACCATCATGAAAGATTATAATCTACTATCATTAAAAAACACCACATACAAACTTAATTCAAAAGGGCTTCTAGGGCAACTCTGAGTTCTTCATTAGAACCAACATCATTACACATTTGAAAAATATTTGTATCTATGTGTAATTTACATGCCTGTTGATAAGAGACAGGTGTAAGGACTGGGAAATAAAATGGAACCTCAATAGCAGGTGAGACTGCTCCCACTCAAACCACCATGATTACCTTGGCCAATTTCAATAAGAGAACTACTCAAAATTACAATATGCTCAAGCTGTAAAATAGTCCAAGAATGACAGGCATACATGGTTAAAGTTTAAAAAACAAAACGAAACACACACACTTTAAAAAAAAAAAAAGTCAGTACTACTTTCTTGCAAGAGCCGGAAACCATAAATAATCAACTTCTTCCTGAGGACCAAGGTGACCATCTCAAGCTCACAATCAACACAGAGAGAGAGAAGAACCTTCAGACTTACTGAATCCATTTTCTTTAAACTGTGGCTCCGGTGCTTTTCACAAAAACAGCTTCCAGAAGGGACAGGTTATAAAGATGACAGTGAGGACAGAGGAGACAAGAGGAGGAGAGAGAGGGTGCTGACCTTTCAATGTAGAGCTACCGAAAGGCTGGGGGCTATTTTGCTAGAAAGTAAAAACATCACCTTTCTCCCCGGCATCGGAGTAATGACAGCAAATGCTTGCTGACATTCAGCAAAATGACAAGGGCTGCCTGAGGAGTGGCCTTCACAAAATGTCTAGGTAAAAAGCAGAGCTTCAAGGGAAAACCCCTTACAGACTAAGGTTCCTGGACACTGCAAAAAGCACCTCTTCAAATGGAAGACATACAATGAACGACCAACACCTTGCAAGTTCGTGGGGCTTCCGACAGGCATATGATTCAGTTCCTGCCCTAGCATTAAGCTCTGCACCAGTCGTACATGTGGCTTCCTTTTCCCCAAGAGGAAAGTTAAATAGTTGTTTGGATGAGACGTTGGGTCCTGTAACACTGGATGTGACTGGAGGGTTTAAACAGAAATCCCTGAAGCAAAAATAAAATGGGGGTGGGGTGACGTGTTACCTCCACAGCCCTGCCCAGTGACAGGTCTGTGTCTGGGTTTCTACCTCATGAGAGTACAAGCAGGACCAGCACCAGGACCCAAGTGGGAAGAACAAGTCAAGCGTGATTTCTCTCTCCTTGGAGTCCCCACAGCACTTGGTTATATCCCTTCCGGCGCGTAGCAGATGCTGCCTTGTTTAACGCGTGCTGGAGTTGTTTCCACTACCAGACTGAATTTCTGACAGTAGAGGGTTTATCGTGTACCTTCGGAGCCCTCCTCATCCCCAACGCAATACATTGTTCAAAGTAAGAACTAAGTAACCACCCGAAAAACTGTACAGCTAGAAAATGACTAGTCACTGCGAACATCCCTACGGTGCAGGCTTTGCAGAACACTTTCATACAAGCAGTAGTACGTGGTGCTTGCCACACTCCCCCGCCCCCTGCATACCTTCTGCTCTTTTAAGTATGACAAACAGGAGTTAACATGAACTTCTTACCACAGGGTTTAAAAAAATATATATACTGCAACACCGATGAGTAGGGTTCAGTGGACCTGGAATCATAACTCTCTGAAGAAGTTCCTCCAGATACGTTTCTAGCCTCTTTGGAGTGAAATGCTGAGTTACCACCCTTAGTGACCCTCTGGGAGAGTGACAGTTCCAGAAGCTCAAAGCTGCAGAAAATGACACTAATTCCGCCCTTTGGTGACACCACAGTGGAGAATGAGAAATACCCTTTAATTTGATGCAATTTAAACATCAGCCAGATACACATCTTGGAGGCACATGATGTCCTCTGGTCTCACGGGTTCCGCCTGGCATCAGTCCAGCTTTCACGCCCTTTTTCACACACTAACCCTAACATCACAACACCCTTTGTCTAAGGCTACCCACACTCAGCCACCAGCTGCCTATCAAGTAGATCTCTTCACCTAAGATTAGAAAGAATACCTTTCTGAAGTTCCTGCAGGACTTACCTTCAGGATAGAGACAAGCTGGGTGGTGAGTCTTCCTGCTCAGATGATCAGAAAGGCAATCTGGGAACCTGTCCAACCCCATAATGGTAGCATTCAAGTTGAGAACAACTGAGAACAAGACAGCAGAGCCCAGCAATTTCAGGGTATTAGATTTAACAATAAGGAATCCCTTACCGGTCTCTAGGGAAGCACTGGGGAATTAATTACAAGGCTTTTAAAGATATCCAAGCTCCCCCAAAAGAACACTAAATAAGTACACAGTGTTATCATTTATTAGGAGCAAAGTTCAAAAGTAGAGAAATCTACCGTGTTCCATTGTAACAAGGTGGCCTTTTAAAGTCACCTGCAGAAGAGAAATATTAGGTGTCTCATAAGGGCTGTAACAGGTACACAGCTGAAGGCAATGTTAAAAAGTGAGGGAGGCGGGGATAAGTGCTGGCCAAGAAGCACACGGGCAAGCAATAGGAAAAACCCGGGGGTTTGCAAGCCAGCGTGAGAATTAGAATCACCTGTGGTACAAAGCCTGCTCCATTGCCGGAGATCGATTGTTCTGGTCGACTCCCGGGTGTTGCCGTTGTTAAGTCCCACAGGTAATTTTAAGGTAATGCTCTAACAAACAATGTTTAAAAGAAAGAACAAGCAAACAGAGGACAAAAGGAAAGGGGCATTTCAAGAAGCCATCTTGTAGAAGAGGAAACGGAAAAAGAAATTGAGATAGGCTGGGACCTGGGACCCTCTACCTGAGTGCTCACACCTGGACAAACGTCTCCTGAGCAACAGAATACAAAGAAACTATAAGGGACTAAAAATAACAGTCTAGCATGGGCAGTTGGGGCAATTATGAACAATAAGATACAAAAAGGCCACCAACCAACCACCACTTGAGGTGCAAAAGCTCTTGATCCCTGCACATAGCACCACCAAGGGGATGGACAACAGACCACCCAAGGGACTTGGGCCTCCTGCCCAAGCCACTGATCTCCCCCTACCCTCACCCCATTTAAGGGGTGAGCTCACCCCCAACCTTCCTCGGGAAGCAAGCAAGGGTATCTGTTTCCTGTTCTGGCTCCCTCAGGCTGCAGCATGAGCCCCTAAATCTGTCTGGCCTCTTAACAGCTTCTATTGACTAAACAGTCCAAGGACCCAGGTCAGTAACAAAATCATATTCAACATTTTTAAAAGAGTCATTTTAATTTCTTGAGGAAGTTTGTTATACATAGGACAAGTCAATTCCGGGATGAAACACCCACTGAAGTATCTGAAATATTACGGGCATTCCTAAAAGAAAATTAAAGTTTCCCAGATAAATTTCATAAATCAGGTCATACTATAGCTTTTAAGGCAACTACTGGCCCAAATCACAAGACAGAAAAGTCAGACACTACTACTATTAATGACTCTTGTGCTGACCCTAACGTACAGGGAGAGGGTGGGGGCGTGGTGAGAGGGGGGTGGAGGGGTCCCTATGGCACCAAGCAACCTCCTGATGCCCACTGTGTCCTACAACTTAACTCAACTCTGACACGACCTGGAGGCACTGTCAGATCCCACAGGCTAAGGGCGAAGTCCTCCAAGACTGCACCCTCACCTTTCAGATGCCAATCACAAGTCTAGGTTGTCACCTGTGCTTCTTACCGAACGGCTATGAACTGCAGGTTCCAACAACCTCCTCCTTGGGTTTAGATTAATTTGCTGGAGCAGCTCACAGAACTCAGAAATATTTTACTCACTAGATTACCTGTTTATTTTAAAAGGATATAACTCAAGAACAGCCAGATGGAAGAGACGCACAGGGCAAGGTCTGGGGAAAGGGCACAGAGCGTCCATGTCCTCTCCAAGCGTGCACCACTCTCCCCCAATCTCCAGCGTTCACCGACCCAGAAGCTCTCCAAACCCAATCCTTCGGGTTTTTATGGAGGCCTCCTTAAATAGGCATGACTGATTAAACCATTGGACACCGGTGATTGGTTCAACCTCCAGCACAACCCTTCCCCTGAGGTCAGGGGGTGGGACTTCCAGTCACAAGGTTGGTTCTCCCAGCAACCTGCCCCCATCCTCAGGTGAGCCCAGTCATCTTATTAACATAAAAAAAGACACCTTTGTAGTGAAACAGGGCCGAAGACCAAAAGATATGTTTACTATAAATCACGATATCACAACTATAATTTTCTCTCCCTAACTATGAATTTCTCTCCCTACCTCCAGAGGAGACAGAATATGCAACAATGCTTTATAGGGAAAGAGCTTTTCAGAAGGGAAATACTTAAAACTTTTAAGAAATGAGTGGCTATGACATCTTTATTATGGAATAACTGAAAATTCCCCAAAGCGTTAAAAGAATATAACTATTTCAAACATTTCTTAAGGCAAGCTTAACAAGATTTACACCTACAAGATTTTATTTGGGTTAGATGCCATCGCTTTTAATCTTAAGACCACGCCCAGAACAATCCCACCAGATCCCCACACATACCACAGCCACCCAGGAAACACCGACACAAAAAACGTTGTTCTCAACCATACCTGCACATCAGAAGCATTTGAAGAGCTTTGAGGGAGGGAAGGGGGGAAAAAAGCTATCTGGAACCCATACCCATACTTGGAAATTCTGATTCAGTAGACCTGGGGCACATAACGTTTTTAAGAGATCCCTAGGTGATTCTGATGTGCAGTCAAGGGCTGAAAATTGCTGCATTAAAAACCTCGACACTTAACATTTCCACTCTGCATTGAGCTGCTGATTGAGCCATGTTGCTCCAGAGTCAGACCATAATCAGTTCTGTTCCATGACACACAGATGAGTTACTGTGATTCTTTAGGGCGGTGATTTAGTGGAGTTGAGACACTGATGAGTTCATGGCTTTGTTTCTCATTAATCTTTTACTGTGTTCCAAGTTGTGTGTGCTTTTCTTTCCACGATTCCAAATCAACACGTAAAAAATAAATGTTTTAAAAAGTACCCAAGCTACCTTTTTTTTTGTTAGCCTTCTGCATTCGAAAGATGCTTGATGAATAAAAGATACCCACCCCAAACACACAGGCACACCAAGCATGTGTCCATTACAAACAAATGTAGCCAGTTACCCTTAGAGCAGGAGAGACTGCAGAAACCTGTTTTGCCCTGCATCTTAACACCTGAGATCTGTGCTTGTAGGCAACAATAAGAATTTAATTATGGAGAGCAACCTGAACCAGAAGAGATGTGCTAGAAAACTGTACCTGTGCTTTGGGCTGGCAAATATTGGGGGTTGCGGCATTGGGGGCCGGCGGGGGGAACGCATGTGGGAAGGTTGTCAAGCCGCACTCAGAGGCTCTCTTCTGACTAATCTTTTACCACCATGATTTTAGGACTTGGAACCCAAGATTTGTTATCCACTTCCAGAGCAACATCTCAGAGACCATGCTCATCAGTAATTACTCAAGCAGACGTAGGTGCTTAAGAATTTCCAGAGCACCTTGGCCAAGAAATCAACTGTAAAAGAAACCCTCAGACCTCAGACAAAACAGGCTCACAGAGTAAGAAGTTCGGGTCCAATCTGCTATGTGGCATTTTCATTTCTACATCTCTTGCATAGTTGTTCTGGGATCTGGGGGTCAGGATGCTGAGTCTTATCCACTGATCAGCTGTATACCCTCAATGAGTTACTGGCCCTGGGAGGGGGCAGTTTGGGTGGATTTATTATCACCCACCCAGGGGGAGGGACAGCTAGAGGCTTCATTAAATTGGAAGAGCTCAAAGCAGTCCCTTGAGGATGCAGGCCAGGGGCGGGCAGATGACTATTACCAAAGAAATCACGGTGGTTGTCTGGGCCTCAGAAAGCACCCAGCACTAGGGAGAAGCAAGTTATTTAAAAAGACAATAAAATAAATAAATCAGCCTTCTGGGTTCACATAAATATTTTGCTAATCAGTTAAAGGACAGTAAAGGGAATATAGAAAGAGTGCCTAGCATTTAATGGGATTTGGGGAAAATATTACACTTTCCGAAAGTTACTCAAGTGCGACAGGGAGCCTGGGAGCTAAAATTACTTTTTCAAATGACCAATATACTAATTTCTTCTTCAGAACCACAGGGAGAGACCCACACAAATGACACAGTATCACAAAATAATCACCAGCCCTGCCTATTCTTTCCCTTCCTGAAATTGCAGCCACATTTCAGCACAAACCCACCACTCTCAGTTTCATCAGAATCAAACCAGAGGGAGCCGATGTCCCTCCAGGCTACACACCTATGCACAAATTAAAATCTCTCCACTTACACTTCCTGTGCACAGACACAACTAACCTTGGAAGTGCCCTTCCAAAGCCCTCTACTGGCTCTTGCAGCTAGCTCTCCAGAGCCAGAGGGGGAAAGGGAGAAAGTTTATCAAGTGGAGGCAGAGTGGGGGGAAAGTCATATAGGACACCTGCTATAGGCAGACTGGTAACTCAGCTCTTATCCTTCCATCCTCCCCTGGTCTCCTGTGTTCCCTGGACCAGGATTCATCTGAAGAGATGGTCATCTCTAAAGAATGGAGAGGCACAAAGAAAAAAAAATAGTAAACAGATGCAACACTTTAATCTGGGGTCCTCTCACCTCTGCTGATGGAGTTCTCCCAGATAAGCAGCCGATCCTTAAAGAAACAGCTTTCAGTGTGACCACAACTGTACGGCCTATGCCTGAGAGGACCCCCTAGGAGTAAACAGTGGGCCGGTCTTGAGCAGGGAACTGGGGGTGGGGGCAGTGCAGGAGGGGAGAGACTTGCCAACAGCAAGTACTGACTCTCAGAGAAAACACACACAAAAAATAAGCAAGAAGAGTGCAAAATTGTGCATTTGAATAATTTAGAAGAACTCCTAGTGGCTTCTAATTATTCCACATAGGTGTTAACCATATAAGGAGTTAAAGTAACTGCTGGGCTGGTGCATAATATGCTTTATGCTCCCAAGGCACCAAACCAGAGTTTCTGGCCAAGTAAAGAATGCAACAGTTCACCTGCTGAGGGACAGGGCACACAAAGAGTACACTGCACACCTGCGCCTGCATGTCAATGGCTGCCTTTTTGCCTGAGCGCATATTTGGGACGCTGACTGTAGCTTATCACCTCAATGATTTGAGCCATAACTCTCTGCAAACACCACACCACTTCTTGAGATCAGACAAGACTGTTGCCAGTGCTTAGGTTTCAAACAGAGACAGCAGAGCTGCAAAGAACCTGCATTTGTCTCCTTTCCTGGAACCTTGAATGGGCAGCATCCTCCTCAGGGTGGCAGTGTTGGTAATATTGCTTCAAATTATGATAGTGATTTTAATATCTACTGGCCACCAGTGCTGTTGCATTTTAGTTAAATATAGCTGCTTCCTATACACTTACCTGGGGATAACAGTTTTTATCAAAACAGGCTGCAGTGTAATAATCTGCAGTTTAATTGTGCAGATACAGGAGCACGCACTGTGGAAGGAAGTCACTGACAGAGCAGCACGTGGGACGAAACAAATAATCACTGCCGGCCACACTCACAAAGCTGCCACGGGGGCCTCTGTGTTCCCATTAAAATGTCTCACCATGTCCTAGCCAGGGCAACAGAAGACAGCAGTGGTCCCCTGGAGAAGATCTACCATCTATTCCACACTATATTTCAGAAGCAGCAAGTTCAGCTGTTGTGGCGGGGGAGGGAGCCATCCTGGCAAGACACAAAGGGCTTGGATCGCCGCCTGCTTCTAAATAACACAAACAGGTAAGGAATTAGGTGATTAGAGAGCCTTCTGCCAGCAGGGCGAAATATCAGCCCCTCTGGGAACGCATGTCTGTGGTGGAAATTCCTTGCACTGTGTTACAGCACAACCCGCCCAAGAGCTACCTCAGCTCTGAATGGACTTTTTCCTACTTTCTACTTCACGCAAACCTTCTCTTTTAAGAATGAGGATATAATCATTGTAAAGACCAGGAACAATTTATCCACACAAAAATTGGTGGAAACTTGGTAAATTACGGTATGTCCACATTCTGTAAAACTGCACAGCCATTAAAAATCATGTTTTAGGAAATTATCTAAAGGCCAGGGGAAGTGCTCTGTTACAAAACATGAACACAGAAGCAGCTAAGAAGGCCGTGAGATATTAACAGTGTTGATGTTGCCTCTGGATTGGTGAGATATAATTTACATTTTCTTTAAAATTTTTCTGAAATTTATGAAGTGAACATGTTTCATTTATAAGAAGGGAAAAAATGTCTATGGTAGAGAATGTACGTAAAGATGAAATCAGAAGCTTAAGCCATCTAATGGGGTTACTGTATGAAAATAATGAATGAAAACTAAACAAATAATAAAGTATCCAGGAGCAGATGCTCAAAGGGCTCGGAAACCTGTACAAAGAGGACGAGTACTGAGACTCTACTAAAAAGAGAGAATCCAATCTCTTCATAGAGTTGGCCTGACTGTTTTAAACAGTGAAAGTACTGCCAGGAAAGCTTCATATAGCAGACAAGACCATTAAGGAGACACAGTTCACCCACTTTTCTGATGTTAAACACCCACTGGAAATATCAATTTGAATCTCTCTTGATATCAACTATGTGCCTCCAAAATAGTTGCGGGAAATATTTTAATTTGTAAAAATACATCGAAATAAGAAAGCAGAACCAGCTGCTGCTTCTGGTAGCTGGCAGAAATTCTGAAAAACAGGAGCTCGGAGAGAAGTCCACTCAGTGTAAGGGAGAGGGGTCACCAACCTGCCCAGCCAACATCGAAGTCCAGAGGACACGTTTGGAGACAAGTAAAACAGATCTCAGTTAGAATCCTGGTTCCTGCACTTACCAGAGAAGGAGCCTTGAGCAAGTTACCGAATCTTCCCAAGCCTCTGTCTCCTCATCTCTCTAACAGAGACGGGGAGGGGGGAGCTAACACATGCCCTGGGCCACACTCTGCCTGGGCCATGTGGGTATCCAGGGCACCTGAGCCTTCCTCAGTATCCAGCACCCCCTTTACTCCAATTCTGTAAACAATAAACAGACTTCCTCTACAAGAAAGAGAACACCTTGGCCCATTAGAACCTTCCGGTCTACTTGGCAGCTGGACTTCGTATCATGAATGAATACATCCACAAACTGACTTTCAGATCACAAATCAATTAACCAGCCAAACAGACTGCGCTTCTCAGCCTGTAAAGCTCAGAGCTGAGCCCTGAAAAGAAGCCGAGCTGAGCAGAAGACCTTCTCTAAGACCTTAAGAAAAGAAGTGTTCCTCCAATACAGTCCTCATCACCCAACACTAAACACGCGCGAGTACTTCTGTGCGCCCGTCACGATTCACAAGGCGCTTTAGGATCCTGTATGCTGTGTCCTGAACCGTGACCAAGCTGTGTATGTGCCATCAAACACCTGCATTTTCCTCCATCCGTCTGAGTGCTGCCTGCACGTGCTAGGCAGGCACACTCCCCTTCCTGCACCCTTCTCTCTGCCTTGCAAATCCAGTGAATATAAGCGCACACGAGGTGTGAATCCAGCTCTAACAGCACACCAGCACACCACTTCATGAACGTTTTCACTTTTTATCATGAAGTTCACCCAGAAACTGCTAACAGGCCCCAACTCAACTGAACAGCAGCTCAAATAGTATGTCATATACCCTAAGAAATTCCACTGCTCCCTAGAGAGCTCTGTCCTCCGAAGCAGACAAATTTCTTCAGGTGGAACTCTCATATCTCCTTTCACTGGAATCCTCAGGAGATGTTCTAAGCTGAGAAGGGATACGGCTGGTTTCACAGTTGGCTCTGAAACCCGGGGGGAGAAAAGCTCATCCAGGAAACAGCAGAGATATTACTGCGTTTAAGTCCGGCTCCAGGAAGAAAAACGGTACCGTCAGACACCAAAATCCTAGAAAAGTAAACCACCTCTTGGCCTCTGCGAAGAGCAACAACCCAGAACACTAGTCTCAACAGAAACAGCTGCAACTGTGAAAGATGAGCATTCCAGGCTCCAACCGCAGAGACTCGAACACAAGTAGCTTACAAACCACACCGCGACCTAGCCTCTACTCCGGGGTTAAAGCCTGGATTTCACGTGAGAACCAACAGGGTGCATGCCTCTGCCTCTGCGCTGGGGCTTGGAGGGAGGGTGGGAGGAAGGGAAGCCAGGCAGAGAAGGGCCGTGGCAGACCCCTATCCACACTGCAAGTTGGCTATTCGATTAAAAGATATGGCATCAATGGAGATCCACTTAATCTTTGTCCTCAGAGCAGTCCTGTGCAAACCCAGGCCAGAGCTCATCTGTAGCAGATGAGAGGCAATAATGTTGGCAGCCATATTTGCAGTGAATCTAACAGTTAACAATCAGATGATTTGCCCTTGCAGAACTTCCCATCGGGGGATACCTTAGAACGACACATATGAACACCATTTTCCTAGCAGGGAAGGGGGCAGAGGTGGAAGAAATGTACCGAGGTTAAACAGAAACCAGAAAGAGCAATGAGTCCCTACTCCCCAGCTTCTGAATTCCAAGTCACTTCAGCAACACCACAACGCTTTAAGGTATACAAGCATGGGGCGGTGCGGAGGAGTCAAAAACTGCTTCCTTAGGTTTTATACCCTCAAGTCTCCTGCTGCATTAAGCTCAGTTACCTCTACTACCACAGGGGGCTCTGCATCCCTGAATTAGCCATGGCAGGAGGTTATAACTGAGCAGAAAAGACACAGTCAGTGTAGACTGAAGGTAACAGGAGAAAAAGGGAAATGAAACTATCTCCTTAGGTCCTGGCTTCCTCTTATTAATCCTGACCGCCACCAAAGACAAGGACCGCGCCAGAGAGAGGGAGAGGTCAAGACGGCAACGGAAGAGGAAATGAGAAAGCTGTTGGGAAAAGTATCTTGAAGCTACAATTGTCTAAGGCTTGCTTCCTCCCACGGGCACCATGGAGGTGAACCACACAGTCTCTAAAGAACTGGGAGTTTTGAAGCCTTCTACCACTAGTTTCAGACACCAAGGTTGAAACCTGACATCACAAATGCCATTCTCTCCTTGACCAAACACTATTCAGGTTCCTTTGAACTCTCTTCTCAACTAGACCCTGCCTTTTGGGCACTGTGTTCATTGCTGCATTGTCCATTTTAGCAAGAATCCAATTTTAGCCAGATTTCCCCACCTTTGATATCTGATCACACTGGATATCTGACTGGGTTTCTTATCCTCCACCATCCCCAAACCCCACCCTGCTCCTTAATTAGAAACTCCCACCCTCCTTGTGGTATCCAGAGCCCAATCTCTCTCTTCCACGCAAAACCCCATTGCAGTGGTCCCTACACCTATCATAAATGTGCTGCATCGAGTGTACCTTACTGTTCTTTAACAACTGTCATGAAGAAGGAAAAACTCTGCCCCGCCCGCCGCAAGCACCCTGCACAGCCTCATTTTAAAAAGCAAAGACTCGACTGTGATCAGTCAGCCACCTGCTTCAAATCAGTATCTATCAGCTATAGATTTAGAGACTTGACCAACGAAGACATAAATTATGTAAATTCTTGGAGCAGAGGGATACTGGCCTGGCTTCAACCACGCCAATGTAGTTTTCTAGAATCTAAAATTACATTTAATAGGGTTTCCCTGGTGGCACAGTGGTTGAGAGTCCGCCTGCCGACGCAGGGGACACGGGTTCGTGCCCAGGTCCAGGAAGATCCCACATGCCGCGGAGTGGCTGGGCCCGTGAACCATGGCCACTGAGCCTGCACTTCCGGAGCCTGTGCTCCTCAACGGGAGAGGCCACAGCAATGAGAGGCCCGCGTACCACAAAAAAAAAAAAAAAGAGGTCAATCTTAAAAAAAAAAAATTACATTTAATAAGCAGCTTAAATGTAGTTATCCAAGAAAACTAGAGCAAGCCAGTTTGGTTGTTCATGTTTTAAGTAGTGAATTCAGGTTTAAAGATGACGCTCCTTCTGGCTGAACCAAAAGCAAGGCAGCTAAAGGGAGACAGTGAACTTGAACTCTACACAGGTGAAATGAGGATTCATTTGCAGGCTCACGCAGCATCCAAAACACAGCCCAGAGAATTTCAGAGCAAAATTCAAGACGAGGGGGACACCAGGGGCAGTCAGGAGCTCCTTTGTAACGCATGAGAACAGTAACAGGATGACCAAATTGCCTGTGCCTGGAGTGACGTCATCATTCAAATCAAAGCTTACAAACTTCCTCTCTGCGCTCTGGGAGGGAGGGTGGTAGGGGGAATGGGAGGCACCACAGCAGGGATAGGAGAGGTAACTGAAAGAACTCCAGGGACTTCCCTGGCAGTCCACCTCCCGATGCAGGGGGTACAGGTTCGATCCCTGGTTGGGGAGCTAAGACCCCACATGCCTCAGGGCCAAAAAACCAAAACCATAAAACAGAAGCAATATTCTAACAAATTCAATAAAGACTTTAACAATGGTCCACATCCAAAATAAAGAGAAAAAGTTTGTTAAAAAAACAAAAAAAGAAATCCAAAGGAAAACTAGAGTGGCAGGAGCACAAATCCATACTCTCACCATTCAGATAATTGCAGAAATACTTCCAAGTCAAAACACAAAAGCAAACAAAAGAAAGGGCACCAGCTTGTATTAAAACTTTTGAGGACCCTGAGGTGGGGGAGATGATGTCGGGAGAGGGCAAGAGGGTAGAGACACAAAGAAACAGGCCACAAGTCTCCAGAGTAGCCACTCGGGGATGGGCACAGGAGCAAGGAGAGAGCATGCTCCCACTTGAGCACATTCAATTATAGTTCAAGACAGAGATATTAAACACTATCAGCTCTGCCCTGGGAATTCATTTCTTGCGGGATGATGAGGGTGAGAGATGAAAGGCTGTAGGATTTTATTGCCCTGAATTTTCAGTTTGTCAAGTCCCATTTACTACCACAGGTACCTTAGGGCTAATCTGTATCTCTGGGGATGGAGACATCTCTCTCAAACAGAGCCCCAGTGACTCTTCTCCCACTGTGGGATTTTATGGATATCTAATAATAACCAGGGGCCCAAATGGTGTTACAAGCAGAAGCTGCCTTATGGCTTCTCAACTGAGAAGCTTACATTTTCCGTAACATTGATATTACGGAGTCCATGCATCTCCAGGATAACTGTGACTTCTTGGTATGCAAACAGGACCGTCTAGACTGAAAGAACCATCACTCCTCCCAGAGAAGAGGGTTGGAACGGGGTGAGGGAAGGGGTGAAGCCAAAGGGCTTTAAGATCGAGGAGGCAGGCACCACAGAGGATCTTCGCAGGTGACGCAGAGGCTGGCCAAGGGCAGGGAGGAACCTGCATGTTTTCCTGAAGAAAACACGGAGCTGGTAGCTTAATACACACTGAAAGGAAGAGCATAGGGCTGGGATAACTTCTTTGTGCTTTATAAGAAATAAGAAATAAATAAAATAAGCTGCTTTGAGTGATGTCAAGTATCCCTCATCTTAAAGAACAAACTGGCCTAATAATCCTGGCTGTCCCAATGGCCAAAACCAATAAGGGGAGCCGGCCGCCAGCCCTCCCACGCAAAACACAGTGTGTGCGCTCCCCCATAGCAGCTGCACTAAGAGGGAAAGGGGAAAGGGGGGCCAATGAGACTAGGGTGGGTGGTACAGTCTGCATCCCCATCCGTAGGGACCTGCTCCAGCCAGAGCCTGAGGGAGCCGGCCTGGGCATGGGGCACACCAGCAGCCCCTCCGCAGACACCCACCTACAGCTTCTGCAGGGCAGGCTTTCTAAAACAAGCCCCTCCAGCCAGATGAGCAGATGCTAAAAGCAGTTCTGTATGAAAGAATGCAGCTTTCTCTGAATTCCAGACCACCTTACAAAGACAACAGCACATTAAAAAAAAAGAAAGAAAAAAAAAAACCTCAAACCTTTCTACCAGCCTCCCTAGTACTGACGGGGAAAACATCCCAGAAAGATAGAGCAGTAAAGTCAGAGAGTCAAGTGTCAGGTGTAGTCTGTCCATTCCGCACATTCCCAGATTATGAACAATGAGATGAGAGCGATGAGAAGGAAAGGAGACTATACAACAAACACGTGAGAATCAACTATGGGCCGGGGAGTGAGCTGGCAACAGATCTGAAGAACTGCGAAATCTACTCGCCCCAGAAAAATCATACAGAGTATGAAAGGGGGACAAGAGAAAAAGGCATTGTAAAGCAGAAACTAGAAACTACAGGAACTACAGGCGTCCCTTATATGGGTTATCCAGAATCAGCAGGACAGCAGAAGGAACCAGATTCTGGTACCGATGTCTGAACACAGAGACGCAGCAGATGCCCACATAAAGGGGAAGCTTCTGCTCAGCCTTACGAAGGGCCCAATACAGTGAGACAAGGATGAAGGAGATTATATCCACTGGCTTCTAGAAGAGAAGTGAAAAGGTAAGGAGCACAAAGTCTCCATGATGTCTTCATGGCTAAACCGAACAAAGCTCCTCCTGTGAAATAGCAATATGCCAAGGTGGCCACCAACACAACCCTGAACCATGCAGAGGCATCTGCAGCCGAAAACAGGCTCGGATCACATGAGATGGTGAGATGAAGGCCTATAAAAATGTGAACAACTCACAAACTGGCCGAGGATTTCAAAGGCGGGCTGAAATGAAAAGTGACATTAGAAATATGCCTAAGCAATAGGCCTGTCATTTGCAGGAGGAAAAAAAACAGCTGTCTGTGTCCTTCAGCTTCCCCTTCTAGTCTCAGTTCTGAAAAGCCTTTTCCACAGCAGTGACATGACCTGATACTGCTTCATCCACAATCTACCACCCAGTCTAAAGTCTACCTTGTGACCACACCGTGCACAAACTGGTCAGAATTTGAGACTCAATTTCTAAGATTATAAGCATCTTACTAATAAAAATAATTTCCCAGGTCCACAGCACCTGTAACACATGAGGAACTGAAACGTTTGGGTTTTGAACTGAACAAAATTTTCCCAGTACAAAGCTAATCAGTCCACCAAGGAATGAAACCTACAACCCTGGCCTGCAGAAGTACAAGGCACTGGATGACTGCACTAAAATTGCCTTGCAGGGGCTTCCCTGGTGGCGCAGTGGTTGAGAGTCCGCCTGCCGATGCAGGGGACATGGGTTCGTGCCCCGGTCCGGGAAGATCCCACATGCCACGGAGCGGCTGGGCCCGTGAGCTATGGCCGCTGAGCCTGCGCGTCCGGAGCCTGTGCTCCGCAACGGGAGAGGCCACAACAGTGAGAGGCCCGCGTACGGCAAAAAAAAAAAAAAAAAAAAAAAAATTGCCTTGCATATAAATGTTATGCCAAAAAAAAAAAGTAATTTATCTAAACACAGTGTAGGTAGCTCTGCAATCAGTATCTCATAAATAAAGAGAGAAAGATGAAGGGAAAGCTTCTCTAATTGATTTTAAAATTTTTTCCAAGCAAAGAAAGAATGTGACAACCAACAAGGTCAACAAGAGTTTAAAAAAAAAAAAACAGATAGCCCTCAGGGGGAAAAAGCGCACCTAAAAACTCCAATGAATCAAGACATCTGAACTGCTATCTATGAAAGAGGGATAATTTGGGAAAGCCTGAATAAGAGTAGAAGTGTTAAAAGAAAGTCAGTTAGGGGCCAACATGCAGAAGCACTTAAAATCCTGAAATTAACCCCTCTGGTGGACTGAAGCCAATCTGCCCGGGCTACTGGAATACCATTATGAGGAAAACCAGTGCCCAGGGAGAGGCAGGGCTCGTCACCCCAATGGCGGCAACTAGATTGAAACCAGGAGTGGGGAAGAGGAAGTGCCTACAGAAAGCCAAGCCTTGTGTGACCTGACCATCAAAACAAGCAATCCAATTAGGAAGTAGGAAAAAACCCGACTGCAAAAACTCCCTCCTGGGGCCTTTCGACACCAATACACTGGCTCAAGTTGCAATGGCTAGCAGAAGCAGTCACAGATATTAGCGATGGATTAGGAGTACTAAAAATGATGTCACTCAAAAATAATGTATGGATTAGGTCTTCAGCCTCAGCAGATAACGTCGACTTAAACATTTATTAACTGCCTACAGTAGTCACAGCACTCTGCAAGCTTCGGAAAAAGAGGGGAGAGAGGAAGCGGAGAAAAACATACCATTCCTGCCGTCAGGGGAGTTTAGACTTCATGGTGGAAAGCAGGCCTGGACATCAACAGACAGAACAGGATGATACAGAGAAGGAAAGGACTGGGTGTGGAAATCCCTGGCCTAAAGAGGCTTTCGAGAACCAAGGCAAGAAAGAGGGTTACCTCAGCACAGCAGCTATGTTAAATGGTCACAGGACAGTATGATGAGGCTGTCAACTCTGGAAACAAAAGAAACTTACTGCAGCTCACAGGACTGAACAGAGACAAGAAATATGAACACAGCAGCACTGGAAAGATTTAGATAAATTGAAAATACAGAACTGGTAACAGTGATGATTAAATGAACGGAGAAGAAAGAGAGAGAGAGATGGACTGAAAGACATAAATGCACAAGGTTTGGGAAAGGCTTAACCAGCAAGACCCACTAGGAGACTGTTAAACTCCCACAAAAATTACTTGTCGGGGAGAGACAAGATCGTGGGAAAGGGGATGCATGAGCTAAAGGACACAAAAGAAAACATAATTTGTAACAGAGAGAAAAAAGTAAACCAAAGGGAAATAGATGGGCAATTGCTGTCTTCTCCAGGTTATAATTCATTTATAAAGAGCGGTGGAACATACATTTTAGGAAACTGGATCCCCCCAGATATGAAATACCTTGACTCTGGTGACCACTCCAGCTGAACCACAGGTATTAATCTTTAAAAAATGACTGGATATATACATCCTGGAATCTTAAATAGATGAGCTAAGACCAAGCCATTGTCTCCTAATGGTAATTTTTTCAGTCCTCTAACAAAGAAGTTTCAAGTGTTCTCCTCAAAACTGCCCAGATCAAACAAATCTGAAGCCGGTACAGAATGCCTCTGCTGGCGCTCTGACATATTCTATGTCCTTTGATCACACTGCTGCAAGTCCCCAAATCTCTCCATTGGAAACCGGTGAAATGTTATATCCATTTCAGAGAGCTTCTGCTTTTCTCCAAGGTCCTCAATGCCAGGCTCGAGTCCCTCTGTAATTCGCTATTTGCCTCATGTTTCCCAGTCACACATGCAAGATCACAGTCAGTGGGTTTACGGGTTTGCCCCTGTTACACTTAGGGACTGCAGCCCCAGAGCTTCCTGTTGGTATGCATCTCGGCTGGCAGCATCGTCTGCTCTAGGGTCCAGAGGGACCACTCATCATGCTTTCAGAAATCTAACCTGGAGGAAATAGGTTGAGAACCACCTTCAATCGTGTCTAAATGGCAAAGCACCCTGGGGTCCTGCACAACAAATGGTGATATTAGCACCTGAAACCACCCTGCCTCTGAGAAAAAACCCTTAAGCATTGAGAGGTATCACTAATAATGTGCCCACCTGCAGCTTCATCTCCCATCACCTGCCTAAAGAGGAGACCCAGGGGGCTCAGGCCTGGGAAACAAACCCCCCAAACAGGCAGCAAGGACTGTGGGAGATTAGGCAGACTGCAGCTTTAACAAAACTGATCCTACAGTGCCCAGGTCTGAATATTTAGAGGCCGTGCTGTGAAAGAACATTTATCTGGTAAGTAAGTTCACAGGGAGGAGGCTGAAAGACAGGGTGATGGAAACCAATACAAGCTGAAAGCACGAAACCACAGATGAGAGATGAGGGGAAGGGTTTCCACACTTCCCGGGGGGGGGGGGTCTGTGTGTGTGTGTGTGTGTGTGTTGTCTTTGCCCACTACAATAGCACCGCAAGATCGGACTTCATGGGGAAATAAGTCAGCCCCTTCATCAAATGCCCAGGGGTTCTATTTCCTTTGTCATTAACACTCCAAGTGTAACACAAAGCCCGCAGCAGCCCTGGGCAATAGAGCACTAGGTTTTCCAGTTTCAGATCAAAGCCAAAAGCTCTCTAGGAAGTCCTGAGATGCACAGCGTGTTATCTCCTTTAAGGCAGCAGCTCAGAAAACCCATAGCCTTTCTCCAAGATTTAGCACTTGTATCTTTGTGGCAAACAACTGGATAACACACACTACACCTTTAGAGAAACCCTGATACATGTTCGGGTCACAGGAGCACCACACACCAGTGTCCAAAATGGATCTCAGCCTGAAGGAGCTATATCTCCAAAGAGAAGACACTGGATTCACCCTAATAATCCAAAAGCTTGGTGCCACAGAAACAGAATCAACAGCATCAGACACCCAACTGTACTCCTTCTGAGGGAAATACTACACACTCTAGCTTTTAACTCTGTCACATGCTCCAGCAACAAATCAAGCTCTAACCAAAATTTGGGAGCCGTGGCTAACCCATGAATTTCCGGGTGCTACTGGAAAAGAGCTGCCTAGAATGCAAACAGTTCCTTTGATCATGCAGTTTTGTCCAGAGCCCTTCCTCTGGCTACAATTAGAAAGTAACCAAAAGGAGGGAATGGAAGTACACAGTTAGCCTTGGGCAAAACCTCCTTGCCTTCATGTATAATTTAATAGAAATGAATTTGTCTCTATATTTAAAAAAAGGAAAATCCAACTTGCCCTACAATATACAGAGGTGTCTCAGAAGATCTGTATTAGCTGATGTCACGTTAATTTTTAGGGTAGGGAGAAGATAAACATTAAAAGAACCTCCCCGTTCTTACCTGAAGGGCAAGCCCCACTGGGTCATCATCTGGGAGCTTGTAGGGAGGCCCACCCACAGCAGGAGTCTCTGCACACCACCTGCCTGCCCCCGAGGAAGCTCATGCAAAGACTCTCCCTCTTCATCTCCTCCTCCAGTTCCTTAATCTACACCTTATCCCACTCTGTTCTTTTGTGTAGAATGAGCTCCAATACCATAAGCTGCCAAGTTACTTTTTCTCCATTTCAAAGCCACTGACACCCCCTCCCCCCAAATGTCCCCAAATTCGAGAGAAGGCAATCTCCTGAGGGTTTCATTCAGCACCCTCCACGGTCCCTCCGTCATCTCCAAACAACTCTCAAGCATCCTTTCTTTCTGTAAGTACGAGACCATTCCCCAGTTCCCAAAACATAGCCAAGACATCTTCTTTGGAGAGTCCATCAGCCCTGTTCTAACTAGGACAGCCGCATCGTCTTGTACACATTGTGCCGTGCAAGAGGGCACCTGGCCAAGCGGACCAAGGGAGAGTGGGAGCTAAAATTCAGCCTCCACTCTACTTGCCAAGCCATGTGCCCTGACGTGAGGCTGCCTGAAGGAAGGGGCACCCTTCTCTAACCTGCACAAGGGTGCAATGTGGCCTAACAGAGGTCCCGACATCCATGCCTTGAGTACTTGACTGGACTCCCCTTGTAGTATAGGAACTGTTGGTATACAGTAAAGAACACTAGGGAAACCAAAGACTCCAAGGAGACTCCTGCTTGCCTAGTCATTACACACATATAGTTACAGCCTCACTGGGATCTCTGGGTGATTTCTATTCCTACACCCATATTGTAAATCTCTTTAAGATAAGCAGAGAGCAAAATCTCCACTCACTGTGAGGGTTCCAGGGAGAATTCTTCAAGTAGAAAGACTCCTCCAGGGTGAGAGGCTACTGGAGCCACATCCACAGCCTCTCCTTCCTCATACCTTTCACCCCCAGGTGAGCTTCACCAAAAACAAAACCAGAACCCCTCGTTACAGATCAGTTTTCATCTAGCATGATCTTCTTTTATAGACGCAAAGTACGTTCATGTTTTATAAATGAAAGCCACCAACACAAGCACACACAAACCCAAAAGGTGCCATCCCTTAAAATCATTCAAGACAAAAGCCTACAAGGCATGGCAGACATGTTTTCAACACGTGGCCTCTGCCTAACCCCCAAACTCATTTCTTACTAACCCCTGGCATTAAGTATCCTCTCCAGTCATACAAAATTACTCACAGTTCATCACATGCCCCACTTCTCTCTCTTTTCATGACTATCCGGGAATATTCACAGGACATGCATGGTCTGCCCCTGCCCATACTTTGGACCACACAGGCATCACACCACTCATGCACCATCCACAGAGGCCATCCATTCCCTATTCCCAAACTCACCTGGCTCTTGTCATTGCTGCTGTCTTGGTCAGAAATTGTCTTCTCCTCACTTTTTACCTAGCTAACTCCTAATCAGCCTTCAGGCCTTAAAAGTCACTTCCTCAAAGAAGCCTTCCCAGATTATGCATTCTTATAAACGCTAACCTTTCCTTTCATAACACAAGACATAAACGTGATTACTTGTGAATTTCCCCTACTAGATTTTAAAGTTCCATGAGAGTAGTTCCATGAGGGTTTATTCCCCACTGCAACCCCAGCATAGCATCTGGTACAAAGTGGGTTCCCAGTAAGTATTTATCAATGACAATGAACCTATTCACTTGAATTCCTAAACCTGTGTTGTCCATTACAGTAGCCACTACACACCTGTGGCTACTGAGCCCTAGAAATATGCTAGGATGAACTGAGATCCGAGTATAAAATATACATCAGATTTCCAAGACACAGTAAAAATAAAAGTAAAATATCTCATGAATTTTTTACATTCATTAAATGTTGAAATGATACTGTTTTGGATATAGTAAGTCAAATAAACTGCATTCAAATTAATGTTCTTTAAAACATAGCTACTAGACAATTTTAAATAACACACAGAGCTCAGGTTTGGGGCTTGCATCATGTGTCTATTGGACAGTGCTGGTCTAGAGTGCCCTTTCTCTCATCTGCTCACTTCTCGTCCGTGAGCACTCAAGAGGTATACGAGCTGCTCCTGGGAAGACTTCCCAAGCACCCACCACAACAGGGCTCTTCACAGCACCCACCACTACTGTACTCAAAGTGTATTATATTAATTTCTTATGTGACTCTCATTAAAATCTTCCAAAGGAATTTAATGAACAAATAAGGGAAATCATTCTTCATTTCACTCAAAAGCCATATGTTGACTCTTAGAGCTGAGACTCACTTAGAACTTTCTTAAAAAATGGAATAAGATCTCAGGAATGAACAGAAGTCTAACAAATAAAATGAGAGATAACCTACCTTGGTAAAGAACAAGAAATTCTATAAACATGATCCTGCCTAAACTGGGAAATGTATTCCAACAACTTTCTGTCATCCGCTAGGCTAAGGGAAATCCATCCATTACCCCCTGAGGAGTTCCAAAGGATCCGAGAAAAACGAAAAATTCTCAGTGGTAGTTTAGTTCTTACTCCAGAAAACTTGCTATCATCAGACCTAAGCTATAACTCCCCCACGCCCCTAAAGACTGCTTAAAATTCAGCTACTCAGTCTCCTTTAACATAATGCTTTGGCTGCTGATGCAGGCACAAAAATTAACGTTCAAGGGCTTCCCTGGTGGCGCAGTGGTTGAGAGTCCGCCTGCCGATGCAGGGAATACGGGTTCATGCCCCGGTCCAGGAGGATCCCACGTGCCGCAGAGCGGCTGGGCCCGTGAGCCATGGCCGCTGAGCCTGCGTGTCCGGAGCCTGTGCTCCGCAACGGGAGAGGCCACAACAGTGAGAGGCCCACATACCGCAAAACAAAACAAAAAACAAAACAAAACAAAACAAAAAATTAACGTTCAAGAATTCCAAAGCTGTGGTTGCTGTGGGAACCTTACTTCCAACTGCACGGCACAGATGCAGAACTGGGGACTACTCCCGGCGCTGACAGAACCGGACGTGTGTATGTACTCTGTGCAATGAGGCAGAGCTACAGTTACTGAGAGAACCTTATTCTGGCATTTCTAGGCTGTCGTGCATTTACATTCTCAACTTTACCACAATCCTGTCTGCTGCATTAAATTGCCTCCTCTGTGGGAAAAAAAAAAGGCTGGGGGGGTTGGGGGTGGAGATGAACTGATTGGCCAGACATTCAAAGAACCCATCCTGTATGGGTTTCTTACGCATGATCTGACTCAAAAGACAATCACAATATTTTCACTTGACTCTTATGGGCTGTCTCTAAACTCTCACACAAATGAAAACAGGGCCTGAATTTCAACTCGTGAATGCACCAAGACGTGCAAAACATCAGAAGAGCAAATTTCAAGTCTCTAGAACTACAAAAGGGATACATTAAAAAGCCACACAGCACTAACTTCAACCACACTATTCAATTTGCCTGTGGCACCAGCTCTCACTAAGGACCCAGTTCTATAACCAATCGACACAGTTATACACTTTAGTTATCAGAAGGCAAAAACAGGGGCTAAAAAGATGTCTGTAAAAACAAGAAAGCCAGACAAACAAAGAAGTTCAACCACAATCCCTTTCCCCAACCTCTTATAACATAACAATGGAAAGAAAATGACCACAGAATTTAAAATAAAACTGCCTGCAGTTTTCAGCCTAAACACAATTTCTCAAAGTTGACATACCAAAATCATACACATTGGCTAGGCAAGCACCCTTGCTGCCAAAATATCCAACAAACAGCAAGACACAGTACAGCTAATAATTCTAGTTACCACTTGGAAAAGATGAGTAGGTGGCCCCAGATAATATATATACCAAGATTCATTTCTTCCTAGAGCAAAAACATACAGATCAAATCAAAATGACCAGCAAAACAAGCCTTACTATCATGCATGTGAGACATAGATCTTTTCCTCCCCTTATCCTCAGATAATAAGATCTCGTTAATAAACAAGACTCATTTACCACCTAACATATACCAACCCTAACTCCTCTCAAGCCCATTAGGGAGGAGTGCCAACAGGGCCCATCGAAAATGAAGGGAGAGTAGTGAGTGTGGTTCAGGAGAAATTGAGACCTGCCCAATAGCAGCTAGGCTGCAGATGCTAGGAAATAATACTTTAGCGATTTACACTACTTGTCCATTAGCATTCTCCCACACATGGACCACATCTAACTAATTCTCCATCTCCTCCCCTTTGGTTCTGGAAAAGAGGCTTTGCTGCTTTTCTCATCTCACCTGTGTATTCTCCCCCTCCAGCCTCGGTGGTCGGATGCTGGACAAGTGGATGGTCTTGTAGTCCCCAGAGTTCAGCTTCACAACAATGGCATCGGCATTCAGTACCTGCATCACCTGTGGGAGAGAAGGCAAAAATGCTTAAATGTTGCCTCGATAGCCCAAATCTCATAGCACACATGCTAAGGAGCAAGGCACACCCAATTACAGGAAGAAGGATGAGATCAAGAGCCATCTGGGGTAGATCCAATATCTTTCTTTATGGTACAACAATGTTGAAGAAAACTATGCTATAATTATCAGCCCCCAAAGAGATGGTGATTTCTCATCGAGGCAGGATCTGTATCATTCATAAAGACGGTCAAGCTTTTTTTAAATCTTTTGCCCTGACCAAGATTTGTGGTTAACTACAAAGCTTACAAACTGGAAATCCAGTCTCTACGTGCTATTGAAGATTTTCCTTGAAACAGGTTCTAAGCTACAATCAAAATGCCTATCACAACATGATTCTAGGAAAAGAGGCAAGGGCTGGATTAGAAGAAGGTAGCAGCACTAGATGAGAAAGAACCAAAATAGGACACCCCAATGCAGAGCAGAAAAATCAAAGGCAAGTGAAGGGCAAAAAGAATTGTCATCTCAGTGTGCGAAAGGAGATGCTCAGCTGTTAATCTCACCGGCAGAAACATTAAATTGCTAATATATTACTTCAACTACTCTGAAAGCCTCCTTTTCAGAGCACTACTATGGGCATCTCTGTTTTGGAACCCGAAGTCAGTAACACTGGACCCCACTCTCAGCCAATGATTAACTCCCAATCTGGGGTAGTTTACAAGGATATCTATTCAAGGGCAAAAGCACAAATATTCCTCTGTGGAGGTTATTAGAACACTCCACCAATGTGTAGAGAATAAAATTCCATTGAAACCAGACTAGGACCACATCAGGGTTGTAACTAGACTTCATAATTCAGCCAGCTGTCTACAATTCACCCAATTATATTCAGAACCTGTTGTTACAAAGGCTGTTTGGAATTTTTGCAAGTAACACTTTGCTATGAGGTAGCTATTGACTACAAAACACAGTCACCGTCTGCAGAACCAAAACTAACTCTCCTAGGCTTCAATCAGACCCCATCAGGAGCAAACAGGTAGCTGAACAAACTAAGGATCAGCTGCATCATGAGTGTAGACTTGCAAAATTCCCTTCCTCTTTTATATGTGAAACAAAAGGAGCCGGCCTCTCCTTTGCTGTGGTGGGTATCACACTGGTAAGTATCCTAAAAGAGCCTTCACTAACTATTCCCTGGAAGGCTCACAACCTTTTACAACAGAATACACCCATTTATTTGCAGACTCCTGCTTAAGTGGCTAGTCTCTACCTTTTCCAGAGAACCAGCCAACCACACACAAAAAAAGAGTAAAGAGTAATTTAAGGGACAATCTGAAGAAGGAGCAAAAAGCAAAACCAAGTGAGAAATTATACATGAAAGGAAATAGCAGGAGGAAAGCACCATCAAACAGAATGAGTGAAAAAAGAAAGATGACAGCTGGAATCAAGCTATAAATCCATGGATGGCTGACTACCGCTCGTGGATGGGAAGACATCCTGGGGTTTTAACACAGTAAGTAATGGAAGCAGTGTAGAGAGAAACAGGCCAGGGCCAAAAGAGTAGTAAAGAGTCTGAGAAAGAGCTGTGTAGATTAGGAGAGGGGGTAATTATTTTTAATTTTCAACTATGTCTAAGATTAACTTGCAAACCTAAATTTAGGAAAAAAAAAACCACACTCAAATAACCACAGCCATTCTGCTATAACCTTTTTCATAGATCTGAGAGTCACATAAAGGCTAACGCTAAAACTCAGACAGCCAGAATCCAAAACCCACCTGACCAGAAAAGCTCAGTGAAGTCCAAAGGTAATCAAAAGCATCATGTGTAGTCACAAGAGGACCGAGTCAAGGTCAGGAATGATCACCTAGGTATGAGTGGTGCCAAAGTATATAGGACCCTCCAAATCAAAGAGCCCCTTATACAAGGCCCAATCATTTTAAGTGTAGAACTTAAAAACAGCCAAGAAGGTATAACCGAGAACACAGACTCAGTAACTGCAAAAAAAAGAGTACATCTTGTTCCCATTATCACCTAGACATATTAATGCCAAGTAAAAATGCCCATCATAATGGAATCTCCCTCTCACTCCCTAAAGACAGCAGCAGTGGCTTGGCCAACTGACCAAAAGAAAAAGACCTCAGCTAATGATTTCCCTATGCTTCAAAATCCCACATTTGTATGACATGGATTACAGCACATGGGGGTAGGGGAAGGGGCCACGAGGTATCCATGATACGTGCTATACTGCTATCCCACCTTCAAACCAAAAATTCCACAAAGCCATACCCAGCAAAACAGCTCGTACAGCAGGTCAATACTGCTCCTCCCTCAAAAGTACAGGACCACTGCCCAACAGGTACAGTAATCATCAGGCATCTCAAGTGCACGCACATCACGGTATTTCCTAAATCTCAATGACGGAGCAAGCTACATATTCCTCTCACTACAAAACTAACTCCTATTAAATTGTCAATTGCCAAAAACATAGGGAAGCTTCCTGTAATCAAGACATGAGAGGGCTTCCCTGGTGGCGCAGTGGTTGAAAGTCCGCCTGCCGATGCAGGGGACACGGGTTCGTGCCCCGGTCCAGGAAGATCCCACATGCCGCAGAGCGGCTGGGCCCGTGAGCCGTGGCCGCTGAGCCTGCGCGTCCGGAGCCTGTGCTCCGCAACAGGAGAGGCCACAACAGTGAGAAGCCCGCGTACCGCAAAAAAAAAAAAAAGACATGAGAAATATCTAGACATTCTCTACTCCCTAGTCATGCTCAGAGAGAATACAACCAGGGGAAGTATCATAGTGCTCACATCTTCACCCCGATTACAGAATGTGAAGATCTAAGCATACCCCGGTGACAAGTTACTCGTATTCGTCACCCCTTATGATGCGTTAGCAGCCACGGCAGCAGCAAACAGCTTCTTGGAGCTGTAAATTTCAGGCCTCAGCAGCAGACTCTGCTCGGCATCTCCCTGATTGGCAACCTCCTCTTCAGGAACTGTACACTCTGACGCTGCCAGCTAAACGAGGTCTGCCCTTCTGAAGGGGTGCGAGTGTGCGTGTGTGTGTGTGTGTGTGTGTGTGTGTATGTAAGTGTGGTTTATGGTGTTTTATTCCTCTGTAAATTGTGTCATGACTGTCCGGAGAACAAGCAGCTCCTGGGCAGAGATATGGAAGAAACAATAAAATAGTAGTTACAGTCACACACTGTGCAGTAAGTAAAATGCAGAGCGGATTACTGTCCAAAGCCTGCTTGTCAGCACCATCACAGACCACATTTATAACAGTAATATTTCTGATGGTGCTTTTCATCAGGACATTCTGAAGCATGCCCACATCATCGCTTGCTTTCTGCACAAGCTACTGATCCCTAGTCAAAACACACACACACACACACACACACACACACACACCACCACCCCCCCTACCCTACCACACGCTCCAAGAGCAGAATCAACACAGAAAAAAAGCTCACTGGCTGGACTTGAGATACATGCCCTAAATCCAATTCCCTCCCCATTTCTTAGACCCCAACTGTAAAAGGAAAAATGAGTGGCTTGATGACACGCGCAGACTAAGGGCTGCCACAAGTCAGGAGAATGGCAGCATGCTGTCAGGGGCAAGGGACGTCCATCCCTCACCCTGGCCTCCTGCCACACTCCCCATCTGTGGAGCCCATCCACAGTGCTGCACTCTGGATGCAAAGGGCTGCTGCTGCTCAGCTTGTAAAAACCCTGCGGCATCCATGCAACAAACAGAAAGAGCCGACAACAGCCTCCTGAGCTAGTGACCCTCAGAAGAGTCCCCAGACACAACCAGCAGTCCTCCCAAAGCTGCCTAAGTTATCAGTACCAGATAGGAAGAAAAGGAACATCAGCCCAAACAGGGCTCCTTCAGGCACCACCAGTGAGCGTCCTCAATGGGGCCACTGGAAATGGGACACCAAACACCCTTTCTACTCCCTAACCTCAGAACATTCAGCTGCCTCTCCTGCTCCCCGAGGCTGTCTGCCAGGTCTGTTCTCCCCAGGCTAATCCTGGAAACACTAGTGAAACAACACCAAAGTGGGGGAAATATGGAGCACCCCACCCAGTTACAGCAATGGCGGGGGCTCACTGCACAGATCCCTTCCCCAGCCCCCAGAACAGCACAGCTGCCACCCTTTGTCCTCACACAGTACAAAGCGCCACTTTCTGATGCAAATACCCCTAGGCACCTAAGCGCAAGCCAACAAACTGGACACCGTAAGAGGTACTTAAAAGGAAGCCAAGCATCAGACAAATTCCCACAGAGGAGCAGCCGACAAAATACCCGACCCATACTCCTCATAACTGTCAAGGTCATCAAAAGCAAAGAAAATCTGAGAAACGATCAAATCTAAGAGGAGCTTAACGAGATATGACAACTAAATTTAGCGTGCTATTGAGGATGAGATTCTGCAACAAAAAACAGACATTAGAGGGAAAGTAACTTTAGTTGATAATAATGTATCAATGCTGATATACTACTTACAATCGATGTACCATAATCATGTCAGACAATAATAAGGGAAGCTGGGGGGGAGTGGTGAAAGGGGTTAATGTGGGAACTCCGTAGTATCTGTTAATTTTTCTGTAAATCTAAAACTCTTCTAAAAATAGTCTCAATTTAAAAAGCTAGGTAAATGTTTACAAGTCTTTCCTAATTCAATCATTTTCTTATCAGCAAATTAGTTTGCTAACTTAGGCTACAAACCAAGTCTTGACCTCTTTTTGGTATAGGAGGGGCCAACTTCCTAGCCAGACCATCCCCAGAACTTCCTTTTCATCTGAAAGCCATATGACAAAAGGTCAAGGAAGTAGCTAGTATTTTTTTGTTCTCTCCACGTTACCAAATAGGAATATAAAAGTCTAGCCAAAAATACTAAATATCCTTCCTTAAAAACCATCTCAGAGGGCTTCCCTGGTGGCGCAGTGGCTGAGAGTCTGCCTGCCGATGCAGGGGACACGGGTTCGTGCCCCGGTCCGGGAGGATCCCACATGCCGCGGAGCAGCTGGGCCTGTGAGCCATGGCCGCTGAGCCTGCGCGTCCGGAGCCTGTGCTCCGCAACGGGAGAGGCCACAAGAGTGAGAGGCCCACGTACCGCAAAAAAAAAACCATCTCAGAGAGACATGATAATGAACTCCATTCAAAGCTATGACATTTTTGCACAGCAAAAAATCATCAGGGCCAAACCAAATAAGTACTAGAATCCACTGCATCCATGGATAGCTTATAACCTGACCTCCAAAACTGGACATGGCCAACAATATCACAAAGTTAACTACTTAGGGATATCTCCCAGATGAAGCCCTAAAGGGTAATAAGCTCCTTGAGAACGGGAACCACTTCTCATTCTTTTGCATCTTCTCAAAGCACCTAGTTTGGGGCTCTGTTGGTTAAGCAACCAATTGGTACAGAGAACCAAGCTAGCGGCCTCTATCTTACCAGGCCGGGCAGTGAGAAGACTCCACCCCCTCTCCCCACCCCCAAGTGTTATTCAGGTCTGTGAAATCTGCAAGGCCCAAGCATCCAGCAGCAGGGACAGGGAAGCCAAGCCATGTGCTCAAGGGACCATATGGCTACCAACAGCACAGATCAGCTAAAACGCCACAGGGAAGGCAGGCAGGAAACTGGCAAGCCACGACAGGCACAAAAGTCTCAAGTAGGCTCAGCTAATCACTGTGAAGTGAACATTCCTCTCTGCTAACCTGGAGAGACAAGGATAGCCCTCCCTAGCATTTCCTTCCTTAAGAAGAGAAGTTGCTTAAGCAGAGAATGGAAACCAGTCTTTCAGTGCCACATGTATCCAGAGAATACTTTGTTGAGTTTCAAATTTCTCAGAAGTGAGACTCTCAGCCAACATACCAACCTACAGCTTTGCATCAGTTCCAGAAGTCACCCAGAGGGTCCCAGAGGCACCTGGTTAAAGAGTTCACAGGTCACCTTTAGTAGGCTTTGCAAGCTATTTAGCTGTTCCCTGTACAATTAATTCCTGGGAGACAGTGGTCCTCTCTTCAGCAGTCACTCTATTTGTTCAGGCCTTAGGGTCGCACCAGGCTCAGAGCAGAATCCTTCAGCAAGAACTTGCAGGACTGTCAGACTATGTTAGGGAAGGCCCAAGGCACGTGCTTAGGACCTTTTTAGGTTTCCTTGAAAGAGTAGTTTGTCATTAACAAATGTTTTAAATTAGGCAAAATGACTACAAAACTGCAGCTGGGTTCTAGCTTATGAAAAGAAATACAGATCATTTTCCCTTTTACATTTAATGCTGATATCCCATGTTCTACAACAGGGTTTGGTAAACTGTGGCCAAGGGCCCACCACTTACTCTTGTAAATAAAGTTTTAGTGGAACACAGTCCATCATTTACATATTACCCACAGCTGTTTTCTTGCTACAGTGGCAGAATTGAGTAGTTGCAAAGAGACTATATGACCCAGAAAGCCTAAAATATTTACTATATAGTCCCTTAAGAAAACGCTGGTCAGGCTCTGCTCTACAACATATTAGAAAATGAACACACATGGGATATACACTAGTTACCATTCCTGGGGAGCTATTTGGCAAATATCCTCCAAAATACTCCTAAGGAAATAACTTCCATTTACACAGAGATTTATTCCATTTTCTAAAAAATGGAAAAGTGATAAACTACATAATAACTTACTGGGGACTAGTTAAATAAATTATGATGCAGCCTTATAATGGAACACTGTGAGCAGTAAAGCAAGTTCAAATATTTATTTTGTTACTCTCCCTAAATACCTCTACACAAAAATAAAGGGTTTGGGGGGCTGTTTTTTATTTTGTTTTGTTTTGTTGTTTGCCAAAAGCCCAAAAGGACAAAGATAACGGGAGAGAAGAATATAGCAACAAAACTTGGAAGCTGGAAGGCAGAGGGATGAGTGGTAACTGACTCCACAGACTCACAAAAGCTAAATCCTGAGCTAGTGGTGAGAAAAGAAAATAGCCTTTCTGATTTATACTGCAGACTTCCCCTACCCAAGAATAAGAAACTATCAAATCAGGAATCTCAAGGGGGGATGAAAATAAGGCCCCAAACTAGGACTGGTTTAAAATCTATGTAAGAAGCACCTGGATTTCAAGATGTATACCCTAAATCCCATACATAAGAGCTCATTGCTCCTAAGCCAGGGTTGAATACCTAATTCTTTGAGAGAGACAACCAAGGATCACCACATATCTGAGGAAAGCCTCTAATATGGAAAATAAGAGATCAAAATAACCAAAGAGAATTAAAAACAACTTAGACAACAAAGACTATGCAGGGAGAGAAAAATCTTCAAAAAATTATTATTAATTCCTCAAAAACCTAACAGATGATATTCATCTCTGAAATAAGTATTACATGTTATTTTTTAAACTGTATAAGAGAAACATTCAGAGAACAAAGAAAGCTCTTAGAAATTAAAACACAGCATCATAAATGAAATATCTAATAGGAGAGATGAGAGACAAATATGAAGATATCTAGAAAGAAAAGACAAAAAGATGGAAAATATTAAGAAAAAATTAGAAGACTAGTCCATGAAGTCAAACATCCAAACAGGAATTCTAGAAAAACAGAGAGCAGATAAACTAGATGGAAATCAACAAAATAGTTGAAATTCCCAGACATAAAGGACTAAAAATTAAACCACAACATGCTCACACATTGATAAACAAAGAGCATCATTGTGAAATTTCAGAATAAAGAAGAATTTGCTAACAGCTTACAGTAATAAAAATATATCATAAGGATGAGAGATCAGACTACTAAAATACGTGGAAAAAAAAACTCCAGTAGATAAATGACAGTGGAGCATTGCCTTCATAATTCTAAAAGAAAATAACTTCCAACATAAAATTCTATACCCACCTAAACTATCATGTGTAATAACAGAGTAGATATGAAAGGTCTCAAAAAATTTACCTACCAAGCACTCTTTTCCCAAGAAGCTACAGAATGTGTGCCACCAAAATAAAGTAGTAAATCATAAAGAAGCCAAAAGATCCAGCAAACATAGTACCAATCCAGGAGTGAGGCAAAGAAAAACTCAGGATAATGGTAAAGAAATCGAAAGATGACAGCTTTATAAAAGAAAAAAAAAGAACTAATCCAGACTGGTACAGGTTACAAGGCTCCTGGAAAGTAGTATTGAAAAAGATAAAGGATAACAAACTGAATCAATGTCTTGTGAAGAGATTTAGACAGCCAGAATGTGGGGGTTGAATTAATAAGTATGAGAAAGATATATACAGAAATTTTAAAATAATTATTACCTCCAAGGAAAACAAAAAATCATGCAGGAAATGAAAAGTATTCATAACATGCTATATGGCTCAGAAGTGATTAGCATTTACAAAGTAAACATTGAATATTAATTGAGCCAGAATTATGATATAGTCCTATTAGAAGGCATAGAGAAAAGTACATGAACACCCATGTGTGAAAAAACTAAATCTTCATCTTCCATGTGTGAAGGAAAAGGGGTTATGCCTGAAAAATCAAGAGCAAGCAATGTAACATTTTATTCCAAGACATGGATTAGCAAAGAGTTGAAAATGGCTGCCTCTAGGGAGAGGGAAACAGACAGTACATTTCTTAAGCAGAGAATAGAGTTCTTTAAAAATGTTTACATAAATGGCTGCCTCAAGGGAGAGGGAAACAGACAGTACATATCTTTTTTCCTTTTCCCTTTTTTTTTTTTTTTTTAAAGTGACTCAGCCCTTGCAGTGTTGTTTTGGGAGGTCACCACTCTTTTTTATTTTATTTTATTTTATTTATTTTTGGCTGTATTGGGTCTTCATTGCTGCACACAGGCTTTCTCCAGTTGCTGCGAGCAGGGGCTGCTCTTCGTTGCAGTGCGCGGGCTCTAGGAGGGCAGACTTTCAGTAGTTGTGGCACGTGTGTTCAGTAGTTGTGGCTCGCGTGCTCTAGAGCACAGGCTCGGTAGTTGTGGCGCATGGGCTTAGTTGCTCCGCGACATGTGGGATCTTCCCGGGCCAGGGCTAAAACCCATGTCCCCTGCATTGGCAGGTGGATTCTTAACCACTGCACAACCAGGGAAGCCCCCAGACAGTACCTTTCTTAAGAAGACCCTAGAGTTCTTTAAAAATGTTTACATGTTAAAAATACAAACTTAAAAATTATATACAAAGGAATACAAGTCAGGACTATTCAAAAGTGGCTGCCAGTCTGCAATGAGATAAGGCGCTTGTAGCAGAACATAAATCAACTACATCACTGAGAACATTGCTGACATTTTTTCTGTAGCAAGATTTTCTTGATGAAAGCAGCAATGCCTTGGTTTACATTCTGGCTCAAGCTCCTTATATCAGGGTACTCTGAGTAGGACTGGTATAGATCAAGGGTCAGCAGACTTTTTCGGTAAAGGGCCAGATAGCAAATATTTTACACTTTGCAGGCCATATGGTCTCTGTCACAACCATTCACCTCTGCCACCATATCACAAAAACAGGTCTAGACAATATGTAAACGAACAGACGTGGCTATGTGCCAACTTACTCGTGACACTGAAATTTGAATTTCATATTATTTCAATGTGCCACAGAAAATTTTTTTCTACGTAAAATCCATTCTTAGCTCACAGGCCACACAAAAACAAGTGACGGGCCAAATCCGGCCCGTGGGCCATAGTTTGCCAACCTCCGAGATTGACAGTATGATCAACTTTGTTTTAAAAAAAAAAACCTGTGTCATAGTAATTTCATCTAGTATGAGTGTTTTTCCTTCTTTTTTACGTTTTTTCCTGTTTTAAAAACAAAAATAATGCTGAAGAATTTCCAAAATTCAGTAAGTTTCAAAAACAATTTATCTACCTATAAACACCTTTTTCTCTCTACTCTCTGAACAGGTCTATATCCAAATGACCTAAATTTATATTTAGGATACTACAGGATCCTTAATCAGTTGGCTTTTAGAGGCAATCTCCTCTACTCTGGCATTGTAACAAATAAAATTTCATTGTAATTAAAAACAAAAGCAAAAAAATGCCTCACCCTGTTTTAAAACAAAACAAAAAAGACAAAACATAGATTCTGGAATCCTTGATTTTTAAAAATGGAAGAAATGTCCGATAAATGTCCTAAAGCTCTCCTTTTTCTAGTTATCAATAAAATCATATTCAAGATAAATGCAAAGCCACTGACTCAATTGTCTAATCCTTTAGCTGAAGAATTTTTCTTCAGCTATGCCTTAGGTTCCCCACCAGCCAAGGCCCAAAAACCCTTCAAAATCTTCTAGGTTTCTCTACAAACTCAATTTCAACTGAGGAGGGGCTGCTAGGGACAGTACAGGATAATGAGACCCTCCCAAGGGTCATCTACATCACTAATATCACAGATGCCCAAAGCGATGATGGTGAAAAATGGAAGGCTTGCCTCCTTGGTGAGTGAATTATCATCCTTTCATTGTGCAGTATAGTCTTTAGAACAGATTATAGGAAACATAAACACACCAAGTAAGTTTCAGTTAGGCAGAGCAGCCATGTCCAAGTTCCCAAGCTAGTATGGTCCTCACACAAAGAAGCAGGGGTCCATTCTGGTCTTCATCAAGATGTGGAAGATGCATAGGGAGTATCCAACCAGGGGCTCCTCCCACTAATGTCCACTAAAAGTCACGATTATACTTAATCTTACAGCTGCTTAGAGACCATCTACCAGAAGAGGGAAGGGGCCACTTGAACATTCTGTGAACTACTTTGGGCATCATAAAAAAGAAAGTGAAGAAATTCAGCCAATTCCTCGGAGACTTGTTAAAATTTTACCATTCTAAGAAAAAGCATTCCAGGATTTTTCAGACTGACAGTGCCACCTAGTGGCTTTGCATCTTAAACTCACTATTAGACACTTTTAGGACAGCCACTTCTCAAGCTCAAGGATATGGATATTTAACCACTTTAAGTCCATAAAGACAAAGCTTCCATTATGTCCTGCCAAAAGTAACAAAAAGTTAAAAACATTAGCAATTTTTGGAAAGTGAGGTCTACTACAGGTTCTAACACTCAAGGTACCAAACCCCACAATGAAGGAAAAAACACTTTTACAGCACTCCTGCTGGACCCAAACAATCTATCCAGTAGCTCTAGGTCACATCAGAGAAATCCATCCCAGGACACATCAGTGGAGAGCGCTCAATAAAACACATCACTAATTATTAGAGAAATGCAAATCAAAACTACAGTGAGGTGTCACCTCACACCAGTCAGAATGGGCATCATCAGAAAATCTACAAATAACAGATGCTGGACAGGGTGTGGAGAAAAGGGAACCTTCTTGCACTTTGGTGAGAATGTAAATTGATACAGCCACTGTGGACAACAGTATGGAGGTTCCTTAAAAAACTAAAAATAGAATTACCATATGACCCAGCAATCCCACTACTGGGCATATACCCTGAGAAAACCATAATTCAAAAAGACACATGCACCCCAGTGTTCACTGCAGCACTATTTACAATAGCCAGGTCATGGAAGCAACCTAAATGCCCATCGACAGACGAATGGATAAAGAAGATCTGGTACATATATACAATGGAATATTACTCAGCCATAAAAAGGAAGGAAATTGGATCATTTGTAGAGACGTGGATGGATCTAGAGACTGTCATACAGAGTGAAGTAAGTCAGAAAGAGAAAAACAAATATCGTATATTAACGCATATATGTGGAACCTAGAAAAATGGTACAGATGACCCGGTTTTCAGGGCAGAAATAGAGTCACAGATGCAGAGAACAAATGTATGGACACCAAGGCAGGAAAGCCATGGGGCGGGGTGTGTGTGTGTGATGAACTGGGCAATTGGGATTGACAACGTATACACTAATGTGTATAAAATGGATGACTAATAAGAACCTGCTGTATAAAAAATAAATAAAATAAAATTCAAAAAAAACCACAAAACACGTAACATTAGAAAAAATTCAAATCCACAAGAGTCCCAAAACAGAAAGGAGAGAAACTTGAAGTCATATATACTTGGGCATAAGAAATCTAAGAGAGGGAGTTCCCTGGCAGTCCAGTGGTAGGACTCGGTGCTTTCATTGCCATTGGCCCAGGTTCAATCCCTGGTGGGAACTAAGATCCTGCAAGCCATGCAGCATGGCCAGAAAAAGAAAAGAAAAATCTAAGAGAATGTCATTTGCTAAATGGACAGAACCTCCAGAATATAAGAGAGATTTCAAGGGGTCAATGTCTACAACTTTAACCCATGGACTTCTAATGAAGTTATGCAAATTCAAGGCAAGAAATTTAAGTTCTTATAGTTTCTAAGTCCGCTACAATAAATACACACGTGCATGCAATCATGCACACACATCCATGCAAGCCATGCAGTGGTTTGCCTAAAATAGAAATGCTTCAGCTCTTGACTGATTATTCAGAGCTCCGTATTATCACTAGCCTGACATCGTCCACAATGCATCTCCAGATGCTGAGAATGACTCACCTTGGCAACAAACTGCTTGTCCTTTTGGTCCAAATTAGCAGTGGGAGCCACATAGTCTCTCCATATTCTCAGCCTGCGCTCCTTGGCAAACCTGGCAACAAAGCAAGGATGCAAATCACTCAGATGGACTAGGTCAGCAATGGAATCCACCATCACCACAGGAGCAATCAGCACAGAATCCTACCCTATCTCATAGACAAGGCACCCAGCAGAAACGGCCAATCAAACCTGAACAAAGCACGACAGCCACAAGAAAAACTGTACAGCGGGCTTCCCTGGTGGTGCAGTGGTTGAGGGTCCGCCTGCCGATGCAGGGGACATGGGTTCGTGCCCCGGACCGTGAAGATCCCACATTCGGCGGAGTGGCTGGGCCCGTGAGCCATGGCCGCTGAGCCTGTGCGTCCGGAGCCTGTGCTCCGCAACGGGAGAGGCCACAATAGTGAGAGGCCCGCATACCGCAAAAGAAACAAAAACAAACAAACAAAAAAACTGTACAGCAACTGGAACTATCCAAGATGCATATATACCATAAACCCATGGCTGACAGGCTGAGGTCTGGGTGTACAGTTTTCTGAGTCTGGACAGTACAAGTCCACCTCAATAATTAGCTCTTTTGGCTTATCAAGTACCTCCTGAGTGATTACTAAACGCCAGGCGCTGGAATGACGAACACAGAGCAACTACTCTCTTAAATGGGAGGGAGAGCACACACATCCAACAAATATATTTTTTAAAAAGCATAGGCCTGCTCAATTTCCATTTGAATTATAAAAAGGTTGTCAGCAACCCAAATCCCACATGGAAAACAAGAACAAAATTGTCACTCTAGTGCAACTAATGATTACGAAAAATGGACAAAAATCCAATAGAATTTCACTGCCAAAAGGTGAAAAATCATGCTGGCAGAAATTTGTTTTAGAGTAATAAGCCCAGGAGACATTTTTTGAGTCAGACTAAGAGAGGGAAAGGGAATATGTGCAAAGATTTTTTTTTAATTATATATATATATATATATACACACACATATATTATATATATATATATATATCAGTAAAAAACTGTCAAAGTATTTATTTAGAAATAAATGGATGGAGGGGAAAGGGACTATTAAACTATTATTTCTGAAAACAGTATTGCAACCTTTAAAAGCAGCATGTAGTTGTGAAGCACGTGAAATACTTCAATACAGATTTACCAACAATGCAAGCAAGTCTATAACACAGCATGCAAAACAATAGGCAAGTAATCGTATCATTGAAATACGATTTGCATTCCTTGCTCTAAACCTGCTTTTCAGTGATGAGCACTCTTAAAAATCTCTTAGAGATGTTATAAAACATGTAGAAACTACTGTCACTGTAACTCACTTTCTTCAGAGAGAGGCAGGAACTTAAAGAATGCAAAAAGGACTACCAACCAAAATAATAATTTAGAATAACAGACTTACAGGATTTTCTGAACAACAATAAAAAAAATTGAGCATCATGAAATAATCAGAGGTATCTGGAATGCTGTGCTTGATAAGGGTATTGTATCTTTTGAATTTAATTGTGGAACATAAAAATACTAGGAAATTTGTACAATCACTGTGTTTTTTCAATCAGTCTACCTTTGTCAGGCATGCTGTATCAAATGGCCCAGATAAAAAATTCCAAGTATTTCTGCTTACAGGTACAGAAAGCTGTAAAAGAGCTAACAAAGGGGAAATACAGCCATTTAATTCACGTTCTTGCACATCTCTCAGCTGTGCACCTCAAAGGCAAAAATGGGAAGTTATCAAGACCATTTTAGTCTTATGACTCTGAAATAAGCCTCTGAAATAAGCCACACAGGCTTGAGTGGAATGTTGTCACTAGTGGTCCTGGCCTTCTACCTAAATGTATCCTGAGAGACAGTTGCTGGCACTCTGAGAACATCATCTCTATTCATCTCCCTGCTTCATTTTCTTCCATCTGCCCCATCAGGAGCATCAAGTTCACCTATATACCTGGAAACACTTTGAAACAGCCACTGATCTTGGCAATATCCAACTATCATTTGCCTGGAAATCAGTTATTGCTACATCTGCTTTAACCATGAGGCACCTAGCCAAAAACACCTCACAGTTGCATTAGCATTTATAACTACAACATACTGTTAGATAAATTAGGGCATTAGGCCTCGCAACAACATTGGATAGCTCTGTTTGGGGACCCACAGGCTCTATCTTTCCATCATATGCCTGGCTCCAGCCTGTATGTCCGGAAGCAGCTGATAAGCTATTTCACTGTCCTCAAATAAGTCTCAAGCTTATTTCATTTCAAATCCCTAAAACCTGGAATTTAAGTAAGGGGCTTGGAAAAACAGTGTACTGAAAACAGTAAAAAAAGCAAGTCAGGTGAAGAATAATGTCTGAGTGAAAAATCTAGGCCCTTAGTATACAGCACTGAATTACACTGAACCTGGAGACTTATAAGTAAGCCACTCCTCTCTGAGACCCTGGCCTCTTTTGGAATTTCCCTAATCCTTTACACTGACATGGATGGGTGAGAGAAGATCCCTAGATTTCTTCCCCTGAAGATCCCTACCAAGATCCTTGGCTGGAAGGCTTCCCCAACAGACCTTACCTCTCAGCCGCCCTCAGCTTTTCTGCACCCCGTGTGTAAACTGCAATCGACCAATCCACACAGCGGGCAAAACCTTCCTTCAGGAGGAGCTCTGTGATGTTGCCATTCTGAAAAACGAGGCACGTGAGAAAGCAGGCATAGATTAGATTCTATTGCAAGAGAATCCATTTCTCTAGACTTCTGACGTGATTAACATTGCCACAATCTACTTTGCAGTTTAAAAAAAAAAAAAGAAGAGGGCTCCCCTGGTGGCGCAGTGGTTGAGAATCCACCTGCCGATGCAAGGGACGCGGGTTCATGCCCCGGTTGGGAGGATCCCACATGCCGTGGAGCGGCTGGGCCCGTGAGCCATGGCCGCTGAGCCTGCGCATCCAGAGCCTGTGCTCCGCAACGGGAGAGGCCACAACAGTGAGAGGCCCATGTACCGCAAAAAAAAAAAAAAAGAAAGAAAGAAGAGCCATTTCTCTCATTAAGAAATCAGCCATAAGAGGGGAGATGCTACTCTGCGACTCCTTTCAACAGCCTTGGCTTCACATCCCACAACACCCAGCACAGTAACTCTCACTTAACAGGGGTAGGATAAATGTTAGTGGCATTGAATGGAATTGACATTTCAATAGCTCTTCTGTGGGCAGAGGATGTTAATCTTCAGTAGAGATTATACCTATTATTTCCTTCCCTGAGATCAGCACTTACTCCCCTTTTCATAAGGGGAAAGCTGAAGAACAGGCTGAGTAAGGGATAACTTAAGTTACATTTTGCCCAGTGAACTGCAATTCACATTCTACTGTGACACAGAGCCATCTGGCAGGGCTCTGGCAGACAGCTAGCACTCCAGAAAAAACAGACATGACCTTGGCACATTCCAAACCAAGCCTCCCAGCCTTCCACAACTGCCATCATGGAAGAATTCTTTAGCCAAAGAGTAACAATAGTTTATTCTGTATTGGATAGAGGTTACAATAATGAAAACCTACTTAAACTTGGGCGTTAAAAAACAAAGTCATTTCCCATCCAAGAACACCCCACCTACCAAAGTATACAACAGAGTAAAACTCCCAATAGTCAGAACTACAAGAACTTAAAGAACCTAGTTCCTACACAAAAGCAGAGTTAGGCAGTAACTGGATAAGGCCTGGAACAGTTTTTCCATAGAATGGTTTCCTCTTCAGAGTTCTACCAAAACCTCACACAGCTAACTTCTAGACCTGCATACAAACCTCACCAATCCCATCTACAAGCTTCATCACCACTTCTCACTGATGTGGCAACCTCCCACCTTTCTTATTGGTAAGCTTTAGGACCAGCCCTTGGGAAAATAAGTGCTAGAGTCCTTCCTCCCCTTATAAACCCAGGAACAACTGAGATGAGTTTTCTAAAAGTACAAAGTTGCAGATTTGTCCAATTCTATCAGGTAACTGATAACTCCCTAGAAAAGGCCTCAAAATCAGATGATAATCCTGCCAAGATATTTCAGTGGCTCATAAATACAGAGAGGAAGAAGAAAAGCAAACTACAGCTCTTCAAACCCCAAGTGGAACCCCACACACACACACCCCACATGGCCCAGTCTGCATAGGCACACTCACTGGATGAAGGATGGTACCCAGAATGTTCTGGTTGTGGCAGCTCTCCAGAATGATCTGGACATCTCTCTGAAGCAGTCGAGACTCAGTGAAAAATTTGGCTTCTGCGGCAAAAGGTTCTGGTGTTTCACTGCCATCTGCTTCCCGTCGAAAAGTTGGGCACTAAAGCAAAAGTAAGGCGAGTGGGTGATGCAGCCTAGTGTGAGTGCTGGGCTCGCTCATGCCACAGGGAACCATCCAAAAAGCACAAACCCCACACAGCTGAGTTTGGAAAGGTCTCAAATCAGGTCTTTCAACCCTTTTTAAAGCATACTGATAAAATGCAACTAGAAATATCATCATCCCACACTTCTTGGTAAAGCAAACAAAACTCATGTTACCATGGGGAAAATTATCTTAAATATATCAATACTTGAAAATGACCCCTTGTCAAGAAGAGATTCACCACTGCCTCGCTTTAAATCCCTGATTATTTCTTTAATCAAAATGAGTATTTTATATTGACAAGCCACACTCAACGAACTTCAGAGCCTCCCATCCCCTCCTCTCTAGGTTTCAACAATCTCAGCACAGCCCACTCCAAACAGACCCTGAGTACTTAAAAAGTAAAGTCTTATTTGATCTAATTAGAACTGTCCAACTGCAAAGTTTAAAGTACTCTAGTCAATGTTAACGGCCCATACAAGAAAGAAACAGTACATACGAAGTCCCCAAGTAGAAGAGTCTGTCACTGAACGCTTCCACAAACCCTATCACCACCCCGTAGCCCAATGTATGATCTGACCTTGATCCCTGACAGCATGACGGTGACCAGGTAGTAGTCGGGCAGGAGCAGGGCCCTGACCACACTGCCGTCCCGCACGTGCTCGATGATAGCTGCATGACAGAACAAACACCTTGAGTCATAGCAAAAGTCGTGCCGAGGATAAACAATGCCCAATCAAACTGCCCGGAATGCAGTTCCTCTCCCCCAAACCCCAAGAAAGCCTCCCTCCGAGAGGTGACGAAGCACCGGCACATCACGAGTGTTCACACAACAGAATCTTGCCCAAACTATTCCTGGGGGATTTGGTTCAGACCAACTTCTACATCTTTTGAACCTTCTGGGACCTCATGGCTTATATCTAAGCAACCTAGCTTATGGATGACAAAGCTTATCTGTGTACTGAGTGCCTGGCAAAAAAATAACAACAATTCAGGATTGGTAATAATTTTATTTTCCTGAGTCTGTCAGTTAATACGATCTCAGAGTAGGACCAAGAACTATACAGAATGTGTGTGTGTGTGTGTGTGTGTGTGTGTGTGTGCGTGCATGCATGCACATGGGCACACACGTATGTGTTTAGCTATATACAGAATACACATTTCTACCTTGAAGTTTTGGGGACAGTATTTAGGTAGCCATCTTTTAGAGAAAACAGGAAGATCCCCCATGTGCAAAATTACCAGCAATTTACTAGCTTGTAGCCACAAAGGACTAACCTCAGCAAAATACATCTGATGCAACCTATATGAACTGGATTCAAGCTCCCTTCTAAAATACGAGGGTGTTGTTTTACCCTTAACAATTTCCCTTGGGTACTAAAGTAGAATTGGTTTTATTAACCTCAAGAAGTTCAAGAGCAAATAGAGAGAAATCACCCTGAGTCATATCCGTCTTTCCCCGACAGCCTCACCATTAACAGGCTTCTGGTGGTGTGAGTCCACAAAGTGCCTTGGGTTCTCAATGGTATACTTGAGGTCCCGGAGAGTATGTGAACCATTCCCCTCACTCCACATTCCTTTCTTAGCTGCTTTTGCTTGCTCCTCACATTCCGAAAGCCGGTTCTGCTCAGGACTGGGACGTGAGAAATAATAAACACATGTGGTTAGTGAATTCACAACAGAAATATCAGGCTCATCTTTGATTCTGGGTTCCTTCAGCAACTTCTCCACTTGAAAAGACCAAAGAGTTTGTTTCACATCTGTGGCTGCAGACTCAGGCCTATAAACAGAAACCCATCATGAGTGCAACTTCTGGATTTCAGACTTACTCCCTCAAACAAAAGATTCAATCATAACAGCATTTGATGAGAGTATCCAAAGAACACATGTCTCGGTACTGCCACCATCAGTGATTACAAGAGAACAAGCTGGTGGCTCAGAAGGGAGCCGCTCCAGGAGGGAGAGCTTCATTTAACCACCCCAGATTCAGGAACTAGAATCCAGGCAGAGCTCGGCAGGACACAGTGCAGGGAAAGTGACTAAGAACCACCCTTACTCCCTGTTGTCCGCAGATCAGGGCTAGGGAATGCAGAACAAATACCATTACAGATAATGTTACCCCAAAACTACCTACACATTCAATAAGGCCAGCTAAGCAAAGCAATCTGAAGACGGAAGCCTCCTTCATTAGACAGGAAACCAAACTACTTACAAGAGCAGCCAGAAAGTCAGTAGACAGACCGGAAAAAAAAAAACAAAACACCCCCCAAAACAACCAAACCCAGAAATGGCTCTGCTCTTCTCTCTCTCATACGTATCTGAGCTGAAGTGAACCTGGAAAGGCTTTCCACGATGTCAGCGCCTCGTTCCATCAACAGCCTTCTGCAGAAACTGAAGCTCCCACCTTGACCAGTAAGGATTTTCAACAGGGACTCCTGACCTACAATTTCTCAAGCCAGAAATCCTCAGTACTGCTCTTTCCCTCCCCCCAACAACAACAAAAAAAAACAATCATCAGCTTCAGAGATCCAAAATTGCTGCCAGAATTCCACAGGGGGGAAAAAAAATGTAGCTTGAGATAGAAGCAAACATCGAAACTGAGAAAAGAAGGCTTTAAGTCAAGACAACTTTGGAGAAAAAGGATTGGGACTCCAGGGGAGATATCTTTGTTGAGATGGTACAATACTGCTTTGGGCTTTTTAAAAATTCTTCATTCTGGTTGCAAATTGGATTCCAAAAAACACTGCAACAGTAATCATGCCAGCAACTGTCCTTAAGATACAACTTTGGCGTGCTTCCAAAATCAGGACCTAAGACAAATGTCGGAATTCAACAAATTCCCACATGCTCACAGCCCAATTATAAGCTCTAGCCAACGACTCTTTAGAGTCATAAAGGACCAAAGAAGTATATGGTGACTGACTTGACCACAAAGTCTATGAAGGCAGGAAGGAGGCAAACCGTACATTTTGGCCTTTGTTCCTCCCCATCATTGGTACAGTTCATGCAAAGATTTATCTAAAGCTTCTTCTACAGCTACAGTCATAATATAACAAGGATTTAATGATTTAAACAGCATCTTTAGGGAGTTCCCTGGTAGTCCAGTGGTTAGGACAATGCACTGCCATGGCCCCAGGTTCAATCCCTGGTCAGGAAACTAAGATCCCACAAGCTGTGTGGTACAGTCAAAAACTAAAAAAATAAAAAATAAAAAATAAGCCAGGATTGGTTCAAGATGGCGGAGTAGAAGGCCATATTCTCACTCTTGTCTTGTGAGAGCACCGAAAGCACAACTAAGTGCTGAACAATCATCGACAGGAAGATGCTGGAACTCACCAAAAAAGATACCCCACATCCAAAGACAAAGGAGAAGCCACAATGAGACAGTAGGAGGGGTGCAATCACAGTAAAATCAAATGCCATAACCACTGGATGGGTGACTCACAAACTGGAGAACACTTATACCACAGAAGTCCACCCACTGGAGTGAAGGTTCTGAGCCCCACGTCAGGCTTCTCAACCTGGGGGTCCAGCAACGGGAGGAGGAATTCCTAGAGAATCAGACTTTGAAGGCTAGTGGGATTTGATTGCAGGCTATCAAGAGGACTGGGGAAAACAGACTCCACTCTTGGAGGGCACACACAAGGTACTGTGTGCATCAGGGCCCCGGGGAAGGAGCAGTGACCCCATAGGAGGCTGAACCAGACCTACCTGCTAGTGTTGGAGGGTCTCCTGCAGAGGCGGAGGGGTGGCTATGTCTCACCGTGAGGACAAGGACACTGGCAGCAGAAGTTCTGGGAAGTACTCCTTGGTGTGAGCCCTTCCAGAGTCCACCATTAGCCCCACCAAAGAGCCCGGGTAAGCTCCAGTGTTGGGTCACCTCAGGCCAAACAACCAACAGGGAGGGAACCCAGCCCCACCCATAAGCAGAGAAGCAGATTAAAGTTTTACTGAGCTCTGTCCACCAGAGCAACAACCAGCTCTACCCACCACCAGTCCCTCCCATCAGGAAACTTGCACAAGCCTCTGAGATAGCCTCATCTACTAGAGGACAGACAGCAGAAGCAAGAACTACAATCCTGCAGCATGTGGAACAAAAACCACATTTACAGAAAAACAGACAAGATGAAAAGGCAGAGGGCTACGTACCACATGAAGGAACAAGATAAAACCCCAGAAAAACAACTAAATGAAGTGGAGATAGGCAACCTTCCAGAAAAAGAATTCAAAATAATGATAGTGAAGATGATCCAGGACCTCGGAAAAAGAATGGAGGCAAAGATCAAGAAGATGCAAGAAATGTTTAACAAAGACCTAGAAGAATTCAAGAACAAACAAAAAGAGATGAACAATACAATAACTGAAATGAAAACTACACTAGAAGGAATCAATAGCAGAATAACTGAGGCAGAAGAACGAATAAGTGACCTGGAAGACAGAATGGTGGAATTCACTGCTGCAGAACAGAATAAAGAAAAAACAATGAAAAGAAATAAAGACAGCCTAAGAGACCTCTGGGACAATATTAAATGCAACAAAATTTGCATTATAGGGGTCGAAGAAGGAGAAGAGAGAGAGAAAGGACCCGAGAAAATACTTGAAGTGATTATAGTCGAAAACTTCCTAACATGGGAAAGGAAACAGCCACACAAGTCCAGGAAGCACAGAGAGTCCCATACAGGATAAACCCAAGGAGAAACATGCCAAGACACATAGTAATCAAATTGGCAAAAATTAAAGACAAAGAAAAATTACTGATAGCAGCAAGGGAAAAACGACAAATAACATACAGGGGAACTCCCATAAGGTTAACAGCTGATTTCTCAGCAGAAACTCTGCAAGCCAGAAGGGAGTGGCAGGACATATTTAAAGGGATGAAAGGGAAGAACCTAAAACCAAGATTACTCTACCCGCAAGGATCTCATTCAGATTCATTGGAGAAATCAAAATCTTTTCAGACAAGCAAAAGCTAAGAGAATTCAGCACCACCAAAACAGCTCTACAACAAATGCCAAAGGAACTTCTCTAAGTGGGAAATACAAGAGAAGAAAAGGACCTACAAAAACAAACTCAGAACAATTAAGAAAATGGTAATAGGAATATACATAGCAATAATTACCTTAAATGTGAATGGATTAAATGCTCCAACCAAAAGGCACAGGCTCGCTGAATGGATACAAAAACAAGACCCATACATATGCTATCTACAAGAGAACGACTTCAGACCTAGGAACACATACAGACTGAAAGTGAGTGGATGGAAAAAGATATTCCATGCAAATGGAAATCAAAAGAAAGCTGGAATAGCAATACTCATATCAGATAAAATAGACTTTAAAATAAAGAATGTTACAAGAGACAAGGAAGGAAACTACACAACGATCAAGGGATCAATCCAAGAAGAAGATATAACAATTATAAATATATATGCACCCAACATAGGAGCACCTCAATACATAAGGAAACTGCTAACAGCCATAAAAGAAGAAATCAACAGTAACGCAATAATAGTGGGGGACTTTAACACCTCACATACACCAATGGACAGATCATCCAAACAGAAAATTAATAAGGAAACACAAGCTTTAAATGACACAGACCAGATAGATTTAATTGATATTTATAGGACATTCCATCCAAAAACAACAGATTACACTTTCTTCTCAAGTGTGCATGGAACATTCTCCAGGATACATCACATCTTGGGTCACAAATCAAGCCTCAGTAAATTTTAGAAAACTGAAATCATATCAAGCATCTTTTCTGACCACAATGCTATGAGATTAGAAATCAATTACAGGGGAAAAAATGTAAAAAACAGAAACACATGGAGGCTAAACAATACGTTACAAAATAACCAAGAGATCACTGAAGAAATCAAAGAGGAAATTAAAAAAATACTTAGAGACAAAAGACAATGAAAAACGACGATCCAAAACCTATGGGATGCAGCAAAAGCAGTTCTAAGAGGGAGGTTTATAGGAATACAAGCCTACCTCATGAAACAAGAAAAATCTCAAATAAACAATCTAACCTTACACCTAAAGGAACTAGAGAAAGAACAAGCAAAAGCCAAAGTTAGCAGAAATAAAGAAATCACAAAGATCAGAGCAGAAATAAATGAAATAGAAACAAAGAAAATAATGGCGAAGATGAATAAATCTAAAAGCTGGTTCTCTGAGAAGATAAACAAAATTGATAAACCATTAGCCAGACTCATCCAGAAAAAGAGGGAGATGACTCAAATAAATAAAATTAGAAATGAAAAAGGAGAAGTTACAACATACACCACATAAATACAAAGCATCCTAAGAGACTACTACAAGCAACTCTATGCCAATAAAATGGACAACCTGGAAGAAGTGGACAAATTCTTAGAAAGTTACAACCTTCCAAGACTGAACCAGGAAGAAATAGAAAATATGAACAGACCAATCACAAGCAATGAAACTGAAACTGTGATTTAAAATCTTCCAACAGGGGCTTCCCTGGTGGCGCAGTGGTTGAGAGTCCGCCTGCCGATGCAGGGGACACAGGTTCGTGCCCCGGTCCAGGAAGATGCCACATGCCGCGGAGTGGCTGGGCCTGTGAGCCATGGCCGCTGAGCCTGCGTGTCCGGAGCCTGTGCTCCGCAATGGGAGAGGCCACAACAGTGAGAGGCCCGCGTACTGCAAAAAAAAAAGAAAAAAAAATCTTCCAACAAACAAAAGTCCAGGACCAGATGGCTTCACAGGTGAATTCTATCAAATATTTAGAGAAGAGCTAACACCCATCCTTCTCAAACTCTTCCAAAAAATTGCAGAGGAAGGAACACTCCCAAACTTATTCTATAAGGCCACCATCACCCTGATACCAAAGCCAGACAAAGATACTAAAAAACAAGAAAATTACAGACCAATATCACTGATGAATATAGATGCAAAAATCCTCAACAAATTACTAGCAAACAGAATCCAACAACACATTAAAAGAATCATACACTATGATCAAGTGGGATATATTCCAGGGATGCAAGGATTCTTCAAAATACGCAAATCAATCAATGTGATACACCATATTAACAAACTGAAGAATAAAAACCATATGATCATCTCAATAGATGCAGAAATAGCTTTTGACAAAATTCAACACCCGTTTATGATAAAAAATCTCCAGAAAGTGGGCATATAGGGAACCTAACTCAACATAATAAAGGCCATATATGACAAACCCACAGCAAACATCATTCCCAATGGTGAAAAACTGAAACCATTTCCACTAAGATCAGGAACAAGACAAGGATGTCCACTCTCACCACTGTTATTCAACATAGTTTTGGAAGTCCTAGTCATGGCAATCAAAGAAGAAAAAGAAATAAAAGGAATACAAATTGGAAAAGAAGAAGTAAAATTGTCACTGTCTGCAGATGACATGATACTATACACAGAGAATCCTAAAGATGCCACCAGAAAACTACTGGAGCTAATCAATGAATTTGGTAAAATTGCAGGATACAAAATTAATGCACAGAAATCTCTTGCATTCCTATACACTAATGATGAAAAATCTGAAAGAGAAATTAAGGAAACATTCCCATTTACCACTGCAACAAAAAGAATAAAATACCTAGGGATTAAATAGGTATTAAACCTACCTAGGGAGACAAAAGACCTGTATGGAGAAAACTGTAAGACACTGATGAAAGAAATTAGAGATGATACAAACAGATGGAAAGACATACCATGTTATTGGACTGCAAGAATCAATACTGTGAAAATGACTACACTACCCAAAGCAATCTACAGATTCAGTGCAATCCCTATCAAATTACCAATGGCATTTTTTACAGAACTAGAACAAAAAATCTTAAAATTTGTATGGAGACACAAAAGACCCCGAATAGTCAAAGCAGTCTTGAGGGAAAAAAACGGAGCTGGAGGAATCAGACTCCCTGACTTCAGACTATACTACAAAGCTACAGTAATCAAGACAATATGGTACTGGCACAAAAACAGAAATATAGATCAATAGAACAGGATAGAAAGCCCACAGATAAACCCACGCACCTATGGTCAACTGATCTATGACAAAGGAGGCAAGGACATACAATGGAGAAAACACAGTCTCTTCAATAAGTGGTGCTTGGGAAACTGGACAGCTACATGTAAAAGAATGTAATTAAAACACCTGAACAAAAATAAACTCAAAATGTATTAGAAACCTAAATGTAAGACTGGACACTATAAAACTCTTAGAGGAAAACATAGGAAGAACACTCTTTGACATAAATCACAGCAAGATCTTTTTTGATCCACCTCCTAGAGTAATGGAAATAAAAGCAAAAATAAACAAATGGGACCTAATGCAACTTAAAAGCTTTTGCAAAGCAAAGGAAACTACAAACAAGACGAAAAGACAACCTCAGAATGGGAGAACATTTTTGCAAATGAAGCAACGGACAAAGGATTAATCTCCAAAATATACAAGCAGCTCATGCAGCTCAATATCAAAAAAAACAAACAACCCAATCCAAAAAATGGGCAGAAGACCTAAATGGACATTTCTCCAAAGAAGACATACAGATGGCCAAGAAGCACATGAAAAGCTGCTCAACAGCACTAATTATTACAGAAATGCAAATCAAAACTACTATGAGGTATCACCTCACACCAGTTAGAATGGGCATCATCAGAAAATCTACAAACAACAAATGCTGGAGAGGGTGTGGAGAAAAGGGAACCCTCTTGCACTGTTGATGGGAATGTAAATTGATACAGCCACTATGGAGAAGAGTATGGAGGTTCCTTAAGAAACTACAAATAAAATTACCATATGACCCAGCAATCCCACTACTGGGCATATACCCAGAGAAAACCATAATTCAAAAAGACACATGCACCCCAGTGTTCACTGCAGCACTATTTACAATAGCCAGGTCATGGAAGCAGCCTAAATGCCCATCGACAGACGAATGGATAAAGAAGATCTGGTACTTATATACAATGGAATATTACTCAGCCATAAAAAGGAACGAAATTGGGTCATTTGTAGAGACGTGGATGAATCTAGAGACTGTCATACAGAGTGAAGTAAGTCAGAAAGAGAAAAACAAATATCGTATATTAATGCATACATGTGGAATCTAGAAAAATGGTACAGATGAACCGGTTTGCAGGGCAGGAATAGAGACACAGATGTAGAGAACAAACGTATGGACACCAAGGGGGAAAAGTTTTGGGCGGGGGGTGGTGGATGAACTGGGCGATTGGGATTGACATGTATACACTGATGTGTTTAAAATGGATAACAAATAAGAACCTGCTGCATAAAGAAATAAATAAAATAAAATTCAAAAATTCAAGAAAATAAATAAATAAAATAAAACTAAAAAAACAAACAACAACAACAAAAAAAACCTTAGTATCTTTAGCCTCCAAATTACTGATGTAGCTTACACTTTTCAGAGACTAAAGTGGTAATTAAAGCCAGCTGCAGCCCATCCTACTGAGTGAACCTAACATGATATATGCACTACAAACCTTACATATCTAAAAATCATTTCTAACAAATTCACACTGACATTAACAACAAATACATTTTACCTATTACTTAAGTATATACAGATTCATAAACCAAAACAGGCCTAAAAGGCTTTGGAGAGAGAGAAATTTTCCCTGACCTTAAAATATAACCACTGAGCCCCTGTCAGTTTTGCTAGATTCCAAGCAGCAGATTTTGCTTGAAATTTGATTTATTCACTCTGCTTTATTTTACATTTACTTATTCCTTGTACCTCATATAATATCATACATCTACTTGTTGTTTGGTTTGTTGTCTGTCTCCCTGTTAAATTGTTAGCAGAAGCTAAGTGTCTTTGTTCATTGCTATATTCACAGTGTCTAGAACACAGCCTGGCATATAGTAAATGCTCAATAAATATTTGGGGATGGATGGATAAATACTCTGGAACTCAATATCTACAGTGTAAGGCATAAGTCTACTGATTTTTATGAATGTAAGAACAGCACTGCTTCGTCTCCAAGCCTGTTTTTGAATTATACACATCAAATGCCATTAATGAATGCCGAGTAACCTCCTCACTCAGAAAAATACACACGTACACCTGGGCAGGAATATCCTAGAAGCCATGAGAACATCAGATATTACCTATTTTATATCGGGGGCAGGAATGAAAATGCAGCAAAGCCACTGCAAAGTCGACTCCCACAGTTCTCACCGTGGTGTGAGAGGAAGTCAGACAGTCAGAAGAGTAATGGACACTTACTTGTTCGCTCTCATGCCTTCTCTCCGGGTGGCCAATCCCTCTGCAACCAGAGATTCTGCAATGTTTTCCCCATTGGTATCTGAGGAGGAAAAAAGAGGTGTAAATCTTGTGTTTAAATCTATCTCCAATAGCAAGAGAGCCCTAATGGGACCACTTTCACCCGTAGCTCTTCAAGGAATGATGTTGCCAGCGAACGGGACAAGGCAGCAAGGTAGGGTTGGGTTTTCCGAAAAACCTCTTCTCCCCCAAAATGTCTAGTCTCTAGGACCCAGAGGTCTATAAATCTTCTCTGGACTAATTTTCTAGTGTATCTCCTGAGCCAAAGGCAATCTCAGGAACTCCAGGAGACTGACAGGGAAGCAAGACACATGCAGCAGCCCAGGAAAGGATAACTAACACTGACCTAAGGAGGAGAGGCCTGGCACCAAATGCAAATTCTGCCACTTAATAGTCTTTCAGCATCTTGATACACGTACTCATCTATAAAATGGGAAGAGTACCTCCCGAGATGGGTTCTTGTGAGAATTAAATGTGTGTAAATCGCCAAGCGCAGTGCCAAGCACATGGCAGGAATTCACACAACAGAATCAAAAGGCAGCCTCCCACCTGGACAATCAGACAGATTCACTTAGGACTGCCTACGATGTTTCACACTGGCAAGTCCAGTTCCTCTCAGGATGTCCTGTTCTCTGCTCCAAGAGGCCACCAAGACAAGCAAGCTACACCATTTGACAAACACTTTCTCCTAGTCTCAGAGATGCAGGGGACAGCATCTCGATTTCCAATCTCACACAGCAGCCTTCAGAGCAGGCAAGAAAAATGAAGTGAAACATAAAACACAACCTGATTAGGTGCCACCTGAGCACTTGAAACATTAATTGCATTTCCATGCTACTGAAAAAGCTTTTAGGCTCTCTGTATTCTCTTAAATCTCTGCTTGTCAGCCAAAATGATAAAAGAAGACACCTACGAGGGAATCACCACATAAAAGTCTTTATAGCAGAGCACAAGCTCCTAGATAAACTGAAACACAGCAGTCTAGCTGATAGGTAACGTCAGCATAGAATAAAATTCTCTAAGGTTTATGTATTCAGTACACTATACATAGACTTCCGCAAGCAACAACAAGTTTACATACCACCCCCAAACTCAATCTAAATGCCTTGCCATTGGCCCTGTCCAAATTTCTGAAGCACATCATAAGCCCCTGTTCCTACTACCAAAAAAAAAAAAGTTGAGATGAATGCTATTCACGCAAAGAACGTTCAGGTTCTGAAGCTGAGCGTGGATCACAAGAACCTTTCCACAGAGGTTACTGCTGAGGCCAGACACAGACACACACAGCTACCTGACATCAGTAAATATTACATTGGTTCTTTCGAAGCAACAGGAATAATCCCACAGAGTGGAAAGTCAAAAGGAAAGACTCCACGATGATGGGGAAAGTTGAGCAGTAAGGTGCCAAGAGGTCGGGGGTAGAAAGAATGAAGGCCTGGTACAAACAAGGCGAACGGCCATAAAATCTCCAGTCAACAGCAAACGCAACAGCTCTCAGACAGTTCTTTGGCACAGAGTGCTTTGAAAGGGCTGCTGGCTGGCCCACTTCTAAATGAGTTCATTGCTCCTTCAAAAGGGAGAAAAATACAATTCTCTGGGCCAAACTCCCAAAGAAGGTAACAAAATGTGGTGGGTAGAATACTGAAAACAGGGAATTTGTAGGGAAAAGATCTGATGCTTGCTTATTACTAATCAAGGTATGATTGTGATCAAGTCACAATTGGGGCTGGTACTCAGAGCAGGTGGGTGACTATATTTTCTCCAAAAGTTGAAGACCAATCAATCATCTCTCTCTCTTTTTTTTAATAAGTTCTGGGTTAACCACAAACTCTCAAATTCTGTCATTCTCGTCCATCACAAAAAGAGTAGCCATGGGGCTTCCCTGGTGGCACAGTGGTTGAGAGTCCGCCTGCCGATGCAGGGGACACGGGTTCGTGCCCCGGTCCGGGAGGATCCCGCATGCCGCGGAGCAGCTGGGCCCGTGAGCCATGGCCGCTGAGCCTGTGCGTCCAGAGCCTGTGCTCCGCAACGGGACAGGCCACAACAGTGAGAGGCCCGCGTACCGCAAAAAAAAAAAAAAAAGAGTAGCCACATAAACAACAGGGATTTACTGTATAGCACATGGAACCATATTCAGTATCTTATAATAACCTATAGTGGAAAAGAATCTGAAGCTACACACCTGCAACACAATATTGTAAATCAACTATAGTTAAATAAATTCTTTATCTATCTACATATAGCAAAAGAAAATCTTTTTTCTAAACAAAAAAAACCAAAAGACAAAAAAGAGAGTAGCCATAAAATAGGCTAAATATATGAACACTAATTAATTAGCTAAGGCACTGTTTCATTACAGTTGGCAGTGAGAGTTGGTTAAAGTATCTGAGTGAAAATATTAAACTTTAAGCCATTTAAGCCTTTAAAACTGAAAGATGTAGATGATTTCAATCATTCTCTCGGTAATTATTTATCAATCACCTCCTATGCACCAGATTCTATTAAACACATTAGTATGTTAAAATGCTAAATTACATCCACTCTGTAAATTGCGTCAGTTTGAAAAACAAACTTTCTAAAAACAACTTTAAATTTTAAATGCCAGCTCCTCTTACCTTAAATAGACTGTTTTATAGTTGGAGACTAAGGTTATTTAAATGAACACTTACAGGTGGTCTCTCCATAGAGATATCTGTACCGAAAAAATGTTCTATAGTCCAGTGAGGTCTCTTGTCCAGTAACAGAAGATTGACCAGCTCTTACAGAATTGTATTATTTTGGGTAATGAAATTCTCGAACAATTGCATTTTGAAGACAGTACACTTCTATTTGTCTTACATTCTTCCTAGCCAGTAGCCCTCCAACAATAATGCTTAAGTGTTTTATTACCTACTATATTATTTGAATTATGGGTAAAAGGCAAATTTATTTACTTCTCTTTTTGAAATGATTCCATGTATTTCTATAATTTCCCAATCAGGATGCCGATAGCCATTTGCTAAAAGGGCTGTTTCTCTACTGGGTAAATTGGACAAGAAGGCTCCAAGGTCATCCACAACTCACTTGTCTAAGACCTCTATACTTAAAATCAGAATCCTAAAAGGATATTGTTAGCCTTGTCATATACTCTGCTTGCTTACTTCCAGCTTACTAGTCACCCAAGGCAAATAGATTATCTAAAGCAGCTCAGTTAGAAGGCTAGTTTATCAATAATCACAGGAAACTTTAAAAGGTGTCTGCTCCCCAAATAACCCAGATGAACGTAAGTGTTCCTGTTCATCTGAATGCTTTATGGAAAACATTCTACCAATTCTTTCAATGTCCTATTTCTGTTCAAACTCCATTGTGCAATCTCACTCTCCCTCTACCTAATGCAAAAAAGACCAGAACACCTAATATCCTATAAGCTATCCGGCCCAGCTAAACAACAGGCGTATGTGTGCACACACACATATTTACTGAGTGCATTCTCTGTGCTGGAGCGAGATGCTTTACACATACCATCTCTTTAAACTCTCTCTATAACTTACAATTGAAACTAGGGCTTGGAAAGGTTCAGTTACGGGTTAAGTAAGAGTACATGGTAGAAGAGCCAGGAATCCACACCTACACCACTCCAAAGCCCGTGTTCTTTCCATTCCATTCCATTCCATTCCAAGTCATGTGGCTTACAAAAAACCACAAGCCCTAAACAAATCATCCTTCCCTAAAGAGAGTCCCCAGGAGGAGAAGAAAAGCCACAAGATAGATAAAGCAAATAGAAGATGCAATAGGAAATCTATAGGAATTCAATTAGCACTCTGACCTAGAAGCACAGAGCCAATGAGTTCCACAGGCTGACGGCCTAAATACAGGGGAAAATAATTCTACGCTTACACGCACACCTAAACCAAGCCAGGAAAGCGGGCACAGGAGTAAACTAGGAGCAGGAGTACCAGGGCACCTACGTGCCACGAGCTCTGTGCACTTCCAATGAGACCTACAGCCAACCCTCCCAGAGCGACCTCCGCCAGATGAAAACCAGTCTTTGGAGGAACTTCAGACTTAGAGAAAAATGAGTACCTTTCCACCTTGGTACTCACCTTTTCCAAGGTAGATCATGCCATACTCTCGCCCCTGGGGAGTCTTGTTTTCTATCGTGAAGCAGACTTCCTTCCCAATCAGCTTCTTCCGAAGGAACTCTCGAGCAGGAAATGCCCAGGGCTGAAAGACAAAATAAACGTGTTCAAGAACTAGGCAGTTCTCACACGACACAATCAACATCCAAGCAACTTCACTCCTTCAATAGCCTGGCCATGCACTAGGCCCTGAGGAGAATATAAAAATGAAACACACACAACATGGATCATACGCTTAGGGGGCTCCTAAAAAAGGCAGGTTGAACAGTTGGTTTAACTAGCACGAGCCCTAAAAACAGGCATCATGGTTTCCCAGACACCAGCACTAGGAATTCCCCCCATGCCCACCCCTCCACCATCCCCATCACTGTCTACTCTCTAGCTGTCTGCTGTCTACTGTCTAGCTGGTAAGGTATCAGCTTGACAATGGTGGTTCTTCCCTGTCACTCATTAAAGACCCAGATACAAGGAGTGAGCCACACATCCACAATGGGTACTAACAGAGTCTGCATGTGATCTCAAGATACTGTGCAGGGACTTCCCTGGTGGTGCAGTGGTTAAGAATCCACCTACCAATGCAGGGGACACAGGTTTGATCCCTGTTCTGGGAAGATCCCATGTGCCGCGGAGCAACTAAGCCCGTGTGCCACAACTACTGAGCCTGCGCTCCAGAGCCTGCAAGCTGCAACTACTGAAACCCACACACCTATAGCCCATGCTCCTCAATGAGAGAAGCCACAGCAATGAGAAGCCCGCGCACCACAATGAAGAGTAGCCCCTGCTTGCCACAACTAGAGAAAGCCTGCGCGCAGCAAGGAAGACCCAAAGCAGCCAAAAATAAAAATTAAAAATTAAAAAATAGGGCTTCCCTGGTGGCGCAGTGGTTGAGAGTCGCCTGCCGATGCTGGGGACATGGGTTCGTGCCCCGGCCCGGGAAGATCCCACATGCCACGGAGCAGCGGGGCCCGTGAGCCATGGCCGCTGAGCCTGAGCGTTCGGAGGCTATGCTCCGCAATGGGAGAGGCTACAACAGTGAGAGGCCCGCGCACCGCAAAAAAAAAAAAAAAAAAAAAAAAAAATTAAAAAGAAAAAAATATATATATAAAAAGATACTGTGCAAAGGGATGGTTTTTCCCCCATCACTTTGGGATGGTACAGACAAAGGGAGATGTCTCCCCTGAAGCCGCACTGTCATAGTCAGTGGTCACTAGCACTTGAATTTACAGTCTGGACCTAGCTCAGTGCCCCAAGTTCCCTTAGAACAGAAATGAGGAAGGAGAGGGCAAGAGCTCAAAGCGTACATGATCTGCAGAAGTTCGTGTGCAGGAACAATACAGCGTATAAAAGGGCAGAGTGGTATATGATATGCATGCGTTGTCTATTACCAGTTGGAGCCATAGAACATGGGCTACACACAGTAAAGGCAAAACAGTATATCAGTGACCTGAAAAGGAAGCGTCTGCCAACCTTTTCAGTCCATGAAGATTATTCCATGGGGTTAGCCAAGAAGCTTTTCTAGAAGAAAAACATCCATGACTTCCCAGAAACCAGAAGCCAGTTTAAATGTGGCAGTCTACCAACCCACTGGGCTGGTATTCACAAAAGCAGTACTGTTAGACAGCGACAACTGTGGATAGTTCTAGGAAGAACTAATCCTGAGTAAGTGCTCTTGAAGACACAAAAACAAGCTTATCCTCCTTCATCTAATGCGCTCTCTGCAAAGTGCCAGCAAGCAGAAGAACCAACCACTCAATGGCAATGTGGAGGTCACCACATTTTAATCTCCCAGTTCTACCCGTCCTCATTCATAATAATGAAAACAGATACTGTGACCAAAGAGTATGATGACTGATAATGAGCCCAGCTACCAGCCACATCACAGACACCCACTAACACAGCCTCATACACTTTTATCACCTTAGTGATCCACTTCCTCTACAAACATCCTCAGCTATAGATCTAATGTCTAGGCTTCAGTTTTGAGTAATACACTAATACCTAAAGTTCAGTAAAACACTGCTTTCCTAAATGCAAAGCTCTGACAAAACAAAATACCCCTAAAGGAAGCCAAGACTTCGGTAAAAATTCATTTATCAAGGGTCAGTTCACAAGGAAATAGCTAACCCCTGTGGGGAAACCTCCAATTTCTACCGACTAGGCAGAATTACTAAAAGCTTTTAAGGCTTGAGGAAGGAGCACCCTTCTCTCAGGACCTCATGTTTTACAGCTGGTCAGTCACTGGGCAATAAGAGAAAGCTACACTGGATGTCCTGAAAAGGACATACACCTTATCCGAGAGAAAGGTAACCTAGCTTCTCTAATATTCCAGCCTTCTCAAGTTGTGTTCCATCCAGAGTCAGGCAAATTCAATAAATGGACAAGATACGAGCTATGAAGAGAGGCGATTAGAAGATTCAGGAAAGCGAGTGACCGCATCACTCCTGCCGAGGGCAATAGAGCACTCCAGGAGAGAATCCTGTGCAGGTGTCCACACAGAGGACAGCCAGCAGAAGGCTACTTAATGGGGAAGGCCATCCCAGCAGAGCCTCCCAGAACAACCCTATGTATACAGAAACTGACTCAAAGCGTTCATCACATTAGGGCCACAATGACCCAATAGGAAGAATCACTGGTCTGGTCAAATGATGTGCCAGAGCTCCACCTAGGAAGCAATGGCTGTTAAGTAGCTGAGACTCAAAACTGCCTCTTCCCTTTAGAATGCCCAATGGCAGGTGATCTAGCAGCTTGCTCTCCATTCCCAGACCCATGCAAGGTTCTGGTGTCTACCACGACAGATGGAATTTTAATTCCCATCTTTTCTTTGCACCAGGTAGACTCCTAAACTACTGAAACAAGATTAAATCCCACAACAATGTAAACCCTCAAAGCTAGCTACTTTTGTACTTGGCCCAGTGCTCGATCATCCCACTGTCCCACCTGCTCATGTAATTAATCCCTCTCTGCTGCAACCATGCCACCACCCCAACTTTCAAAAGCTCCACTGAATGTAGAATGACTGTGACATTCATTTCTGTATTTCGCATGAAACCAACATGCAGCTTCACGTACAATGAGAGCTCAAGAAATCTGTGGGAAATAAATATATAATTCCCACAGTGCCCATCAATGCAGTATCTAGGCTGCGTAGAGTAGCTAGGCAATGCTGGGGATCAGGCTGGAACAGGGCAGTGATGGCTGGGGACACACAGCAGAGCTGCTTTTATTGTCACGGGACTTAGGAGAGAGCTAAGTTTCTCTGAAAGCAGATATGAAAGAAGGCAGAGAATAATCAAGTGCATGATATTTGGGACAGTGATACAAAGAGAAGCAAATAAGCAATCATGTCCTCAACTCTGTTTGAATGTGACAAAACTAGACATGCTCCAAAACTACAGAAAGCCAGAGAGAAAGGAGTGCTACATTCCACAATCCACTGATCCACGAGATGTCCCTCCCCTTGAGGAGCCGACAACCGAGTACAGAGACATATAAACATGGAATAGGATGACAGCACAAAAAAGGGATGATGAAAGGTGATGTCAGGTGTGACTTCTCCATAGGATGAATCACCGGGGCACAAGGCGGAGACGGAGCTCCCGCTGGAGGGGGCAGCTGAGCCAAGGCATGAGCAGGCAGGACTCAGGTGGCCTGTTAGGAGACCCGAACACTTCCTCAGGGGTGGGACTTAGCATCCCAGAGGGGGTTCAGTAAGAGAAGACTAAAAGTCAAATCACAAATGGGATTGTAACCCTGGCTAAGGCATTTAGATTTGTCCAGCGGTAATGAGGAATCACTGAAGTATCTGGCAGTAATACTGAGCCAGGAAAAAAAAAAACAACATTATATCTCAAAAACATCTGAGAGCATACAGAGAAGGAATCAGAGGGAAGGAAAATGAAGGCAGAAAGACTGTTACCTTAACATTCCAGAGTTGAACAGAGAACAATAGCAATTGTAATGAAGTTTCAAGAACAGAGAAGAGAGATTTTGAAGGAGGCAGAATCTCTAGGTCTCGATAAAAGCCTGGAGGTTGGCGGGGGTGTCTGGAATTGGGTTACCACCTGGCGTCACTGCTAACTTGAGCCAGAGCACCTTCAAGGGCATGGTGGGGGCAAAACCAAATCACAGCAGGGCAAGGAGAGACTAGATTACTGCACACAGAAATAGGGACTGTGGCTGACAAAGGGTGAAATCTGTAGCTCTCAAATACTTCACGTCACAGGGACCTTTGAAGAGTTACTAGGAGAAACTGAGTTGCTCTGGAAGAGACAAAAACCACTAGGCTGTATAAATATATGAAACTCCAATGAGAGCAGGGATCAGTTTACATGGTATTCTCTCAGGTGGGATAGTTCTGGTAAGATTTTATTGTACTGTTACATAGGCTACAGCTAAGACGCTTCAGAACAAGCTCCAACTGGCCTTGATTCTCATCCACGAAACAGAAAATTAAAACCCAACCCTTCTTCCCTACAGCCAACACTGCTTCTTCCTTCTGGGGAAATGAACTTGACTGGCTCTAGCCAACCAGAGTCAACCCTCTTCTCCTCTTAGAAGCAGGCAAGCTGTTACACAACACAAAACTGAAAGGGAAAGAACTATTCAAAACGTTGATCAAGAAAAGCACTTAGCACCCAAAATTTGAAAAGCGCTGAGAGAGATTTAATCTTCAGCACTTGGACTAACAGTACGAGAAGTCTCTGTAGTAGCAGAAATTAAATAGCCCTAGAGATTACCACAGCTAACATTTGTTAAGTAGCTTACAGGCCCAGGCTAAAAATTCCGCATTATCTTGTTTAATCCACACTGAACAACCCTGAGGTATAGAGTAACCCAATACTTGTGCTTACTGAGAGAGGACAATGGAAAATAACTGATTTTGTCTATTTAGTCATTATCCCAAGAATCTAATTGCTGTTGATAGAATTTGGGGTGATTTGTCTCTATTTCCTATAACACTGCTTTACTATCTTCTCAATTCAAACAAAATGCTTTTTATTATAGATGAAAAAAACTGCATGTTTTTCCTTAAATGAAAGAACCCCGTGAGCTGCTTTTTCTCCCGCACTTCCATGGGAGGAAAACAGCAGACGGAAGCTGAGGTACCAACTTGCCCATCATCATCAAGCTGAGGCAAAAGACAAATAATTTGAATCCAGAAGTTTCATTTTTGATAGCCAAAGCACCACTGAAGAGACAAGAACTGATGTTTCAAAGTACGGGAGCCAAGAAGACTCATGGCAGCTGCCTGGAGAGGTAACTTAAGGAGTCCAAGGCAGACCACAAAGAAGGCAAGCTGGCCAGGCATTAGAGATGGGGGAGCAGGGGGCTGGAGGGGATGGTGGAACAAAAGCTCAGAAGCTTGTCAAATCGCCATAACACATGGTTCTTGACAACTACTGAACCACAAGTTGCCCTAAGAAACTGATAACTTCCTCCCTTCAAAATGCATGTTTACACAAAATTTTGCTAACAATTTCATGGGGTTCACAGACATCCTTAGGACACAGATTCCAGATTAAGAATCTATAATAAGGCACAGTCCTAACATTTATAGTATTTGCTACCATTTATGAAAATGAGTACTACTCATATCTACTGTATAGCACAGTGAACTATATATACTCAATATCTTATAATCTATTATGGAAAAGAATCTGAAATACATATAACTGAATCACTTTGCTGTACACTTGAAACTAACACAACATGGTAAATTAACTATACTTCAATTAAAAAAAAAAGAAAGAAAGAAAAGAAAATGAGTGTCTGCTTGTATAGGTGATAAACGCCTCTGGAGATTCAAGACTGCCATAACACCAGTAGTCTCCAGGGAGAAGAACTCGATTTTTCACTGTGCATCCTTCTGAATTTTGAAGGTAAATGAAGAATTCAAACATAAATAAAAGAGCTCTGCCATAACTAATGCCAACCTCAAACAGCGGAGACTACCTAGGAAATGTACTAACCTGTTTCCAGAGAAAGAGGCATGAAACACTGATAAACCTGAAAAGGCTCTAAACCTATGGGAAAGTGTATGACGGAAAGAGACTGGGATTACTGGGATTAAAGGTAGTGAATGTATAAACTGAAGCAAGCCACTGTTGATTTGTCATCAGTCCCGTGATATAAAAATACTTGAAATAGGGAGCCTGCTTCAAGATGGCGGAGGAGTAAGACGTGGACATCAACTTCCTCCCCACAAATACATCAGAAATACATCTACATGTGGAATAACTCCTACAGAACACCTACTGAACGCTGGCAGAAGACCTCAGACTTCCCAAAAGACAATAAACTCCCCAAGTACCTGGGTAGGGCCAAAGAAAAAAGAAAAAACAGAGATAAAAGGATAGGGATGGGACCTGCACCAGTGGGAGGGAGCTGTGAAGGAGGAAAGTTTCCACATACTAGGAAGCCCCTTCACTGGCAGACACAGGGGGTGACAGGGGGGAAGCTTCGGAGCCACGGAGGAAAGCACAGCAACAGGGGTGCAGAGGGCAAAGTGGAGAGATTCCTGCACAGAGGATCAGTGCTGACCAGCACTCACCAGCCCAAGAGGCTTGTCTGCTCACCCATCAGGGTGGGTGCAGGCTGGGAGCTGAGGCTCAGGCTTCAGAGGTCAGACCCCAGGGAGAGGACTGGGGTTGGCTGCGCGAACACAGCCTGAAGGGGGCTAGTGACCCACAGCTAGCCGGGAGGGAGTCTGGGAAAAATTCTGGACCTGCCTAAGAAGCAAGAGACCACTGTTTGGGGTGCCCAAGGAGAGGGGATTCAGAGCACCACCTAAATGAGCTTGAGACGGGTGCGAGCCGTGGCTATCAGTGCAGACCCCAGAGACGGACATGAGACGCTAAGGCTGCTGCTGCAGCCATCAAGAAGCCTGTGTGTGGGCACAGGACACTATCCACACCTACCCTGCCGGGATCCTGTGCAGCCCGCCACTGCCAGGGTCCCGTGATCCAGGGACAACTTTCCCGGGAGAACACACGGCGCACCCCAGGCTGGTGCAACGTTACACTGGCCTCTGCCCCTCTCAGGCTCACCCCACATTCCATACCCCTCCCTCCCCCCAGCCTGAGTGAGCCAGAGCCCCCGAATCAGCTGCTCTTTTAACCCCGTCCTGTCTGAGTGAAGAACAGATGCCCTCAGACGACCTACAGGCAGAGGCGGGGCCAAATCCAAAGCTGAACCCCAGGAGCTGTGCGAACAAAGAAGAGAAAGGGAAATCTCTCCCAGCAGCCTCAGGAGCAGCGGAGTAAATCTCCACAATCAACGTGATATACGCTGCATCTGTGGAATACCTGAATAGACAATGAATCACCCCAAAATTGAGGCGGTGGACCTCAGAAGCAACTGTAGATTTGGGGGTTTGCTTTCTGCATCTAATTTATTTCTGGTTTTATGTTTATCTTAGTTTAGTATTTAGAGTTTACCATCATTGGTAGATTTGTTTATTGATTTGGTTGCTCTCTTCCTTGTTTTTTTTTTTTAATGTATAGATATATTGTTTTTCCATTTTCTCTTTCTGTGAGTCTGTGTGTGATGCTTCTTTGTGTGATTTTGCCTGTATAGCTTTGCTATAAGGAAACACAAGCTTTAAATGATACATTAAACAAGATGGACTTAATTGATATTATAGGACATTCCATCCAAAAACAACAGAATACACTTTCTTCTCAAGTGCTCCTGGAACATTCTCCAGGATAGATCATATCTTGGGTCACAAATCAAGCCTTGGTAAATTTAAGAAAACTGAAATCATACCAAGTATGTTTTCCGACCACAATGCTATAAGACTAGATATCAATTACAGGAAAAAAACTGTAAAAAATACAAACACATGGAAGCTAAACAATACACTACTAAATAACCAAGAGATCACTGAAGAAATCAAAGAGGGACTCAAAAAATACCTAGAAACAAATGACAATGAAAACACAACGACCCAAAACCTATGGGATGCAGCAAAAGCAGTTCTAAGAGGGAAGTTTATAGCAATACAATTCTACCTCAAGAAATAAGAAACATCTCAAATAAACAACCTAACCTTACACCTAAAGCAATCAGAGAAAGAAGAACAAAAAACCCCAAAGTTAGAAGGAAAGAAATCATAAAGATCAGATCAGAAATAAATGAAAAAGAAATGAAGGAAACAATAGCAACGATCAATAAAACTAAAAGATGGTTCTTTAAGAAGATAAACAAAATGGATAAACCATTAGCCAGACATCAAGAAAAAAAGGGAGAAGACTCAAATCAATAGAATTAGAAGTGAAAAAGGAGAAGTAACAACGGACATGGCAGAAATACAAAGGATCATGAGAGATTACTACAAGCAACTATATGCCAATAAAATGGACAACCTGGAAGAAATGGACACATTCTTAGAAAAGCACAACCTTCCAAGACTGAACCAGGAAGAAACAAAAAATATAAACAAACCAATCACAAGCAATGAAATTGAGACTGTGATTTAAAATCTTCCAACAAACAAAAGTCCAGGACCAGATGGCTACACAGGAGGAATCTGTCAAACTTTTAGAGAAGAGCTAACACCTATCTTTCTCAAACTCTTCCAAAATGTAGCAGAGGGAGGAACACTCCTTAACTCATTCTACGAGGCCACCATCACCCTGATACCAAAACCAAACAAAGATGTCACAAAGAAAGAAAACTACAGGCGAGTACCACTGATGAACACAGATGCAAAAATCCTCAACAAAATACTAGCAAACACAAACCAACAGCACATTAAAAGGATCATACACCATGATCAAGTGGGGTTTATCCCAGGAATGCAAGGATTCTTCAATATACACAAATCAATCAATGTGATACACCATATTAACAAATTGAAGGAGAAAAACCATATGATCATATCAACAGATGCAGAAAGTTGTGACATAATAGATGTGACAAAATACAATACCCATTTATGATAAAAACCCTCCAGGAAGTAGGCATAAATGGAACTTATCTCAACATAATAAAGGCCATACATGACAAACCCACAGCCAACATCATCCTCAATGGTGAAAAACTGAAAACATTTTCACTAAGATCAGGAACAAGACAAGGTTGTCTTCTCTCACCACTATTATTCAACATTGTTTTGGAAGTTTTAGCCACAGCAATCAGAGAAGAAAAAGAAATAAAAGGAATACAAATCAGGAAAGAAGTAAAGCTGTCACTGTCCGCAGATGACATGATACTATACACAGAGAATCCTAAAGATGCTACCAGAAAACTACTAGAGCTAATCAATGAATTTGGTAAAGCAGCAGGATACAAAATTAATGCACAGAAATCTCTTGCATTCCTACACACTAATGATGAAAAATCTGAAAGAGAAGTTAAGGAAACAGTCCCATTTACCACTGCAACAAAAAGAATAAAATACCTAGGAGTAAACCTACCTAAGGAGACAAAAGACCTGTATGCAGAAAACTATAAGAGACTGATGAAAGAAATTAAAGATGACACAGATGGAGAGATGTACCATGTTCTTGGATTGGAAGAAGCAACATTGTGAAAATGACGCTACTACCCAAAGCAATCTACAGATTCAATGCAATCCCTATCAAACTACCAATGGCATCTTTCACAGAACTAGAACAAAAAATTTCACAATTTGTACGGAAACACAAAAGACCCTGAATAGCCAAAGCAATCTTGAGAAAGAAAAACGGAGCTGAAGGAATCAGGCTCCCAGACATCAGATTATACTACAAAGCTACAGTAATCAAGACAGTATGGGACTGGCACAAAAACAGAAATATACATCAATGGGACAGGATAGCAAGCCCAGAGATAAACTCACACACATATGGTCACCTTACCTTTGATAAAGGAGGCAAGAATATACAATGGAGAAAAGGCAGCCTCTTCAATAAGTGGTGCTGGGAAAACTGAACAGCTACATGTGAAAGAATGAAATTAGAACACTCCCTGGGCTTTCCTGGTGGCGCAGTGGCTGAGAGTCCGCCTGCCGATGCAGGGGACACGGGTTCTTGCCTCGGTCCGGGAAGATCCCACATGCCGTGGAGCAGCTGGGCCCGTGAGCCATGGCCGCTGAGCCTGCGCGTCCGGAGCCTGTGCTCCGCAACGGGAGAGGCCACAACAGTGAGAGGCCCGCGTACCACAAAAAAAAAAAAATAGAACACTCCCTAACAACTTACACAAACATAAACTCAAAATGGATTAAAGACCTAAATGTAAGGCAAGACACTATAAAACTCTTAGAGGAAAACATAGGCAGAACACTCTATGACATAAATCACAGCAAGATCTTTTTTGACCCATCTCCTAGAGAAATGGAAATAAAAACAAAAATAAACAAATGGAACCTAATGAAACTTCAAAGCTTTTGCACAGCAAAGGAAACCATAAACAAGACCAAAAGACAACCCTCAGAATGGGAGAAAATATTTGCAAATGAAGCAACTGACAAAGGATTAATCTCCAAAATTTACAAGCAACTCATGCAGCTCAATATCAAAAAAACAAACAACCCAATCCAAAAATGGGCAGAAGATCTAAACAGACATTTCTCCAAAGAAGATATACAGATTGCCAACAAACACATGAAAGGATGCTCAACATCACTAATCATTAGAGAAATGCAAATCAAAACTACAACGAGGTATCACCTCACACCAGTAAGAATGGCTATCATCAAAAAATCTACAAACAATAAATGCTGGAGAGGGTGTGGAGAAAAGGGAACCCTCTTGCACTGTTGGTGGGAATGTAAACTGATACAGCCACTATGGAGAACAGTATGGAGGTTCCTTAAAAAACTAAAAATAGAACTACCATGCGACCCAGCAATCCCACTACTGGGCATATACCCTGAGAAAACCATAATTCCAAAAGAGTCATGTATCACAATGTTCATTGCAGCTCTATTTATAACAGCCAGGACACGGAATCAACCTAAGTGTCCATCAACAGATGAATGGATAAAGAAGATGTGGCACACATATACAATGGAATATTACTCAGCCATAAAAAGAAATGAAATTGAGTTATTTGTAGTAAGGTGGATGGACCTAGAGTCTGTCATACAGAGTCAAGTAAGTCAGAAAGTGAAAAACAAATACCGTATGCTAACATGTATATATGGAATCTAAGAGGAAAAAAAATGGTTCTGAAGAACCTAGGGGCAGGACAGGAATAAAGACGCAGATGTGGAGAACAGACTTGAGGACATGGGGAGGGGGAAGGGTAAGCTGGGACGAAGTGAGAGAGTGGCATGGACTTATATATACTACCAGATGTAAAATAGATAGCTAGTGGGAAGCAGCCGCATAGCACAGGGAGATCAGCTCAGTGCTTTGTGACCACCTACCTAGCGGGGTGGGATAGGGAGTGTGGGAGGGAGGCTCAAGAGGGAGGAGATATGGGGATATATGTATATGTATAGCTGATTCACTTTGTTATACAGCAGAAACTAACACACCATTGTAAAGCAATTATACTCCAATAAAGATGTTAAAAAAAAAAAACTTGAAATATACAGAAAAGAAAGAGTACATCAAATGTGCAGTCAAGGAGGAGACTGGGCTATAACCTGGGTCCACAGCATCTGGGAGTGGAAGCACCTACCTCATCCGGGGTGTCTTTTGCATCAGGTTGTGTGGCAGCTGCCCTGCGGGCAAGGTTTCCAGCGCGAATGTTGCTAAGGTTGATCTGCCTCTCTGGAGGAGGCCCACCACGAGGCTGCCCGCGGACAATGATGGCACACCCTGAGAGGACCTAGGTCAGGGGAAAAACAGAGAAAATTAGCCGTCTAAAGGTAACATCACCACAATACAGATGGTCCACTCCTGTATCCCCAACATCTAGAAAACTACTCGGCCTCTTGAAGGCACTCAAATATTTGTTGAATGGCTGAATGAACAAGACTATTTTTAAGTTTATAAGAGAAATACCTACATAAAACCTTGGGCTAGATTCTGAAATGACTGACCCAGCAATACAAATAAGAATTACACAAAATGATAGAAGACTCATAAAATAGAGTAGGGTGAAGAGGCATGCAAGACATGGAGATAACCTTTGTAATTTCATCCTAGCAAGCTGACCACCACCTGTGTTCTTTTCAGTATTTAAGAAGTTAATGTCTCCATCCACACGTGCTGTTCTATGGTGGAAAAGGCAAGCAATGGAAGAAAGCCAGAGAAAAGTGGAAGCTGAAGGAAGAAGCCCCGACCCGCCAGCCACACCAGCCAGAAGGAGCCGAGGATGCCCAGGGCTAACGTGGAGGCAGTGCAGCCAGAGCCCAGTGCTCACACTTCCTCTGTAGACAGTGCTCAGACACTAGGCTAAGAGGGAAATACAGAAGAGAGAATCTAGAAAACCCACGCCCTCGGTGATTAAAACAGGGGCATCAAAGAAGCACCTTAAAGCTCCCAAGTCCAGCAGCTCCTTCCCTCTGTCTCTGAAGGATGCCACGCGTAAAACCCACTTGGCAACTATGGAATGAGCTCTAAAGCTCACTTAAAATATTTGCGGGGGGAAGAAGAAAGGATTTCACGTGGGAGAAGAGAAGAAACGGCACACAGAAAAACATGAGAATCATCGCCCAAGCTATTCAAATTCTTTGCTCAGCGAGGCACGATTTTATCAACAGGGAGCCTTGAGCACTGGCTTCACTAGAGCTGAAAGGCTCAATCCCACCTTCAAAACAAGAAAAAGCTGCTGAATGAAAAGTTAGTAGATAGAAGGTTGGAGAGTCCTGCCAATGCAGAACTCCGCGGCAGACAAGACCACGGAGTTTTCTGTAAAGGGAACAGTCCTTGGAAAGGAAGCTGACTCAGAGGAAGAAAGGAAGGAATATGAAGGAAGCCACTTCGATATGCATTTGCTTAGCTGACTTGTCTCCCTCACCTCTCCACCTTAACTCATGCTCTAAATCATGGATTATTAATATAAATACAGAAGTGCATTAAACATATATGTACATCTTAAAGAATAAGAAGCAAACAACTATGTAACCACCACCCAAGTTAATTACCAGAACACTAGCAGAACCTTGGATCCCCTGTGCCCCTCTCTACTCCCAGCCCCTTCTCCTGACCTCCACCACTATCCTGATCATTGTGATAACCCCTCCTTCCTTGCTTTTGGTACGGTGTTACCATTTAAGTATACGTCTCTATGCAATATGGTGGTTTTGTTTTTCCTATTTCTGAACTCTGTAAACTGAGTCTACTGTGTGTACCCAACAGTGACTTGCTTCTTTTGCCCTTTTTTTGTGTGAAACTCATTCATGCCAGAACACTAGTTTATTCATTTTTGTGGCTGTATAGTATTCCACTGTATGAATCTACATAGCCCAACAAATATACATAATCCAATTTTTTTTAAATTAGTGCTAAGATTAACATCTCATTATCCCCAATACCTCAAGCACATAGACCTTGGTCTAAATGGTTCCTCCCTGGCTACACCATGACACACATAACAAAAGACTGTCTTCCTTACCTAGTTACAAGTCATGCTTTTCATTTTTATCCTTTGTGATCGAGTGTTACCAGCAATTAAACCCTACAGCTTCCAACCAAGCAGTCTTGCTAACAGCCTTTCTTGAGAACCCATGTCCTGGACATCATCCCAGGGATCTGACATTCTAAAAAGACAAGCCCTCAAACAAAGCAAAGCCAAAGAAGAGATATACTAGGGCACAGGATGGTTGATGTCCCTGAAATGAGAAGGGCCAAAGGAAGAACAGGAAAAGAACCTGGAAATGATTCATTTACAGTCAATTCTTCACAAGTGGCGGAATAGCACATTTTTGAATACCTGCCTTGAAATCATTCATGTACAGACTGCAAGGGGACTGAGGAGCATAGAGCATACAAAGCAGAGCACCTGTCTCAAAGGCCTATTCCTTGATTTTTGTCAAGTTTTCACAAAAAGTAATAAAGCACTCCCAGGAGGCCCAGTACCTCTTGGGAAGCCCAGCTGGAAATTCACCTTGGCTAACCAGTGAGCACTGACCCAGGCTAGGAAACAATCCTTATTTCTCAAGTCTGACGAAACCCGCTGAAAAGCTCAAGAATAGAATGACTGATGAGCACCCTCTTATTCCCCCTAAATATCAGCAAGGTGTTACCTCTAATGCCTTGACCTAGTAAAGTAGATCCCTGGGGGACAGTGGGTCTATAACTACTATTCCGGCCCCATTAAGGGCTTTAGTAAACAACTTGTACACAGGAATTTTGAAAAACCTCATTTGTACACTCTCTCCTTGCCCTGAAAGCTATTCTGAAGACTGCTGTCAGAGCTTCTTTGCATTACTGCACCAAATATGCCATTCAGACAACAGTCAGTACTTGAATTAATATGAGAGAGAGGTGATTTTATAGGCTGCACAACACCTTTTATACTATTGAGGATACAAATGCAAACAGCAGCCACCAAGTCAACCTCCCAAGCAACAAGGACAGATATTCACTGTGGCAGGTACTGCTGTTCCTGTTCCCCCAGGAGGAGAGGTCTGGCATGGCTACATCTTTCCTCTGAAACTCTCTCCCCCGTCATTCATTTGGCCACAGCCTTGGCGATGAGATAGGAAAAGACTGTCTGCAGACCATTATGGAAGGAAGAGACCTGTCTATATGGGAAGAATTTGTTTCCTTCCTATTATTTATAGGAACTGAAATAGTTCAAAACACACTCCACCTCCTTTTTTGCTCTCTCCATTTCATCTTCCAAGTACTGTTCAACTCCCTCCACCTGCCTCACTTGTCAAAAGTCTTTATTCAAGTTCTTCCTCAATAAAAATGTTTAATGGGCTTCTCTTGTCTAATGTTCCCCACCAAATAAAGCCAAGGGAAAGACCTTCTGGGGGAAAAATACTTAAAATGTCTTTATTTTGGGGGGCTGTGTTGGGTCTTCATTGCTGCGCACAGGCTTTCTCTAGTTGCAGTGAGTGGGGCTACTCTTCTTTGTGGTGTGCGGGCTTCTCATTGCGGTGGCTTCTCTTGTTGCGGAGCACAGGCTCCAGGTGCGCGGGCTTCAGTAGTTGTGGCACGTGGGCTCAGTAGTTGCAGCACACGGGCCCCTAGAGTGCACAGGCTTCAGTAGTTGCAGCGCACAGGCTCAGTAGTTGTGGCGCGCGGGCTTAGTTGCTCCGCGACATGTGGGATCTTCTGGGACCAGAGATCGAACCCATGTCCCCTGCATTGGCAGGCGGATTCTTAACCACTGTGCTACCAGGGAAGTCCTTTAAAATGTCTTTAAGTAAAATATGAAAAAGACCAAGGGTCTATATATCAAACTTAACTTGTATCTCATATGGCACGAAAACAAGTCACTTTTCCTCTGTAAATCACAAGACCTGACATCTAAGTTGATTACTTATAATTTTATCTATTGGTTGAGCCATTTATTTATTCATTCATTTATTAATTCAACACAAATTTATTGAGTGCCTTCTATATGCCAGGCATTGTTCCAGGCAAGTTAACATACTTCAGTGAAATAAAACAGACAAAAATGTCTGCTCCTGGAGAGCTGACATTCTAGTGTGGGGAGCCAGACAAACAATAAACAAGTAAAATATTATTTGTTATCCAGAATTTTAATTTCAGAAAAATAATTTTAAGATTGAGAGGCAACTGTCAGGGGTAATTGTTCTGCCAAAGCTGTACTGATTCATGTTGCAAACTTTCATGGATGCGGTAATTATCCTTAATTGCTAATTTATAGGGCATAGAAAGTAAGTCATATGGTAACTGCTTTATCCAATTATATTAATAAAATGACATATTCTAGAAAAATGATCTTAGCCCTACCTGATACAGCAAGAGGCTTGTGAAAACAGCTGTCAAAACGAGTCAGTTTGATTGAGGTTATGAATTAGACAGTTTTCATCTCTGACAATAAAGGCTGCAGAGAGACGTGGTGTGATTCAGAGGACCTGGCTTCAGGGCACAAGTTGGATGGTAACAAAGGCTGAAACAAGCCAGCTGAGAAGGAAAATGGGGACTCAAACTGCTCAAACCCACTAACAGGTTTCCTGGGAGATTTACCTACAGTGAAACACTTTATGGGCAGCTATTAAAATACTGCACAGCAACAGGAACACCACCTTAAATCTTCACTAGATACTGATAAATGACTTGGTTTAACTCTTAAACCCCCAGACCACGAACACCAAAAGATAGAAAACTTCTTATACAAAAACCTACCCAGGGCTTCACTGGTGGCACAGTGGTTAAGAATCCGCCTGCCAATGCAGGGGCCACGGGTTCGAGACCTGGTCCAGGAAGATCCCACATGCCGCGGAGCAACTATGCTCGTGTACCACAACTACTGAGCCTGCGCTCTAGAGCCCGCGAGCCACAGCTACTGAAGCCCGCATGCGTAGAGTCCGTGCTCTGCAACAAGAGAAGCCACCGCAATGAGAAGCCCCATGCACCGCAACGAAGAGTAGCCCCCGCTCGCTGCAACTAGAGAAAGCCCACGCGCAGCAACAAAGACCCAACACAGCCAAAAATAAATAAATTAAATTAATTAATTTTTTAAAAACCTACCCACACTATACTTAGGGCAAAAAAAGTGATGGTATAGAAATCCGTGTCAATAAAATCAGCATTCTTTTTCATGGCACCAAGAGCAAAAATCATCTTGGCTTAAAAGTCGTATCTTCTTAGCTGAGAGCATCTTGGTAGCTCTACAAGGAGGACTAGCTTAACAGGTATACCTGCCTGATAAGCTATGACAAGAATATCTTAGCCATTATCTGTCAATATGAAGATCCAATATAAAGAATAAGGACAGTCACCTGATGAACACCAAAATGTTATGAAACGAAGCCCAAAATAAACTCATAAATTTATGGTCAACTGATTTTCAAAAAGGGTGCCAAGATAATTGGGAAAGAACCTTTCAACAAAAATATGCTGGGAAAACTGGATATCCACGTGCAAAAGAATGAAGCTGGATCTCTATCTCACACCATATACAAAAGTTAACTCAAAGGATCAGAGACCTAAATATAAGAGTTAAACTATAAAACTCTTAGAAGAAAACATGGTGACCATGGATTAGGCAATGGTTTCTTAGATATGACACCATCTTAGAAAGCACAAGCAACCAAAAACATTGTGCTTCAATGGACGATATCAAGAAAGTGAAAAGACAGTATTTACAAAACATATGTGATAAGGGTCTAGTACCTGGAATAAGGAAATACTGTAACTCAACAATTAAAAATGGGCAAGGATTTGCACAGATATCTATCCAAAGAAGATATATAAATGGCCAGTAAGCACATTTATTATTAGTCATAAGGGAAATGCAAATCAAAACCACAATGACATATCACTTCATAGCCACGAGGGTGGCTATAATCAATAAGACAGACAATAACAAGTGTTGACAAGAATGTGGAGAAATTAGAACCTTAATACATTGTTGGTGATGCAATCACTTTGGAAAACAGTCTGGCAGTCCCTCAAAAGTTAAACATAGAATTATCATATGACCCAGCAATTTCACTCCTAGGTGCAAAGCCAAGAAAAATTAAATACATGTCCACATAAATTTTGTACACAAATGTTCATGGTAACATTACTCATAAGAGCCAAAAAGAGTAAAAACAATCCAAATGTCCATCAAGCGACAAACAGATAAGCAAAATGTAGTATAACCATAAAATGGAACATTATTCAGAAATAAAAAGAAATGAAGTACTGATTGATGCTACAACATGGATGAATCTTGAAAACATTATGCTAAGTGAAAGAAGCCAGACAAAAAGCCACATATTGAAATGATTCCTTTTATATGAAGTGTCCAGAACAGGCAAATCCATAGAGACAGAAAGTAGATCTGTGGTTCTCAAGGGCTGGAGGGAGAGAACAGGGAGTGACTGCTAGTAAGTCCAGGGTTTCTTTTTCTTTTAAGTGCCAATGAAAACTGTTCTAGAATTAGACAGTGGTAACATTTGTGTGAGTAATTTTATGGTATGTGAATTTATTTAAATTTAAAAAATTAAGATCCAATATGGAAGTACAAAAATATGACATAAAATGTCTATTTCCACAGGGGTGTTTCCATATCTTGTAGGAAGATTAGACCCTTAGCTGAACAAGACTAACAAAAGTTTTTTAAAAGGCAGCTGACTCAGACCCAAAAGTCAGGCATGGGGATTCACAACAGAATGAAGGGCTACTGTAAACTTTCAAGTCCTTGAGAAATAAAAAGATAGAAGTCACGGGAAAGAAGCAGAACTTCAGTGAAATCTACAAAGCCCTAAAAAGGAGAAAGATGGCCAAAAACAATACAAGCTTTTTCTGAGAAACAGCACAGCAAGTAGAATGAACTCCTTTCCCTCTGTGGCACAGAAAGAAGAACCAAGAAAATCATTAACAGTCCAAGAACCAAGAACAGTCCATAATGCCATCCAGAAGTCTGCAAAGGCCACAACCCAAAGGCTGCATGTTTAGAGGACAAAGAAGCAGGCCAGCGACTCTTCTCTGGACAAGGTGTTTTCTCCACCTAAAAATACCATCAGGGGACTGGGAAGAACTGTTGTGCACTTTAATGAAGCAAAAAACTCTAAAGAAATGGAATTAAAGCACAAGTAGAACTTAAAAAACAAAACAAAACAAAAACTGAGATTGGAGAAAATCTTAGTATATCAGAAAAAAAGCTTCCTGGCAGCCAGAGCTGTTGCCTCCACAGGAAGAATCATCTCCAGAAAATTAAAACATCATTTAGACAAAGAGCAAGCAATCCCAGAAGAGCCTAAGCTGTGTGGTCTGGGAGGTCTTTCCCAGCGTATGCGCCAACATGACCGGCTTTTTCTTTCTTTTTCTGGCGAGAGCAAGAGGCAAACCTAAATGAAAGGGCCCAGCATTCAAGCACAATGACCTGGAAGCCCATGGCCTCGTGGCAGGCCATTTCACTCGTGCCGGGCGCACCAGCTCTTTCAGGAGAGACAATCCAGGGCCAGCTGTACCAAGAATTGGGCCTCAGTTTGGAAAGAAGCAAGTTCAAATCTCAAGGGGACTCTAACGATCACCTGCAGAGAGAGGGCAGCTAACCTAGAGCATCTAATCAAGCCCCTTTTATTTTACAGATGAAGAATCTGCAAATGAGACAGGCTAAAGTGACTTTTGCTTAAAATAAAATTGACGGCAGAGCAAGTACTAGACCTGAAGTCCCCAGACCTGATGTTCTACTATGCCACAGGAAGAAACAAGCATTTGGGGAGCTGCTATCTGTTAAAACGGTAGGTGAGGTTACCTACTGATTAAATCTTTTCCTCAGTTAAAAATCTCCATTTCCGTGTGCCAGCAGAGCAGGTGTCAGAGACTAAATCACTAAGCCAGCAAAGCTTCCATGAGCTGGCTCCCCAAACCAAATCAACACTTATTAAACACTACCATATGCAGGGAAAGCAGACTTGCAGTCTTACCAAAGAATACCCAAAAAGGAGACACAAAGGAAGAAAACTTCAGAATGATAAAAAGCAGGATTGGCAAACTACAGCCCAGTGGCCAAACCCGCCCTACCACCTGTTTCTGTACAACCCATGAGCTAAAAATGGTTTTTACATTTTTAAGTGGTTAAAAAAAAAAAGGATATTATGTAACACATGGAAAGAGTATGAAATTCAAGTTTCAGCTTCCATAAATAAAGTTTTATCGGAACATGGCCAAGCTCATTCACTTATGTAATAGTCTATATGGCTGCTTTCACACTGAAACAGCAGAGTTGAGTAGTTGCTACAGAGCCCACATGGCTCTCAAAGGCTAAAGTATTTACTACCTGGCCCTTCAAAGAGTCAGTTTGCCAGCCTCTGATATAAAACATTGTGACAGGGAATGAGGTGAAAACTAGTTTTATGGCAGGTTAAACGGTACGTGCACAGCAAAAAATAAATTCTGGACGACCACTTCAAGTTACACAGGCTGCTCATCTTTATAATCAGGGAAGGGGCAGTGGTAAGTGGCAATAAGAATTTAGTTTCAGGGGCTTCCCTGGTGGCGCAGTGGTTGAGAATCTGCCTGCTGGTGCAGGGGACACGGGTTCGAGCCCTGGTCTGGGAAGATCCCACATGCCGCGGAGCGACTAGGCCCGTGAGCCACAACTACTGAGCCTGCGCGTCTGGAGCCTGTGCTCCTCAACAAGAGAGGCCGCGACAGTGAGAGGGCCGCGCACTGCGATGAAGAGTGGCCCCCGCTTACCACAACTAGAGGAAGCCCTCGCACAGAAACGAAGACCCAACACAGCCCCCAAAAATTAATTAATTAATTTTTTAAAAAAAGAATTTAGTTTCAGAATCAAATCTATGTCAGTGGTGATTTTTGAAAGTTCATTGGCTCTATTAGCCTCAATTTCCTCATTTATAAAATAAGTATATCAGAATATCCATGAGAGGTGTGATGAAACCTAAACAAGGGAATAAGGCCCTTGGCACAGAGGGTGGCCAAAAGACCCAATAAATAATAGTCAATATTGTTTTTATAAGAAAAGGCTTGGGAGTCCCCTGGTGGTCTAGTGGTTAGAATTCGGCTCTTTCACTGCCTTTCAATCCCGACGAGGGGAATGAACGGCAGTGAAATCCCTGGTCGGGAAACTGAGATCCCACAAGCTGCTTGGTTTGGCCAAAATTAAAAAAAAAAAAAAAAAAGGCTCAAAGTGTGGTCTGAAGTAAAGACGATGTATCACAGAAAAAGAACCATTTCCTCCGGAGGTTTACAAGTAAATATCAAATTCATGGAAATTCTCCCACCACTGAATTCAACCAGAAAGAATTAGAGAAATAATCCATGATCTCGTTTCCCTGCTTTATCACCTAAGATACCCACTCTCTAGGGGAGTGGACTTAAGTGATTTCCGAACCTCTGTCCTCAGAGATCACGGTAAATAAGTATCGTATCTTAAGTTTATTCTTAACTTCAAACTTGACAAAGTGTCTTGACAATCACAGCCTCAGATGACCATGAATCTGAAATCAGACAGTCTTAAGTTTGAACACAAACTCAAGTGACAAGCATTCTGGACACTGTGATGACATTCCCTTATCTATAAGTGAGGACAACACTACTGCCATCTTCTCTGGACGTTGTGACTATTAAGCGAGATGCCTCACAGTACCTGACACCTAGTAGGTACTCAAGAAACGTTAAGGGCACGCTGGTCTCTCTTCTCTTCCCTCCCTACTGTCCACTCCTCTCCATCCTCACAACAAACTGTGGCACAGTTAGATGATGGCCACCAGGACTAGGACACAGGTTTTCCCCGTGCACTTTCTAATCAACCCCAAATATTAAACATCTGATATGAGAACTATGAATCAAAACAGTCGTGACTTAACATAAAGAACATAAGGCTGTAACTTGCACAAATAAAGCCTAACCAGAAAGGAACTAGCTCAGTCTCCATGAAGCCAGAACCCCGGTGATGATCCTCTGCAGAGCCAAGTCCTCCCCATCCCAAGACTCAGCTCCACTGTGGTCAAGGAACCAGAGTTACTCAGAAATAAGAACTCAGCAGGAACTACATGGCAGGCAAACACAAAGTGTCATTCCAGAAAACTCCATTCCAGTTGTCAAAAGAGTTTATCAAAGTAAACGTCACGTGTGAAAATTACCAAAGGGAGAAGAACCAAAAACTGACTCTGGAACATAAGAGTGATCATCTGATCACTCCAGGACTTGACCCCTCGACCAAACATTTAGGGTCAAGTACTCAGACTATTAAAGCTGAAGGAAAATTACTGCAGTGATCAGGGCTTCTGGGTGGTGATTTTGTTGTTTAAAATGGCCCACAGGCGTAGTCATGAAGTTTTCTTAAGCACAAAGAAAGCTGTTGTGACGTGCCCTACAGAGAAAATATTAGATAATTTTCATTTAGGCACAAGTTATAGTGCTGTTGCTCATATGTTCAATGTTAATGAATCAAGATTACATATCAAGTAAGAGGTCTTTTTTTTTTTTTTTGGCTGTGTTGGGTCTTCATTGCTGCGCGCGGGCTTTCTCTAGTTGCGGCAAGTGGGGGCAACTCTTCGGTGCGGTGCGCGGCCTTCTCATTGAGGTGGCTTCTCTTGTTGCAAAGCACGGGCTCTAGGCGTGCGGGCTTCAGTAGTTGTGGCTTGTGGGCTCTAGAGTGCAGGCTCAGTAGTTGTGGCGCATGGGCTTAGTTGCTCCGTGGCATGTGGGATCTTCCCGGACCAGGGCTCGAACCCGTGTCCCCTGCACTGGCAGGGGGATTCTTAACCACTGAGCCACCAGGGTAGCCCCAAGTAAGAGGTCTTTAAACAAAAGCACACAGAACGAGGTAATATATCTATTACTTGATGAAAATGTGGTGACCAGAGGCTCAGAGGAACTAACTCAGTATTTCTCCCAGGAGCGATGGTTCAAAATTCACTAATTCAGTGCTTGTGACTTGACAGAACATAACTACCACGAATAATGACTATATGTTATAAGTACAAAGATGATGATATGGCAGCCTCTGGGGCAAGAGTCACAGGAGTTACTTGCACTATTCTTGCAACTTTTCTGTAAGTTTGAGAATTTTTTTTTTTTTTTTTTTTTTGCGGTACGCGGGCCTCTCACTGTTGTGGCCTCTCCTGTTGCAAAGCACAGGCTCCGGACGCACAGACTCAGCGGCCGTGGCTCACGGGCCCAGCCGCTCCGCGACATGTGGGATCTTCCCAGACCGGGGCACGAACCCGTGTCCCCTGCATCGGCAAGCGGACTCGCAACCACTGCGCCACCAGGGAAGCCCTGAGATTATTTTTAAATAAAACTTAAAAACCTTTTGAAAAAGGTGCAAAACATACTACCAGCTGCTTTAGAGCCTCAAAGACAAAACAAATCCCTAGAACAAGATCTCCTTGGTGATTCTGAAAATCTGTCTTGCTCCCCTCCTGAACCCCCTCCGCACACACAACTAAAAGAATGAATGTCAAACTGAAACCAAGCAGGATCCTGTAGGGCCCTCCCGGGTACAAAAGCCCCTCCGTGTCCCCCATTTCTTGTTTATAGAAGGCTTTAGTCTCCTAGGCCTTCCAGAGTTCCAAACAGCAGGCTCCAGCACTCATTAGGGGAGTGAGGGAATGCAGAAACAAAAAGCAGTTAAACAAGAGAAGTGACAAGAATAGTTCAGTGATAAAACAGAGTTCTAGTTCCTCCTCAAGGGATACACACAACCTAACGCGTATCTCTGAGTTGTTCTGCAGAAACTAAGACACCCCACCTGGGTAGACGACAGTGACTACACACTGTATACCCAACGCTGGCTGGCTGGCAGGCACCAGAACATTGATAATCAAGATTCACATCACCCTGTTACCTCACCATCAACCAATCAGAAGAAGAAAGTCATACACCCTGCAGCCCTCTCCCCAAATGTTGCCTTTAAAAATCATTCCCTGAGGGAGGGATAAATTGGAAGATTAGGATTGACATATACACACTACTATATATAAAATAGATAACTAATAAGGACCTACTGTATAGCACAGGGAACTCTACTCAATACTCTGCAATGGCCTACATGGGAAAAGAATCTAAAAAAGAGTAGATGTATGTATGTGTAAAACTGATTCATTTCGCTCTACACCTGAAACTAACACAACATTGTAAATCAACTATACTCCAATAAAAATTTAAAAAAAGAAAATCATCCCCTGAAAGCCAACGAGGAGTTCAGGTCTTCTGAACACGAGCCACCTTGCTTGGCACCCAGCAAATAAAAATACTTCACCACAACCTGGTGTCAGTAAATTGGCTTTGCTGTGCAGCAAAGCAGACCCAAGTTCAGTTCAGTGACAAAACCGTTATTGTGTTGCAAGGAGCATATCATCCCATATGATCCGTTCATCGCTTCATGGTCTTCTTCCAAATGAGATAATATGCTAGACGAATTTGAATCACAGAATTCCAACCTCTGAGCACACAGTTCAAAAAAGCAATCCCTGGGGACTTCCCTGACGGTCCAGTGGTTAAGACTTCGCCTTCCAATGCAGGGGGTGCAGGTTAGATCCCTGGTGAGGGAGCTAAGATCCCACATGGCACACAGCCAAAAAACCAAAGCACAAAACAGAAACAATATTGTAACAAATTCAATAAAGACTTTAAAAATGGTCTGCATCAAAAAAAAAAAAAAAGAAAAGAAAAAGAAAAGGCTATCACTGCCAAAAAGGATCTTGAATTTTAGGGAGATGTCCTCTTCCTTCCAGTGCTAGTTATCTGGTGGGGATCTTAAAAACCTACATGTGTGATCTAATTAGATTTTATATTCAGAAAAGCCAAAAACCCCTTAATGTCTCAAAAGTTTTGAGAAACAATGGATGAAAGTTCAGAGTCCTCTATTGAGAACATTCTCTAAGAGGCCAGAGCACCATCCATATTTTTGGTTTAAATCCTGTAATCTTGATGGTAATCCCTTTCCCCCCAGGAGCTGGCCTTCTTTATTAATGAAGAAGAATCTGATTATCAAAAACAGTGCCTGGGTTCCCCACTCTAATCTAGAAACAAAGGAAAAGATGTTTTGGTAAATGCCAAGAGAAATCTATTAATTTGCAAGACACTGGATCCCAGAGTTTAGATTTTATTTTCTTTTATCCGTACTAAATCCTGATTTCCTCTTCCGCAAGAATAAGAGTCTCTACAGCTAATCAACTATACTTTGAATACACTGAAAAGTTAAATCACTGCAGCCACCATGGCTACAGATGGAAGGAGGCACAGTGGGGGGCGGGGGGTGGTGTTGACCCATCATCTTTCAACTGAAACAAAGAAGGGGGAGAAGGAGGATGCACAGAAAGCCTCTGAAGGCAATTACAGACCAGCAGTCACTTGAGAGCTGGTCGGAACTGCAGACTCAGACCCTACCTGGACCTCCTGATTCAGAATCTGCATTTTAATAAGACCCTCAGGTGACAGGTATGCACAACGAGGTTAATCTCCCCCCACACACACACTTTATTCCCCACTCTGTGCCTGGGGAATCTGCCTGGCTCAAACATGTCCTCCAGCAAATTCAGCTTAAACTTTTTACTCAAAGAGGCCTTCCCAATCCCCAGACTAGGTCAGCTATATGCCATATATGCTCTGAGCCTCTGTATTTCTCTCCCATAGAATTCATCACAACATTAAATAGCATAATGAATTGTATAGTATCAGTTTTCCACTCCATGGTGCAAGCTCTCTCCGGGCAAGGACTACATCTATCTTATTCACCATGGTAGCCCCAGAGCCCAGAACAAGACCAGAGACAAAGTAAGCATTCAGTAAGTGTTTTTTCTGAATAAATGAATGGTCCTAGTATGTATCAAGCACAAGTATCAAGTGCTAGACTTTGGAAAGAAGGGACAAAAACAATTAAAACAAAGTCCTTGTCCTTAAGCAGCTCATAGCTTAGTGGATTTTTGTTGAAGCTAAGGAGAGAGCCAAGCTCTTAAGAGTATGCGCTGCACTCACAGCTGTTTTTCCTGTTTTTCCGCCAAATGACAACAGGTAACCCAAAGGTTGTCTAAGGCCTTACAGGGAACCCCTCCCTAGCATGACCTACAGGCAAGCGCGTCCTCACCTGACCCTCCCCTCAAAGATTCTCCCCTCCCAGCGTTCAGTACTTTGTCCAGCCCTCTCTCTCTCTGTCCTCTCTAAGGCAACTCCAACAGTCTTCAGCATCATTTTATTCTCCCCTAAGAAGTTCGTGTTTCCTCTGGGAACATTTTCTTCAACCCGCTTTCTTCATCAGCCCTCTTATTATGAAATGTCAAATTTCCTTGTTACATCCTTTAAGAATGTTTTACCTAACTCACTTCCAACCACTCGATTATTTCCTGCGAGCTATGAAGTCTATTGTCAACAGAAACCATTCAAATCTATGTCCCAGACCACACTGGAGAAATCTCCCGATTAACTATTCGATACCGAATTGTTCTCCCACTTTCTTCAGTCATTTCCTATATTCCCCAAAGAGACACTCTGTCTGAACAAATGCTGTCATCTCTTCTAGGATTATATTTTCGATGATTCTTATATTTATTCTTGTTTAATAGACAAGAATCTCTTGAGAGATTTACATCCCAAAGCCAAATACCATGGTAACAAAAATGCCTAAACTGATAGCGATGAGAGTAACATTTTTTCATTTTATCTCCAGGTAAGGAAGCTCACAGAGAAATATTAGTGGAGGCAAAGAACACACTGACAAGGAGGGAAGTGCTCAGTGGAGAAGACAAGAACAAGCTGAAGCTACTATCAAGGCAGCTCACAGCCCTGTCCAAGGGGCTCAGAACCCACTCCGCATTCCCAACCTGACCCCAGTTAGAGCATAATACAGCCACTAAAAACACCGAATTCTAGACACTAAGACTTTGATGTAAAGATCCGTTCTAAGCAGTGCATGTACACCAAGTATTACAGATATGTTCGTGTGCCTGTCATGAATGGGATTAGACGTTCCAAGGGCATGCCTTCTGAATATTTTCCACATGCCACCCTGTAATACTGTTTACCAAACAAGGACAAACTGGAACCCTAGCCCAAACATTTGGTTTGTGGACTGTGAGAAATTTTAAGGCACTTTAAAAAGTCACCAATTGTTTTCTTAAATGCTTCAAAATACACACTTCTAGGGTGTCCGGCCTTAGCCTACTTTGTGGGTTTCAAATCACCAGTGCCTTTTTGGGTTCAGATACACTTTGCATATCTGCCCACTCCACGTTTCAGAACTGCTAAAAAATGTGAGAGGAAGGTTAAGGTCTTATTTCTCTTGAACTGATGCACTGGCACTGGAGGTACCGGAGGCAACTCCCCAAAGACAGGTCTTCTCTTAAGGAAGCTCAAAAAAAAATGTGTTCTGAGGCCAAAGATATTTCCTCCCCACTTCAGGGGCAAATGGAGGTGAAGCAAGTTGCCAAGGCAGGGTGGAGAGGCCTAGGTTGCACTCCAGGGGCTACTCAGTTAACAGGGTCTGTACGTCCAGCCCTCCCCACCCTTTAACTCTCGTGCCTCCTCCCCAACTCCAGTGCTCAGAGGAAGGACAGAAGTGTAACCACAAAACCTGATCCAGAAGCGGGGAAAGCACAGGTACTGCTTTCCCAGCCTCAATGGCCACAGCTGCTGTCATCGTATTTCTCCTCCTCAGAGCACTGCCATCACTGCATCCCTGAGCAAAAGGTACACTAGGCAAAATAGCAAATCATAATCCCATGATTAAAAGGGGGGTAGGAGGCACCAGACAGATACAGCTAAGTGAAAGTCTATCAGACTCTTGCAACATTCTAGAGGAATGACGATTATTGCATTTACTGTTCCTCGGGATTGCTTCTGTAAAGCCATGCACATTTTTTCTTAGAACTAATTTATAGCAAACGGATGCTGGATTATTGAGCATAATACTCAATATTGTTCAGAATGAATCGCCTCTCAAGAATATCTAATATATTTATTTTGGCTTATATGTAGGACTGACTGTAGAACTTGGGAAAGTCAAGCAACTTCTGTGCTCCCCATGAAAAGCATTAATGTTCCCATTTTATTGTCCAAACTTCTTTGGAAACTTTTCCTATTTGAAATGTTGATAGTCAATTTTAGATGTCAAAATAAAGAAGTACAAACCACACATCTACCATAAACTTTTCAGAGTCCTTTACTGCTAAATTAATGTACCATCCCAAGATTCCCCTTACTATTAAAATCCTTCAGAGAGTGGGATGAACGCCATTATCACCTAACACAGCTGAAGATTACAAGTGGTCATTCCTTCCCCACTATATGCTGGTGTGCCCAGCCCACCCCCATCCTTAACCATCATGCACAGATTTGCACACCTCTTCAAGAAGTTAAACTAAGGCTATCTGGCCATGATCTGGAATTTGCTTACAAGTACTGCCCAGAAGAGACTGCTCCTCCATTTTTATTAAAAAATGCCAATAATATTCTACTTACCCTATACTATCACTAAAGCCCAGCTCTTTGATTCCCCTCAACGTTTTTTTTCTCTTGGTTTTTTTCCTTTCAAAATAAATGAAAGTTTTTAACACATAAAGCATAGAAATTTCACAAGAAAGTTTATGGGCAGCTCAGGCTCCTGGGGCATCTTTACTATGTTTAGCCTTGTGCCATCAACCCCTTTCAAAAACCGATTTTCCCCGTTCCTCAGATAATCTTGAGTCCCAAGTTTATTATTCTCTCTACACTGGCTTTCAGCTTCATCCTGTTGATAATCAGGGAAACATTTTCTTCCGACACGAGAGTAGGAGAGGTACTTTCATTCAGAGCACCAATCCGGGGACGCTGAAGAATTCAATGGAAGCCGAGCGGTCTGGCCGGCAGCCCCGCACTGGCTCTGTGACGCGCTGGCATGAGATGACTAACACCCGGGCAGGGCAGGCTGAACCGGGAGCCGGGCCTGGGCTCCAGAGAGCCTGCGGGAGGTCTCAGGAGAGTCTAAAGCTCTCACAAGAGAGGAGTTTAACAAGATAACTCGGCTTTTAAGTAACAGAGGCAGCCCCCTGGCCTCTGGGCTGCAAAAGGGCTCACCTGCCAGGAGTAATAACACAAGCAATTACTGCACACAGAATAATAAAGCTCAGCGGGATTCCCAGGTACTCGGATGCAGTCTCCCTCCCCCTTACTTACACAAAGGGGGAAGGAATGGGAGGAAGAAATGCCCCACTTTCCATGAAGACCGGGACAGTCCTATTAGGTAAGCAGCTAAATTACACTTGACAGAGTAAGTCACTGCTTTGGGTCGTTGCCAAAAATAAAAATGCCCCTGGTATTAAAGGTTATATATAAAACAATGCATCCTCCCTCTCCTGGAACAGAATTCATAAAGTTTAAAAGCTCACTAACATCACATTCCAGAGACTGGAAACAGACTTAAATGTCTCGCTTCTCATTCCTTTCTCTACCACAAACTTCCAGCAGGCCTTCCTCACTTTAGGCAAGTTTCCTTCAACTTGCACATCGACAGCAGATTGCTCACAGCTGCTTTCACGAACATCTGAGCATTCCCACCTGGACCTACCCATTTCTGCTGCCTTTTATCTCATCCGTTTTATTCCTCTGCCTCTGTCAAGACCTGTCACTTTCACCGTCTCCCCAGAAGAGATGTTTAAAACAGAGAAACTGATCTGAAAATATCACATCTGATTTTTCCAACCCATCCATTCTCCAAGAAAACCTTCAGTATTTAACTTCACGAGGTCCCCCTTCCACCATAAAACAAGGTTACCTGCCTCTACTTAACAGCATTTTAATGAGAGAGACACCTAAAATCTCATCAGCCCAAAGCTTTACCCAGAATCAGCTGCACAGCCTGGTATCAAGCCTGGGCTGCCTGTGCTCCATGAAAGCCTGGAGACCCTCCACCCCGCCCCAGGCCATCCTAGCAGCTACTTAAAAAACCATCTACCTTCTGTTTATTTTGGCCTCTGTTGAACTATGCCAGCCCACACTCTTTCTCCCAGACTTGACTCTTCTTACTAAACCCATTAAACACTTTTTTTGTTGTTTTTGGTTGTTTGTTTTTTGCGGTACCCGGGCCTCTCACCGCTGTGGCCTCTCCCGTTGCGGAGCACAGGCTCCGGACGCGCAGGCTCAGCGGCCATGGCTCACGGGCCCAGCCGCTCCGCGGCATGTGGGATCTTCCCAGACCAGGGCACGAACCTGCGTGCCCTGCATCGGCAGGCGGACTCCCAACCACCGCGCCACCAGGGAAGCCCTAAACATACATTTTATCACTCAAATCAGAACACTTTGAGAGTGAAGACGGGGAGTTACTGATAATTGTGCCAAGACAACGGCCCTGGGCAAACTGGGATGTAAGTTGCCCTGTCCTAACAAAGGTGGGAGGCCAGGTAAGGGGCTGTTCCTTGCAAATAACCAATTTATGCTGGTCCTACACATTGTTCCTCTCTGCCAATCTCCCAAAGAGGACCAGAAAATGCCCAAACAAACTAGTCCACCTCGGGGCAAAGAAAACAGAAAATGTTTTATGTTGTAGTGGAAAATTTTTTCGAAATATATCAGCTTCAAGTTTTGATCCTTTGGGGGTGGAGACGAAATGCAGCCCAGTCCTAAAGCAGCAGAGGCTAGACGGTTCCTGGGAGGATGGGGCAGGAGTCAAAGGAAACCAAAACTTTGCCCGTCGTATTTTTGCCTGATCAGCCTCACCTGCACCGCTGAACCACAACTAGTATTCACACATACAGCTGCCCTTTTCCACGTGTTACCTACATTTGTTTAATCTTTCCTAACAGTTAAATGAATACCTCCAAAGCTCAGAAGGTTACACATTTGCCAGTGCACAGTTTCAGCTAAGCCAGGGCTTCCCAGACTTTTAAAGATTCCAGACCAGTAGAGTTTCCCCCACTTCCAAAAATTAAGGACTGACATGTTATACATTTCTTATTTGTACCGAGGACATGAAAGAAAACAAAGGCCATCACATTATTTATAAAGTAAAGGACATTTTAGCCAAAAAAAAATAATAGTAAGAATATAATCTCAAAATTAAAGCCAGTCCTTCAAATTGAACCGCCTTAACATCACAGAACTTGCCAGGCGCCCTTCGTCCTCTCATTTTACCTCAGCTGGCTCCAATTCCAGTCCCATCTGAGCTGGGGACAGATCCGGAAAGTGCTGGACTACTAACACCAGCCAATGGTCAGAACACCGCTTTCTCTCACTCATTTTATCAGCAACAACCCCATGAGGTGAGCACTGTTATTATGCTCGTTTACAGGCAAAGCTGGAAGGTAAAGGGTAAAGTCACCTGCTAATAGCCAGTGAAGCTAATGACGTGGGCCACAGCCATCCCAGAAAATCAGTTTGGTTCTGCCTCAAGACACAACTTATGTGTCTGTTTCCCAAAGTGTGGGCTTGTTTAAAAAACAAACCAAGAAAAACTGGTTTAGGTGGTACATGATCCCTGTATGTATGTACCAGCATTTAATATTTATACATAAATAAATGTCTCCTGTCCCCTTTGCAATTCTCTTTCAATCCTTTCTGTTAAACGAAGTTTCAGTTTGGCGGCAGGAAGCCTTTAGCACACCTCTACCACTTGTTACACACTTCCTTGAGAGCCCGCTGTGAAACGCTGTACCTAGCTAGAGTTTAATAATACTCGCTGTTTAGTTTTCACTGTGGGGTTTTTCTAAAGGTACTTTCTAGTAAGTAGTAACCAGGAAGTAATACTGGTTTCCCATTTTCAATGGTGAAATCATTTCCTTTAAAAATAATATTTCAATTTTTAAAATAGCTGATTGCCCCAAAGATTTTCACACTAAATAAAAGTAGAGGCAGTGTTCCAATATGCTAAAAATATGGGAGGGGCAGCACACACACACCGGAAGCCCCGGAAACTGGAGGTAAACCATCAGCAGGGTTGAGACGAGCTGGACCAAAGGCTGAAAACAAGACTCCCCTGCTTCAGCCTCTCCGAACAACTCTAAAAATGGCCGGCTTTCCCCGTGCAGGATGTGTCAGGCTCACCACCACTACCACCCCACCTACTAATCCAAGAAAATGAGGAAGAGCTATGTACCAGACTGTAGGAAAGAAAAGTCAGGCCTCTCACAGGACCTTGCCTCTGACCTCCTCCTGTCATCCAGAGGTAGGTAGTTGCACCCTTTCTTAGCCAGGGAGCTCTCTAGAACCCAGAGAGAGCAGGTAAGGCTAAAGCTCTAAGAGCCTACTCTCCTTTAAGTTCAAGACCTCAAAACATCTGGAGGCCTTCAAGCAATAAAAGAGTAGTGATTTAATGATCCCCAGGAGCGGAGCCCTGCCCTCCACTGAAAAGATAGTGGCTTTCAAGGATACTGACTGGGGGAAATAGACTACCAACCGTGAAAGGATTAATGAGTGTAAGAAGAGGATAAGCTGCATTTTGCCCTAAATCTAATCTAAGATGATCCTGGTAGGATATAAAAAGGTGAAGTCTAAGTAAAGCGCCCCCTACAACTACCGGAAACATTAAGCGCACTTCTAAGAATCTATCTTAGGGAAATGCCAACACAAGAACACGAAGATGTATCAAAGAATGTTGATATATCAACAGGAAAAAAGTTGATAAGCAAACACACCCAAACTATGGAATACTCCTCAAACGTTAAAGAATGAGGTAGATGTATAATTATGACACAGATAGTTATGACAATTTTAAAAAGAAAGTTACAGGACTCATTACGACCTCATTTCTGTTTGTTTGTTTAAAAAGGGAGGGTGTACATATCTGCATGAACAACTGTGGGAAGAACATTTACTTAGGGAATGAGAATGAATGGTAGAAAACTCGTAAGGAGGGCAGAGAGAAATTTTTGCATTTAACTTTACATACTTCGATACTGTCTGAAGCCTTAGGAACAAGCATGAAGTCGAAAATTTAAATACCAATAATTATGAAATTACTAACACTGGATGGCATTCACCTGAGCATGTGGAAGTATTTCAGGGATGAACTAGAAAACTGCTGGTCAAAAGAAGGAAAGGCCACCAAGGAACTGCAAATGTGACCCTTAATCATAAGGACCTCAAAGACTTGAGAATTACAAGAAAGTTTTATTTACAAATTAGACAAGCTAGTGGAATAGAAAGTAAAGACTGGGCTTCCCTGGTGGTGCAGTGGTTAAGAATCCGCCTGCCAACACAGGGGACACGGCTTCGAGCCCTGGTCCGGGAAGATCTCACATGCCGTCGAGCAACTAAGCCTGTGTGCCACAACTACTGAGCCTGCGCTCTAGAGCCCGCGAGCCACAACTACTGAGGCCGTGTGCCACAACTACTGAAGCCTTTGTGCCTAGAGCCCGTGCCCCGCAACAAAAGAAGCCACAGCAATGAGAAGCCCATGCACCACAACGACGAGCAGCCCCTGCTCACCGTAGCTAGAGAAAGCCCGCACGCAGCAACAAAGACCCAAAAATAAATAAATAAATAAATGATTTTTTTTTAAAAAAAGTAAAGACTAAGACCACCAAAGAGGTCATTGTCATTTTGGGTTTTACTGGTGTTGTTCTTGTTAAGAACGGGGCTTATAAACAAGAAACAGGATGGATACAAATAGAGAAACCAAAAAGCCTGTATGTGTGGTTCTGCAGGATTCTAAGAGCAGAAAGTAAGGAGCAGAGAATCTTCATGTTTGTAGATGACACTAAAGACTTCCATGGTACTAACGTGCCAAGTTATGGGTGCCAAATTATAGGAAGATCTGGGGAATCTATGCAAATAGAAGGAAAAGAGGCAAATGAGTGTTAAAATGAGCATATGGCCTAAATCAGGCATATAAAACAACTCCTCAGCTGTCAGTTATGACCTAGGAATAGGCTCTCGGAGTCACTGTAAATGGACCCCTGAGAACGTCAGCCTAATATTGAGCTACAGATTAAAAGCAATGCAAAGTGTCCTGGGAGCCATCGAGACAAGTGCTAAAAAGAAAAGAAGAAGCTACTAACCCCTCTCGTATAAAATTCAGAGGCACTGGCCCCCCAAACATACACTTCTTTTGTCATTTATGTCCTGCCCCTTCAACTACATACAGCACAGGAGTTAAACAAGATCAGTGGGTCTCAAACGCCAGCCCCTGGATGAATCCCAAACGGACTCTTTCAGAATCACTTAGGAGTGGCTTTTTTAAAATACGGATTCCCGGGAATTCCCCGCTCGTCTGGTAGTTAGGACTCCACGCTTCCACCGCAGGGAACTAAGATCCGCGGGGCGCACAGCGCAGTGGGGGAAAAAAAAAGAATAAAATACGGATTCCCAAGCCACACTTGCAGAGATTCTAATCCAGTGCCTCAGAACGGCCTTCTAGGTGGTCCTGATGCAACGACCTGTTTAGAAAATCACTGGCCTCCTTCTGTCTCTCTAAATCTACTCCCAGAAAGGACGTAAGAAAGCTTACAATAAAAAATAAACTGAAGAAACCACGGGAGGAACTACCAAGAATAGATTAAGATGATTCCTATACTAGCACATGAAATGGAAGTGGGAAAGATCTGCAAGACAATGAGAATGATCTAAAGGAAGAGGCTTTGGCCTCAGAGTGTGAAAACCAGAGCTCAGAACCCAACCAAGCCCCATGCTCCCACCAGACTCCCACAAACAAGAGCAGGACCAGAATAAACTCTCCCCATGAGCTACAGGTTCCGAGTGTCCTCCTCATCCCCACCCTTCGCAGGTCGAGACCTGCTGCCCCAGGAGAATGGCTGGGTGTTCGGAAGCAGAGGTGAGACTGCATAAATAAAACCCACTGGTACCATGTTTCTCTGGGTCCCAAGCAACCACTCCCACTAGCCTATCCCGACACCACCACTGAAGCCAGGAATCTCCATGGCTCAATTCTATCCACAGTCCAGCCACTCCAGTGTCTGATCACTTAGTCTGATTCAAATTCTAACTCTGGTCTTCCACACTAGAAAACCATAATTCAACTAATCTACCTTCTCAAAACAAAACAAAACAAAAAACAAGCAATGGGAATAGAAAATATGTCTCCTGCAGGATAAGCAGCAATTCAAAGTGAAGTCTACCAGAAGGCGTAAGATCTCTCAGCTTTGATCCATGCCTGAAAGACATGTAATACAGGGCTTCCTTCTTATACATTTGCAGCCTTTGGGGGCTATAAGGAGCTAGAGATGATGAGTCCAACCACTTCATTTAAGAGAAAAGAAAAGAGCCTGAGAGGCAGACTACCTTACCCCACAGCACACAGCTGCAGAACAGCAGCATCTGGCCTAGAACCTGTGTCCCCTTAATCCTAGGTCCATGATCTCTCTTCTCTTCCAGGTTGCTTCCCAGGGACAATGTTAATGCACTGGATTTATTAACCGGAAGCACAGTTCCCCAAATCTCCTCAATTTCCCCTATTACACATGAGGTTGGTGTTACAAGACCATCCCGAGCAGGCTACTTCCCACATAGAGAGAACGCAAAGGCACCTCAAACTGTGTTAAGGCATAAAGAGAGAGGAGATGGTGCCTTAAAGTCTCAGTCATAAGCATGTAAATAGAGAAAATGTGCCAAGCCCAGTTTATATCAGAGACTGAACATCTCAAAAATGACATCTCAATGTGTCATCTAAATTTTCATTAGGTTTATTTTCCCTGTAAGTTGCTTAACTTCCTAATTTTTAAAAATTGCCAACTGAAATCTCTGGGGTTTTTTTTTCCTAAACATTAGAGCTAAGTGAGAAAAACGTGACGTTAATTTATCATATTGAGTCTCACTGAAAGTAAGTGAATCCCCACAACACTCCATCTGCATCAAATGTTCACAACCTGTGATTCTGCATCAATTTCCGCTGTAAGAACAAAAAGCATACGTCAGTCTCCCAAGAGAGGAATTAGCAACAGAAACCGGGGCGGGGCAGTGGGGGGACCTGGGTGGGTATCCATCTCCAAACAAGAAATAAGAGGAAAAGCTACCTAAGGCCAGAAAAAGTTGAAAGAGTTGAATCCCTTTATTTCATTCCTTGTCCCTGATAAGGCAAAAAATTTCCTGCAATATTTAGCTATGCTCTCCCTTGAAAAAATGAAACAAAATAAATCCAAAGACCAGATTCCAAAGGATATCTACTGAACACCCTGCTAGAACCATACCTGTCAGCTGGACTACTAGCCCATGCTGATAAGTAAGTTTCGCAACAGGCCTTAGAACCTTCTTACCGGGATTCAAAAACCTGGCCAATTTTCTCTTCTGAACTTACTGATGAAAACTAAAATGTTCACTTATTTCCCAAATTTCACTCCCCAAGTAAACTGGGGCATAGACGCGCCAAACCATTTGCCTCATTATTACCAGCACTGAACACTACCCGGCCTCAGGAGTCCCCACTCCTGTTAATGAGCCACACTGCTCATGAGCTCTTCTCTCCTGACCGTTAGTTTGAGCTCTGAAGCATGCTACTTTGATTTTCACCATCACTGTTACCTAAAGCTTGCTAGGTTAAAAGTGTTGCCAGAGGCCAGAGCTACTACATTCCAGGCAGTAAAAAAAAATGATGTCAGGAGCATAAACACTGACAGGTTCTCGTTGCTATGTAACTCTTGCTAAGCCTGCTCTTGGCATTTATCTTCTCATTCAGGTCCTGTCCACTGAAAGGTGGGTACCTTGGGAATACGCAGGATTGGCTGATAGGAAGTCAGAAAACCTTAGTCTTGGGACTTCCCTGGTGGTCCAGCGGTTAAGACTCTGCACTCCCAATGCAGGGGCCATTGCAGGGTTCCATCCCTGGTCAGGGAACTAGATCCCGCATGCCACAGCTAAAGATCCCACGTGCCACAACTAAAGATCCCACGTGCCACAACTAAGACCCAAATAAATAAATAAATCTTTAAAAAAAAACAAACCTTAGTCTTGGCCCTGTAAGAAACATGAATATGACCAAGAGCAAGCATTTTTTTTAATCAATCTCTCATCAGTTATATTTATTCAGTAGACTTAATGTCTGCTACTGATCTCACCAGGATACCAGAACAACCATCACCTCTGCTGCCTTTCCACCTTTTATCACCGTAAAACACATATATTAATAGCTCAGGTTAAACCCATACCATTTATGTGAAACAATGAACTTGAAGAAACTGAAGAGCTACTATAAAAATTCTGAAAATAATCACCAATGGAGACCCTAGGACCTTTGCACTTGCTGTTCCCTCTGCCAGGAACTCTTCCCCTATGGCTGGTTCTTTGATGTCCATCAGATCTCAGCTGAGGGAAGCCTTTCCTATCTAAAGGAGCCACCCCTCCCTTCCTCCCAACCACTCTGTCCCACTCCCCTACCGGAAATCACTATCTTATACTATCATCTTCTTGTTTACTTGTTGATTGTCTATCTCCTCCATGAACCCGTAAGGGCAAGAATCTGATTTACTTCTTTACCACTGGTTCTCTAGTACCCAGACAGTGCTTGACACAAATGATCAATAAAATTCGTTCAAGAAAGGAAATATGATTGCTCATCATTCTATATCATTAGTTAGTACATGGCAGCAGCCACTGTTAGCATGACTAGAGCCAGATGGATGCTTCCTTTTCATACAGGAAAAATGACAGAAAGCCTTTAAGACATAGCAAAAACTTAGTGCTCCTTTACTTACAATTTTGACTGAAAGCTACCATGCTCACATGCTGGGAAGTGGGCAATTTTAAGACTAGAGGGAAAAGCCTTCCATCCTATTCCACCCACTTCTTTGCAAATGGCCCTACTAAAATATTGTTACTCGGCCACCTTGTCCCTTTGAATAGTAGAATAAGAGTGTTTTAAGTAGCTTAGCAAAGGTGTTTTTCTTTCACAGTCTGCATGAGCTAAGTGCACATAGGAAGGAACAGATTAATAGACTACTACTCTATCCCCACTACACTCTGGAAAGACACATACTTCTTAGCTCAGAAATGTAGAAAACACTTAGCTATAATGATCTAAATTATAGGCAGCATTTCCTACAAGCTGTACACTGGAGAAATTTCCACTAAGCTACTCACCAGGAAGCCTACATCCCGCTTCACAACAACCTGGCAGCACAATTCCTGTCGAAGGAGGAAACTGTGGCCATCTCCTCCTTTAGGTGTCCCAAGGCTTACGCATCAAGTGAGAATCTTGGTTCTTAGCATAAAACCAAAGACTGGCAGAGGGACCCTTTCCCCCTTTTAAATGGGGCGGGGTGAAATGGGAATTGAGATTTGGCCTTCCACACCATAAGCAGGATAAGATATGCTGCTTCCATGGCTGCTTCTGATAAGCACAGAAGATTCAAGAACTGCGGTGGCTTTATCCTGCTATGTCCTCCTGCTTGAAAAGACATGCAGACATAAGATAGGAGGGTTAGAGTGAAGACTTCAAAAAGGGCTCTATCCCCAAGACAGAAGTTAAATGGGGACAGCAAAACCAGCGAAAATAGCCATCTCTAAGTAGCTGCTAAGTGGGGTGACTGAATTTTATACTCAGTACCCCAAGACTTCTCCCAACCTCTATTTAACATGTGCTGACAATATTCTGATGCAGCTAAAGAAAGTCTAGTAATTACTCAAGAAACCCAGAGATAGAATCCTCTAGGGTTTTGAGAAAATATCTGATTTGACAGAGACATTTACTTTCCCAGGTCCTATTTTGTCTGCCCACACAATTGCCAGTCTTATCCCAACTCAAAAAATATACAAATCCACCTTCAGTTTTTCCATCATTCCCACTGCCTTCTCAGTAACAGAAGGGCCCCACAACGCTTGTGTCAACTTACTGCCGACTTCCTCCTTCAACACATTCCAAAACCAGCTCTGTCCCTTGGCTCCCACTCTCAATAGCAGACGCAGCCTCTACCGTCATTTAAAAAAACTAGGCAAAGGCAAAAATTTTTTACAACTTCATTCTCAGTACTTTCTTCTTCAACCTTAAAAGAAGGAATGCAGGACTTGCTAGGACGGCAAGGCAGAGACCAGAAGAAACCTGCACTTTCCATGGCCTTGCCATGGTTCTTTGGCCAAAAAAGAGGAAGGGCGAGTACTCCTCTTCACTGCAGCAAACCTCAACCCTAGACCTTCAGACCTTCAGCTCAGCCTGAGTCCAGACAAATCTCAGCCTGAAAGGCCCGCCTCTGGTTAGTCAGTTTCTGCCCCTCAACCCAAAGGCAAGCAAAGCAGTGGCCACTATTTTCCTATTCATCCAACTATTTCCTCCACACTTTCCTCTGTCATAGAGCCCCATCTTCCCTTGAAGTTCTTACAAAGCAGTTCCTGGTACCACTGGAAACGATTACTCTCCAGGAAAATACAACTCTGCTTAGCAGAAGAACTTCACACAGAGCAATTGGCCAGGGGTCGATTTTTCATTCCAGACAGGCTTCGAAGCCTGGCACAATTCTGCCTGTCGCTCTGCAGTTCACCCAGCTTCCCTCACCTAATCCCTGCCTGGAACTCACCCACCCACCCCTTGCAGCTTGGTCACAGAAGAACAGCAGTATAGGTGACTCTACCACTCAATCTTCAAAGCCTCCGTCCAACCCTAACGTGTCTTCCGCACCACACTCCTTTGCACGTTAAGGACCACAAGCACCAAATAAAGTCACTTAGCACAACAGCAGCTCCCAGACAAGACAGGAGTAACATCTAATCTTTCCTTCACTCACATACAGTCAGCTTCACTTTCCTGCAACTTTGCAGCCATGCATCACCGGCCCTGCCCTCTGCTAACGACATGCCCTGGGGTCAGAGGCACTGTACTATGATGTTCAAGAGCCTGTGCTTTAGCAGACAGGCCTGGGTTCAAGTCCCAGCTCTGCCTATAATTACCAGTTAAAAAGTACCTGTCCTGGGGTAAATGACTCTTTCTAAATCTCAGATTACATACCGGTAAAATGTAGCCAATGATCCTATCTACTTGTTAGGTATTATAAATGAGATAATACAAACAGAATACTCAGCTCAAGACATGAGCCTTAATAAACAAGTGATTGTTGATATTCAGTATCCTCAGGAGTAATCTGTGGGCAGACATCATCACCCCATAGAATCCAGATGCCCTGGAAACCTCCAGCATTTGTAGAAGCAAAAATATGTTCAGCCTCCTTCCACTCCCACCCCACAAATAAGGGGGGCCTTTAAGAAAAATTCAAGCCTTAGCAAAGGAAAAAACTCAGAAAGATTCACTCAGTGCTGCCAATTCCACTACCAGACCGCCAAGCACAGCTCTGTTCCTATGGTGAAGGGAAAGATCAGTGCAAATGAAAAAGCTAATTTAAGAGGAGCCACTTCAGGATAATCCTTTCATAGGTCAAGTCAGTATTTCAAAGAGGTGAAAATATGTGGACCTTGGAAATTCCCTTCTCTTTCAGTTTCTGATAAATTCTGACTCTCCGTTTATGTATAAATAAACGGGAAAGCAATACTGAAAATCCTAAGACTCTCAGCTGGAGGCAGAATATTGCCTAAGAAATGAATACATAAGCATCAGTGGGAAAAAAAAATCTTGAAATCTAATTCATACACACAAGCTGAAGAATAATCCTGTGAAAGACAATGAGCCAAGAAAACAGAATGTATTTTAAACTTTCTACAACTGTAAACCACTGCAGAGCTTTGGGACAAAATCTCATACAGAACATTTCCTGACGGAAAAGTCAGAATTGCAGTTTGAAATGTAATCTGGAAGTCTGCGGTCATCACAACCAGAAATTCTAGTAACAACCAAGAAGTGTCAGGTTCCAATATTAGGGAGCGTTGGGGGGAGGCCAATAGAGGGGACAATTGATAAACAGAATTTATACTACAAAATTATCATGGAGCCGGGGGTAAATATTTTTTAATGACACTTGCAGGGTTTAAATTCACCATTCAAAGATGTAGGAAGGGGATATATAATCAGGCAGAAACTACGGTGTTACAGCAGTGGACTGGGAATCAGAACACTTGGGCTCTGGTCCTGGCTCCAATCCAAACCACCAGGTGACCTTAGGCAAGTCACTTGCCCTCTTCAAACTAGTCTCATCTGTAGTGAGGGAACAATAATGATCGCTAAGATTCCTACCGGCCTAACATCTTAAGAGTCAAAAAGAGGGGGAGCACAAATATGAGGAGCTCTCAGGACTACAGACTTGACACAAGAGGTGGAGGGAAAAAGACGGGAAATGAGGGCCAGAGCGCGAGAAAAGTTGGCGTAAGTAACTGAGCGTCGGTGAAAATATAAAAGCTTCAAGAAGACCAAGTACTCCAAGAGTTCCATGGAAGAGCGGACGTCAGGATCTTGAAAAACTACAAACTACTCAACATATGCCAAAATGGACAGAGAACGGGGAGATCAGAGGACAGATACCAACAAATTATCCCCGTTAACCAATCACTAAGCTATCTGTCCTGGTAAACAGCCAGGAGACTGAGTGCCGCGATCACGGAAATCACTGTGACCCCTAATGTCACGGTGTCCGGGAGGCAAGGCACCCAGGGGAGTCCGTGTCGGCTTGCGTTTAGGGAGGGGATTCCGAGAACGGGTGAAAAGTGAGGAAAGGGGCAGAGGAAAGAGGATCTGGGAAACCATGCAGGCTGGCGGGAGGGGAAGGAGCCAGCGCCAGACTCCCGCACGGTGGTGGCCAGTGGGATCGGTGTCCCGGTCCCCGCTCTCACCATCTTGACGATGCCCCGCTGCACGGTGGGGACCGCGGGTCCCCCGGAGGAGCCGCCGCTCTGCGCGGAGGAGGCCATGTGTAGCGATGGAAAACCAGCGAGTAAGACGGTGGGCCGGCGTGGAGGTGTCAGTGTGGGTGTCGGTGTTGGTGAGAGGCCGCCGCGGAGAAGAGCAGGCGGGCGACCGGCTGTGGGCGATGGACGGGACGGACGCGCCGGGCACTCACTGGAGCAGCAGCAGGACTGCCAGCGAAAGAGACGCGATCTCCGCCGCCGCTACACGTTCTACTCTCCGCGCAAGCGTGCCAGAGCGCCACTGCTCTCCGGCCAATTAGAGCCCAGAGCCCGCCGGACCCCAAGCCAATAGGCACCCTGCTCGCGGAACCCCGCCCCTTGCTCCCCAAACCTGTGGAGAGCTTCAGGAAGCGCTGAAAGAGCTGATTTGCGGTGACGGGCTAAGTCTGGGGCGGGACTTCCGGGGCAGCGGTAGTAGGTAGTGTCGGGAGGTGTAGTGGAAAGGAAAGGACACGTCAGCATCTGGCCGCGGGGCGCGGTGGGCCATGGGAGCCCCAAGGGCGGGGTCAGCCTCGCCCTCCGGCTTGGCCCCGCCCATTACGCCCAGCCCCGCGGGCCCCTGGGGAGCCCACGTGGAAGCCAGCTTTCCAGGAGGGCGCACCAGGGTTGGGGAGAGCGGACTGGGACACCGAGCCAACGAGGCCGAATCCTAGAGGGATCTCAGTACTGGTGCACACCGACTTCCGACATTTTACCTCAGCTGAAAGTGTGGGAAGAACTTGGAAAAGTCTGAACGCCGTGAAACCTACCGATGTTGGCCTTGACACAGAACGTGGCCGCGCGCCCTCCGTGTAGTCGGGAGTGTATCTCGCTCGCATTTGTGTCTTCGGTGACTAGCACTTGTTAGGCGCTCGATTAATGTTTTTTGGTGGAAAGAATAAATCTCTCTTACGGGGTGATATATCTTGTGCGCCAGTGAAGTTGCGGAAAACCTTGCTAACACTCTCCGTTGACGCAGGGTGAAGAGCCACGCCTCCTCCAACCACCCGACCCCATCCCTTCACCTAGCCCTAGTCTGTTTCGAGTAAAGTGATGGCGGGGTAGGGAGGCGCAGAGCAAAGACATATAAATGTTTACGTGAATGTTGAGAGACAACTAATATTCGTCGAGTGCCCACTATGAGGAGCCAAGGATCTTACTTTCATGCCATTTAATCTTAATCTTGAAACTTGGTCCTACACTGAGGACACTGTTTCCCCTGTAGCTCTTTTGAGAAGAGGTTATTCTCCCACACTTCACTTTTCCCAGAGGCAAGTTTTGGGGTGAGCATCTTCCAAGATGCCTAGTGCCCCTTCCATACCATTAATCTGCCATCCTCTTCAAAAAAAAAAAAAAATCTCTGTTGTGGCTCATCCCACCTGATTATAGTACTCTCCTCCTCACTGGGGTTGTTGTCTTCTCTGCCCCAAATGCCACTTTGTCATTCATTGAAATTGACACCTGGTGCACACTCTTCTCCACCCAGTGATTCTGAGCGACTTTAACCTTTATGTGCCTGACTTATCCAACACCCTGGCCTTGACCTCATCTTTAGTGAATTTGACCTCTGCACCCGTTCAGCTACCCTCTTTAGGACAGATGAAGCATTACAACTGCTCCATAGCTGAAACTGTAAACTCAGACACCCCATTCTCTGATCATAGTTGCTGTCCTTTCTCCCTTCTCACTAAGTTACTTCTTTTTTTTTTTTTTTTTTTTGCGGTACGCGGACCTTTCACTGTTGTGGCCTCTCCCGTTGCGGAGCACAGGCTCCGGACGCGCAGGCCCAGCGGACATGGCTCACGGGCCCAGACGCTCCCCGGCATGTGGGATCTTCCCGGGCCGGGGCACGAACCCACGTCCCCTGCATCGGCAGGCGGACTCCCAACCACTACGCCACCAGGGAAGCCCTAAGTTACTTCTTATACCTTGTATTAGTTATCTGTTGCTGTATAACAATTTACCCCAAAACTTAAGTATTAAAGCAATGAGCATTTATTATCTCACAGTTTTTGTCAGGAATCTAGGCAGGTCTTAGCTTCAAGTTCCCTCACAAGGCTGTAATCAAGCCTGGAATCGATGGGAGCTTTGGTCTCATCTGAAGGTCCCATCTGACCAAGGGAGGATCTGCATTTAAGATCGCTCAGGCAGTCATTGGCAGGATTCAGGACCTCAGTTCCCTGCTATGTGGGTCTCCCCGTAGGGCACACAGCATGGTAACTGGTTTGCATCAGAGCAAGTGAGTGAGAGAGCGAGAGGACAAGCACGAGTCTTTTTGAACCTAATCTCAGAAGTAACATCCCAGGACTTCCCTGGTGGCGCAGTCGTTAAGAATCCACCTGCCAATGCAGGGGACACAGGTTCGAGCCCTGGTCCGGGAAGATCCCATGTGTTGCAGAGGAACTAAGCCCGTGCACCACAACTACTGAGCCGGCTCTCTAGAGCCTGCGAGCCACAACTACTGAAGCCCATGTGCCACAACTACTGAAGCCCATGCACCACAACTACTGAAGCCCGTACGCCTAGAGCCCGTGCTCCGCAACAAGAGAAGCCACCGCAATGACAAGCCCCCGCGCCGCAATGAAGAGTAGCCCCCGCTTGAGTCTCCGCTCGCAGCAACTTACAGCAACAAAGACCCAACGCAAGCAAAAGAAAAAAAAAGTAACATCCCATCACTTGCCATATTCTATTAGGTGCAGCCCACACTCAAAGGGAGGAGATTACACAAGGGCATGAATACCAGGAGGGAGGATCACTGGGGATCATCTTAGAGGCTACCTATCACACACTGTTCTTTTAAGTAGAATTCAAAGTCCCTGAACCTCTCTGTCCTCTTTATATCAGCTCTTTTCTGCTTTCTCCTGGTCCCTTAGACTCCATTATTTTTGCCCCTCTCCTTCCAGTATCCTCATCTCTAATCCCCATTTGTCTTCCACTGGACTCAACTGTCAAAACTCCAACTCTAGATCTCTCTGCCTTCTCCAAACCTACCACTTAACTAGAGCAAACACTCAAAGATGCAGGTCATTGCCACACTAACAATTCACAGGCTCTCACACATTGCCTGGAATTTCTTCTGTTTCCTCAATCACTTTGGTCTCCAACTTCATTGGGTCTGGTGTGTCGTTGTTTAATTAAGACTATATTTTTAGAGCAGTTTTAGTCTCACAACAAAACTGAGAGGAGGGTACAGAGATTTCTCCATATATTCCCTGGCCCCGCACAGGCATACACTCCCTCATTATCAACATCCCGTGGTCCATTTGTTACAGTTGATGAACCTATATTGACACATCATAATCACTCAAAGTCCATAGTTTACATTAGGGTTCACTCTTGGTGTTGTACATTCTATGGGTTTAGACAAATATATAATGGACATATATCCATCAATATAGTATCACACAGTATTTTCCCTGCCCTAAAAATCCCTGGGTCTGTTTTACAACTGATGGGAACATACTTTATAACAAAGGGAGCTCTACCTAATGCACTGTGGTAACCTAAATGGAAGGGAAGTCCAAAAGGGAGAGGATATCTGTATGTGTATGGCTGATTCATTTTGTTGTGCAGTGGAGGCTAACACAACATTGGAAAGCAACCATACTCCAATAAAAATTAATTTTAAAAAAAACCCTGGGTCTGTTTTAAACCTTTTCTGTTTTCCTCTTAACCCTGACTCCACTCGCTCCCACGCTCTCCAATAGTGTAAGGCCTCCTACTTCGGAGGGATAATAAAAACCATCGAGAACTCCCTGCATATAAAGACTCAGACGTAGAGAATGGACTTGAGGGCATGGGGAGGGGGAAGGGGAGGCTGGGATGAAGTGAGAGAGTGGCATGGACATATATACACTACCAAATGTAAAATAGATAGCTAGTGGGAAGCAGCTGCATCGCATGGGGACATCAGCTCGGTGCTTTGTGACCCCCTAGAGGGGTGGGATAGGGAGGGTGGGAAGGAGATGCAAGAGGGAGAGGATATGGGGATATACATATGCATATGGCTGATTCACTTTGTTATACATCAGAAACTAACACACCATTGTAAGGCAATTATACTCCAATAAAGATGTTAAAAAGAAAAAAAAAAAAAGAACTCCCTCCACTTCCCACCACAAAAGCTAAAAACTTATCTTCCTTCTCATTCTTCTCCTTTTCTCCTTTGTTACAAAGAAAAAACTTCCTACTGCTTAGGCTAAACTCTCCGTCTATGTCCTGGATCCACTCCCTCCACCTTCTCAAGGGCGCTCAGATAATTCCCTCTCCTGTTTCATAGGCTCTCAGTTTATCCTGGATTCTTCTCATTAATATTTAAATATGCTCAAATGTCTTGCATAGTAAAAATAAATTAATTAAATTAATCTTTACTCCACATCCCTCTCCAGATAGCTCTCCTCCCTTCACAGGCAAACCCTCTCGGTGAAATCCTTTGTGTTTGTTGCCTCCACATCCTCTCCCTGCATTCAGTCCTCAGCTCCCTGCGCTCTGACTATTGCTCTTATCAACTTACTGAAACTGTTCTCTCCAAGGTCACTCATGAGTGACCTTCTTGTGACTACATTCAATGGACACTTTTCGCATTCGGCAGTCACTTAGCTCTCCATAGCATTTGACATCGTACTCCCTGAAATGTCTCTTTCCTTCCCATATTTCTTATATTCCTCCCATCTCTCTAGCTATTCCTCCTCATCTCCATTGTAAATGACTCTCCTTTTGCCTACCCCTTAATACTGATGTTCCCCTGGGTTCTTCTCAAAGTATCTTCTTTTCTAGTGCAAAACTTTCTTCCTGAGACATCTAATCCATTCTCATGGCTGCATGCTAATGATTACCAAATAGATAACTCCTGTTAAAATAACTCCCTTGCGCTCCAGACCCATATGTACAAAGATACTCTGGATATCTGCCCATGGCTGTCACCTTGGGAATTCAAATTCAACATGTCTCACAAGGAGCTCATTATCTTTCCTCCCTAGCCTCCTCTTCCCTGGTATGTGTCTCAGCCCAAATAATGAGATGAAAAGCTAGCCAGTTGCAAGCCAGAAATCTGGAGATCATCTGTGACCCCTCTCTCTACCTCATTCCTTAATTCTTAGTCAATCTCGGAAATCTGTTAGATCTACAGCAGTGCAGTGTAGCACATAAGCCCGACCTGGAGCAAGACTGCCTGGGTTCACATCCTAACACTATATAACCTTGAGCAGGCTGTGTGGTATCTCTGTTCCATGGATTTCTCCTCTGTAAAATAAAGATGGTACTAGGACTTACCTCCTAGGGTTGTCCTGGTCTTGAGGATTGTACGCATTAGTATATGCTAAACGCATAGAACACTGCCTGGATATATGTGTTAAATGTGCTGTGATTATTATTAAGTATCTCCTGTTGCTTAAGCCTGACATATTTTCACCCAGGTCGCTGCACTAGGCTTATAATAGAGCTCCCTGACATCAGGGAGCTTCCTTTACCTACACCCCACCCATTCTTCCTACTGCAGCCTAAGTGATATTTCTAAAATGCAGACCTGATCAGGTCTTTCTACTCCCTAAGCCCCTCCCATGATTTCTCTACACCAGTTCTTCTCTCACAGCTCTACCCTTCCACAGTGCGCCCAGGCCAAGTGAACTTGGTTTTGGCCTTTCAAGACCACACTCCTTGGCCTCCAGGGCTTTGTGCCTACTTTTCCGTCTGCCTGGAGCACTCTCTCCATCCCTCTTTCCTCCTCCCTGCCCTGACTCACTTCCCGTTTCCCCATCCTTCAACTCCCCACTTAGAAATCAGAATGTCTCCCCTGGAAGGCATTGAGAAGAATGCTTTTCCTCAGGGTAGGGTTGTTTTGTTTTTTCTCCTACTCTTGATCTGTCAGAGCACTTATGAGATTGTAGTATCATTGTCTCTTTCCCTTTGAAAATGTCATCAGACTGTGCCTAATTTCCTTACAATGGAATTCTGAGGCCATGCCTGGCACAGACAGCTGCTCAGTATATATCTGTGAATAAATGAACGACAGGGATTTCCCTGGTGGTCCAGTGGTTAAGGCTCCGCGCTTCCACTGCAGACAGCACAGAGTTTGATCCCTGGTCGGCGAACTAGGATCCTGCATGCTGTTCGGCACAGCCAAATAAAATACAACAAAATAAATGAACGACAGAAAAGTATTATCATATTCATTTCACCTGTAAGGAACTATAGATTCAAGTAGGATGTTTGTTGAAGGTCACACAGCTAGAGAAATAGTAGAGAAGGGATTTGACACTAGTTCTTGTGACTCTAAAACTCATGTTCACTCTGCCATTAGTAATGGAAGGAGACTTAGAAAACCTTAAAGGTGACTCCTGTGTGGTGGAGAACTTGAACACATACCGTCCCCCCCACACACACAATCTAGAGATGGACAAGATTCATTTAAACAAACAAACAAACACCCTATTTTCTGTAATCCTTTGAGAGTAAATCTAGGAAATATATCCCCAGTAGTAATAATGTCCAAAATATATTGAGCACTAAATACTAAACAGACTCTATGCAGAATGCTTTTCCCTACATTACATAATTTAATCCTTAGAACAATGCTATGAAATAATCAGTCTCTTTCCACAGTGGAGGACATTAATGCTTCGAAAAGGTGAGCAACCAACTGTAAGTCAATTGGTAATAAAGGATGGAGTCAAGATGTGAATGCTGAAATTTCTGACCATAGTCTTGTCTCAACCATTTGACTAGCCTGCTTCTAGGGTGGCCAGACATGCCCCCTCAACCTCGATCTGCACCTGTAGAATCCAGAGGCTTCAATGAAAGAGTTTTCAACTCTCCAGTGAGCTTCCTTTGGGTAAAGGGGAGGAAATTCAGTCACTACCTGCTTCCATTCTTTTGTTTGTTTGTTTTTGCGGTACACAGGCCTCTCACTGTTGTGGCCTCTCCCGTTTCGAAGCACAGGCTCTGGATGCGCAGGCTCAGCGGCCATGGCTCACGGGCCTAGCCGTTCCACGGCATGTGGGATCTTCCCGGACCGGGGCACAAACCCGTGTCCCCTGCATCGGCAGACGGACTCTCAACCACTGCGCCGCCAGGGAAGCCCCTTGCTTCCATGCTTCCAAGCCCCTCTCCAACTTCAACCCACCCTCCTTACTGTCAACTTGCTGTTGTTTCTGAGATGCACATTTCAATCACACAGACTCCTTCCTTACCGTTATAGTGGCTCCCCTTCTGCTTCAGATAGAGTTTCAACTGCTTAGCATAGCACAGGAGGCCCTCACCATCGGGCTCTGACCTCCTCTTCCTCCTCCTTCTCCTCCTCTTCTTCCTTCTCCTTCTTTTTAAACTTTGTTACAGACTGAACTGTGTTCCCCAAAATTCATATGTTGAAGCCCAAACCCCCAATGTGACTGTATTTGGAGATAGGGCCTTTATGGAGGTAATTAAGGTTAAAAGAGTGGTTTCCTAATCCAATAGGATTGGTGCCCTTATAAGAAAAGGAAGAGGAACCAGCTCTCTCTCCATCTCTCTCTCTCCCTCCCCCCGCCCTCCCCGCCTGCAGGTGTACAGAGGAAAGGCCATGTGAAGACACAGCAAGAAGTTGGTTGTCTGCAAGCCAGAAAGAGAGGTCTCAACAGAAATCAACCCTGGCACCTTGATCTTGGACTTCTAGCCTCTAGAACTGTGAGAAAATAGGTTTCTGTTTCTCGAGTCATCCAGTCTGGTATCTTGCCATGACAGTCTGAGTTAATACAACGTTTTACTGTACTATGCTTATCTAAAAGAAAAGCCTCATATGGGACTTCCCTGGTAGTCCAGTGGGTAAGACTCTGTCCTCCCAATGCAGGGGGCCCGGGTTCGATCCCTGGTCGGGGAACTAGATCCAGCATGCATGCCACAACGAAGATCCCACGTGCCGCAACTAAGACCCGGCACAGCCTAAATAAATAAATAAATAAATAAATATTTTAAAAAAATAATAAAAGAAAAGCATCATAAACCCAAGTTGTCTAGATCAGCCCTGTCCAGAACAACTTTCTGCAGCGATGGAAACATTCTATATATGCTCTGTCCAACACAGTAGGCAATAGCCACATGTGGTCAATGAGCACTTGAAATGTGGCTAGTGCAACTGAGGAACTGAATTTTTAATGTTATTTAATTTAAATTAATTTAAATTAAGTTTAAGTAGCCACCTGAGGCTAGTGACTGATGTATTTAATCACCAGTCTAGGTGATCAAACTTAAATCTTGCTGTCATATCTGATACCAGAATCTTCTATGTTGGTTTTTTTTTTAATTAATTAATTTATTTATTTATTTATCTATTTATTTTTGGCTGTGTTGGGTCTTCGTTGCTGCGCACGGGCTTTCTCTAGTTGCGGTGAGCGGGGGCTACTCTTCGTTGCGGTGCGCAGGCTTCTCATTGTCGTGGCTTCTCTTGTTGTGGAGCACGGGCTCTAGGCACGCAGTTGTGGCACGTAGGCTCAGTGGTTGTGGCTCGCGGGCTCTAGAGCTCAGGCTCAGTAGTTGTGACGCATGGGCTTAGTTGCTCTGCAGTGTGTGGGATCTTCCCTGGCCAGGGCTCAAACCCATGTCCCTTGCATTGGCAGGCAGATTCTTAACCACTGTGCCATCAGGGAAGCTCTATGGTGTGTTAGTTTCTGCTGTATAACAAAGTGAATCAGCTATACATATATGTATATCCCCACATCCCCTCCCTCTTGCATCTCCCTCCCACCCTCCCTATCCCACCCCTCTAGGTGGTCACAAAGCACTGAGCTGATCTCCCTGTGCTATGCAGCTGCTTCCTACTGTCTATCTATTTTACATTTGGTAGTGTATATATGTCCACGCCACTCTCACTTCGTCCCAGTTTACTCTTCCCCCTCCCTGCGTCCTCAAGTCCATTCTCTACGTCTGTGTCTTTATTCCTGTCCTGCCCCTAGGTTCATTAGAACCACTTTTTTTGTTTTAGATTCCATATATACATAAAGTCTCTGGAGTTCCCTCACGCTCTAGTGGTTAGGATTCAGTGCTTTCACTGCCGTGGCCCAGGTTCAATCCCTGGTTGGGGAACTGAGATCCCACAAGCAGTGTGGCATGGCCAAAAAACAAAGAAAGAGTCTCCTTCCCAATATGTATAAAGCTTTTGAGCTATTTCCCTCTGCCTGGAGTTCTGTGCCTGCAACAGGAACAAAATGGACAACACCTCTGCCTCCTGGAAGCTTACATTTTATTTTTTTAATTAACTAATTTATTTTGGGGGAAGCTTACATTTTAATATCAGAAACTCAGGATGGGATCATTATGATGGCTGAACTTTAAATTTGGATTAGAGGTACTTGCAACTAAGGCAAAAAATTAAAAAGACACATTAGGTTATATAATTATCACTGTGTGATCAAAGGAAGTATATTATTTTATGGGAAGAAACAAACTTTTCCCTTGACATTGAATTCTAGAAGGTTGTCATTACATGACTCTTTATCTAAAAAGCAATGAGTAGGGCTCCCCTGTTGGCGCAGTGGTTGAGAGTCCACCTGCCGATGCAGGGGACATGGGTTCGTGCCCCAGTCCAGGAAGATCCCACATGCCGCAGAGCGGCTGGGCCCGTGAGCCATGGCCACTGAGCCTGTGCGTCCGGAGCCTGTGCTCCGCAACGGGAGAGGCCACAACAATGAGAGGCCCGCGTACCAAAAAAAAAAAAAAAAAAAAGCAATGAGTAATATGATGGCAATGATTGCAGTAGAGTTTTATGAGAGGAAGAAATGTGGCTTTTTCTTATTAAAAGGTCACAGAAAACTTAAAGGAATACTATTGGATAGTAACTCAGTGAAAGGTTCTGTGGTAGAAAAGAGGAATCGTTATAAAGAAAAAAATCTGCTCTAAAAAAGGGGGTCACAATACCTATTTCTTGGGAATTTTCTGTGGTCCAGTGGTTAGGGCTTGGCGCTGTCACTGCAGAGGGCCCGGGTTCAATCCCTGGTCGGGGAACTAAGATCCTTCAAGCCACACAGGACAGCCAAAAAAAAAAAAAACAACCACCACTAAGGGGAAATACCTAATTATTTCCTCCCAGGTACAGATAGTCAAACAAAACAATTAAGAAAGGGAAAACAAGACCCTCTAAGATATACTAAATAGGTCAAGTATAGAGAATAATATTTAGGTATTCCCTAGCCCATACCATTTTGGTGAGGGAAGTCATACAGAGAGACTCTAAAATTGGAATCCATAAACTTGACATGATCCTGACCCTTTATTAAACCCTCCTGATATCAGTGTACTTTGGTTCAGGGCGTATAGAGAACAATCTGGAATATTCTAAAATTGTTTCCAGTCTTTTGACCTGGCAATTCCACTTTCGGAAATCTCAAGGGAAAAAATGTCCTGGGGCAGAGTGGGAGGAGTCCAAAGCAAGTATTAAGTCAAAGGGGTTGAGAGGAAGTGCTCTGGAATGTGTTTGCCAAGGTATGAATTGTTTGTGGAACCTATACTTTGTGAAACTTACAAGTTACATAACCTAAGTCTCAGTTTCCTCGGCAGTAAAAATGGGAATAAAAGTCATGCCTGTCTCATTAGGTTGCTGTGAGATGATGAATGAAAAGTTGTATTTACAGTGCCTAGGATCTAGGGAGTTCTTAATAAGGTGAGTGATAACGATGATGATCTAGAGAATTTGAAGTTACTCATAGCCCCAAAGATATGAAAATAGCTAAGAAAACTTATGATATGTAAACAATGAAATACTAGGTAGCTTTAAAAAATGACATGTATGTAAACTATCTTTATAGTGCAATGTAAAAACCATGACACGAAATGGTTTTGCATGTTGATTTTAACAAGGTAAGAAGACATGTATAACTTAAAAAGAACCCAGCAGAATTTTTAGAGATGGAGATAGAGTCTAATGTTCTGTTGGTTTGCTGGGTATCATTTCTAAAGTTCAGAGTGAATTCTTTTTCAAATAAACTTAGTTTTCAGTGCCAGAAGATTAAGTTCTTACCCTTTTTCTTGTGAAATATAAGACACAAGAAAGTGCTCCAAACAAAAATGTACACCTTAATGATTTATCACAAAGTGAACACTAATGTAATTACCACCTAAGTCAAGAAGGTGAATGACCAGCATTCCCAGAAACTGCCCTTCTAACTGCTGCTCTTCCTAAGCCTGTATCTTAAAACACTATAATTTTGCTTGTGTTTTTTAAAATTTATAACTGAAATTAAACAATATGTATTCCTTCACGTGGTTTCTTTTGCTCAGCATTATGTTCGTGAAATTCATCCACATTATTACATATAGCTGTTGTTTGTCATCTTCATTGTTGTATAGTATTCCATAATAATGACTATACCACACTAGGTTTATCCATTCTCCTGTCGATGGATAGTTGGCTTGTAGCAGATTGTGTTTTCCAAAGATGGCCACAGAAATATCTCTCAACACACATGTTGTTTTTATAAAATGACCTCAACATTCCTCCCATTTAAAGGTGGAATCTATGTCCCCTCCCCTTGAAGGCCTTTGTTCTGCCTTAACCAACAGAGTGCAGCAGAGGTGACTTCTAAGTCACTTCATAAAGTATGCCTTGCACTTCCACCTTGTTCTTTGGGGATGTTTGCACTTGCCACCAAGCTGGGTGAAAGCCCAAGCTACACCATGGAGAGGCTGCATTCAGGTGGGCTGGTCAACTGCCCCAGCTGAGTTCCTGGCCAACAGCTGGCATCAACAGCCAGTGGTTGCCTAGTGGTTAGGAATCTGGGTTTTCACTGCTGTGGCCTGGGTTCAATCCCTGGTCGGGGAACTGAGATCCCACAAGCCTGCAGCCAAAATATATATACATATTCTGTTCCCTGGTGGCCTAGTGGTTAGGATTCTGGGCGTTCACTACCGTAGCCGGGGTTCAATCCCTGGTCGGGAAACTGAGATCCTGCAAGCCGTGTGGCGCAGCCAAAAAAAAAAATCCAGAAGCATGCATATATTTGCATCTTCCATGCTGTTTTGGGAATTCCCTGGTGGTACAGCTGTATGAGGAAGAAGGCTTTAGATGATTCCAGCCCCTCACCACTGAGCCACAGCCTTTGAGTCTCCCCACAGAAGTCACAGACATTGCAGAGCTGAGACAATCAATCCCCTCCAGGCCCTTTCTGAACTTCTGACCCACAGAATCCACAAGCATAACATAATAAGAAACGCATGTTCATGAATGTTTATTTATAGTAGTTAAAAACTGGATACAATCCTGTTCCTGGCACTATTGCTATAAAAAATATATAGTTTATGTGCTTCAAACTTAGCGCATAAAACCACGAAATGTGTTTCTTTGGGGAATATATAGGGGTCATAGGTTATGAATATCTTTAACTTTGGTAGATAAAGCCAAACTTTTTCCAAAGTGGGCGTGGCAATTCAGACTGTCTCCAGTAGTACATGAGAGTTCTAATTATTCCATATCCTCACCAGCATTTGATATTATCAGTCTTTTTTTTTTTAATTTATCATTTATTTATTTATTTGTCTGTGTTGGATCTAAGTTGCTGCGTGGGAGCTTTCTCTAGTTGCAGCAAGTGGGGGAGCGGGGCTCCTCTTCATTGCTGTGTGTGGGCTTCTCATTGCGGTGGCTTCTCTTGTTGCGGAGCACAGGCTCTAGGCATGCGGGCTTCAGTAGTTGTGGCGCGTGGGCTCAGTAGTTGTGGCTCATGGGCTCTAGAGCACAGGCTCAGTAGCTGTGGCACAAGGGCTTAGTTGCTCTGCAGCATGTGGGATCTTCCCGGACCAGGGCTCGAACCCGTGTCCCCTGCATTGGCAGGCGGGTTCTTAACCACTGCGCCACCAGGGAAGTCCCACTTGGGCATTTTAACTCCTCTATTTTGACCCTACCTTCTTGTCGCCTTTCCAAGCAGACCAGAGCTCATGGGAATCACCCTCCAGTACAGAGAAACCCCAGCATCTGGAAGAGAGAGACAAGCTGTCGTTTTGCTATTTGAATTGCTTGGTATCTCTGTGGACTGGCTGATGAAATTCTCTTGCCTTGTCTTCTCTCTCAACTGGGGCTCTCCCAGTACTCAAGATATGTGAACTTGGAACTCCAGGGGAGTCTGCTCTTTACAGACTTGTTTTGCTTCTACCCTTCATCTTCATAGGCTGACATCTCCATTATTGCCCAGGACTCATAGACTGACACCTCCATTCTTACTCAAGCCTCCACCAATAGTTTCAAAAGCAGCTTTAATTTTTTGAGATCAGGGTGATAAAGAGAAGGGAAGCATGCATAAGAACTTCCTTTTCAAAGACATCGTTCTAAGTGAAATAAGCCAGACACGAAAGAACAAATATTACATGATCCCACTCATGTGGTACCTAGAATAGGCAAATTAATAGAGACAGAAAGTAGCATAAAGGTCCAAGTGTTAGGGGGAGCGAGAAAAGGGGAGTTATTGTTTAATGGGTACAGAATTTGCGATGATGAAAAATTCTGGAAATGGATAGTAATGATGGATATACAACACTGTGAATGTACTTGATGCCACTGAATTTTACATTTAAGAATGGCTAGAATGGTAAGCTTTATGTGGTGTATATTTTCCCACAATGTAAAAAGAAAAGTAAAGAAAATACCAGAGGTAAAATCAGCATTCTTTATTACTGATCCAACAGAATCATTTTTTTCTGAGTTACTAAGATTGGTATCTTTGGGCAATTATGTTAGATAGTTTGACTGATATTTTTACTGGTTGGTTTAAAATAAATTCCTTCTTTTCTCCTGAAAAAAGAGAATTCTATTCTCAAACCCAGCTTCCTTAACAAGGATAGTAACACCCAAAGGATTTTACTCTGTTGGGTTCCAGAGCGTGTCTTTTCAATTCCATCCCTGGAGGAAGTCAGACTCATGGTGTGGAGAGTGGCTATTGGACGATACCGGATTAGAAGGGGAACTGGTGCCTCAGAGCGCTTGCAGGTGCCAAGTCTTTCCCAAGTCTGCATCTCTTTTTCCCCTTCTGACCTGATGCTGACTCCCCTGCCAATCACAGTGCTCGGACTCTCAGGGGAGAGGTGATGAAGGAAGCCTGGGTTATGAACAATTACTATCAAACTCAGTGTCCCTACGAAACGCAGAGCACTGGGCAGGCTGCAGGGGGAGCCCACGTGCAGACCCTGCAGGGCCACCTGGCTCTCCCAGGCAGGCTCCCAAGTAGCTGATCCCCCGTGGCTGAGGTCAAGCAGCTCTAGCCAGTGTCTCTCCAAATACAGCTTGATTGGGATAATTATTATATATTATGAGAAATAGAAAGAAAACTAAGAGAAAGAACTCAAAGTACCAAGAGACAAGAGGAACCAGCATAGTGGGTGGAGAAAGTGAGGGCTTTGGTGAACCATCTAAATGTTGAATAGTGGGAGAAGAAAAGAGAATCAGAGAGTAAACAGAAGCTTCCATGAAACATCACTGCTGCACTTTCTTCCACAAAAGAGAGAGAGAGACAGAGAGAGAAAGAGAGAGAGAGAGAGAAATGTGGAGCAGTCTAGGGAAAGTTAAAATAATTGATTTCACATAGTGGAGACTTGAGAGCATAAGAGCAAGCAAGAAGTGGACCTGAGGACTATAGTAAAGAGGAATTAGGTAAGCTGAGGGTTGGTGGTGAAAGGGATGCCAGCTGGGCTGATGATGAAACCTGGGACGTGGACCATTCAAAGCCTGGTTACTGTGCTTGATGCTGCCAAGCCAGAGACAGTAATGAGACTTGATCTATAATTACCTGTCTTTACACAGCTTGTCCTCTGGGTAGTAGGGTGACTTCTGTTGGGCTGAGCAGATGTTGCTTTGGGGGCCTTTGTGGACACACTAAAGATGACGAGCTCTGGATTCCTGGGACCGAGGTAAGATCCTTATCCTTGGGGAGGGAGCTGTCTTCCCCATTGCCTTTGGGTCTTGCTAAGCAGTGGAAAGTTACCCAAGCTGGAGCACTGAGCTTTCCTAGGTAGCACCTGTTACAGACATAGTTTCAGTGATGACTAGATCACATTAAAACAGTTCAGTCCCCTCTCACTCTAGTGAGACCAAGACCAAGATCCCACAACCTTCAAAAAGCATAGAGGCAAAGACCTTGGATCATCAATGACTCATGCTCCTCCTCCTCTTCCCTTTCAAAAGTGCAGAAGTTTGTGGATATTTCAAAGGCAGCAGAAAGATAGCCACCCCACTATCTCCAGATAAGGTGACTCTAGGTCAGAGAAGGAATTTCATATAGTAGGCTTAATGAGCCCAGAGATCAAGAGGGTAAACTGAAGAGCAGAGCGACAGAATTGACAGGAGTGCAGAATTAAGGCAGCAAAGGTGGGGCTGGGAATGTCCTAGGCTGGAACGGGTGAACTCAGTCAATAGGTAATAGCGTCACCTGTTGGCACATCATCGTAGTAACAACAATTATAGTGTGATACTTATATTGAGTGTTCTGTACATGTGCATGATAACCTCTGTCCTCACTCTCAAAGCTGGATCTCTGAGAGAACACTTCTTAACTCATTTTATGAGACCAATATTAATTACCCCAATATCAAAAGTGTTAAAGACGTCATAAGAAAGGAAAACCGAACACCAGTATGTTTCATGAACATAGATGAAAAAAATCCTCAGCAAAACATTAGTAAATTGTACCCAACAATGTCTAAAAAGAATCATACATCATGATCAAGTGAATTTATTCCAGGTATGCAAAGCTGGTTCAACATTTAAAAATCAATGAATACAATCCATCACATCAACAGGCTAAAGAAGAAAACAAAATCATATCAGTTGATGTAGAAAAGGCATTGAACAAAATCCAATACCCACGCATGATAAAATTCTCATCAGACTGGGAATAGAGGGGAACTTCCTCAGATTTATAAAGAACATCTACAGAATTTACACCTTAGGTTTGTCAATTGTAACAAACTGGAGATATTGAATATGGGAGAGGCTGTGCATGTGTGGGGACAGAGGGTCGATGGGAAATCTCTGTACCTTCCTCTTAATTTTGCTGTGAACCTAAAACTGCTCTAAAAAAATAAAGTCTACGGGTATGGAGATGCCTTTTTAGATACAACACCTAAGACATGGTCCATGAAAGAAATAATTGATAAGCTGGACTTTATTACAATTAAAAACTTCTGCTCTTTGAAAGACAACGTGAATAGAATTAGAAGGTAAGCCACAGACCGGCAGAAAATATTTGCAAAACCATATCTGATAAAGAAATATTATCCAAAATATACAAAGAACTCTTAAAACTTAACAATAAGAAAACAAACACCTGATGAAAAAATGGATCAAAGACCTTAACTGGACATCTTACCAAAGAAGATATACAGATGGCAAATAAGCATATGGCAAGATTATCCACATTGTATCATTAAGGAAATGCAAGTTAAGATGTCAATGATATACCCCACTAGACACCTATTAGAATGGCCAAAATCCAAAACATTGACAACACCAAATGCTAATGGGTTTGTGAAGCAACAGGAGCTCTCATTCATTGCTGATCTCATTCATTGCTGATCATTTGCTGATTCAGTGCAAAATGGTACAGCCACTTTGGGAGACAGTTTAGTAGTTTTTTTACAAAACTAAACATACTCTTACCATGTGATTCAGCAAGTGTACTCCTTGCTATTTACCCAAAGGAGTTGAAAACTTATGTCCACAGTAGGTGAATGGATAAATAAACTGTGGTTCAGCCATACAGTGGAATATTACTCAGTGCTAAAAAGAAATGAGCTATCAAGCCATGAAAAGACATGAAGGAATCTTAAGTGCAAATTACTAAGTGAAAGAAGCCAGTCTGAAAAGGCTACATATCGTATGATTCCGTTACATAACGTTCTGGAAAAGGCAAAACTATAGTGATGGTAAAATGATCAGTGGTTGCCAGGGGCTTGCAGGGAGGGGTGGGGGTTGAATAGGTGAAGCACTATGGATCTCTTAAGGTGGTGAAATTACTCTGTGTAATACTGTACTTGTGGATATACAACTTTATGCATTTATCAAAACTTACAGAACTTTACAGCACAAAGAATGAAACTTAATGTATACAAATTTTTAAAAACTACCTAGAGGTCAGGGAATCCTAAAATAAATTGCAGAATATGACTAAATAATCTAAGTGTATTACAAATGTATGAAACAGCTTCAGGAACGGGAGTGGGGAAAATCAAGTTACTTGTTTTAAGTAACTTTGGAAATGAGTGGAGTCTGTAAGACTAAAGGTAAAATAAATTGTACTTACGTATTGTACAGGCTTCACAGGTAAGCAAGGGAGGAAACCAGAATGATCCATGTGATAATGGATTGGAGTTGGAGACATCAGTATGAACTCATGTTTAGTTTAATATCGATACAAATGGTTACATATGGAACTATTTATAGATATGTCTATATACATGGATTAGTACACTCATGTATATTTCTTTGCTCTGTCAGCTGAAAGAACCCAGAAGCACTGACACCCCAGTAGCAGCAAGCATGCCTAGTGCCCAGATCTTTGTTTCTCCTACCATTCTCCAACAAAAGGGACCAGAGCTCCTTGGAGAAATGGCTGATTCTAGGCCTGGGGCAGGAAATATACAAGATAAATAAGGAGATACTCAAACACACACAGACACACACAAAACAAAAACCGAGCCCCATGAAAATGGGGGTATGTCAAAGGGACACAGGAGGCAACTGAAAGAGCTCCCAATGGCCAAAGCTAGAACAATTTGAGCAAAAAAAATGTAGTATATTGGATAATAATATTCCAAAGAATAAAATAAGTATCTGTAGTCCATACTCACAGACATACATTACTGAACAAATAAGTGTGAGAGAAGTAAAAAATCTCCTGAGCAGAAGAAATCCAAAATCAATGTAGATACTTCACTCTCAAGCAGGTGAAGCATAACTCCCCACTCCTTAAATGTGAGTTGTACATAGGACTACCTTCAGAAAAGTACCGTATGGAAAAGAGGGGAAAAGATTAACTTTGGTGGGGGAACCCAATAAACACTACCTCAACCAGATGATCAAGGTCAACATCAACAGAGGTAAGTCATGTTGACGTGTGATGTGACATGATGAGGATTGCACTTTACCTTTTTCGGTTTTCTTCTTCAAAACCCATAAGCCCAGTCTAACCATGAGAAAAACATCAGACAAATCCAAACTAAGGGATGTTCTACAACTCCTCAAAATTTTATAAGTTATCAAAAACAAGAAAAATCTGAGAAACTGTCACAGCCAAGAGGAGCCTCAGAATACCTGGTGACTAAATGTAGTGTCCTGGATGGAGTCCTGGAACAGAAAGAGGACTTTAGGGAAAAACTGAGGAAATCTGAATAAGGTATGGACTTTAGTTATTAATAGCATATCCATATTGGTTCATTAATTATAACAAATACTAATGTAAGATGTTCATAATAGGGGAAACTGGGTATAGGAACTCTCTGTATTATCTTTGAAATGTCTCTGTAAATCTAAGACTGTCCTAAAATATAAAGCCTATTAAAATAAAATGTATTTTAAAAATGGAATGCTATCTTCCTCCCCAGATCCTCCACCTCATGCAAAGTTGGGCGGGATGGAGCGGGGAAGATTTGCAGAGTGCAGAGCTAGCTGTCCCCAAGGAATAAATGGAACTTTGGGTCACCAGGCGGGTCTGAAAACCCCAGTCAGGATGCAGCCCCTTCCCCTTGGGCAGGTCTGATGTGCATTCGGACCCAAGGACACACTCTCCACAAGTGATGGGCCACTGAGGTCTGAGGCGCACAGTGCCCGACCTGGCAGCTTTGGGCTGGGCTCTTCCTCACCTGACCTCCTGGAGCCCTTGGCTCTAACCCCTGAACTCCCCAGTTCTGCTGGGGGTTGTCTAGGGGAATAAAGACTCCCCACCCCACCTGGCAAAGCCCGGTCCTAGGAGAAACAAGGGGAGGGTTGAGCTCAGAGGTTAGGGGCCCGTGTTGAAAAAGAGGGAAGAGGGGGACATTTTCTGTGTCCCCAGTTGGGAGGAAGTGCTCGTCACTCTCTCCGTGGCACTTTCAGAGGGAGGGAGCTGAGTAGCCAGCGTTTCAGACGCTGAGCGGAAAAGCATTGGGATTTGCAAGTGTTATAGCGGGGTCTGGGCTGGGAGAGGAGGGCTGGCGATGCGGGCAGTTGCAGATTTAGCACCAAGCTTAGGAATATCCAAGGAACTTGAAGATACCCCACGTTTTTGTAGCCAGGAAACTACTATGACTTTAAACTCGGCGGCATGTGCTGCCAGCGAGTGGTTTTGGCGAGGTGGCCAGTGCGCTCTGGAAAGCTGAGGGCTGGCAGGAGATGGGGCTCGCTGGAGAGAGGGAAGATGGGAGTCAGAACCCCACAGCCTACAGGGAGGTGGCACGGGGAGGGGTGGAAACAGCCTGGAACTGGCGTTTCCACCCCCAGTGAGTGCCCAAAGGCCGGGGTGAGGTGTCAGAGCAAAGCCGTCGGTCTCTGTTCTGGCTGCGCCCTGCCCTCTCCAGCTTTACGCATGGGCTTGTCTTGTCTGCTGGCCCCTTGAAAAGGGCAGGGGAACTCCAGCGGCCTCTCCTGAGGACAGATCTTTTCCCATAGCTACAGGGCTTTACACCAGGGGCTCCCAAGGGCAGAAGGAGCCAGCGGTCAGGGCTCTACAACAGGGCGAGGGACAAGCAGGAATGGCCATGGGCGGACTGGAGAGGGGCGCACAGGCTGGCTGGCGGGTGGCAAGACCTCTGAGTTAATGTATAATTGAGAGCAGATGGCAGGGGCTGGCGGCAGCCTGGGGCCTGGGCCCAGTGAATGAGGGACAATTAGCCCCAAGCCCGGGGTTGGGGGGTGGGTAGGTTGAGAGAGTCAGACAGTGAAGGCAGATATTTGCTCCTCAAACAGTCTGGTGCGTTGGGCAGAGGGCTGAGTGGCTGAGCCTCTGGGCTGGCTAGGCCCCCCTGCCACGGCCCTTCCTCTCTTCTCCCTCCCCCCATCACCTCTGGGTCGAAAGCCTCTGTTTGTTCAGACCCAAGAGTGTGTTGTAAAGGCGGGGGGAGAAGGTAGTTTATGGGGGAAATCGCTGCCACCACCATCTGCCAGGTCTTGTCCCTTCTCCCCCTGACACCCCTATCTCCACCCTCACACAGCTGTCTATGGGAATAGTGGGTCTGGACATGGAGCCTTTGGCCCCCAGATGCAGGGGCAAAACAAGAGGAAGGGATGAGGCATGAAAGGAGGACTAAGATTAGAGCTACCACATGCCTTCCTTGGGAACTCCTCTCCCCCAGGCATGGCTGAGTAGAGGGACCAGCAGTCCTAGCTGCCCTGGGAGTGAATGGCCTCTACAGCCACCAGAGCGTGTGCTGTCCTGCCCCTGGTGCTGAAACCGCCTGCTGCAGTCTCCCCTGTCCCCGAGGGCTCCAGGCTAGCCTGAGGATGCTGGAGGAGGCTGGAAGAGAAGGGCAGGCCATGTCAGGGTAAGAGAGAAAACCCACTTCTGTGATATATTTGGCTCTGCTTTGAGAATAAGAGTTCCCAATCCTAGGATCAAGTTGAGCATACAACATCAACACCCCTGCCCCCCAAACCAAAGCATTTACCATTGAAACCTATTCTTCCCCACTCTGGGTCTAGTGTTGGAGCACCACACCCTGCTTACTTTCAGCCTGACTTCTGAGAGGGTTTCACAGACTCCAAGGTATGCGATGGACCCAAAGAGCTTTCCATGCCAGCTCCTTCACAAGGGGTCTGCCCGAGACCATGGTGGCAACAAAGCTTCCATGCGCTGGGGGCTTTGTTTCCCTTCCAGCTACTGGTCCCCCCACCTGAACAACAATCCAGATAACCTGTGGTATTCTCTGTGGGAACAGGAGTGTCGTTCATAACTCACAGTCTAAAAGCACCAAATCCCTTGTAGAATGGAGCCTGAAAAATCAAGGAATGGATAAACACCCCACCTGCAACCTAACTCCCTTCAGAGGCTCATTCCCTCCATTGCTCCTGTTGCCAGTGTTCTAAAGTCCAGGGTACCCCAGTTTCCAGGCAAGAACTCATCCTGGGCATCACCTCAGTCAAGGAGCCAGTTGAAGGATTGGTGAGGACACTCTTGGGAACTGGTGTGATGTGTGATGTGTGATACTCTCTCTATGCACACCGCATTCTCTCAGAGATCCATGAGCCAACTTGACCAGTATTTAGGTGTTGGTCTATATACCCATTGACCTTTTATAGCAATGCACATAGGACCCAGGAGTTGACCCAGAACCCAGAAGTGCATTCTGGCTAGGAAGCTGTGTCTGTGGCTCTGGAATTCATGTTTGGGCTTCTGTGCATTCAGAGCCTTGGGGACACAGTCTGAAATTCCCCATCCTCCTTATTCCCCGTTCCCTTCAGGAGTACTGGCCCCCGAGTGGTTGTGTTCAGGAGCCAGGGGGCCTGCATGAGACTGGCTCTGTACCTGCTTCAGGGTGGCAGGTAGGCACAAGGTGGGCTCTGAGGACTTCCGGTGGAAGGACACAGTGGGTCACTGGCTGTGGTTTGCCCTGACTCAGGGCCGGTGTCAGTCAGCCCCATGCACACCTCCCTCCTCCTCTCTCCTCTGCTCATGGCCTGTGACATCACTGGCTGCTCCCAGAAGGCTGCCCTCTGCTCCTGAGCACGGGCTTTCTGTGGCTCTGGACCCCCTGGCAGGACTGAAGCAGGAGCAGAGTGGAGGCTGTTAGCAGGACCAGACCACCACCATCCCTGGAGCCTGCAGGGGTCTCAGGAGCCCAGGCCAGGAGACTGAGACCCCCCCCCACCAAACAGGTAGCTCACTGCAGGCTCATTGTCTGCTCCGCCTCTCATGCTGGTTCCATGTCTTTGTGTGGCCAAGCCAACCTCTCTCGTCCTTTGTCTTTGCAGTCACCACCCTCCTGCCCCTTCGGCCCCCTCTCCTGCTCTCCCACCTTGCGAGGACCAGTTCTTTCATCAGACAAGTTCATATGAACGTTGGAAATGTGTGGTGGCTTTCTGTTTTGAGTTGGGGTGATTTTAGGTTTGGAGATGATTTAGGCTTGGATATTGAACCTGAGACCCCACAGCTCCTCTGAGCTCTGATCACTCAGGGGGGACACAGTCCTATCGAGGATTCAGGGTTTGGCTGATTTTCTGAGCTTCCACCTGCCCCTGCTATCCTGGCATAGCCTTTACATCCCCAGATTGACTTTCCTCTCTCTGTTGCTTTGGAGGCAGCAGGGGTGGAGGCAGAGAAAGAGAGCCTCAGGATTAGAAGCTGGAAATTGCAGCTTCTGAGGAGGGACTGGCTTCTAAACCTCCTTGAGCTTTACTCCCTGGGTGGCCCCTGATTTGTGCGAACCCCAATTTCTGCCTCACTTTTCTTTTTGGAGAAACCTCTGCCTTCCTTCCTGACTTTCTGGAAAGATGAGAGCATGCAGGGGAATGTGTCTCTTACTGTCTAGAGAGGAGTGAGTAAAAGCTGATTTGTCTCCTGAAATTTATCAAGTCGCTCTGGCTGCCATAGTCTTTGTGAGTTCATTGTTGTTTCCCTCATGTTGGTCCCCTCTCCCTGGTTGCACTGTAATCTCTTGGAGGGCAAAAACCTTGTCCCTATTCTTTTTACTCTCTTCATCTTGAACAACCAGCTATGTGCTCAGGATTAATACCTTATTCAGTAAATAATTGCAGATTAGTTAACTGAGCCAAGATGCCATGGTTATTACAGGAAAGTTCTATGCATAAGCTATTCTCTGGGGGGACCTCCAGCCCTGCCAGGGGTCTAGGCATGAACGGAGGTGGCTTCAACTCCCATTACTAGCAGATAAAAGCAAGACGGACATGGTGGCCCACAACCTGTGTCCTGGGCTGCCAAGAGACTCTCTCATGCTCACACTGGCTTCTATACAGGTCAGAGACAGCTCCCTCCTGCTTCTCCCTCTCTCCCTTTGACGTGCCTTCGGTAAACGGTAGTTGCAAGAATGAGTGTTTGGTCCCAGAGACTTGGGCTCTGAAAGTATGAGATCTAGACCTCTCCAGAGTTGACAGGAAGCAGCAACCGCAGGGGGTTAGAAGCTGTCAAGAGAGGTGTCTTCCGGGAGAAACCAGGACTTCAGGCTTGTTCACCTCTACTTCCAGGGGGTGGGACCCAAGCCTCAATGCCTGGGGGTAGAGCTGAGCCCTGGTGTTTCCCCAGACCTTCTTGGAGAGTATCAAAAACCAGAGCAAGACCCTTCCATGAGGTGCTCTGAAGGAAGCTTTCTGGCTGGTGGTTTGGAGAACAGAACGTCAGGACCTGCATGAGAGTAAAGGCAAGAGCCTTGAACCTGGTCCCCAGCCTCAGACCAGGGCGATGGAGATCTTTGGTCCCTGGTGCCCTCTCTGGCTGGGCATAGCATCCTGAGCTTAGGAGGCAGGACTTGGTCCCAAGTATATCACCTGGTGGCTGATAAGGCTTTTGAGGGGTCAGAGGCGACAGTGGTCCATTTGGAAAAGGGAAAGCATCATCCATTTTTACCTGACCTCTTGTATGGAACATGTGAGAAAGAGCCCTCCCACCCTCCAGGCCCTTATCAGGACATCCAGAAAGATCCAGTCCTCTGCTGGCTCTGTGATGTTTTAATTCAAAGGCTTAGTAAAGAGAAATTGAATTTTCGTGGCCAATCTACTGGCAAACTTTAGAAACCTTATCTTCGATCACAAAACACCCCAAGGCCATTCTAAGCAAGAGATTCCGCCCAAAGAACCCTGGATTATTGCAGGTCCAGCCTCAAGAACAAAAAAGGAGCTCCCAGGAGGAACTCCGCTCCCCAGTCTTCCCAGTTCCTGCCCTTCTGTGAGGAGGCCCAGCCTGGAGTATGCTGCAGGACGGTAAGATGCCCAGGAGAAGTGGGAAGAACAGGGTAGCATAGGAGGGCGGGAACGGCTCCAGGCTCTGCTTGCATCCACGTGGGTTCATGTGCCCTCAGCCAGCGTTCTGTGGGAGCCCCTCCCAGTCACTCCCTCCCCGCTCCACCCTGCTTCCCTTAGACAATGAGGACCAGTGCATGTGGCCAAGGAGCAAAGGCTCACCCATGAGCCAGCTCCCAAAGAAAGTGGCATGTCTGGGGGGCCCTGGGAACAGAAGGGGAGCAGTCCCCTGGAGGGAGGATTTTCTCTGTGGTGGGAAGCCAGGCTAGCGGGGCCTGAGTAACCCTCTCCCAGGAGGGTCCTCCATGCTGCAGGTGGGCTGGGGAGAGGGGAGACTTCGGGTACTATGCCTCCTTCTCCTGCCCAGGGATCAGCAGTGTGAATCAGCTGGGGGGGCTCTTTGTGAATGGTCGGCCTCTGCCCCTGGACAGCCGGCAGCAGATCGTGCGGCTGGCCGTCAGCGGGATGCGGCCCTGTGACATCTCACGGAGCCTTAAGGTAGTGTGCTGGGACCTTCACCCAGTGATGCGCACAAGAAGCAGGGAGAAGCGGCCCCTTTAAGGCAAGTCTGGGGCTGTTGCAGACTCGGAGGGCCTTTGGGGCTTGGGCTGCTTCCTTGAGGGCTGGGATAGGGAGCTTCAGGGTTCCAAAGGTGAGGCTAGACTCGACTCTGGGACCTGATTCAGTCAGTGTCACTTTGCCTGGTAGCTTCCTTCTGTCCCAGGGACACTCACCCTCTGCCCATCATGCCTCACCTGTCCCTGCTTCTCACCTGACCCAGGTATCTAATGGCTGTGTGAGCAAGATCCTAGGGCGTTACTACCGCACAGGTGTCTTGGAGCCCAAGGGGATTGGGGGAAGCAAGCCGCGCCTGGCCACACCACCTGTGGTGGCTCGAATCGCCCAGCTGAAGGGTGAGTGCCCAGCCCTCTTCGCCTGGGAGATCCAACGCCAGCTCTGCGCCGAAGGGCTTTGCACCCAGGACAAGACTCCCAGTGTAAGTGCCCACCCCTCCCCAGAACCGGAACTGCGGCTGCCAGACTGGTTGTCTGGGGAGGGAGAAGAAGATCCCTTCTTACTTGGCAGTGGGGCCTCCCAGGCTGGGGGGCGGGGCTTCTGGGCTCTCTTCTGACCCAGAAGTTTCTCTTCTGAAAAGCGGTGGTGGTGAGACAGGTGAGAAGAAGAAAGCGTGGGGCTGAAAGGAGGCTGCCCTTGGGAACGATGTGTCGGCCGGGACAGAGGAGAGAAAGGATACTGGGGAAACATCCTCAGGATGCAACCTGGGCTGGGCACCGTTTCCCCACTCATCACCCCACATCCTCAGGTCTCCTCCATCAACCGAGTCCTGCGGGCGATACAGGAGGAACAGAGGCTCCCCGGGGCACAGCTCAGGTTGCCAGGTGGGTCTTGGAGCTGCCTCCAGGGATGTTCAGAGCCAAACCTAAGCGTTTTACAGCTCTCAGATTCCTTTCTTGTTCTTTCTTGGATCACCCTCACAACAAGACAATAAAGTGGGCCTCACAGGGGGTCTTATTCTCTCCTAGCAGGAGAAAATGGAGGCTCAGAGGAAGGGAAGTAACTTACCCAAGGTCACCAGCTAGTTGTTGGCAGGTCCTGGAACAGAGCGCAGCTCCCTAGGTCTCTAAGTTCACAGGATCTGCCGAGAAGGAGACAGGACTCGGCCTTCCACACCCTCCCCCTGCCTCGTTCACAGCTCCTCAGAGCATTTTTGAGGTGCTGTGGGATCAGGCAAGCCTGGCCCATCCTTGCGGCTGTCTCCCCCCACATGCTAAGCATGCTCCCACCATGGCTTCGACCCCTCCCACCCAGTGCCCCTGCGGCGACCCCCGAGTAACTGTGGATGCCCCAGCGGTGCGGCTCTGCTCTCACCCTGCATTGTGCCCTGCCTACAGCACCAGGGACGTGGGGACTCCATTCGACCAGAGGAATCACCATCACAGACCCGCACCAGCCACTGTCTCCCTTTGCCGCTGTTTTGGCTCCAGTTCCTTCAACGCCACCTAGTGGCTCCGAAGCGCCCCGGGGTCCCCACCCAGGGACAGGCCACCGGAATCGGACGATCTTCTCCCCAGGCCAAGCTGAGGCGCTGGAGAAAGGTGCCAGAGCTGGGGCGGACGGTGGGCCACGGAGGCAACGGCCCGGAGGCTGTGGACGCCCCTGCGTCGGGGAGTAGGGCAGTTCAGGGCTGGCACAGGCGGGGAGTGGGGCCTTGCTCCTCTCCCCGCGCCCTTGCTGTGTGAGCCTCCATCTCTGCAGAGTTCCAGCGTGGGCAGTACCCTGACTCAGTGGCCCGCGGGAAGCTGGCTGCTGCCACCTCTCTGCCTGAAGACACGGTGAGGGTGAGTGAGCTCTGCCACACAGCGCGCACACACCGCAAGGACAGAGCGCCTGGGCCGCGCAGGCTTCCGCTTCCGGTGACGGTGACGTAGCGAAGGCGGCCGGAGGCGGAGACGGGCTGGTTCGGAGCAGGTCCTGTTGCGCTTCTGCCGAGCTTTCCCCTCCACTGGCCGCTCCACACCTTGGCACTGAGGAAGGGGACAGAGAGCCCAGGCCAGAGCAGGAAGGGGGGACGGCAGGGCTGAGGAAGGCTCTGCACTCCGAGTCCAGGTCAGGAACACGTGGTGAGAGCAGTAGGTGCTGGGCCTCGGAGCGCACAGCCAGCTGCATCGTTTCTGCCCTCCTCAGATCTGGTTTTCCAACCGAAGAGCCAAATGGCGCCGACAAGAGAAGCTCAAGGGGGAAATGCGGTTTCCAGGTGATTTCTCTGCCCATCCATCCACTCACCCACCCTTCTTTCCTCCCTTCCTTCCTTCCCATCCATCCATCCATCCATCCATCCATCCATGCAACCACCAAACACTTACTCAGCACCTCCCATGCACCAGACACTGTGTTAGATGCTGGACATACACAGTCCCTGCTCTTCAGGGCTGCACTGCCCCCAGTTTACCATCCCTGGGATTTAATCCTTCTTCTATAGTCTCCCAAGACCCCGCCTTGGGAAGGAGGGCAGTTTGGGGCTGTAGCATCCATCTCCAACCGCCCCCCCCAGAAGTCATTGCTTTTCCTAGAACCTCCCTGCCTCTCACCTCCACTCCCTGCTCCCCAGACCCCTGTTCCTCCCTCTGGTGCATCCACCCTTACCTTGTAGGCGCTTCCCAGGACCTGACTGTACCAAGTGCCTCCCCAGGGACCGTCTCTGCACAGGTATCCAGGAAGAGGGGGAAGACTGAAGGGATCACTGCTTGTCCCGTTCCCAGTGGGTGCCTGAGCTAGAATGCATGACTCCCCTGGGCCCTCACAGTACATGTTTCCAGAAAGTGCCATCCTCAGAGTTTACCATGTGAATGGCTCCCTCTGAAGTTGTTCAGGATACAGCCCTGGGGGTGGGGTGGGGTCTTGCAGCCCTGGGGTCCCAGTCGTGCTAAACAGTAGGCATCACTGGCAGCTGAGGGTTTCCTCTTGCTTTCTCTAGCAATCCCCCGGCAGTGTGTCCACAGCAGTCCTACCTGCCCTGGAATCCTTGGCTCCCTCCAGCTCTCCGCGGTTCTGGGGGACAGCATCAGACAGATGTCTGAGTGACACTCCACCACAAGCCTGTCTCAAGCCCTGCTGGGGTAAGAATGCAGGCCAGGCCTCACTCCTGCAGGGTGTAGGGAAGGCTAACTGACTCCTTGACCCACCGGAGGGCATGGATCCCCAGTCGGGGTCATCAAAGGAACCTCAATACAGCTTTCCTCATTCTTTGCATGGCCCGTAAAGTTGGGGAGACTAGTACCCCTGAGTCTATACTATCATTGACGGCCATAGCGGGCAAAGGGGCTGGGATGGAGATTCAAGTGTGTATATCCAGTGTAGAGAACCAATGTCCGCCCCTCTCCCCATCAGTGACTTTGAGGGGTGGGATGGCAGCAGCAAGCCCAAGCTCACCCTCTCTTCATCCCTACAGGCTACCCGCCCCCCACAGCCGAGCTCCCTGGATTCACTCCTGCTTTGCCATCCTTGCCCCTCCTTCCTCTGCCCCCATCGCCAGTCTTGGTACCCATCAGGTCTTGCTCTGGCCTGGCTCCCCACTTCGAGGCCTGGGATGAGGGAGGCAGTCCAGAGTGGAAAGGAGATGGGATGGGAGGATCTGATACCGCCTGCCCAAGCAGAGCATTGCTCCCTCCTCCTTCCTGTGTCTCCTCCTCATCTGTGGACCTTGCCCTTCTTATGTGTCACCTGATGGCAGAAGCCGTGCCCACCCACTTCTCACACTGGCCTTAAGACGCTTCCAGTTGGCAGCGATAAAAACATCTTTTAAATTAGCAGTAGTTCTCTTGTCCATCATGTTTTTCTCATGAGCACTCATAATCCCACCCCTATATTTAACAATTATAAAGTTTGCCATCGGGCTTCCCTGGTGGCGCAGTGGTTAAGAATCCACCTGCCAATGCAGGGGACACGGGTTCGAGCCCTGGTCCAGGAAGATCCCACATGCAGCGGAGTAACTAAGCCCGTGCACCACAACTACTGAGCCTGTGCTCTAGAGCCCACGAGCCACAACTACTGAGCCTGAGCGCCACAACTACTGAAGCCTGCACGCCTAGAGCCCGTGCTCCACAAGAGAAGCCACCGCAATGAGAAGCCTGCGCACCGCAATGAAGAGTAGCCCCGGCTCGCTGCAACTAGAGAAAGCCCGCGCGCAGCAGTGAAGACCCAGCACAGCCAAAAAAAAAAAATTTGCCATCTATCTATCTATCTATATGATTTAGTTATCTATGTAACTATCTAGCTATCATCTAATATATTTATGTGTCTATATAACTAGGTATCTAGCTATTATCTATCCAATCTAATCTTTGTATTTATCTATGTGTATATATATATCTACATATGTACGTAGATATGTATCTATCTTGGTGTTTGGGTGCTCATATACCCACATGTATGCACATATAACACATACACACACTGATAGTACCTCGTGGCACGTCACCCCTGAGTCCTCCAGCATGCATCTCCAAAATATAAGGGAAATTTTCTTACATAACCACAATACCATGACCACATCTAAGAAAATGTATAATAATTTCTTAATCTAAGAAGAGAGACATGGGGCTTCCCTGGTGGCGCGTTGGTTGAGAGTCCGCCTGCCGATGCAGGGGACACAGGTTCGTGCCCCAGTCCGGGAAGATCCCATGTGCCGCGGAGCGGCTGGGCCCGTGAGCCATGGCCGCTGAGCCTGCGCATCCAGAGCCTGTGCTCCGCAATGGGAGAGGCCACGGCAGTGAGAGGCCCGCGTACCAAAAAAAAAAAAAAAAAAAGGAGAGACATGAACTCTTTAATTGCATATGTATTTTTTTTTTTTTGCACAACAGCACACAGAGTGGAAAGGACCCTTTTAAAATTCTGCTCATCCCTTTATATGTGCTCTTGGGGCATGTTTGCTTGCTGCTTCTTGGCTGTAAGTTCCAACTCATCTCAATTTTGTCTCCCTGCAGAGAAATCTCTAGGCTCCTCCTGGGAAGCCTTGGGATGTAGGGAAAGAGAGGGCTATGGGGGGAAAGGGGTAAAGAGGAGATATTTGGAATGGGGGATGGGCTTATCCCTCCAAATTCTTTCCTTTTTGAAGAGCAGGGGATGGAATGATGATGGTGCAAAGCAGGGTAGGGGGGGACTGGGGGCATGTTTGTTTACTCCCATCTGTGACAGGTACAAGTGCAGAAGTTGTCCTTCAGGAAGTCTCTATCATCAAATACTCTAGAGCTGTGGGGCTCAGTAAATAGCCACCAACCACGTGGCTATTAAAATGTAATTAAAATGAAATAAAATGAATAATTCAGCTCCTCAGTCACACCAGCCCCCAGTCAAATGCCCAGCAGTCACACGTGCCCGAGGTTACTGTATTGGACAGTAAATTCTATAGAACATTTCCATCAGCACAGAAAGTTCTATGGGACAGCACAGCTCTAGAATGAAATTCCGAGGGTAATAGAGTGCAGCCTGCCCTGCCCTGCCTTCTCTCCCCTCAAGCTGGGGACCCTGCTGGACAGATCGCTCAGGGAAATGGACGAGGTTTTGTGGGGTGACAGCATTCACAGTACAGCTGAGAATATGCCCGTCACTTCAGCAACAAAACTGACCTCAGCAATGGAAGCAGCTGTCATCTGAGGCTCCATGGCTGAGCACCATTCAGGTGGAGGATGGATGACCACTTTGGGGGAGCAGGGCATACCAATGTGTGTGTGTGTGTGTGTGTGTGTGTGTGTGTGTGTGTCCCCAGGCACATGCATGCCCATGCATCTGAGTGTGTAGATGTATTTATGGAAAGCTGAGGAAGGTGTTCTCCACTAAATGACCCCCCAACGTCTTATCTCTGAAGACTATGTTCCACTCCACATCTTTGGCCTGTTCTTAATGTTCTGCAGGAAGGGAGATGCCCTGGTCTCTAGTGTTTGCAACCTTTTTTTTTTTTCTTCCTTTTTTGCGGCACACAGGCCTCTTACTGTTGTGGCCTCTCCCGTTGCGAAGCACAGGCTCCGGACGCACAGGCTCAGTGGCCATGGCTCACGGGCCCAGCCTCTCTGCGGCATGTGGGATCCTCCTGGACTGGGGTACGAACCCGCGTTCCCTGCATCAGCAGGTGGACTCTCAACCACTGCGCCACCAGGGAAGCCCTGCAACCTTTTTTTATTGGATTAAAATGTTTACAAAATTCTTTCATATTCTTGAGGAGAAACATACTTACAGAAACTTGACATCATTTTCCTCTATCCAAACAGAATCTCTCTCATGTTCCGGTTTCAGGTTCTCTTCTCAGTGGGCTTATAAACCAGGCACTGATTATGGGATGATGCAATAGGGGTCAGTCATCACTGGTATTTGAGAAACTTTTAGGAACTGTCTGGATGCTGCTTTATATAATATTGGGTTAACAATGAGAAAAAATTTCCCTTTTCCACTCCCTTTCAATTCTGATTGTGTCAAAGAGAAAATTTTCATTTTGGTCCTACTCTTTAGCCCCTCTGTAACAGTTGCTAATCTACTTTTTGAACAGAGGGAAAGGGAGTCTCTGAGCCTTGGTCAAGGAAGGGAAATCTAAGATTTGAAACATCACTTTGTTTTCATTGTATTTCTTTTCATGGTCACTTTCTATTCATGGCAAGTGATTCTGGTCTTCCATTTTATGATAGTGATCAAAATATCCCTTTTAGGGCTTCCCTGGTGGCTCAGTGGTTGAGAGTCCGCCTGACGATGCAGGGGACACGGGTTCATGCCCCGGTCCGGGAGGATCCCACATGCTGCGGAGCGGCTGGGCCCGTGAGCCATGGCCGCTGAGCCTGCGCGTCCGGAGCCTGTGCTCCGCAACGGGAGAGGCCACAACAGCTAGAGGCCCACGTACCGCAAAAAAAAAAAAAAAAAAAAAAAAAAAAATCCCTTTTAAAATAAACGTACTTAAGAGTGTATGTAAAGAAAGACAAGGGGTCTTCCCTGGTGGCGCAGTGGTTGAGAGTCCGCCTGCCGATGCAGGGGACACGGGTTCGTGCCCCTGTCTGGGAAGATCCCACATGCCACGGAGCGGCTGGGCCTGTGAGCCATGGCTGCTGAGCCTGCACGTTCGGAGCCTGTGCTCTGCAACGGGAGAGGCCACAACAGTGGGAGGCCTGCGTACCGCTAAAAAAAAAAAAAAAAAAAAAAAAAAAAAAAAAAAAAAAAAGAAAGACATTAATAGGGTAGACGGTAGGTAAATAAAAGCCAAAGTTATGAAGACAGTACAAGAATGACAGTCATTTTGGAAACTCTGTTTTGATGGAAAAAGCCATGGACGTTAGGGTCCGCTCTAATTGAAGAATTGCATCAGAGGTCCCAGTCATGGGCAAATCACCTCAGCTCCCTGTAAACAGTGAGGTAGGCAGTGATGGGGAAAGTACCTGTTGTGTCCAACTGATTGGATCAAAAGTAATGATAAGGTGGGATGGTTGGTAAGCTTTGGAGGGAGGGTGGGCTATAGAGGCATAAGCTGTTATGACCATTAATAATCCTTCCTTTGTTCTAAGCCAAAAGAACATCTAGTCATATCTGGTTTCTGAATCCTTCAGGGGAAGGCTGGATCCTCGTGGGATCACTGGGAAAAGTCTAGTGGTTCTGGAGGGGATGCAGAGAATCAATAGAAGAATAGGTTACCATTTGGTCTCCCCTCTTCTGGATAGAACTAGGAGTGACTGAGGTCTCAGTCGCCACCCACATCCACACCCCTACTCACAAGTCAGAGGCACACCAGGGTCTTGGGGGTGGGCTTTTGTGATGTATTGTTACTCGAAACAGGTGTTTTGCCAAACTGGGTAGGAAAAGTTGTGTAACAGATATTCGTCTCATGGATCTTGACTCTGGGGTTCCTGTTCAGTTTAGTGTAGTAGTTTCTCCTGGAGGATTTGGATTTTGGTAGGTGGCATCCCATTGACCTGGGAGGCAAGTGGATATAGAAACCTTCAGTCGGTCATTTGCTGATCTTTGGCTTTTAGGAAAAACCTGGTGAGATCCTGTGGGAAGAGAGAGAATAAAGTGATTTGTTCCATTCTTGATGAGGGATCACAAGGACAGATGTGAGGTTAGTTTATAGGAAAAGGCAGTAGAAGTGATTTTTAAAAATCCAATGAGCGCTGCAAAGTTGCATCAGAATTCACAGGGAGACTACAGTCAACAGGTTAGATTTACTAAGAATTCAAACTGGATCGGGGGAGACGTCTGATAGAGTGAGAGTGTGCTAGGTGCCAGGCTGTTTACTAAGCATTTCACTATCATCAGCTCATGTAATACAATAATACCACGAGATAAACACTATATTGCCATTTTACCCACAAGAAGCAGACTTTGAGAGGCTCATTTGCCCAACATCAAACAACAAGTTTAACTGATAAACTTCGAATTAGAACCCAGTTCTGAGTCCAGAAATGAGCTCTTAACTACTTTGATACACTGTCTACTAGAATGTTAGGCCTGGAAGGAGCCTGAGAAATTTAGTTCGATCCAAATACTTCATGGAATAGATAAGAAAACAGGCTCAGTGGGATTTCATTGTATTTTCCCCAGTTTGCCACAGTTAAAAGGTTTGTGCAGAAAACTGGTAGAAAATGAAGGAAAAGAGTGAATGTACGCGGGCATCTCTGTCTAGAGGCATATGGTCATTGAACCTTCACACCACTCTATGAAGTAGATATTATTCCCATTTTACAGATAAGGAAACCAAGGCCTAGACATGTTAGAGCAATCTCCCTGGGGTTACAGAGCTAGTAAGGACCACACCTTGTTAGTTTTGGTTCCAGGTCTAATACAATATCAAAAGCTATCTCTTTCTGCAACATCCTCATGAGTTCCCAAGCCAGGAAAGCGAGGTCGATTGTGAAGGGACGGGGCTAAGAGCACTGAGGTGCCCTGAAGAGTTGTGAACAGGGAATGATGGGATGGAGGCAGCATCTTAGGAAAGTGAACTTGGGGTGGAGAAGATACCGGGTGGGAATGGGCCTGGAAGCAGGGAGTGCTACTGGGGAGCCCTTGTTGCAGTGTAGGCTCTTGGTGGAAAGCTTGGAACCCCGCCGTGGAGACAGCAATGAAGAAGGAGCAAGCACTCAAGAGGCACTGTTAGGAAGTACCTGAGTTTTCAGGGTTTGGTGAAGGGAATGTAAGGGAGGAAGGAGAGATGGTGCTGGGGTCTTGAGCCTGAGAGTTTGCGAGGACGGCAGTGCCCTAGATGGCCGTGGGGAGGGCAGGAAGAATCACCTTTGAAGGGGAGGGCGAGGAGGCTGATTTGGAGGGGGTGGCAGGATGAAGTCAAGTCAACTGTCAATCAGGAAGTTGGAAAGAGATAAGGTTAGACTTCAGGAGAAGGGTCAGGGCTGCAGATAAATATCTGGGTGCCATCAGCACACCAAGGATCCAGGGGCATAGGGGTAGAAAGTGCATAGGTGGAAAGAATACCCGCCAAAGTTACCCGTCTTCCCTACAAAGGGGCCAAACTCCACATCTTAATGAAGAGAGAGCTACACAGGTACACCTCATCCTGTGCCCTGCAGGCTGGCTGGCAAGCACAAGTGTTGGCGTGACATAATAGTGAGAAACCTAAATCTGACTCCTGTCTCCAGCAAGTCTCGGTCTAGAAGCCCTGAGAGAAAAGGCACAGATTCACAATAAATGTGTGGAGTTGATTGAGCTGTCAGACAGAAGTCAGCCTGGGCTGCCTTTTGGTCTAACTGCCACCTGCCTCCCCACCCTCCTCTCTTCTTCTCTTGTTCCTCAGCTCCCGGTCCCAGACTCCCCGGTCCTTACATGCTTTACCTTACCTAGAATTCCCAGACACACTCTTTGGTAATGTCTCTGCTGTCTGCCAACAGGGTGCCACTTCGGTCAGATCGCATGTAGAAGCCATTGGGTGCCAGCACCGTGAGCAAGTTGCTGCCCTGAAGCTCTATACCGAAGTTGAGGGCAAACTTTCCCCAAGGGCGAAAAGTGCCAAAGGGTGTTATTGACCAGAAGGACCCACCCTGTGCTGAGGAGAGAAGAGATCAGGTTGGTGGGCCATTCTGGAGGAAAGCCTCCCTCAGTACAGCCTCTGAGAGGCTGCCAGGAGGCACACCACCTCTCCTGGACCACCCTACACTGCCTGTGTTGGCAGATCCCTCTCTAGAAACACAGGAGGGCTGGCTTCTGTTCTGCACCCCCTCCCCCGACTCTGGGGGCTTTGAAGTGTAAAAGCAAACAGAAACTCTGCTTTTCCTTTTACATAAGTAGGCCCTGAGTGGCAGGCCCTGAAGTCTGAGTTGGGGCTAAGGCTGGGTTAGACCATGAACCCAGGAGTGAAGATGAAGAGCTACTCACCCTGGAAGTGGTAGATGCCCTGGCGGCAGGGCAGCAGGTGAATGCAGTCGGGCTGATCCATATTGCACTGCAGGAGGTTGTGTTCTGACGAGGTGCCCACATATCCATACCGTCCCCTCAAGGCGAGGAAGGGGCGGTTGGCTAATCGAATCCCAAATTCCTCATTTGGGCCTGGAAGAAACAGGAAGAAGTTATCTGGATGGGCTGCCTCTAGGTGCTTTCCCAGATGGAAGCAGGAAGACGGGCACTAATGGCAGAAGGGTGTCATCAATTATCTTAATATTTAGTGAAGACTTACTATGTGCCAGGTCTCACGCTAGGTGCTTGTGAAATGTTTGTGAAAGCACTTAGTACAGCGTGGAGGCCAAGAAATTTTAATATTCTTCCTTCCTTTGAGATGTGTGAATCTATTTAATCCTCAAGATAATCCTGTGAGCCAGGCAGGTTGGCTGTCACCTCCACTGATGACGGAGACAATGAAACTGAGCCTCAGAGAAGTGGTTTGCCCAAGTGATGATGAAAAGTCAGTGATTCAGCAGATACACAGACCCAAATCTTCTGACCCCAACTCCAGTGGTCTTTCTATCATAACCCCTGCTCCCTCTGAAAGCGTCTCTGACTTGGAATAACCTGGCAAGGGCTGCTTCGCTCACCTGGAATGGTGGCACTGGCCATCAGCAGGCCATTGGCTGCGATGCCCAAGAAGCGTCCACTGGGAGACTGCAGGATGATCCTGCCACAATTCCAGTGCATACGAAAGAAGGTTTCAGACTCCAGCTGGTGCCCATCAGCCATCACTGTCCTATGGCGCCTCTGGAGAGAATATTGGGAACAGAGAAGGGAAGCAAGGACCCAAAATCTCAGCTTTCTTCTCAATATTTTTATTCTTAGACCCTCTTTCCCACATCCCACCCTCTAGCTTTTTTTTATTCTCCCAAGGTACGCTTATGCCTTCAGATGCTTTTTGGAAAACATGTTGTGACCTCAGCTCTCCCACTTCTCCAGTCTGTGCTGTATCCCATATGGAGAGAAACGAACCTTGGCCCAGACTCCAAAATCATTTCGAAATGGATCATAGTCATAAACGTGAACGCTAAACTATAACCACAGTTTAACTATAAACATCTAGAAGAAAACGTAGGAGAAATTCTTTTCAACTTTGGGGTAGACAAGGATTTCCTGGGGCAAGAAAAAAGCACTAACCATTTATAAAATGGAGAAATTGGACTTCATCAAGATTAAAAACTTGCTGCTCAAAAGACACTATTAAGCAAATGAAAAGGCAAGACACAGATTGGGAGAAAACGTTTACAATACATAAATCTGGCAAAGGACTGATGTTAGAACACAAAAAAACCCTTACAACTCAATAATAAGACAACCCAATAACAAATAAACAAAAGATCTGAATAGACACCTCACAAAGAAGATATACGACCGGCCAATAAGCACATGAAAAGATGCTTGGGGACTTCCCTGGTGGTGCAGTGGTTAAGAATCTGCCTGCAATGCAGGGGACGTGGGTTCGAGCCCTGCTCCGGGAAGATCCCACATGCTGCGGAGCAACTAAGTCCGTGTGCCACAACTACTGAGCCTGCACTCTAGAGCTGCGAGCCGCAAATACTGAGCCCGCACACCGCAACGAAGAGTAGCCCCTGCTCACTGCAACTAGAAAAAGCCTGTATGCAGCAACGAAGACCCAATGCAGCCAAAATTTAAAAAATAATAATAAAATAAAATAAATTTAAATAAAGGGCAGCCACCAAAAACACTGGAAAAAAAAGATGCTCGACATTATTAATTATAAGGGAAATGCAAATTAAAGCCACAATAAGATGGCATTACACATTTAATTTTAGAGTGCCTAAAATTAAAAACACAGACAATACCTAGTATTGGAAAGGATGTGGAGCAATTAGAACTCTCATATGTTACTGGTGAGAATGTAAAATAGTACAATCACTTTAGAAAACTGCTTGACATTTTCTTAAGAAGTTAAACACACATTTATCATAGGACCCAACAATTCCACTCTTACATATTTGCCCAAGATAACTGAAAGCGTAGGCCCACAAAAAGGCTTGTACATGAATGTTCATAGCAACTTTGTTCATAATGGCCCAAACTGGAAACAACTCAAGTGTTCATCAACAAGTGAAAGGATAAGCAAATTATGTTTGTGTTTATGAGTAGAGTTATGGAATACTACCCAGCAATAAAAAGGAACGAACTACTGATACATATGACATCATGGACAAATTTCAAAAACATCATGCTGAGTGAAAGAAGCATATATACTGTAATTACTGTATGATTCCATTCATATGAAATTCCAGAGTAAGCAAACCTAATCTATAGTGACAGAATATATACCGGTGGTGGTGGGGAGGGCAAGAGGGGAGGGGATCTGACTGAAAAGGGGCAAGAGGGAATTTCTGTGGTGGTAGAAATATTCTCTAACTTGTGATATGATTGTAGCATGATTGCATACATTTGTCAAAACTTATTGAATTGTACACTTAAAATGGGTGCATTTTATTGTATGTAAATAATGCCTCAATAGGGCTTCCCTGGTGGCACAGTGGTTGAGAGTCCGCCTGCCGATGCAGGGGACGCCGGTTCGTGCCCCGGTCCGGGAGGATCCCACATGCCGCGGAGCGGCTGGGCCCGTGAGCCATGGCCGCTGAGCCTGCGCGTCCGGAGCCTGTGCTCCGCAATGGGAGAGGCCACAACGTGAGAGGCCCGCGTACCGCAAAAAAAAAAAATAATAATAATGCCTCAATAAAGTTTAAGTTTTTTTTTTTAAAGAGGCTCCATTGAATGAAAGTGGGCCCACTGGATGAAAATGAATGTTTATTGACAAGGACCTCCACACTTTACCTCACCATCTGATCATCTGCCTTGAAGAAGGAAAAAGTGTGTCTGGAGAGGGAGAGCTCAGGGCTTAAGGGTTCTCTTACTCAGAAAGTCAAGGTCTCACCTGGGCTAGGTAGCAGCCATTGGCTGAACGAAGCTGCAAGGTGGGGCTCTTGTTGTCACATTCAAATTGGAACAAGGACATTGGGGTTACGTGCTCAGAGGTGGCACACACCTCCACGTCTGCAGAGGAAGAACACATCAGAAGAAGCCTGAGTCTGGCCTCAGCCTCAGTCTCAGCCCCTCCTCCACACTTCATGGCTGGTATTCCTTCTGCTTTCCCTCCTCAGCCTTCATCACCTTCGTTTGCACCATAGTGGCCTGGAGAAGACCCAGGCCACTTTCTCTCCATCCCCTGCCCCTGGTTTAAAGCCCTTCTCCATGGCAGCAGAGATCCTCTTGGGACCTCAGGATCTTCCTTAGCATTAGTTTCAAAAATCCTCACTGATCCCAAACACACTTTCCTCTTTTCAGCAGCCAGCCCTCCCTCCCTCTATGGCCGTGTTGGACCCAGCACTTGCCATAGACAACGGAGAGGAACTTCCGAGTCTTGGACCTGAGGCTGACCCAGGTAGGGCAGTGCTGTAGGATGAGCCACTCCTCGCCCTTATGGGGATCGGAGCCCAGGCTCAGGAGCAGGCGTGTGCCCTGTGGATACAACATGCCTCCTTCTCCATCACTCAGCGCCACAAACCCTCCAGGCCGCACTTGCATGTGGAAAGCTGTCTGTGTTGAGCGTTGGGAGACCAGCCGGTCTAAGTGGGACAAGAAGGTGTGTGCAGAGGTCTCCAGGTGGTAGCATCCATCATGGAAATGCAACAGGAAGCCACATTCCTTCAGGCAGGGAACTGGTGCATCCACCCAGACTCGGCCCATGGTGGGGTCAGCCCGGGCATAGCGGTGGTTGAGGGGGCTGTAGAGGATCACGTGGACATGCAGGGCTGGCCGGGGGGTCCACATGTGGTAAGCTGAGAGGACCCGGGAGGTGCAGAAAACATCCTTGCCATCAGATTCCAGATAACGACCACTGATGATGCATTGGAGGGTCCATTTGCCACTGCGGTGGAAGCGGATTAGGAAGCATCCATGATGGCTTGTCCTTGGCCAGCCACAGCACAGAGAACCATCCGCCTCGCACAGAAGGTAGAAGCCCTGCAAGCTTCTTAGTCGTACCACAGCCTGTGTGTCATGCTTATTGCTCACTAGGACCTCCCAGGTCTGGAGGCATTGGGAGGGAGAAGAAGGAAATCAGTACTGCTGAGAGACCAGACCGAGGAGCCCTTCAACTATCACCCCTGGCATCACTCCAGCGCCTTCACTGAGGACAACCACCTTCCCCCCACATTGGCCTCCTTGCTGTCCACTCTTCTACCCTCTCATCCAGTGGTAATCTAGAGATCTCAGGGCTCCTCCACCACTGGAGCCACAGGGCTTCTCAAGATCCCAAGAGACGTTCTAGATGCCCACTCCTCCAGATAATGGAGGGTAAAACTCCCTCTCTCTTCCTTGGTTGCTTCCTTAAATACCCAACTTTCAAAACAAATGCTTTTGTTTAAGTCTTACTTCTCTCTTTCTCACTGTTGCCCCTGGACAGCACACTCAGCCAACACATCTGCCCCCCAAAACCACCTCTCCACCATGGCAGGAGAAAAGAAAGACCTCTTACAGGCAGGCCCGGGCTCCGGGGATGAGGATGGGAGCACACAGTCGAGATGGAATTGTCTGTTTCAGCTGTGATCAACCTTGTTATAAGCGAGAGGAACTTGCCACTGCCTTGCTCTATAGCACCATCCCGAGAGGCGCCTACATCATTCTCTAAAATGAAGACCAAATCTCTGAGGGCTTCTAGAGTACCCCAGTCTCAAACTACAACCAGAACATAGACTTTGCAGTATCTCTGCGGGTCCAACTTCCCGGACGCCCACAATTCTGCCTTCCAGCCTGCCCTCTCCACCTCTCCTTTCTGTGATAACCCACCCACTGTGCTGGGATAGAGGGGAGGGAGCAGCCAGAGCAAGACACGGTAGCAAAGCCAGGGCTGAGGCTTCACCTGATAGAATAGGGTTAGAAAGGGGGAGATGGAGCAATAGAGACCTGTGAGCAAAAGCCTGGCTTGCCCTGACAATGGCAGAGGCTAGTAAAGTGATTAGGTTGAAAGTGTACACACACACACACACAGCTTGGAAAAAATGGTTCCAGTGCAGGTTTGCTTTGTTACCTGTCTCCGGCCCAAACCCTCTGCAGTAGCGGTGACAGTATTCTTGTATGTCTCAGAAGTGAGGTAGGATCCTGCCCAGCTGATGAGCCCAACCCTTAGGTCCTCGGCCTTGGGCTGTCTTGGCATCCACTCCACTTCATCCATGGGGCTGGCACCACAGGTGATGACTCAGTCCGGCCCAGCCTTCCCCCCAGTGGTGAGGTTCTACAGGTCATAGGGCCCCGAATCAGGCCCTTAGTGCCCCGCGGAAGATGTTTCCAGAGGGAACTTCCTAGGCAGAGGCTGGCCTGGGGCCCAGCACCTCTGTGACCCGGGAGCATTGTGACTGTGAGGGTTGCCTCTTATCCCACCATAGAGGAGAAAGGGCACTGGCTCAGCAACATCAATCCACAGCCCAGAGGAAGTGGGTCCAGGGCCACTGGCACTAGCCTCCCATCACTCCAGGTATCGAGGTAACTAAGACTGGGAATCAGAACTTCAGCCTGTGCCAACCACCACCTGTGACTTCAGGCAAGTCCCTCCCTTTCTTCACTTGTGTTCCTCATTTTAATCATAGGATAGAAATCAACCTCTTTCCTCCCTAGGAAGTGGGTTCTGCCTGGCTCTCTTGGGGCTCAAGTGTTTTTAGAGTTCAAGATACCTAAGAAAAATCTATTAACTTCTATGGCCCTTAGGAGGATAAGGCCAAAACATCTCAGACGGTACCTTTCAGGGAGTGTGAGGAAACCCTAGATAACCAGCAAGGATCAGATTACTCATGCTAATCAGGAAGGGCTGGCTCAGGAGCAGGGTAAGGAGACTGGCCTTGGTGGGGGGACCACAGAGCACCCTCTTCGGTCCCCAGTTGCCCTGCTGCTGGGCAACCAGCCAGGGCTGCCGCTAAGGATATCAGTCCTTCCCTCACCAAAGAGTCTCTGTTGTCCAATAGGCTCCAGGACCCACTGCCTACTTCTCTAAGTAGCTGGGAGATGGATGGGAAATGGGCGTTAGGTGGTTTATAGACCCATGAAGGTAGAGCCTGTTACAGCAGCAAAGGTCCCTTGGAATTGGGGAAGGAAGGGGATTTCCTCCACTGGAGCCCCTAAATACTTCCAATCTCAAGAGTAAAGGAGGAGAAGCTGAGCTAGACGAGGGCAGCCATGTGTGTGTGTGCTTGGGGGACGGGGCAGGCCCTGCAGCCTTAGCTGCTTTGAGCCTCCCCCATATTGTCTCTTTGCGGCCAATAACCCAGCCCCCGACCTCTAGGCTACAGACAACACCGTGTACAAACCACAGCAAATTTATTACTCAATATCCAGTGCCACATCATAGCACCACCCGGAGCCCTCACCTTCCCTCCCCACCTGGCCCCAAGGGTACACCCAAAATGGAAGAAACAGAAGTAAACCCAGATCCCTGCTCCTCCTCTGGCAGAAGGGGCCCTGGCCCTGGAAGCCCCTTTCCACAGGTCCCAGAAGGCAGGAGAGCAGAGCCCTCCGTGCCCAGAGAGCGGGGCCCCAGGCTCCAACAACAGAGACAACATGCAGGCAGGAGCAGAGGCCGCTGTCTGCGGGGGAGGAGGAGATGGGGGGGAAGGGCACTGCCTGAGGAGTCCGGGAGTCTGGTCATCCCGGGATGCACGCGGGAGCTTCTGGGCAGCAGGGGCCGGCCCCTGGTTGGTTAGCGCTTCGACAGCTCATGGGACAGCCAGTCCAGCCCATCATACAAACCCGTGCCTTGGGTGGCACAGGTGGCCTGGACGTACCACTGTGGGGAGAAAGAAAGAAAGAGGTCAGTAGCAGGGAAGAAAAGGAGATGTCTTTATTTCCTGCCTGGCCTGGGGCCCCTTTGGGAGAGGCAGGCCCTCACCGTGCGGCTGCGCAAGTGCTGTAGCCCCAGCTTGTCGGTCAGCTCGCTCACGGGCATGGCGTTGGGCATGTCCTGCTTGTTGGCAAACACCAGCAGCACCGCATCCCGCAGCTCATCCTCCTGCAGCTGGGAGAGGCGAAGGGGGTGGAATCCAGCTGTGTACGGGAGCCCCCCTTTTTCCCTTCTAGCATATTTGTGAGAAGAATAGAATATTGTGTCGTCTACTGCTGAACCCAAGACAGAGTTATAAACTAGCCTGAGGCCATTTTGGCCTGAAGTCCAGTCTTCTACTAATTTGACTCCTTGCCCTAGTCAAAATGACAAAATTTCCAAATGGAAAAATAAGAACGTAAGATGACGTTTCTCTCCACCACGCAGAACTCCCCCCTCCCCACCAACTTCTCAGAGTCAGTTGTGAAGACAGGAGAGAATGCAAGGAAAAAGTAAGCCCTATACTTTTTACCTGACCCCAATTCAAAACAGGGTGAACTACTTCTTGTGACTGTGTCCACAGAGAGAATCACACATTCAAGGCCGGTGAGGCATTTCCTGACTGTCACATCAGTACAGAGGCTCTCTCTGTCCCAGGGCTCTGGGTGCTCACCATCTTCTGGAGTTCATCAGCAGATTCCTGGACCCGCTCTCGGTCATTACTGTCCACCACGAAGATGAGGCCCTGGGTGGGAAGGAAGAAAGGAGGAGCAATCACTCGAGGCTGGGACACATACACCCTAGTCTGGCTCTTTCTCTCTTCTGCCCACGTCTAATTGTGTCTAAACCCTTCTCATCTAGTAAACTTCCACTACGGCTTTGCAGATGTCCTCGCACAAACTGGAGACACCCAGCAAAGGATACAGCCTCTGCCCTCAGGCAAGCAGTCTAGCTAAAAGATGTGCAAGGGAACAGGGAAAGACATGTGATGAGAGCTAAATCAGGCAGCGTGGATTCAGAATTCTGCTTCTCAGGAGACGCTTATGGTGGCTAAGGCTCAGAAGTCTGAGGCCAGTTCTGAAGGATGAGGAGAGGCTAGCCTACAACTGAGGGTAGAAGAAGGGAAGGGTTTTTTCCTGGCCTGGGCCAACATCTCAGGCTTTCTAACCTTAACCCTCTTCCCCTGGGGTTGGGGAGCCCCAACCTGAGTGTTCTGGAAGTAGTGCCGCCACAGAGGCCGAATCTTGTCCTGGCCTCCCACGTCCCACACTGTGAAACAGATGTTCTTGTATTCCACTGTTTCCACGTTGAAGCCTGCAGGTAATTGGTAAAGATATGAGGAAAAAATCCTGAAAGGAAGGAACTCACTAAAACTAAGTGGATTCAGCAGGGATATAAAACTAGAAGGCAACGATCAAGGCCCAGGGGAAAAGAACCCCAGAGGACCAGCTAGCCCACAGATGGGGCCGGGCTAGGTCACATCCATCCTGCCTCATCCTGCACGTAAAGATACCCTGACCCACTTCTCAGGTAGCAGGATCTGATGTCAGGGTCAGCTCCCTGCACAGAAATAAGGGCCTGGGGCAGAATGCAGAGCAGATCCTCAGAAGGGCCGCCGCCACGCTCCCGCTCCTCCCGGTCTCGCCTCCGGACTCACCTATGGTGGGGATGGTGGTGACAATCTCCCCCAACTTCAGTTTGTACAGGATTGTGGTCTTGCCAGCTGCATCCAAGCCAACTGCAACGGAGAGGGGCACAGGGATGGAGATGGGAGCGAGGGAGCCCCCTAGAGCCCAGGACAGCTGATGGTGACGGGGGCGGAGAGCCCGAGCGCCTCCAGGTGCGCGCTGTTATCTACCTTCGGGGCCTTGAGTGCAGTAGGGTGGGGAGCGCCAACTCCTGCCCCCAAAGCGGGGGAGGGGCGGCAGGGAAAGAGGCGCAAGAGAAAGGCCGCGCTCCTTTTAAAAGTCGTCTCCAAGGGCGGAATCCTCCCTTCTTACCAGCCGAGCTGGGGCGAAGGGAGCTTCACCCCACCCAGGCCCGCAGCTCTCAGTCTCAGGCCCCGGGGACAGTGATGCAGACCGCGACCCATCCGAGAGTAGCGGCCCCAGGGGGTTAGGAGGTGGGTGACTCGGGGTCAGAGACCGGGGTGAGCTGGGCTGGAGGGACGCGGGGGCGGGAGGGCTGCGCGGGGGCTGGCGCTCCAGTCCGGGCCGCGCGCTTGATCTGCCTCACCCATGAGGATCCGCATCTGCTTCTTCCCAAAGATCCGCGAAAAGAGCGCGGACACGGTGAGGCCCATGGCGGGGCCCGGGGGAGGGGGCGCGGGCACGGACGCGGGGTGCGGGCTGGAACCGGCCGCTGGGGGATGGGGCCCAGCAGCAGCAGAAGGAGGAGTTGCCGCCGCGGCCTCCGCGCGTCCCGGCCGGCCCTACGTCACCTCGGGCCGTCCCCCGCTCTGGCCCCGCCCCCAGGCCCGCCCCCGCCCCGCCTCCAGACCATGGCTCAGGAAGACACTGGAGTTGAGCGAGCCTCCGCATCCTCCCCTGGTCCCGCGCCAGCTTTAAAGATGGAAAGGGCCTGGGTCTCCCCCGGTTCCTAGCGCGCCTGTCAGGTCTATGGCGCTGAACCGGCAGCCCGGGCAGGGCCGAGGAAAGCCTACAACGCTCCATAACGGCCCTCCACCCCCATCTTCAGTGGCCGGTCTCTGGGCCTTGGTTTGTTGTGTCCAACGCACTCTGGGCTCCGGTTTAGCTCTTGGTGACCTCCAGCCTCCTCCCCGGGGGAGCGGAAGTTCTGTGCAAGTGTCTTAGTCCTCCCTTTTGTCCTCCCAGCTCCCAGCGAGGGACTCTGAACATAGCAGGTGGTTCAGTGACCGTAGAATCTCGAGAGGAGTACCCCAGAGGTGGAAGAAGATGCACTTCATGGTTCCTTCAAACGCCACCTTCATAGATCCCCAATCAGCAGAAACAGTGTAAGATCCCCAGTTCTGGCGGCGGGGTCGTAGACCCTACTCCTGTATACTGGAGAACTCTGCCTTCGCCTTGATGGCCCTGGAAACAAGGCCTTTCAGTCGAAGAGGGCAGCCTTTCTAAAGTTCCCTCCTCACTCTGCCACAGACCTGGGAACCTGGATTTTCAGCGCACAGCTATCTAGGATTTTGTGAGGCTCTTGCCAAAGAGCTTCATAAGTTATTTCCCCACTCATCTTAGCATCTGAGGCGAAATAGCAAGATAGGAATTAATTTAAATTTCTTCTATGGCAGAGACTGGGTCAATGCCAGGCACCTAATATATGCTTAACAAATGCTGGCTGGGTTGAATGGACTAATTGGTTGCTCAGTGGAGCAAGGGCAGGCGTTGTGCCTATTCTGGATTTGCGGTGGGCTTCTAGGATCAGTTGCTTATGGACTGGACATGGTGAAGTGAGCTGGGAATCAGAGAAAGTTCCTTCCTCCCTCCCTCCTTCCCTCACTCCCTTCCATAAATATTTACTGAGTACCCACTTTGTGCCATTGTTCCAGGCCTCAGTTCAATTCTCAGTTCTACCTTTTTTTTGGGGGTGGGGGTGGGGGCTTGACTTCAACAATATTCACAGCCTATCATTTTCTCATCTATACAGGGAGACTAATATCTGTCCTGTCTCATGAGGTTATGGTGAAGATTAAAATGATAAGATAATGTATCTGAATGCTTCGTGTGATGCAGATGATGTTACCTGGGCCACCAAGAATTGGGGTCTGAACAGACTTCTAGTGTCTGCCCCATCCTGACCCTCAGTCTGTAAAGAGAACAGACTCTGGGCACCAGGTATAAGTGAACACATGACTTTTTTACTCTTCAGTCATAGACTTGCATTCTTAAGAAGGTTTTTACAATGTTGAAGAGCACATTTAAAAGAGTTCCAATATAATAACACAACTAGCGGTGACCAAGTCATCTCTGGCTCTTTCAATTAGCCTTTTTCTTTCCATCCTTGTTGTCACTGCTCTGTTTCATTACCATCTGATCCCCATGAATGAAAATGGCCTTCTGCACCTTGGTATCTTCACCTTGTCTATAAGACTTGATGATGCCACTCTTTTTTTTTTTTTGCAGTATGCGGGCCTCTCACTGTTGTGGCCTCTCCCGTTGCGGAGCACAGGCTCCGGATGCGCAGGCCCAGCGGCCATGGCTCACGGGCCCAGCCGCTCCGTGGCATATGGGATCCTCCCAGACCGGGGCACGAACCCGTATCCCCTGCATCGGCAGGCGGACTCTCAACCACTGCGCCACCAGGGAGGCCCGATGATGCCACTCTTGCGATGAAAATCCTTTAGTGTCTTATCACCCAAGATAAAATCCAAATGCCTTAATTTGGGTCCTCATCCATTGTGTCAGCCCCATCTGTTGCCACCTCCGCATACCCTAAGCTACTGCCTTGAAATGATTCTCATTGCTTCCCGGGTGAGCCAGGCTCTCTGATGCCCCAGGAGTCCTTGCATTTTTTCCCCTCTGCCTGGAATGTTTCTTTCCCTCATCTCTAGTTAGATGGGCAATCAGTACTCATCCTTCAAATCCCAAAGTATTTCCACTGAGAGCCTTCTCTGTCTCCCCTAGACAGGCCTCCCTCCTTTTAACTTCTGTACCACTTTGAATATACTCCTGTTTACATGTCTGCTTCCTCTCTAGATGTGGTCTCCTTAAGGGCAGGACCTTGTCTCTTCATGGTGATCATCTGGCACAGCATTTGGTTATGTTGAGCCTCGGACTGATCCAGATAGGATTCTAAACTTACTGGCTGTGTGACCTTGGGCGTGTTACTTAGCTTCTCTGTGCCTCATGTTTCCCTATCTGTAAAATAGTGCTAATAATACCCACTCAGCAGAATTATTGTAAAGACTAAATAGCAAAACTCCTGTGACGCTTCTGAAATATAGTTGGCACTTAGGATGGACATCATGGCTATATATATTCATCTATATATATTTGTTTAATGAACTCAGCAGAACTCAGGAAGGATGCTAATAATTATACTGTACACCTACTAGGTGCCAAATACTGTCCTAGAAAGGGTTGCCATTTTCGTGGTCCGAAAGGGAGTCTTAATTGTTGCTCTTTAGGGACAAATGCACTGAGCCCCCAAACAGTGGGGTCATGTCGCTCACCTGGTCTTTGGAAAGGACACAGTGCGACGTCACCCTGTCCCTCGCTGATCGTAGCGCTAGGGCAAGATCAGGCGCCCTCACCAAACCAGCATTACTTCCGTGTACTCGACTTTGATTGCTCTGCTCTGGTGGAGAGTGACCAGCGCCCTGTTGGAGAGTGACCGACTCGTGGCCCAGCTGGATTCGCAACAGGCGGCTTCCCACTCATCGACTGAAGTAGCCCTGCCCACCTCGCGCCCACGGGGGGCGGGGCCTGATGCGTCGTGCTGTCGTCACTTCCAGCGGCCCCGGAAGCGCGGTTGTCTAGCCGTTAGAGTTAGGAAGTCGGAATGGGGCTACGCTCAGCTTAAAGCTTTGGCCCGGGGGCCGGCCGGTGCTGCTGTGGCCCGGGCGAGCGGGGAGCCCGGAGCGGCTTTTGGGACAGTGCGGGCGAGCCCTGACAGTGTGTTCCTCTCGTGCCAGCGTCGCTCCGCCTCTAGGATAGGACCCGCCCCTGCTCTCCTGCCTGGGACCTGGCGGGCGCTTCTGTCAGGCTGCCCCGCTGCCCTGCATCCGGTCTCGGATAGCTGTGAGGAGCGGATGTGCGGCCTTAGGGACAACTCTCTCCCCACCAGCGTCTTCGTGACCCTCTCCCAGGCTGTCCGAACACTGACGTGGAACAACCCGTTCTGAACCCTCATGGAGAAGTTTGGGATGAATTTCGGGGGCGGCCCAAGCAAGAAGGACCTGCTGGAGACCATTGAGACCCAGAAGAAGCAGCTCCTCCAGTACCAGGCACGTCTCAAGGATGTAGTCCGCGCCTATAAAAGTCTGCTGAAAGAGAAAGAGGCGCTGGAGGCCAGCATTAAGGTGCTGTCGGTATCCCACGAGGCGGATGTGGGCCTTGCAGGTGTCCAGCCTCAAGGCCTCACCTTTCCTGACTCTGTGGATGACCGATGCTCCACTCACAGCGAGGATAGCACTGGGACCGCCACCAGCTTAGATACTGCGGCCAGTCTCACCAGCACCAAGGGTGAGTTTGGGGTAGAAGATGACAGACTGGCCCGTGGGCCACCACCTCTAAAGTCCGAAGAGGCCAGTGGATCGGAGAGCGGCGTTAGCAGTAGTAGTGGGGATGGACCGTCTGGGAGTGGGGAGGTGGACAAACGACTGCACCAGCTGAAGACTCAGTTGGCGACTTTGACCAGCTCTTTGGCTACAGTCACCCAGGAGAAGTCCCGCATGGAAGCTTCTTACCTGGCTGACAAAAAGAAGATGAAACAGGACTTAGATAATGCCAGTAAAAAAGCAGAGGAGGAGAGGGGCCGGCTGGAGGGAGAATTGAAGGGGCTGCAGGAGCAGATAGCAGAAACCAAAGCCCGACTTATCACGCAGCAGCACGATCGGGCCCAAGAGCAGAGTGACCATGCCTTGATGCTGCGTGAGCTCCAGAAGCTGCTGCAGGAGGAGAGGACCCAGCGCCAGGACTTGGAGCTTCGATTGGAAGAGACCCGAGAAGCTCTGGCTGGGCGGACCTATGCAGCCGGTCAGATGGAAGGGTTTGAACTGCAAACCAAGCAGCTGACCCGTGAGATAGAGGAGTTGAAAGGTGAGCTGCAGGCTCTTCGAGATGAGAAGAATCAGCCTGACCCCCGGCTGCAGGAGCTTCAGGAAGAGGCCGCCTGCCTTAAAAGCCATTTCCAGGCTCAGTTGCAGCAGGAAATGAGGAAGGTAATTATCTTCATCTCCTTTAAACATTTGTCGTTTAACCTGAAGTGGGGAAATATTAGGGCTTTTTTTTTCTCCTTTGATAGTTAGAACTAAGTGGCTGCACTGTCGATTTTTGATGCTATTCAAAAAGTTTCATTTGTGAGTCCTGGGAAATCCTTTTCTGTGTGGTGTTGACAGTATCCACAGAGTGTGCTTCCAATAGGATGTGGCGTTTCTGAGTGTAAGCCGGGTTGGAGCCAGACAGCTCTGAGCATCTGGGCATTGGCATCCTCCCAGCTGTGCTCTGTGAAGCAGTGTAGTGGCGGCTGTGCAGTGAAAGGTGGAGTGTATGCTTGTAGGAATATGCCTATATATAGGTAGCAGTGTATTCCTACAGGTAGGGTGGCTGAAGGGGGCAAAGGGAATTTTCTCAGAAGAAATAACCTGTTGTATTGCTTGCAATCAACATTTGCCTTGTCTGGAAAGGTATGCTATTTTACAGAGCCACCTTTCAGTGTGGGGAGAGATCCAAGTCAATTTTGAACTTCCAGGAATATTGGAAGAGGAAAAGAATGTCATATGGTTAAGAGCACACTGCACATGTGAGGTTGGCGTATGAGAAGAGAGAGCAGGAACACTAAAGCAGAACAACAGCAGATCTACAAAGGTTCTTAATGTTGTTTGGTATAATGTGTGTCTGGGAGCAGGTTACAGGAGCTTGGGTTCGCTCCCAAACGAACAGAAAAATTCCCAGTTCCCATTTTTGCCAGGCCACCTCCATCCCGTAACCCTCTTGCTCCCCTCTCTTGCTTTCTCAAAGTTTGCCATCGGGCCTTGTAGCTTTTCTGGATGCATCTCCATCTGTTCCCTTGTTTTCCAGACAGCCCTCGCCGAAGATCAGCTACGACAGCAAGCGCAGCTGGAAGAGCAGAGGGTGGCAGCCCTGGAGAATCAAATATCTGAGGTGTCAGAACTGCTGGGCACCTATGAGAAAGCCAAACAGAAGGACCAGCTGGCCATCCACAAGCTGAAGGAGCGCATTCTTCAGCTGGACCTGGAGAACAAGACACTGGCGCTAGCAGCCTCTAGCCGGTCCCCTCTGGACAGCCATGGAGAGGAGTCCAGTCTGGATGTCAGTGTCCTGAAGGACAAGATGGAGAAGCTGAAGAGGCTGCTGCAGGTTGCGGCCAGGAAGAGCCAGGTGACCTTGGACGTGGAGAAGCTCTGCAACCTGGAGATAATGCCTAGCTCAGAGGCTGCCGATGGGGAGAAGGCCAGCGCGCTTTACTACCAGCAGGAGCTGAAACAGCTGAAGGAGGAGTTTGAGAGGTACAAGATGCGGGCCCAGGTCGTCCTCAAAAGCAAGAACGTCAAAGACGGGAACCTGGGCAAGGAGCTGGAGGAAGCCCGGGAGCAGCTGGCGGAGCTGAAGGAGAAGTACATCTCGCTGCGGCTGTCCTGCGAGGAGCTCGACTGCCAGCACCAGCAGGAGGCTGAGGGCTGGAAGCAGGAGCTGGCCCGGCTGCAGCACATCCACCGGCAGGAACTGGAGCGGAGCCAGCTGGACTTCAGGGACCGCACGCTGAAACTGGAGGAGGAGCTGCACAAGCAGCGGGACCGGGCCCTGGCCGTGCTGGCCGAGAAGGACCTGGAGCTGGAGCAGCTGCGTTCCGTGGCCTTGTCCTCTGGGCTGCCGGGACGTAGAAGCCCTGTGGGCAGTGTGGGCCCCGGGGATCCAGCGGACACATGTGCCCTGGACAGCCTGACCCAAGCCCTGCAACTAGCTGCGGCCAACGAGCCCACTTTCTTCCTTTACGCCGAGCAGTTGGCTCGCAAGGAGGTGGAGATCACGTCACTGAGGAAGCAGAAGCACAGGCTGGAGGGGGAGGTGCATCAGCTGCAGGATCGGCTGCTGGAGGAGGGGGAGCGGCATCGGGAGGAGGTGGGAGCCCTGCAGAGCCACATTGCAAAGAACATCAGGGACCAGAGTCGGGAGGGAGCCAACCTGGAGTACCTCAAGAACATCATCTACCGCTTCCTGACCTTGCCAGACACCGTGGGCCGCCAGCAGACGCTCACCGCCATCCTCACCATCTTGCACTTCAGTCCAGAGGAGAAACAAGTGATCATGCGGCTCCCAGCCGGTGGTAGTTGGTGGCCTTCTGGCAAGAGATGATGCCATTTTCACTAACTCGTCAACTTTCTGTGCCTCTTCTGTGAGAAGGGGCAGGCTCTGGTTTCTCCTGCCTCTTCTCTTACATTATCATTTATTTCTTCACTGTGTTCACCTGGGAGGAATCCTCAATGTGGGCTGGGATTTTCTGCCAAATGCCATTAATGCCATTTTATCCTTGGGCCCTAGAGATACTGAAAGTGTTGGGACAGCATCTTCTGGTGGTGTGTGTGAGGGGAAGCCGGGGGAGAGGTTAGGACTCAGAGGTGCAAAAGTTGGGGGAGTGAGAGTCTTTAAAATAAGGTGTTCTCGGTTTTAATATCATACTCCTAGTGCAGAGCTAGGAGTACATATGACTCCAAAGGGAGTTCAGTTAATTTCTAAACATGCACAAGGACCAGCTGTTTACTCCATCTCATCAAAATCTTAAGTCTGGTCAACTGCCAACTGCTACCCCAATTCTCTGGGGACAGAAATTCAGGCTGGAGAGGGACCAGGAAGTTTGAAATAGGGACAGATTGTCCCCTAGTCCAAACGGCCAAGGAATAGTGAACTTGGGAAGTTCATCTTGGAACTGGGAAGCTTGGAATACTTAGGGCTAGGTATGACCTAATCAATCTGGACAAAACACACCACTTGTGACCATCCTAGAGAGAACCCTGAGCACCAGTTGGATCTTGGGGATTTCCTGAGTGACCTGCTGTTGGCCTGGATAGGGTTCTAGACCTCTCACATTTGTCCCTGCCTTAACCTGTCTGCCCAGGGTTGCCTGAGATTGTGAGTGAATGACTTTGCTAGCTTTCCCTCAGTGTTGAACTTCCATTAAGAAAAATATTCTATCTTTTTACAGAGAGAGGTCTGATCAGGAAGCTCTGATCCTGCCTGGATACAAGGAGTTAGCTCAGAGATTTACACCCTCCCCCCCAAGCTGTTTCTGCCTTTGTAGGGACAGGGAAGAGGAAGAAGATCTGCTGCAGAGGATTCCAGAAGGATGCTCTGACCCTCACAGGAAAGTGGTGGCAATTCAGCTGAGGCCGGGCTGGGGTACTTGCTGCTCCGTGGATAGCATTCTGGCTAAATCTGCACGTCCCTGCAACCAGGGTGTTCATGCATTACTGTCACCAGGGTACTTTGCCCACTCACTTAGGGAGGTCATAGAGTTTCAGTCCGAAAGCCTCGTCTTCCCACACATGTTACTACTAAAGGAGGGGCTCAAAAAAGTTGGGTTCAAACAGTATCACTTCCCTATTCTTTGCTTTCCCCCATTTGCTCTTGCTGGTTGTAGAGATCTTTGGATCCTAAAGACCAGTGCTTTGCCACTGACTGGGCTGATATGTACCTTTCTGTTACTTCATCATAGCAGTCTATTTTGTGAGGGTTTGGGGGTGCAGAGACTGTGATTAAATGTTCTGATTGGGAGGCTGGGTGACCTGGACTGTTTACAGTAGGTAGACTTAGTGGAACAGAAGTGATATGTTCGAATGATAATAACAATAACCACGGAATCATTAAACCTGACCAACTTGACCTATGTGCTTCCTTAATGGTGTGTATACACACACACACACACACACACACACAGAGACATAAATGGAGTGTGAATGTAAATGGGAAATGAAAAGGATGTAAGAAATATTTCATCATATTAATCCATGAGCTTGAATCTAGGGAGGAATACCTCAATGCTTTAACTGCCTCAATTACAGCCCAAATTTCTTAGCCTGGAATTGTGTATGAGTGTTTGTGTATAGGCAACTACACTGGAAAAAAGCCTTCTCATGGGTTTAATGGGCGAGATTGAAACTTCCATAATTACTGCTTTAAACTTTATTTTATTTATTAATTTTTAAAAATTTATTTATTTTTGGCTGTGTTGGGTCTTTGTTGCTGCGCATGGGCTTTCTTTAGTTGCGGCAAGTGGGAGCTACTCTTTGTTGCGGTGCGCAGGCTTCTCATTGCGGTGGCTTCTCGTTGCGGAGCATGGACTCTAGGCGCGTGGGCTTCAGTAGTTGTGACATATGGGCTCTAGAGCGCAGGCTCAGTAGTTGTGGCACACGGGCTTAGTTGCTCCGTGGCACGTGGGATCTTCCCGCACCAGGGCTCGAACCCATGTGCCCTGCATTGGCAGGCGGATTCTTAACCATTGCGCCACCAGGGAAGCCCTGCTTTAAACTTTAGAAGTAATCTGCTTATGAATGCTTTATTATACTTCAAACCAGGATTCATGGTATCCTGGAAAAGTTTCTCCAGGTGTCAAGCTAAACTAGATGATGATGATGATGATGATGATGATGATGATGATGATGATCAAGCTAAACTAAATGATGATGATGATGATGATGATCAAGCTAAACTAAATGATGATGATGATGGTCAAGCTGAGCTACAATGATGATGATGATGATGATGATGATGATGGTGGTGGTGGTGGTGGTGGTGGTGATCATCTCTTAATTTTCTTACCTGATCCTCTTAAATGTAGGATATACTATGATTGTTGTTATTCCTAGGTGGTTTTGGACAGAATAGAAAGATCCATAGTCACAGCTGCTTTCCTAGGACTAATAATTCTGTGCTTTTGACTTTTGAGGAGATATTAAACAAGGAAAGAAGCAAGGCAGTTTCAGATTAATAATTTTAAGTGTTGATATACATAAGGCTGCGAATGCTCCCAACTGAAAGAAAAAGACTTGGTCCCTTCCTACCCTTAAGGACACAAGTTCCTTGTGTTCCCTCCCCTTTCCCCCAAATAAGTTTTCCAGTTATTTGACTGGTATGCCTGTTCTAGATACACTAAGAAAGGAAAGGGAGAGAGAGAGAGAAAGAATTTAGATGAGACACAAAGAAAAAAATTTATAGTTTATTACAAGATATTGAATATCTTGAGTATAGTTCCCTGTGCTATGGAGCAGGACCTTGTTGTTTATTTTATATATAGTAGTTTGTATCTGCTAATCCCAAACTGCTAATTTATCCCTCGCCCCCTTCCCCTTTGGTAATCATAAGTTTGTTTTCTGGGTCTGTGAGTCTGTTTCTGTTTTGTAAATAAGTTCATTTGTATCATTTTTTAGATTTTACATATAAATGATACCATATTTGTTTTTCTCTGACTTCACTTAGTATGATAATCTCTAGGTCCATGCATGTTGCTACAAATGGCATTATTTCATTCTTTTTTATGGCTGAGTAGTAGTCCATTCTGTGTATATATATATACCACATCTTCTTTATCCATTCATCTGTCAGTGGACATTTAGGTTGTTTCCATGTCTTGGCTATCGTAAATAGTGCTGCAGTGAACATTGGGGTGCATGTATCTTTTCAAATTACTGTTTTCTCTAGATATATGCCCAGGCGTGGGATTGCTTGATCATATGGCAACTCTATTTTTAGTTTTTTGAGGAACCTCCATACTGTTCTTCGTAGTGGCTACACCAATTTACATTCCCACCAACAGTGTATGAGGGTTCCCTTTTCTCCACACCCTCTCCAGCCTTTATTATTTGTAGAATTTTTGATGGTGGCCATCCTGACTGGTGTGAGGTGATACCTCCCTGTAGTTTTTATTTGCATTTTTCTAAACAATTAGCAATGTCGAATATCTTTTCATGTACCTATTGGCCATCTGTATGTCCTCTTTGGAGAAATGTCTATTCAGGTCTTCTGACCATTTTTTGATTGGGTTGTTTGTTTTTTGTTATTGAGTTATATGAGCTGTCTGTATATTTTGGAAATTAAGCCCTTTGTTGCATCATTTGCAAATATTTTCTCCCAGTCCATAGGTTGTCTTTTTGTTTCTTATATGGTTTCCTTTGCTGTGAAAAAGCTTATAAGTTTGATTAGGACCCATTTGTTTATTTTTGTTTTTATTTCTGTTGCCTTGGGATACTGACCTAAGAAAACATTGCTGCGATTTATGCCAGAGAATGTTTTGCCTATGTTCTCTTCTAGGAGTTTTGTGGTGTCATGTCTTATATTTAAGTCGTCAAGCAACTTTTTACTTTTGTGTTTGGTGAGAGGGTATGTTCTAACTTCATTGATTTACATGTGTCTGTCCAGCTTTCCCAGCACCACTTGCTGAAGAGACTATCTTTTCTCCATTGTATATTCTTGCCTCCTTTGTCAAAGATTAATTGACTATAGGTGCGTAGGTTTGTTTCTGGGCTCTCTATTATGTTCCATTGATTCATATGTCTGTTTTTGTGCCAATACCTCTCTGTTTTGATTACCGTAGCTTTGTAGTATTGTCTGAAGTCTGGGAGGGTTATGCTTCCAGCTTTGTTCGTTTTCCTCCGGATTGCTTTGGCAATTCTGGGTCTTTTGTGGTTCCATATAAATTTTAGGATTATTTAGAACTGGGATCATTTTAACTAAATGAGAGGAGGATATCAGCTATTACTATACTGTGTTCCAATAATAACCTCCAGTAAAGCTGGGGAAACAGCTTTGGGAATTGGAAATAGAACAGTAATGAATTGGTCACTTTACCCAATCTTCAACCACCTCTACTCTCTCCCCTCCACTCTCTTCCTCTGCCTCTCCCAGGCAGCCTGGCTTACTCGGCTTGATGGTTTTTGGAGCAAGGAACTAGATTCAGACATTTTGGGCTAAAATCTCAGTCCAATCTCCTGCCAACTGTATAACCTTGATTAATTACTTAATCTCTCTGAATTTAATTTTCTTATAATGGGAATAAAGATACCTATTTCAGGGTTATATACTCAGGTTATAAAGAAATTAAGTACAGAAAGAACCAGCACAGTATCTGAAACAAAGTAGGTGGTAAACCACATTAGTTTTTTTTTTTCCCAAGAATTGGCAGCATTGGAAGTTAGACTGAGCTTTTCTTGATTTCTTAGCCACAAATGTTTCCATAAACAAAAGGAAAAATGACTGTCTTTTATCAAGTGCTTGCTCTGAAGCTGACTGCTAGCATTTCCCCTGCGTTATTTTACTTAATCCTTACAGCAGTCTTGTGAAGCATATCTATTTTGCAAATGAGGAAATGGAAGCTTGGCAGGATGAATTGCCCAAGGCCCAGAGCCAGGGACGGTAGAACCTGGATTCAAACCCATTTATCTGAACAGAGCGTCCCAGCTCTTTCTGCTGTCTATGCCGCCAGAGGGCAATGTGGAATCCTGAGGATGCAGTGCTTGCGCCCAGGAGTTCAAGCGGCTGTGTTTCTGGCCTGGGCTGGGGAGGAGGGGGTCCTTGTCCAGGTGGTCCTCTCTTCAGTGGCAACAAACTGCCTTATAATTTCTCTGAAGCCTCATTTCTTTGTAACAGCAGAGCTCTTTCACACTGAAAGTTCTGAAATGGACTCGTTGTTACCGCTCAGTTTTATGTGAGTTTGAGTAGTAACAACAACCTGTTTTTTCCTGGGACCCGGATCTCCTGAATAACCTAAATATCAAAGCTTCTGACAAACCCACAGGTCAGGGAACCCAGAAAAGTGAAGGTCACCTGCGAGCCAGTGATCCTCATGGGTAAACCCTGTCCCTTGACTTCAGCAAGGAGACCATCTCTGGTTCAGTGTAAATTTGTCCATCCCTATGGGCTGCAGCTGAGGGACCACACTGTCTTTCTTATTTGAGAGAATGAATCTAAAGGCTGATACCACTTTACTTGAACATGAGTTTTTTAATGCAAATCACATGCAAATTTTCTATTAGCTGAGGCTGTGCTGTCTGTACAGTCAAAATATTTTGGGGGTTAATATTTAGAGCAGGGTCTGTTGTCTTTCCTTTAGTTCAACAGCTATCAGGTTTTAAAAATGAAGCCTCAGCCTGGGGAATTTCATGCCCCTTTGGGTGGATATCTTTGCTCTGGCATCCTGTGTAGTCCACTGTGATATCTGCCCTACTTGGAGCCTTAGCCAGCTGAGAGGAGCTTTGAAGGAGTCTGGAAGCCAAGCTTGTTTATGTTGGTTTTGAACACTTACATTGTATCACCTGGTTGGATTACATTTCCCAAACCTAGGATCCTTAGGCACACTGTTTTCTCCACCTTCAAAATCCACCCCCCAGCCCTATCCCAGCCATGTGCAGTATGGGCCTATCCTTTCAGACTCAGCTGAAACATCACTCCGTCCATGCTGATTTTTCCGATACCCAGGGATGCTCAGGTACTCCCCTGAGGTCCTTTAGCACTTTGTTCATACAACCTTGGGCACAGTCATTTCTTGTACTTTCATTTTAAATTTACTTCTCTGTCTGCTTGACTACTCTATAAACCTCTCATGGTCATGTCCCAGGCCCCATTCATCTTTGCACTCTCAGGACTTTTCATAATTTGGCACATACTAAATGCTCAATAAACAGCTGAATGAATGAAAAAGAGACTGAAAATACCAATCTTGTACATTCAGAGTGAGAGATTTAATTTTTTGCTAGTGTTGCTTTCTCCCACTGTGCTGTCTTCCTGGTAGTTGTCTCTTCGGCCATTTTAGTGGCTGTGCTGTTTCTCTCGGTCTCTGGGAATATGACTGGAATTGAGTTTAGGTAAATTAGCTTCCTTTGGTTGTTAGAGGATTGGGGGAGTTCTCTTCAGAGCTATGAGGAAGATGGCTGAGAAAACGAGGATATAGGATGTGGCGAGTCCTCTGAGGCTCAGGTGCTGAGCCAAACTTTGGGCCTGAGATCTTCCTCCTGATGAGGACCCCTGCAGGAAGCTTCTGGCAGTGTGTCCCTGTATTTAAGAGACCCCTGTACTTGAGGGGTGTGTAGAACAGGCATCGCCATTACCTTATCTCTCAAGGGGATTAGGGACTTCCTTTTCTTCTATCCTCATATCCTTTTATGGTTGTGGCAAAGTTCTTGTAAATGAGACTTTCTCTGCTGCCTAGGTTTAGTCAGGAACAAAAAAAAGTTGATTTCTTTCTGTGAGTTGACACTTGGTCCTTCAGACCGGCACCCAACTTCTGGAGAGGGACTAACCAAGATAATGCTTGTCTGGAAGGAGGTAAGAGTCGAGAGTGGCACTATCTTTCTTTCTCTTTAATATCTTCCCAGGGAGCTTTCCGGGAGCCTCTTCAGCACCTTGGTCAGCACTTGTGCATGGCTCGTGGTCAGTGAGTCAGCGAGCCCCATGGGTACAGAAGGAAACAGAATTTTCGACAATTTGTGAACCATGCTTTGGAGACACCTGGGGCCAGAATCGTTCACGTTAGCAGTCCCTGGTCATTCATCCACCAGTGGATGCTGTACAAACCACAAAGGTGACTCTTGGGATCTTTCCCAAGTTATGGTGGCAGACTTGGCCAAGAGGCCTAGGGAATCAGAGGCTGATCCAGCAACTAGCATGGGTTCACTAACCACCTCTGTCTCCTCTCTCCATTTCAGCCCTGTTGCTCCTCCAATAAAAATGATTCCTGCCTTGAAGTTGCTTAGAGTCTGTTGGGGTTCTTATAGCATGTTTATCCAAACTGCAATAGCAGGAGGACTCTGTACACCAATAGTGGGTTGGTCAGTGGATGATGACGGTGAAGAGTCAGGGAGTGATCCAGAGTGATGAGGGAAGGCTTCAGGATATGAGCCTGGCCATGAGTGATGATCTGCCCTTCTTTGGTGGCTTAGGTGGGGAAGTGGATCCCACACAGGATGAAAGCATGGACCAAAGACCTGGACTGTGCAAGTCCATCAGAGCATTTATGGAATCGCAGAATGTTCAGTCCGAAAGGGATATTGGAGCTTGCTTGGTATGCTGCTCCCTTAAGAGAAGAGGAAACCAAGACCCACACAGGGCAAATTGGCTCTATCACAAGTTGTGGCTTAAGAGTGAAGTAGAGGCTCTCGTCCAGAGTAGTGGCTGATGGGTAGCGGCTGGGTGGCAGGCAGAGTGGGGCATCGGGTGCACGGTGGGTTCATGCAGTGTGGGTCTAGGTGAGCACAGCAGCGGCAGACGCTGAGGGCAGGGGGCAGTGAGAACTGCAGGCAGCAGCTCTACTGGTGTCTGAGTCTGAGTCTTCCCTCTTCTCCTGCTCCTGCTCTGGGCCTCTTAAAGAGATGCAAGAAGGGAAAAGGGAGAGATCCAGGAGGAGGATGCTATTGGTTCAGCTGACTAAGGGTAGCTTACCCAGTAACTCCCACCCATGGGTGCTCGTGTTTATGGACCTAAATTTTAACCCACTTGTAGGTGAAGTCTGGAATGTGGAGGTTATATCACTGTTTATTCATCAATTCAGCACACACATAGTGAACTTTTACTCTATCCCAGGCACTTTGCTGGGCATTCAAAATATACTCAATGTTTAGCACAGGATGTAGGTTCAGAGATGAATGATTATAATTCAGTGTGGCAAGTGCTGTAATGGAGGAGGAGAAAGGGAAGACAGGACATTGAACACAGTCTGCAAAGAATCAAAGAACTAAAGTGAAGGTGACACTTCAATTGAGCTTTGCAAGACTAAGACAACTGGCATTATCCACATGGAGAGACAGTGGTGGTGAGAGTGGGCATGGGGGCATGTGCAGACAGCAGACAGACTTCAGTAACTGTGGTACGCGGGCTCAGTGTTTGTGGTGCACGGGCTTAGTTGCTCCGTGGCATGTGGGATCTTCTCGGACCAGGGCTCAAACCCATGTCCCCTGCATTGGCAGGTGGATTCTTAACCACTGCGCCACCAGGGAAGTCCCAAGATTCCTGCTTTTAAAAAGATGAGGTGGGGAAGAATAGTATTAGGATATGTATTGACTTTCTATTGCTGCCGTAACAAATTACCCCAAACTTGGTGACTTTAAAACAAAACAAATTAATCATCCTACAGTTCTGGAGGTCAGAAGTCTGAAAGGAGGTCTCACTGGGCTAAAATCCAAGGTGTTCCAATCTGGAGGCTCAACGGGAGAATCTGTTTCCTTGCCTTTTTTCCTTTTCTAGAGGCTGCCTGCATTGCTTTTCTCACGGTCCCCTTCCTCCATCCGCAAAGCCAGCAATGTCAGATCTCTCTGCACCTTCTCTATTGTCACATCTCCCTCTGACTCTCTTCTGCCTCTCTCTTCCACTCTTAAGGACCCTTGTGATTAGGGTTAGGCCCACCTGGATAATCCAGGATAATCTCCCTATCTTAAATTCAGTCAATTAGCAACTTTAATTCCCCTGTGCCATGTAACCTAACAGGTTCCGGAGATTAGGACATGAAAATCTGGGGGGGAGGGATATTATTCTTCCTACCACGTTATATACTTTGTAAGTATTTCATCTGGAAAGAACTTTGGCAAAAGTGAAAATGGAGGGCTTCCCTGGTGGCGCAAGTGGTTGAGAGTCCGCCTGCCGATGCAGGGGACACGGGTTCGTGCCCCAGTCTGGGAGGATCCCACATGCCGCGGAGCGGCTGCGCCCGTGAGCCATGGCCGCTGAGCCTGCGCGTCCGGAGCCTGTGCGCCGCAACGGGAGAGGCCACAACAGAGAAACCCGCGTACCGCAAAAAAAAAAAAAAAAAAAAAAAAAAATTAAAAAGTGAAAATGGAAAATCAAAATTCTTCCTAACTTGTTGGTAATAAGGGCTTCCAGTATTACTGGATAATTCCTAGCAATATTCTTTTTCATGGGAAACCAGCAACACCTAGTGTCTCTCCAAATAAATTTCAGCAGAAAACTTACAGTGTCCTATAATTAAAAAGGTAGAATAGAAGGTACAGCTCAGTGACTGATGGTGGAAAAAGGAAATTCTCACCATTCCTAGAGGGAGAAGACTGATTCTGTCTTCTGTATGTTCTTTAGACAGTGTGAACCCCTACACCCATGTGTACATCCAGAAGTATTTAAATTAATTCTGTTTTGGGCCTGGCACCATGCTGGACTCTGTGATAGATGCAGAAAGATAAGAACATGACCCTCATCCTCAAATTGCACCCAGTCTTATTGGCAGACAAGACACACCCTGGCAATTAAAGCATATGTACCCATTTACAAAACACTGAAGACTTAATGGCCAAGGGTACCAGTTATAATTAGGCTCAGTTGTACATACATCAAAACCCCAAAGAACACTGGCTTAAACAACAGAGAGGTTTATTTCTTGTTCTTGTGAAAGAATTGGTATAGCCCTGGTTTGGCAGTTCCTCAAAAAGTTAAACAGAGTTACTATATGACCCAGTAATTTTACTCCTAGGTATATATCCAAGAGAATTGAAAACATACTTCTATAGAAAAACTTGTACACTAATGTTCATAGTAGCATTATTCATAAGAGCCAGAAAGTGGAAACAACCCAAATGTCCATCAACTGATAAATGGATAAACAAAATGTGGCATAGCCATACAATGGAATATTACTCAACCATAAAAAGGAATGAAGTACTGATACATTCTACAACATGGAAGAACCTGAAAAACATTATGTTAAGAAGCCATACACAAAAGGCCACATATTGTATGATTCTATTTATATGAAATATCCAGAACAGGCAATTCCATAGAGACAGAAAGCAGATTAGCGGTTGCCAGGGTCTGGGAAGTGGGGAGGGAAGGACGGGGAGTGACTGCTAATGGTACAGGATCTATTTGGGGGTGACGAAAATGTTCTGGAATTAGTGGTGATAGTTGAACAACTTTGTGAATATACTAAACCCCCTAAAAACCATTGAATTGTACACTTTAAATGGATGAATTGTTTTGTATGTGAATTATATCTCAATAAAGATACTAAAAAAATACTAGGAGGGTCAAGGAGGCAAAAATGGGTGACGACTAATTAGAGGCCATGAAGAAGAGATGGGAAAAGTACTTTCTGTTAGTTTTTTGCCCCCTTCCCCCCAGTTCTTCTCCAGGCCTCAGAGAGGTTTACCCTTTTCTTTCCCATATATTAGGTCTCCTCTTCCCCCACCACCATTACAGTCAGCAAGCTGTTTACCGTGTGAGGCTGACCTGGCCCCAGACAAGGAGCGAGATGGCAGTTCTGTTCCCTACAGAGATAAAACGGTGAGTAAGCTGATGGAAATAGAGCACGGAATAGAATTCATGCCCCATCCCTCCTGAGGGTGTCCCCCCATGACAGGCACCTCTGATTCTGGGGAACAAATATCCTTTGGGGGGTCCCTGGTCCTGATGGCACAGGGGAGGGGCTCTGTGAGCCTGATACATCCCTGTGGCCCAACACACAGTTTACCCATCTATCTGGAGAATGAAGAATCTTGGGGCAGAATACTCAAAGCTGCCTGTGTCCCTGCTCCCCACGGGAGGTGTGAACTAGCAGCGTCTGCCTCTGCCCCCGTGGTAGCTTTGCTCTGGGTCTTCAAGCTACTCACCCTCCCTTCTGTTCTATTGATAGAGCAGTTCCTCATGTTCTGATGTTTCCTCACAGCCATGTGGCTTTATTCTTGATCTGTTCCGTGTTCCTCCTCTTGTGCTGTACAAGTACAAGATAGTACAAACCAAGGTACTATTTCTTCCAGGACAAGATACCACTCCTCACACCACTGTAAGAGTTATTTTACTTGTTTTGTAGTCATCTGTAGACAGTGCAGGTTGGATCAGGCTCCGTGCATTAGCCTGAGTGACCCATGTTTGCCCCAAGAACTTCCTCCCCGTGCTCATGGGTTCTGGGGATCTAGATAGTGGGATATGCATGGATGTCGAGTCTGAGACAGCAGAGCCACTGTAAAAGATAGCAGCCCAACTATCAAAGCCAGGAGAATTGATCAGGAGAAGTCGGGGGCGACATGATGACTAAATGTAATACGGTATTCAGGATGGGATCCTGGGACAGAAAAAGGAAATCAAGTAAAAATTAAGAAAAAAAAAAAGGGGCTTCCCTGGTGGCGCAGTGGTTGAGAGCCCACCTGCTGATGCAGGGGACACGGGTTCGTGCCCCGGTCCGGGAAGATCCCACATGCCGCGGAGCAGCTGGGCCCGTGAGCCATGGCCGCTGAGCCTGCGCGTCCAGAGCCTGTGCCCCGCAACGGGAGAGGCCACAACAATGAGAGGCCCGCATACCGGAAAAAAAAAAAAAGAAAGAAAAAAAAAGTATGGACCTTAGTTAATAATAACAAATCAATATTGGTTCATTAATTGTGACAAATGTGTCATACCAATGTAAGATGTTCGTCAGAGGGAAAACTAGGTTTGGAATATAGAGGAACACTTTACATTGTCTTTAAATTTTTTCTGTAAATCTAAAATGATTCTAAAGTTAAAGCTTTATTAAATCCTCCAAAAATATATTGTCTCCACCTCCACGAGAGCACTCAGCTCTGACCTGGCCAGACCATTTTAAAGAATAGTGTCCTCCAATATGCCCTCTTTGAAGGGTAGTTATCAGATATCACCTGTATCATCAGTGCAGCCTGGAAGAGTTCCATTGACTTGTGTATAAAAGATAGACTTTTAAAGTCCTGGCTGAGTGGATAGGAAGATGAGAGCATTGGAACAGAAGTACACATTCTGGTCTTAGGCTGAGTGAGGACTTCCAGGGCAATGAGTGACAATGAGTGAGCCTGTGGTAGCCCTGAGCCATGTCCCAGTGACCTCTGACACCATGAGCCATCCCTTCCTGAAACTTCTCTCCTTGGGAGCTATACCTGTTTCCTCTTTCTCCTGTGACTTCCTCTCTTCTTACCTGTGTGACTTGTCTCTTCTTCCTCCACCCATTAGAAAATGTTGCTGTGCACTCGGGTTCTGTATTTGATATTCTCTTATCACTCTGAAACTCTCTTGGGTATCCATCCAGTTTCCTCACTGTCACTGCCACCACTCGTGACTCCTGAATCTGTGTTCTGGTTGGGAGTGCATCCTTGTGCTCCAGCTGCATGTGGTCAATGCAGGGTTTCCAGGGGAGGGACGGACACCTGAGACTCAGTGTGTTCTAAGCCCTGTATTGATTTACCTCTTCCCTCAGCTAGAATCACGGACCCTACTCTTTCAAAATGATGGTTTCATGCAGAGTTTTTATTTTTTATTTATTCTTATTTTTAAACTTTTATTATTATTATTTTTTTGGCCACGCTGAGTGGCTTGCAGGATCTTAGTTCCCTGACCAGGGATTGAACCTGGGGTCCGGCAGTGAGAGCACTGAGTCCTAACCACTGGACCGCCAGGGAATTCCCACATGCAGAGTTTTTAATTAAGATAAAAAAGGTAGATATTGAGCAGTTTGGGAGGAAGTAAAACACACCCCCCCACACACACCCACACACACATAGAATTATGGTTGGTGGCAGTGTGGGAATTACCCAATCAATAGACTATCAAAGCTTGTTTACATGAACTTTTTATACAATACAAGGGGACACAAAATATACATTTAAGGAAATTACAGGTGAAAGTATAATACATTTTACAGCTCCTTCCAGCTCCTTTAGCCTCTCTCCTTTCTGGTTCTCAGCCTCGACTTAGGGGCCACTCTTCTTGGTCACCTTATTTTGTCTTCAGGCCAGGCTGAGTCCTTTGAAGTCTCCTAAGTAGATGGAAAAATCAGCTTTTCTTGTGTCCATCCTCCCTGTGCAGCTAGGTTCTGTCCTTGCTCTCTGTGATGACACCCTCCTGGCCTTGCCCTTCATCCGATCCAGCAGGCTGATGAACCTAGAGCCTCCCATGTGACCTGCGTCCTGAGTCCTTAGCCTGGAGGCCATGGCACTTCTCTATCTGCCCCCCGGCTGCTCGCAGGAACTGCCTTGTGTCAGAGTCTAGGCCAGCAAGCACCTCCATGAAATCATAAGAAAGACCAAAATTCTGCAGTGGTCCAAGGGCCATTTCTTTTCAAAATCTAAAATCTTTATGGATCCAGAAACGGACTGAGGGGTTGAGAGGTGGAATGAGAATCCACATAATAAGATTTATGTTCAAAAGTGGTGCCAAATTATCTAATTTCAGCACTCTGTTGCTTACAGTGTTAAAGTCCTGACACCAGAGGCTCAGGGGGATGTACTGATGAAGATACTTGGATGGATAATACTGGCTCTTTCCCTTGGTACATTAATGCACAGTTGGTTTTTGAGACATCCAACAATGATGAGAAGTGTGCCCCTAAGCAGTTCTGGGCTCAGCTCTGGCACTCACATCTTAATTAGGTGGGTTTTGACTCATCATTATTTAGTTGCCCATTTTTCCTTAACACAGTGCTTTAGTTGTTTTATGCAATTAGAAGGAGGAAGCTTGCAAAAGTCATGACATTACAGAAGAGATATGACAGAAAAAAACATTAACTCCATCTTACTGTACGAATCCCAGCAGTAGTTAGGGACTTACGTAAATAGCACAGCTTAAATTATTTAGCTGACAATCCCTAGTAACAATACCAGTACTTGATTCTTCATAAAAGCAAAAGTGATTAGTCTGCTCTGTAACCTCATCGTCGGAAAAATGTATTTCCCGTTATAACATTTGTCATGACTTCCTTGGGAATGGGCAAATTAAAAACAGAATTTTGACACGTCAAATTGTCCTGCAGCGTGAAAGCCAAACTGAGTGTCTCTTCCACTAGAGGCCTGGGGTCCATGCTGCCTTGGGGAATTTTTTGCCTGGGTGGCAGGCAGTGTGGAAGAAGTTGGACAAAACCTAATTTTCAGCAAGTTCTTATTTTTTCACAATCTTGATGAGTTCTAGGAATAATGCTGCAGAAGCTAATTCTTTCAGGAGAAGAGTGGTTCTAGAAAGATGATTGAGGTTCATGTGGGAGATTTGGGCGAATTTTAAAACTTCCCCTTTGGCAAACAATTTAACTTAAACAGTTAGCAGACTTCTTAGGTGTGTGAGGATGTGAGCCAGATGCCAGATGCCAGATGCCAAGGTAGTGAGACACTGCTTCTGGCCTCAAAAGCTTCTTTCTAACCCTGGACCATCAGCCATTGATGTTTCCAATTCTCCCGAGCACTTGGTTACTTGCTAGAAGGTAGGCGTGGTCATGTCCCTTTCTTTGACCTATAGGAACTCTTGTGTGATTCCTTCACTTCCCTATCCCCTTCCCAACAAGTGACAAGCAGTTTTTTCTTTAACTGCACCCAATCTAGCCCATCCTGACTATTACAGAAAGTTAAGACTTCCTACCACACCTGATGGTGGACAATCAGTGAGATGGCAGATGCAAAGGCACTGTGGTTGGCACATAGTAGGCCTTGGTAAAGGGTATTTTTCTTCCCCCCCTTTCCCTTTAAAAGTCTCATGAAAAATGTGAATTCTTATTTCTCAAAAGAAAGCTGATTCCATGTTCATTTTTACTACAGCAATGTCTAGAAATGTTTACATAAGTGATTTCTTCATTTGGGGGTTGGGTAATGGCAGATATGATTTTACAATTACAATGTGTGATAAAATTGGCTAGTTGTCTCGCAATATTTATTCTCTTCTTCCCCCTTAGTAGTATCTGAGTGGGCACATTGTGCCTTAAGCTAAAAGACATTTGCCAACTCCCTTGCAGCTATGAAAAATTATGTGACTACTGGATAATGAGATGTTAAAAGGAAGTGTTGTGTGGGATTTCTCTGAAGGCTCCTTTTAAGGGAGGGAGTACCCATGTCATTTCCTTTACTCGATGCTGCTGCCTGGGATGTAGATGCAATGGCTGTCTAGCAGCCCTCTTGGACCATGAGGACAGGGGTCCCACACTTGGGATGGTGGAGAGTGAGGCAGAAGGCACTTGAGTCCTTGGTCACTTACTGTAGCACCATACAGGTCATGAGCTCTCTGTTTCTGGATTTGTTCTAGATGAAAGAAAAATAAATTTCTAATTTGCTCAAGCCACTCTTTTTTTCTTTTGGCTGCGCCTCGTGGCTTGTGGGATCTTAGCTCTCTGACCAGGGATTGAGCCCAGGCTCAGCAGTGAAAGCACTGAGTCTTAACCACTAGACCGCCAGGGAATTCTAAGCCACTGTATTTTAAATTTAAATTTTATTTAATTTATTTTTAATTCTGGTAAAAAAAAATAACACAAATTCACCATCTTAACAATTTTTAAGTCTACAGTTCAGTAATGTTAACTATATTTACACAAACTATTGTTGTTTTACATTTTTTGTTTATATAAAGTCAAACCTAATCCTAACAAACACAGTAGAGTGCTTCCCTGGTGGCGCAGTGGTTGGGAGTCCGCCTGTCAATGCAGGGGACACGGGTTTGAGCCCTGGTCCTGGAAGATCCCACATGCCGTGGAGCGACTAAGCCCGTGTGCCACAACTACTGAAGCCCGCATGCCTAGAGCCCACGCTCTGCAACAAGAGAGGCCACCTCAGTGAGAGGCCTGCACACCTCACTGAAGAGTAGCCCCCGCTCGCCGCAACTGGTGAGGGCCTGTGCACAGCAACGAAGACCCAACGCAGCCAAAAATAAATAAAAACAAACAAACAAACAAAACCCACAGTAGAAGCTCTTTTAACTGACCTCCAGTTAACTAACTTGTTAAATTAAGGGTACTCTAGTTCTTCAGTAAAGTGTACTAGTCATTGCCCATCATGTGAATGCTCTTGGATACTAAACTATTCTCTGGGACAGTGTTTCTCACACTTGCGTGTGGCTTGCATTTCTGGACTCCACTTCCAGTAGGTCTGGAGGGGGCCTGAGAATTTTGCCTTTCTAACCAGTTCCCAGGGGACGCTGATGCTGCTGGTCTGGGGACACACTTTGAGAATCACTGATCTAAGGACACCACAGTCTTCTGTCCCTACCAGTGGAGCTGAATATTACCAGGAATCAATTGTGTTTGCCCTCAAACCTGTTTATATGTATTGTCCTTGCGATTTCCTTTAGAATTGTAATGATGTAAACCTGTTTATAGATAATGTACTTGTGATTGTAATTTAATTAAATATCACATAAACTTGTGAAAAAGTAGTCAAAAAAAGAATTGTTACTATGAAACTAAGCTGAGTACTTTGGAATGACTTAATATAGATACTCACTAAAATAGTGCTGCCGAGTTACGTTTGGTGGGGCAACTATTAAAGATCAGGAAAAAAATCTATAAAAATTCAGAGAAATCATGCATTCAAATTACTTTAAAAGTGTCTTTAAAATATTGTTTTACTTTAAATAAATCAAGTCTACAAATTGTAAATGATGCGTTATGGCTGCGATTTATTAAACAAAGACAAAATAGAACTTCAATCAATGAACCCAATCTTTTTTTTTATAAATTTATTTATTTATTTTTGGTTGTGTTGGGTCTTCGTTGCTGCACACGGGCTTTCTCTAGTTGCGGCGAGCGGGGGCTACTCTTCATTGTGGTTCATGGGCTTCTCATTGTCGTGGCTTCTCTTATTGTAGAGCACGGGCTCTAGGCGCGTGGGCTTCAGTAGTTGTGGCTCGCAGGCTCTAGAGCGCAGGCTCAGTAGCTGTGGCACACGGGCTTAGTTGCTTTGCGGCATGTGGGATCTTCCTGGGCCAGGGCTCGAATCCGTGTCCCCTGCATTGGCAGGTGGATTCTTTTTTTTTTTTTTTTTTCAGGCTCCGGATGCGCAGGCTCAGCGGCCATGGCTCACGGGCCCAGCCGCTCCGCGGCATGTGGGATCTTCCCGGACCGGGGCACAAACCTGTGTCCCCTACATCGGCAGGTGGACTCTCAATCACTGCGCCACCAGGGAATGTTTTGTCCTGTTTTGTTTTGCTTTTTTGCTGTTGTTTTTGGCCTCACTGAGCGGCACGTGGGATCTTAGTTCCCCAACTAGGGATCAAACTCGTGCCCCCTGCCGTGGAAGTGCAGAGTCTTAACTATTGGACTGCCAGGGAATTCCCAAGTGAACCCAATCTTTAAAACACACAAAAAAAAAACCTTTGGAAAATTGGCAAACAAGTGCATGCTTAAACATTTTAAATTAAAATAACATTATAAACTAAAATAAAACATTTAAATAAAAATAAACTCTTTAAAGTATCTTCCCTGTTTCCTTGCTTTTTTAGTTAACTGATGGTCTTACTCTAGTTTACCCAAAATTCAGAGCCTGTGGAAAAGGCTTATATGCTATTACTTTAATCGGGATACAACCCAAGCAGGATGAAGAAAAGGAGAGTAAGTCCAGGAAGGAGAGAGAGCTAATATGAAAATGCCCAACTGAGCCAGCCTGCACTTGGAATCAAGTGGGACTGATTTCTTATAGGACAGTTTTCCGAGAAACTACTCTTCAGGACAGTATGTCTGGATTAAGGAGGGAGAAGAATTTACTTGTCTCCCATCTTCCATTGGTTAACAGTTTGCTCCACAGGGTGTTAATTCTTTTACACTCCCATTTGGGCATGCATGGGCACCAGGGCCGGCTTCCTGGGCATGTGACCAATGAAGTCATAGCCGAGCTCAGAAGGGGGTCCACTCTTGAGGTTTAATGCTCTGTAGTCACTGCCTGGAAAGTCTTAATAATTTTATTTCTGAATTTGTGTTTTGTAAGTGAAGTCTGAGGGACAGTGCAGCCTGCGCTGAGGGACTTGGAGCTTCTGCTCATGGTGGTCTCTTCTTTTCACTACCTCTCTGAGATGGGTTCTCAGTGCCCAGCTTTGTGCCACTGAGTCATTGGCAGTGCCCTGGATACTTGAAATGGTCTGCACTCACCCAGTGAGTACCTCTCTGCCTGAGGGAGTGCAACATGAAATAGCAGGTAAAATATACCTTGACAGGTCAAGAGAGAGACTGTGGAAGAAAGAAAAAAGCTTCTTTCCTGTTTTTGAACAAGCAACTTCACATTTTCATTTTGTACTGCGAATTCTGCAGCTGGCCCTGAGGGGCACTGAGTGGGTCTGTGTGTACCATGCCTTGGTGTCAGTGGGGATGCCTCAGGGCAAAGTATGGGAGTGTGAAACATAGTGTGGAGCAAGGTGCTACCGGGTTTTCTCTGCCTGAAGTAGGTCAGAGGCCATGTGGACGAGGTCACTACAATTGCAGCTATGTCTGGAACAACTGGCCAAAGGCCCTGTTGATGGTGAGACCATGAAGATCTGGACTGGCACATGAGAGATGCTGATACAGTTCTCCTCCTGCATCTCTCAAATCAGCTCCACCCTCCCACTGTATCTGGCTCTCACACTGTGATCTGTGGCCTTCATTTTTGTGACGTGAAGTTGTTTTCATGTCTTCCCTGAGAAACGAGGGACGTGTTCAGTAATTCACAACTTGATGGCCAGCCATAATTTCTGAAAAGATTTAAGGTAACAGAGTTAGCAGAATGGTCTACAGTCCCTGATGCTGCAACCTGTCCCTTGGCTGTAATAGATATTCATCATCGTTTCCCTCCACCACTCTACATCCCTCTCTCCCTTGGCCAGCACTTGGCTGGTCTGAGTTCCTTTGCTGGTAGACTGACCTAGACCTTCATCTTTGGGGGATCTGAATCCTTAGTTGCCTTAACTTGGTCAGGTACTGGTTGCTCAATTGTCCATCCATTGTTATCAAAGGGCAAGGAAGCACCAAGAGATACTACAGCAAGGCCCCTGGGTTTCAGACATACTCCTTCCTGACCCCATGTGTAGCATCAGTGCTAGCTCCTCATGGTAATCAGAAATAAATTCATGTATTTGCATGTTGGTCTACTGGAATGAGGAGATGAAAGTGACCAAGTAGGGGTTGAGGCCTCGAGGTTAGTAGAACTCTTACTGTGTTCCCTGGTGGAAGTATCCTCACCCAGGACCAGGACTGCTAATGCATCAGAGCCTAAGGCTAAAGAAATGGGAAGCACAAATTCTGTGAATGAGTCACTGGGAGTGATAGTGAGAAGGGTTAATCCTACCTCCACTCGTCGGTTCTTGGTCTTGGGTCTTCTAGCTGTTGGACACATAGAACCAGGTTCTGCCTGTTGATTCAATACCTACACCAAATCCTGGAATAGAGCATAATAATTCCAGCACCTTAAATGAGTCCTAACAGGCCATTACACTCAGTACTAGCCTGAATGTTTCAGGGTGATGAGGCATAAGGCAGTGGAGTCTGGTTATGTGTCCCTTCCTCTGCTGTAAAATTGGTCCCTTGGAACAAGGCAATATCATGTGTGATATAATGTTTTTAGAAGAGGCATTTGTAAACCTTAAATGGCGGTGCTGTTGGAGGCATTATGAAGAGGAAAGGCAAATCTCATCTAAAGCAGGTGTCAAATCTGGAAAGAACACCTACTCTTCCATCTAGGGTGGAAGGTGATATAAGTATAATTCCTGAGCCATGGTGCCACATCAATAGCTCAGTGTCAGACTCTGCTTTTGGCAGGTTGGGCATTCAGCACTGGTAGCTGCTACATCAGTCTTAGTGAGGGTAATTCATGCTGTTTAGCCCGTCCATAGCATGGTAGCATGGATGAAGGCTATGGATATAGCATGGGTCTATTGCACAAGCACTGTGGTAGCCAAGAAAGAAAGGCTGGCTCATGTCCATAAGACATGTCATCCTGTCCATCTGGTTGGTGAGAGCCTTAACTGGGAAGAACACCCCCTGTGGGCATTAACATGAGATTCAAAGATCTAAACACTTAGGGTCTACTTCCACAGATCCACCCACACACCTTTTCCCCAGACCGCCTTCTTTCTTCCTTCCCTCCTTCCTCCTTCCCCTCCTTCTCTTCTTTCCTTCCTTCCTGCGTGCCTTTCTTTCTTTTTCATTGAAATATAGTTGATTTACAATGTTGTATTACTTTCTGGGGTACAGCAAAGCGATTCATATATATATATATATATATATATATATATACACACACACACACACACACACACAGACATATACATATAAGTATATTCTTTTTCAGATTCTTTTCCATTATAGGTTATTACAAGATATTGAATATAGTTCCCCATGCTATGAGGTAGGACCTTGTTGTTTATCTGGACCTCCTTATTTCTGATATTCCAATCTTGTTCCTTTCAGGACTTGACCTTTAAGCCATTTTTTGCCACTGTTTAGGAATCTATGTATATCTGTACTTCAGGACACTTCATATGGAGTGGATGACCAAGTATACTGCTCAGAGCTCTGCCTACAGGGAGAATTTGCGTTCATCATCGCACCTTAGACCGACTCCTGAGTAATGCAGCTGCAGTATTTTTTTTATTTTATCTTTTTAATTTAATTTGTTTTATTTTATTTTGTTTTTGTACCAATATATTGTTATTGACCCATCTATGAACCAGGCCTGAGTCCTTTCCTCTTCTGTTAATTGGTGTCAAGGGGTCCTCTATGAAGCTGTGGGAGTGAGTTGAGGAAGAGGTGTTAATTGCAATAGAGAGAGGTGTAGGGGAATCTGGACCACCTGTTCAGGTAGCTTACTCATACCTTCTGGACTTGCTCAGGCCCAATCCTGAATACACCATTTTCCATCATATGGTGGATTGCCGCACTTCCCTGACCTTATAGTCATTTGCGTAGTCAATTCATGTACCAAGATCAATCAATCTCTACTAGGTCTCAGTGGTACCAGGAGCTGTTTTTTCAAATGGAAAATAGTTGTTGGCCACGGAAGGTCTGGCCTTGCTCCATAACCCTCGTGTTTTGTGCTAACTCTCCCACTGAGGCTTTCCAGAGACTCTGCACAGTGTTCTTATCCACTGCAGAAACTTCCAGCACCGCCAGAGCTGCTGAGCAATACGATGGCAGAGCAGCTGCACCTGTGCTTGGACTCCTGCCTTCTGAACCCAATCCCAGGGAGAAGAGTGAAGGCAAAGGGGGAGTGATGCAGGAGAGGAGGGTGAGGGAACATGAGTGCGCATCAGTCAATGGGCCACCACTTGGATTTAAAAATGTCTGATTTTTCACAAGGAAAATGTTTTTTTCTATTTCTTTAATTTGTTGTTATATCTATGGATGGTGGATGTTCACTAAACCTATTGTGATAATCATTTCATTATGTACGTAAGTCAAACCATTATGCTGCACTCCTTAAACTTATACAGCGCTGTTATGTCAGTTACATTTCAACGAAACTGGAAGGACAAAAAAGAATGATTGATTTCTCAATCTTGTGAGGTCATTTCCTGGCTTTGATTTTTTTTTTTTTTCAGAGCAGTCCGTATGGAGGTGGAAGGGAGATGAATTTATCTGTCAGCTGCCATCTTGCCTTAGTCAAAGACTCACCCCATGGGGCATTAATTGCCTCACCTATGTGGGAGCTGAGGAAGTCTGCCTCAAAACGGAGGTCCTCAGGCAAAACCTGGAGGTTGGACATGAGAGATGTGGGGTGTGGGCACAAAGGAAGGCAGCTGGGTCACTACCCTGCATAAAAGCCCCTGTGTGCTCCGTCCTATAATTAACATAAAGTCCAGTGATGTACCTGGTCTGGTTCCTGCTCACCTCTCCGACTTTATCTTACACCACTCCCTCCCTCCACCACTGCATTCTAGCCACACTGGCTTTCTTTCTGTCCCAGGTTTTCAGGATTTTGCCCTTGCTGTTCCCTCTGCCCAGAGTGCTGTTCTCCCTGATCTGTGCTGGCTAGTTCTTTTAAAGAGTTCACTCAATCCAGTGTAGCCCGCCAATTTCTGTCCCACCTCTCTACTTCTGATTCTGTTGTTGCTTGTGTATGATCTTTCCCTGGCCCTGCGCTAGGGTTTGAGCTCCATGAGAGCGGAGAACGTGTCATTCTTTTTCACTCTTGTATTTACTGCAGCTGCACCAGTGCCTGGTGCAAAGTAGGCACTCAATAACTATTTCTTGAATGAATGCCTGGGTAGTGATACTGGTAATGGAAGTAGTTATGACCAAACCAAGACTTCCTCTTTGTAAATACAAAATGCCTAAGAGATATTTGTCAGCTAATTTTTAAAAATGGCATCCTGTTTTCCCATGTGACTGAAGAAAAACATAGAGGCTGTTTCTAGAGGACTAAAAGTTGGGGCCCAGTGGCCAGGTAGGTAAAGTAGGCTTTCCTACGGTGGATTCAAATTTGGGATCCATCAGTGCAGCTAACTGCCAGAAACTTCATGGCTAATTTCCTATTGACCACGTTGAAGTTCATTCATATGTGTATCATAGAGATGACCAGAGCCTCTAATAGGCAAAAAGAAAGCCTTCCAAGCCCCATCCTGTGCCAGTGAAGCTATTCTGTCATGTAGAAAGCACATAACATGAGACTTATTTTAGAACCTTTGTATTACTATTGTCTGCAGTCTCCAGAGGAATCTTCACATCACTCTTTGGTGTTACATTTGGAATGGTCCTTGGAACTCATCTAGTTTAGTGTTCTCACTTTATAGATGAGGAAAGTAAGGTCCAGAGAGGGAAAGGGACTAGCCCAAGGTCATTCTGTTAGTTAGAGGAAGAGCCAGGACCAGAATTCAGATCTCCTGACAAAGAGTTGAGGCTTTTACAATATACTGTGACAAATTCTCCCTTATTCCTCTGCTTCCCTAAAACAAAAACAAAAACAAAAACAAAACTCAAAGGATTTGCCTTAAACAATGTGCTTGTGAGTCCTGATGGGATCACCATGGGTCTCTGGATCCTGGCAGTGGTGGTAATGATGAAGTGCTGATCTTCCTTTCTTATTTTGCTTGGAATATTTTTTGAATTATCATCAGACAAACATTACCCATCAAGGGAAGTAATTGTGTTTTCATTTAGGGCTCCAGTGAGACCTACATAAAAAGTCACAGGAACATTTCCATTGCAACTAGGTAACAAACGGTCTATTGAAATTCACTAGAAATAAATTACTGTGGATATGTTTTCTCCCAGTGACAGTTTTCTCCTAAGGAATCAGTAGACATGCCTGTCTTTTCCCTTTTGCTTTACAGGTGAAGGTTTGCAGAATTTCAGAAACTTTATCCAGGTCTCAGAAAACCAGAACCATTTTTCTTTGTACTATGATGCTGTAGTTAAAATTTAGAACTATCAGGAAAAGACTCCAACTAATTTGGAAAATTTGGGGGAAAACTGAATGTTTACCTCCGCTGAAAGCAATTTGACTCTATAGTCCCTTTCCTGTAAGACTTCTTTCCCTGTCTTCCTGCCTTCAGAGGTGGGAGGTAGGTAACATTTCCAATTTGCAGAGATTTCTATCCATGTTTGTTTTCTCTAGATAATTCTCAGGATGATTATGAGGATTTAGTTGTTGCGGGGTGGTGCACACCTATGTGCAATTTGAATAACTTAGTCCTGTGCATTTCTAGCTGAGCATGTGACCAAGAAGTTCCAGACCAGTGCTTTATGGTTGGAGCCCCTTGGTAAGCGTGCCCTTTCTAAACATTACGTGGGATGTGACCAGAGCAGCATGATGCTCTTTTGTTTTAAGGGTGGGTTTGGGGAACAACAGGACTTTGAGTTCATCCTTCCGGGAGGGGCAAAAGATTGAACTGAAACTACCGGCTGGAATCGCCCGTTTCCTCCCTCGTGCAAATCACTTTCACATTTGTTGCAGCTGGCCCTGCTCGGTCCCTGAAGAGGCAATTGCACAACTTGCTGCATACGTCCTGTAGCCCTACCTTTGTGCCTCCGATCCCTCTTCGGTAAAATGTTCTCAGCGCACAAAGGCGGCGGCTGAAGGGAACAGCTTTGGGCACAGAGGGAGGAAGGAGCTGGCCGGCTGAAGCGCCGCTGCACCATCTCCAGTGGAAACGGACGCTGCTAACCCTGCCTAGGAAACTATGGAGCGTCCCTAAGAAACCCAAACTCCAGCTTGGCTCACCCCAGCTATGTCCCCCACCTCCAGACCCCCAGGTGAGACTAAATCCAACCAACCAACCCCGCGGCCGGCAGTCCAATCAGCCTGCCTGTAGAAGGCGGGCTTGCAGCATGCTTCTCACCCCTGAATTCGACCTGAATCTTAGCATGTTTTGTTTTGTGCAAGGAAAGGCCGTCACCCCCGTTCTCCTTTGTTTTCCAGCAATTTCTTGTCTTGTGGTAACTTAAAACATTTCCTCTGGGGATGGGGTGAAAAAAAACTGGATATAAATGTTTATAGTGCAAAGTCCTTTGGCTTATTTAGTGTGTGAGACATCAGAGATGCCTGCTAACTAGCCGGGTTACCCACACGAGGCTTCCAACTGCCTCCCGAGAACGCTGGCCGAAAGGCAAGGGTACGAATGTGATGCTGCCGTTTGCGGGCATCCGTGTCGGCATTTATATTTAAATATATTTCCCTGTAAGAATTTTTAATTGGAGATTTCGGCTCGAGGTGCTCCAATAAAACAGAGAAGGAGCCAAAGCGAGTTATTTCGCTTCATAACCAAGCTTTATTTCGAGGCTTTCTTTCCCCTGCGGTTCTTGCCCCGAAGCGATCTGTAAAGCGAACCCACTCTGATACAGTTTGAAAAGTGCATTTTGTACTTGGCTCTTTCTTTGATCGAATTAATCTGGGCTTTTTTGTAGTTCTAAATGAGGCCTATGGGCTGACAATGTAGCTGTTTAAAGGGGATTTTAGGGGATAATAATAGCCAATGCAAATAGTGCCATGAGAATGGCAACTTGCTTTTGCACTTTCAATCACATAATAACTGCAAAGAAAGCTTTTAAAATGAATTGAAATTTTGTGGCATGCCATCTGGGATTATTTGGGGAAACAGTTCTGAATACTGCAGTTGGGCGAAAGAATGGTGGTACGTCTGCTCTTAAGCTGACATGTTTCAGATGGCAACCTTATGCTAACTGGTGCAAAGTTGGCTAGCATTATTTTTTTTAATTTTATTATTTTCTTTCTTTCGGATTATCTGCAAAAATTCTCTTTGATTGCTGGTATTTGGGTCTGAAAAACTTTTCCATTGTTGAAGAGTTCAATTCAACCGCTTGCAGCTGCTGATCCCCTCATTGTTCCCCTCGTTATGTGTACGCGTCTCAGATGAATGTAGCCAAGCCTTTTAGTGCCTTAATAGGTGTCTACATAAAGGTCATTTTTTCTGCCGCACTTGTTTTAACAAAAGTGTATACACAAACAACAACCACAGCTAAAACATTCACATTAATCAATTTCCTCCTGATTGCAAAATGCAAAAACTGCCTTAGGCCAGAGCCCGGGCATGAAAAATGTTTTCTGTGTACGATGTTTTCTGTGTATGATGTCATAAAGCAGCAAATAGTTTAAGCAATTGCATCAAGGGCAAAAGCAGGACAAAACACCATTGTGGCAACACAGTTTCTGAGATCCCCCTTCTGGTGTTTCTGTGTCTATGTAGCTATGTCAGGTTACTTTGAGGGCAGAGAGGCTCTTAGGATGGAGTGAGTTGAGGTTTTAGCTCTGCCTTTGATGTTCACCCTGGTTTGGGAGCTGTTCTCCGTGAACTTCTGGTGGGTGTCAGGTATTGCCTCTGTGGGAAAGTCTGTGTAGGTGTTAATCAGAATCTGGAGAAAACTGCATAAAGTGTATCTACAGTTCACAAAAATTAAATCATTTCCTCGCTGGTATAAGATTCCGCCCCCCCACCCATTATACAAAAGAAAGAAAAGACGACCACAGCCATCCCTTTCCACCTGCAAACCCCACAGAAGGCTGCTTTTAGGATGAAGTAAATGATGAAAATAACAGCCACCAGTCGTAAACGCCGGTAAGAATGCTGCCATGCTAACTAAACTGCTAGACGCGCAGACAGACAAGCAAGGGTTTCTAAGGGATCTTGGTGCTGATTTTTGGTGCTGTGAGGGGACTGCCCAGCACGGTGGACGTCATGTGGGAATTACAGAACTCTGGCCACGTGGGGGAGGAAGCGAGGAGCCCCACCCACCCCGCCTCCCTGAGCAAACCCCGAAGTGTTTGCCTCAGCCGCCACCGCCGTAATTCAGAGATGTGACCACGTTCCTCAGTCCCTCTCAGGATGATACCCAGTACCTGTTCATGGCTCTGCCTCCATCCAGATCCTTCAGGAAGTAAAAATAAACACACTATATGGTGTCCATAGGTTATTCTCCTTTGCTGTATCTGTTTGCCTGCTCATTGATCTTTTCAGCTCAAGACTTACACTTGAGAAGTTAAGGATTCAAGTCCTTAGATTCTTTGGAGGTTTTATGAAGGTCAAAAAGCTCTGTGACGTGGTCTCTGGGTGTGGCTCCACTGCTTCCCCCAGCCTCATCTGAGGGTCTCTTCCCTTCCCTGTATACATCTCCCAGACTGAGGACCTTCCCAGTGGAGCCAGCTGGTTCTCTCAGCCATTTGGGTTAGATGGGTACTTCTCAAACTTTAAAGAGCATGTGAATGACCTGAAATATTGTTAAAATGCACATTCTGATTCTGTTGTTTTGGGATGGGGCCTGAACATCAGCATTCCTGGTGATGCTGATGCTGCCAGGGCCTCGAGATTCTAACTTACCCAGAGATGAGATGTAGCTCTCACTGTCCGAGAGCCAAAGTATCTATCTGTAAAATGATGGTAATAAAAATGGCCATTGATGCAATCTTGGATTTCTTGACTTTTCAACAATACCTTTTGGGAGATTGGGAAGGGTTTGGGGACAGACTAGTTATAGGGAGGCTTATCTTGCTGTTTATCTTGTACCTCATTTGATTCTTTGGTTCCAAGCAGGAAAGAAAAAGTAACTGAATTTTGGTCCCAGTCTATGCTCACTTCTATTTTAGTCACTCATTTTAAAAATTACCAAATATATATCAGATGCCTACAGTATGCAGGTGTCATGCGAGATGCAGTGGGTACAGTGCTGGCAAACAGATTCCATCCCTGTCCTCAAGTGGTTTATACTCTTAGAGTCTCCAGCAGACAGCCTCAACCTTGGCTGCACACTGGAATCACCTGGGGAGTTTTTATAACTAATGGATGCCTGAGCCCCACTCCCAGAGAGTCACATTTAATTGGTTTGGGATGGGGCCTAGTCATCACTAATTTTTTTTTTTTTTTTTTTTTGCGGTACCCGGGCCTCTCACTGTTGTGGCCTCTCCCAGTTGTGGCCTCTCCCATTGCGGAGCACAGGCTCCAGACACGCAGGCTCAGCAGCCATGGCTCATGGGCCCAGCCACTCCGCGGCACGTGGGATCCTCCCGGACCGGGGCACGAACCCGTGTCCCCTGCATCAGCAGGCGGACTCTCAACCACTGCGCCACCAGAGAAGCCCGAATCAGTTGCTTTTTATGGCTGATAATATTCCATTGTAATGAAAATACCACATTTTGCTTATCTATTCATTAATCATTAATGGACATTGGAGTTGTTTCTACTTTTTGGTTATTGTGAATAATGCTGCTATGAACATTCATGTACAAGTTTTTGTGTGGATGAATTTTTCAAATTTTTTGGATGTATGCTTTCAAACTTTTAGAAGTGGAATTAATGGGAAATGTGGTAACTCTAGGTTTAACTTTTTGAGCAACTGCCAAACTGTCCTCCAAAGTGACTATACCATTTTACATTCCATTTACATGTTGGAGGGTTCCAGTTTTTCCACATCCTTGCCAACACTTATTATTGTCTATCTTTTTGATTGTAGCCATCTTAGTAGGTATGAAGTAGTATCTCCTAGTGGCTTTGATTTGTATTTCCCTAATGACTAATGATATTGAGCATCTTTTCATGGGCTTATTGGTCATCTGTATATCATCTTTTGAGAAATAGCTATTCAAATCCTTTGCCCATTTTTAATTAGGTTGAGTGGTAAGAGTTCTTTATATATTCTGAATACTAGACCCTTATCAGATATATAATTTGCATTTATTTCTTCCATTTTGTCAGTGGTCTTTTCTTTCTTGATGGTGTCCTCCAAAGCACAAAGTTTTTAATATTGATGAAGTCCAATTGACCTATTTTTCTCTTTTATCACTTGTTCTTTTTGTGTCATATCTAAGAAACCATTGCCTAATCCAAGGTCACAGAGATTTACACCTATGTTTCCTTCTAAGAGTTTTGTTGTTTTAGTTCTTATTAATCATAGTAAGAACTATAATCTTAGGTCTATAATCCATTGTGAGTTAATTTTTGTATTTGGTATGAGGTAATAAGCATATTTCTATACAAATTTATGGGAGTTAATCAAGTTGGCACTTTGGTTACTAAACTAATGTGTACTAGAACAATAGAGTCAATTACTTGAAATTATGTTACTACATTAATCTGATTGGGAGGACATATTAAAATTTTGGCTCCACATTTAAGATTGATTCTACCCCGTCTTTTCTAACTTTAATTTTCTTAAAGCTAATAATAGTTAAATATTCTATGATTCTTTAATTCATATCTGTTAAGCCATTATAGTGGGGGTGGGAAATAATTTTTTTTGAAGGGACTTTTGCTAACTCACAGGAAAAAAAAAGCAATTCACGAGCCACAGGAGTAAAATTAGCTTTAATTATTATTTTAAAGAAAGTAATAAGGTTAAAAAAAGAGGCCATGAATCTAGTTCTTGCATTAGGAGCTGGCAATTGAAAGGACTATTTAAGCACTTCAGTATTAAGTATTTAAGTGCCAACTGCTGAGGAAGAGAAAAAAGATAGATGGGACTGGAGGGAAGGATGAGGGAAAATGAAGACGGGAGAGAGATGAATAGTTAGGAAAGCCACACCCAGATGGCTGGTAGGACCTGGCAGTTCATTTGGGGTGTGAACAATGGGGAGTGGGGAACTGTAGCAGAGGGGAGACCTGCTCAGATGAATGGCCTCAGTTACAAACATGTAAAACTTCCTGTGCTCTTAAAGATACAAAGGTAGGCAGAATAAAAGAGGAAAGAGAGACTGGCATAAACATAGGAATTATTCACAGGAGTGAAGAGAAAACCAGGTTTCATAAGTAAGAAGCATTTGGGAGACTGTGGTTAAGTCATTTAAAAGTGGGGGTGGGGGCTTCCCTGGTGGCGCAGTGGTTGAGAGTCCGCCTGCCAATGTAGGGGACACGGGTTCATGCCCCAATCCGGGAAGATCCCACATGTCACAGAGCAAATAAGCCTGGGCACCACAACTACTGACTCTGCGCTCTAGAGCCTGCGAGCCACAACTACTGAGCCTGCGTGGCACACCTACCAAAGCAAAGCCTGTGTGCCTAGAGCCTGTGCTCCGCAATGAGAAGCCACCACAATGAGAAGCCCACGCACTGCAATGAAGAGTAGCCCCTGCTCACTGCAACTAGAGAAAGCCCGTGCACAGCAATGAAGACCCAACGAAGCCAAAGATAAATAAAAAAAAAAGTAAAAAAAAGAAGTTAAGTGTTTAAAAAAAAGTGGGTGTTGGAGGGTTCCGTTTATACAATCCAAAGCATTTAACAAAAGATATCTTATCTTGGTACCATTACCCTGGGTAGGATGACTTTAAGTTAAGGGCCAGAGTCAGCTTCACAGCTATGTCTTTTATCCTGGGAGGTCTCACTCCCGCATCACAGCTAGACCACAGTGCAGAAGATGGAATTTCTTCTAGGGAGTTCATAGGCATCATTGTTGTATATTATTCTGCTTATTTAATATATTTCATGCAGCCTGAGCACACCAGGCACTTATTAGGATCATATATAAATGACTCCTTTTTTATTTTTTGCTTTCAAGGAACTCACAGCTCTAACGCAGGTCCATACGCAAAAGATTCTAGGTCTTCAACACAGCATTAAACATGTAATATTACTACTGCAAGCTTTAATTCAGATTATAGACTTACTAGAATTCAGTTGTAGTGAATTGACAGGAGCTACAGGCTCTGCAACTTGATAAAGGGGTTTGAAATGATTAAAACAAAATGTTAATAAATAGCCAACAATGGGAGACTCTATCAGTGTGTGACAAGCTTTAAATTTAAGAACATTACATTCGTTTGTATCAATTCCTTCAATAATATTAATTTTCAAGAACATTAAATTCTGTCTAGTGTACTGAAGCTGGTAATTATAATGTATAAAATTATCTGAATAACCAGGGTGGTGCCAATTACTCTGTCACTCATGAGTAATCAATTATTTTTGTACAGCACAATATATATATAGTGCCTGCACACAGTGATAATGTACAACACATAAATGAAAAATAATTTTTCAAAAGCATGGTGAGGCACACCTGAAAGCCTTAGCAGATTTCCTTGAGAGCTAGGTTATGTTTCTTTGAGGAGTGCTCAGTCGAATGGTTTGAAGAGATTTTGGTCCTGGGCTGGCTAATGTGTCAACATCCCTGGGATCCTGGATACACAGCTTCCCCATGCTTTAGATGACCCACGATGATTGGCCGACCAAATGTCAGCTATTGAGTTTCTGTGTGATGAGTGGACTGTGTGACGGAATGGGTAAACTACAGTGGGGATGATGGTGTCTGTATTAGGAATAGTCATCGTACCTCCAGGATTTCCCTGTAACTTCCCAGCAGCCACGCTATGAAGACAGGAGATTCCTGTCTGAGGCTGGTCATCCCTGGTGCATCTTTTTCATCTATATTCTTTTTTTAAAATTTGTTTATTTTTCTTTATTTTATTTTTGGCTGCGTCTTCATTGCTGCACACGGGCTTTCTCTGGTTGCAGCGAGCAGGGGCTACTCTTCCTTGTGGTGTGCAGGCTTCTCATTGCGGTGGCTTCTCTTGTTGTGGATCATGGGCTCTAGGCACGCGGGCTTCAGTAGTTGTGGCACGTGGGATCAGTAGTTGTGGCTCGCAGGCTCTAGAGCACAGGCTCAGCTGTGGCGCATGGGCCTAGTTGCTCCGTGGCATGTGGGATCTTCCCAGATCAGGGCTCGAACCCGTGACCCTGCATTGGCAGGCAGATTCTCAACCACTGCGCCACCAGGGAAGCCCTCACCTGTATTCTGGTGTGCTCACCAAACCCTTGACTTTTGGAAGCCCTCAGCAGGGAGCCTTTCAGATGTCTCAACACAGTCCCCTTCCTCAGTTACGGGCTCTTTAAGAAGGGAAGCTCAGGAAGAAACTGATACAATTCAGAAACAACAGGAGGACCACTTTATAGTGTTGTTGTTAGAATTAAGTAAGATGTTTATAGAGCATTTACTATGTGCCAAGCACTGGTTTAATATTAAATTATTATTATTACTATTACTTGTTATGAATGATAATTATACACTGGACCTAATTGCTTATTTCATGCTCTAACAATCGATTTCCCCTTTATGGAAAACTACGTAGTCACAAAGGAGGTAATAGAGAGATACTTCTTTTTGTAAGTGCTGTGTTTCATTTTAGTTTTATGCATAATTTCCATTAAAATCCCTCAAATTGAAGTACACACACAAAAAGTTGGACTCGGAGGTGCCCTAGAGGATGCTAGGTAGAGGATTATACAAAGCAAATAATTGGATTCAGTGAGTGGTATTTATTGAACACTCACTAAGGAGCTCTAATAAAAGAGTGAACCTCTATTCTTCCCTGTAGGAGTGTGTACTATAGCACAGGGGAGGGGAAAGAGTGTGTCAGATACAAAGGATTTATTGCAAATGCAAGCAGAGGTCTAGGACAAGGTACACAGAACAACAGGATAACTAATGTTGGGATAATCAGTCCTAGATGAAGCTAGACAAAAATTCACAGAAGCTGAGCTATAAGCAACTTGAAAGGGGGCAGGGGTAGGAGGGAATGGGAGGGGCTGGGATGCGAGGGAATTGTCAGCATGAGGACTGGGACGAGGGCTCAAGTCAACCCTCTGTGAGTGTGAGTATGAGTGTGTGTGTGTTGGTGTAAGAGAGAGAGAGGCATTGGGTAATAAAAACCAGGAGAGGAGATTCTGAGCTAGGGAGTAATTGGGAAGAAAGGATCCTAGTTGTTTTTATTGCCTGGTAAGCACCGTGCAGCATGATGGGGATCCATGATGTGAACAAGCAGAGCCAGACTCTGCCTTCATGGAGCTTACAATCTAGAGGGCACCCAGACATGACTAAAGGCACAGAGATCAGCTGAGGGTCACCTGCAATAATCTGATGGTGGCTTGAACTAGGCAGTGTCAGAGGGGGCTTTAGGCGCTGTAAAAGATAAGCCCAGAATTCCCGGTGGCTTGACACAATAATAGTTTGTTTCACACTGGGTCACAGCCCAATAGGTCTCTTCCTGGAAGACAGCCTTCCAAGTGCTCATTCAGAGACCTAGGCTTCTCTGTCTCGTGGCCCCATTATCCTCTGAGACCTAAGAGTCTACTCCATTCAGCTGGTGGATGGGGAAAGAGCCTTGGGAATGTACATCTGCTTCGTAAATACTAAGTGGTACAAGTAACATCAGCTTACATTCCACGGGCAAGAACTAATCATATGCCTTCTTCCGCAGCCCAGATGCGAGGGGCTTAGGAAGTAGTTTCTGTCTGGACACCTCCTCCCCTGTGACAATTCCACACTACAGAGGAGGACCTCAAATCTTGGGTTGTCAGACAGTGGTCTCTGCTACAGTTGGGTTGGTGAGACATGAATGAAATAGAGAGTAACCCAGGGGCTGGAATCCACAGGGCAATTAATTAAGCTTCTGTGATGGATTGGATAGGATATCTGAGGGAAAGGTGGGAGTTCTGGATGACTCCTAGGTTTTTGACTTGGACAAAAAAGTCAACGGTCTTTACATTTACAGAGATGAGAAACAGAGGAGAGGGAGGCAGGTTGTTGGGAGGGAGAAAGGAAAGAACAGACATTTGATTTTGGATACGTAGAGTTTCAGGTACCCGGTGATATCCAAGTGAAGGTGACCAATTATGGATTCTGTGGATTCTGTGGGTCTGAAGTTTAGGGGAGATATCTAGGCTGGAGAGGGGGATGTCTTTAGAACGTAGATGGTGGTTGGTGTCATGGAAGAGGTTGAGCATTCTACTGTCTTTGTCCAAGTGAGAGGCAGTGGGGTCGGGGGTCAGGGCCCCTGCTGTGGGGATGGATAGGGAATGTTGTAGGGGAGAAGAGGCCAAAACTGCAATTAAAAGGCCGGAGGGAGAGCACTGCATTTGATAGAAATGGGGGAATTGGAAAGGAGTCGTGATTCAGAAGCGGGGTGATTCATTAAATTAAGTTTAATGCTTTAATCCATAGCATAAAGAAGGGACGTTGCAAGTAATCCCTCTTATTCTAAGTCATTGAAACCTCAGGAGATACAGGAGAGGAAAGATCAGGGAGTGCTTCTTCTATGGGATATTGAACCACGGGCTTAGATACAGTCCCCTTGATACTGAGTGTTAGAAGGAGGGCTCTGGAGGACCGCACAGGGAGTCTTCGTGGATCCTCATAGTTCATGGGTAGAGGAAGAAAAAGAGTGTGTAGGACCACAGAGAAGAGAGGAACACAGTGGAGGATGGGGTCAAGAACAGAGGATTAAAAAGGAGAGTCAAGTGAGAGAATAGTTAGTCGGGTGAATGGCAGGAGGCATTTACATGGGGGACACGTGACACATCAATAAACGTGTAATCTTCATAATTTGCATTTCAAAATTGTATCAGTAAAACGACAGTTCTCATTTATGGAGCTTGTGCATGGATTAACGGGGCTGTTGTATACACGGATGTTTGATTTTTGTTTTAGAAAAGAATTAAAATGGCCTAAAGTCTTGTTTCGCAAGAGAGTTAGAGGCTAACACGAGAAGCCATGAACATGAGTTTGCAATCTATTAGAAATGAAGGACATACATACCTCAAATGGATCAGGGCCAGTAAGAGATTTGGTTTAGAAGGAGTTGTTTTGCAGCCGCAGAGAAGGGAGGTAGATTCAGTACACTTGTAGCCAACAGATGTCAGTGTTGTGATGTGCTACACAGCCTGGTTTTGGCGTCTCCTCTCATGTCACACTTTAGGCTTTGATTTAATGTTATGAATATTGTTAGCTACCTTTCCCCCTTAAAATACACCAGCAAAAGTACATTATAATGAAAGCTCTCTGTATACAAAGAACTGCTTCTCACACTCTGGAAGTTTCATCAGATCTTGAGAATGAACAAGAGTTAGTGTCATTTCAATGCATCTCTTTGCAACAACTGCAAAATGATGGCACTCGGATGACACTGTATCTGATAATGAATGTCTTGGAATGAACAGGGGAAATAGTCAATGGTGAGGAATATATTGGCTAAATGTTAACACAGATCTTTTTTCTTTTGACACAGTCACCGGCTCTAAAGAGTATCAACTTTATTCTTTCATCAGGCTCTATTGTATCCTTTGAAAAATTATGCTTGTTTAAGAGATGCAGCAGCTACATAGCATGCTCCATCCTTCTCACTGCATGCCTAGGTGTCATGGAGGCTGGGATCCAGTTGTTTTGTGGGTTCAAGCAACCCCGAGAAGACTATGAGTTGGGCAGGCAGTTGATTTCTCCTTATTCTTTGGGGAACCTGACACTGTGACCAAAAGCACATGTTGTCAGAGGCTGGACAGAGCTACACGTCTCACCAGGCTGCTTGTTTGTTTTTAGACCTTTTCCCGAAGTGGTGGCTTGGATATTAAACTTTTAACCCGATGATGTTGAGCTTACAGATGGAATTCTTTTTGTCCCAGTCTAATTTCTTTTTTCCTTGTGGATGTGACAGAGTTGCTGACAGTGTAAACAACTGTCTGGTGACAGCACAGGTAAGGAGAGGGGATGACACAGGGGTCAAAGTCACAAGAAGAGAAGCTATACTCCTGAAAAGCTGCAGCTGCCTAGCCAACTTGTATTTTCAAGTCTATTCAGGGATTTGGCCTTCCGTGTCGTCTGGCTTCCTAGATATGATCGACTGCTCTTTTGAGCAACGTTCTGCCAAAAGGAAGGAAACTTGAACTCTGACTGTTGGTACTGGAGAAAAAAATTCTGATTTCCAGGACCCAGTTTACCTAGTTCTAATACAGAGGTAATAGTGACTTCTCAGCAGTTGGAAAGATGCACACTTAATCATGATGACTATGAAATTGCAGAATGTAGTGGGAAGATTCAGCCTTAGAGAGTAAGGAAGCTAAAGGTGGATGCTGATGACAACATGGTGCTTTCTGAGATATTTTATTGGATGTGGCATTGGGTCTCACTCTGTCATTTTCACTGTTAATGGCTGAGCATGAGATAGAAACCAGAAATCTGGTTTTGGCTTTCTGAGTCATAATCAGAATTTGGGCACTTCTTCCACAACTTCTGGCAAATTGCTGGACTTTCTAGTATTATCCCAGCAAAATTCCTGGTGCTAAATGTGGGCAGTTGTAACTTTAAAGTCTATCTTCAGCGTCTGTTATGAGATTCCTGGTGCTGAGTGTGGGCAGTTGTAACTTTAAGGTCTATCTTCAGCGTCTGTTACTGGATTCCTGGTGCTGAGTGTGGGCAGTTGTAACTTTAAGGTCTATCTTCAGCGTCCGTTAGGAGATTCCTGGTGCTGAGTGTGGGCAGTTGTAACTTTAAGGTCTATCTTCAGCGTCTGTTACTAGGTTCCTGGTTTTGCCCTTTTACAACCCCAGCCACCCCCTCCCTCCTGCAGCACTTTCTGTCCTTAATATGTGCTCCATGAACAAACCTACACAAACCTACACACGATGCAACTGTACAGAATCCAGTACACACACACATAGTAGATATAAAGCTTTCAGTAGAGTAGGGCATTCAGAAATGCATATGTGGCAAAAATAAAAGCAAATACTTAGAGTATTAAATCATATCTGACTTAAGAATAGTTTTCTTCTATTACTAAAAACTCTACATTCCAATATATAATTAGTTATAATAAATGCAAAGGTAGTTTTTTTAAAATACTGATAGTATTTGGTTGTATGAGGGACATAAATGCCTATTAAAGAGGAAGATATTATTTTAGTATATGGATTATAATAAATGCCTTTTTAATTGAAATTTTATTGAGTTAATTGTAGATTCGCATGCAGTTGCAAGAAATAATACAGAGAAGTCCCATGTACTGTTTACTCATTTTTCCCCAATGGTAGCATCTTGCAAAACTGTAGTATACTATCACAACTAAGATATTGACATAGATAAAATCTACCTTTCTTATTCCGATTTCCCCAGTTTTATTCGTGTGTGTGTGTGTGTGTGTGTGTGTGTATTGGGTTCTATATCGTTTTATCACATCTGTGTATCCATCACTACCGTCAAGCTCCTAAACAATTCCATCACAAGGATCCTTCCAGCTGCCCTTTTGTAATCACACCGACCTCCTTCCCTTCTACCACACTTTCTGTCTCTAATCTGTTCTCCATTGTCATTATCTTGTCATTTCAAGAATGAAACGACAAAATGGTGGTATGTATATACCACTGTTTGTTTAACCTACCTATGGAAGGCCATCTGGACCATTTCCAGCATTTGACTGTTACCAAGCAGGCTGCTTTGACCCTTTGTGTAGAGGTTTTTGTGTGAATACAAGTTTTTCCTTTCTCTGGGATAAACACCTAAAAGTACAACTGTTGTGTCATATGGTAGTTGTCTGTTTAATTTTATAAGAAACTGCATGTATTATTTTCCTATTGCTGCTGCAAATTTAGTGGCCTAAAACAACACAAATGTATTCTCTTATAATTCCTGAGGTCAGACCTCTGAAATCAGTCTTACAGGGTTGGCAGTGTTAATTCCTTCTGAAGGCTCCAGGGGAGAATCTATTCCTTGCCTCCACCAGCTTCTAGAGGCTCATCATGGTCCCTCTTTCTATGTTTAAAGCCTTTGCAGCATCTTCTCTTCTCTCTGATGTTTGGCTTTCCTCTTATAAGGAGCCTTGCGTTTACATTGCACCCACTAGATAATCCAGGATAATCTCCCCATCTCAGGATTTTAGCTTAATTACACCTGCAAAATCTCTTTTGTCATATAAGGTAACATTTTCAAAGTTTCTTGAGATTAAGACATGGACACCTTTTGCGGGCCATCATTCAGCCTGCCATATTGTCAAAGTGTTTTCCAGAATGACCAAGAGTTTACATTCCCACCAGTCATTTTTCCTTTTTTTTTTTTTTTTTTGCGGTACGTGGGCCTCTCACTGTTGCGGCCTCTCCCGTTGCGGAGCACAGGCTCCGGACGCGCAGGCTCAGCGGCCATGGCTCACGGGCCCAGCCGCTCTGCGGCATGTGGGATCTTCCCGGAGCGGGGCACGAACCCGTGTCCCCTGCATCGGCAGGCGGACTCTCAACCACTGCGCCACCAGGGAAGCCCCTCCCACCAGTCATGTGTGAGTGATCCATTTTCCCCTGCAGCCTCACCAGTATTTGATGTTGCTACTATTTTTTATTTTAGACATTCTTGTAGGTGTGTAGTGATATCTCTTTGTGGTTGGTTTTGATTTGTATTTCCCTGAGGGCTGATGATGTCGAACACCTTTTCATGTGCTTTCATGTCTTTTGCCCATTTTCTAATGGATTGTTCATTTTTTTAACTGTTAAACTTGGAGAGTTTAAAAATATTTTTTTACGTACTGGTCTTTTGTTAGATATGTCATTTGCAAATATTTCCTCCCAGTCTGCACCTTGCTCTCTGTCCTTGTCACATGTTTTTTTGCAAAGCGAAAGTTCTCAATTTGATATGGTCTAATTTTGTCAACTTTTTCTTTTACGGTTTATGCTTTTTTGTGTCAAATCTAAGAACTTGTTGCCTACTCCTGGACCCGAAGTTTTTCTCCTTTTTTTTGTTTCTAAAAGTTTTATGTCTTTTGTTTTACACTTAAGTCCATGATCCATTTTGAGTTAATTTTTGTAGGAGTAAATTCTTGTAATAGAAAAAAATGGAATGATATGAACAGATTTCAGAGTCTTTTGGTTCCTGAAGATTGTATTCATCTTGTCACTACTTTAGTAAGACGGTCAATTGGTGCCAAAATAGGCATCCACTTTGCAGATAAACTGTGCCTGATGGTAGAGCTTTTTTTTTTTAAAACAAATTAATTTATTTTTGGTTGCGTTGGGTCTTCGTTGCTGTGCGCGGGCTTCTCATTGCGGTGGCTTCTCTTGTTGCGGAGCACGGGCTCTAGGTGTGCGGGCTTCAGCAGTTGTGGCTCGTGGGCTCTAGAGCGCAGGTTCAGTAGTTGTGGTGCATGGGCTTAGTTGCTCCACAGCATGTGGGATCTTCCGAACCCATGTCCCCTGCATTGGCAGGCGGATTCTTAACCACTGCGCCACCAGGGAAGTCCCTTGATGGCAGGTTTTAATAACTAAACAAATCTAAACCATTTCTGATTCCCCTGAGCAGAGCCCTGCGCTCTTTTTCATGTGTACATCAAAAAAAGGAATGCAGGGCTTCCCTGGTGGCACAGTGGTTGAGAGTCCGCCTGCCAATGCAGGGGACACGGGTTCGTGCCCCGGTCTGGGAAGATCCCACATGCCGCAGAGCGGCTGGGCCCGTGAGCCATGGCCGCTGAGCCTGTGCATCCGGAGCCTGTGCTCCGCAACGGGAGAGGCCATGACAGTGAGAGGCCCGCATACCGCAAAAAAAAAAAAAAAAAAAAAAAAAAGGAATGCAGGCTTTGTAGTCTTTTTCTGAAGAAAAATAACAACAACAAAACAAGATTCTATGACATCCTGCTAGGTTTATTTTGTTATGGGCCTGAGTCATTTTTAACTGTTGCCTTATTAGGAAAGAGCTGTGTGAACTGGTTTAATTTTCTCGGCACTGGTTGTTTCATTACGTATTCTTCTGGCTTTGGAAGTGGGAAGTGCCTTTTTCAGCAGTTAAGCATCCAGTTAAGTTTCATGTTATATTGTTGGACTATGGCTGGAGGGTACTGCTGAGGCAGGTAGAAGAGGGAATTTTGGAAAGGGATTAGGGAGAAACTGGTAAAAGCTTAAAATCAGTATCTTGAAGGTTGGGACAAAAACCTTAGTGTTATCAGTAGTATTGGTGAAGAAGAGATCTGGTGAGGGTCTTTTACTCCACCGTGGATTATATGCTAAAGAAGTAAGTATAAACTTGTATCTCCCTTGGAGACATTCAGGAGTGTTCACTGTCATCATAAATCCTTGTTCTGGTAATTTAAAAATTTTATTTATTTATTTATTATTTTTGGCTGTGTTGGGTCTTCGTTTCTGTGTGAGGGCTTTCTCCAGTTGCGGCGAGCGGGGGCCACTCTTCATCGCGGTGCGCGGGCCTCTCACTGTTGTGGCCTCTCTTGTTGCGGAGCACAGGCTCCAGACGCGCAGGCTCAGTAGTTGTGGCTCTCGGGCCTAGTTGCTCCGCGGCATGTGGGATCTTCCCGGACTGGGGCACGAACCCGTGTCCCCTGCATTGGCAGGCGGACTCTCAACCACTGCACCACCAGGGAAGCCCACCGCACCACCAGGGAAGCCCACCGCACCACCAGGGAAGCCCTGTTCTGGTAATTTTATATTACCAATTCCATGATGGATTTCATACTCTGCCTAAGGAAGGAAGAAATTCAGAATATAATGTATGCACTCTGAGTTTCAAAAAGTCAGTATGGGAAATGAAATGGCTTTTGTAATAAATATAGTAACTGGATTGGTAAAGATAATTATGGAGTGATTCTACCCTTGGCTCTTGAAGACAGATTCCACTGGAATCAATGAAATTACATGCGTGGATCAAAGATCGGACATTGAATAATTTTCACACGTCAAAGTAAATCAGCTCACAAACTAGTTGCTACATGTGCTAGAGAGCTATTTTTAAAATATATAATCAGACCTTTATACTCTTGCCAAAATTATTAGTTTTAAAGAGAATATGTTATACATGTTATTTTGTTGTCACAAATGTGATAAAATAATATGAATATTATTACTGCACACATATCTTGAAAATGATGAATGCATAATTTCAAGGACCTTGGTGATGTACTTGGTCTCCTCAATTGTAGCTTTGATTGTAGATCATCAAATGAAGGGAATAAGCCTCTAAAAATAAAGATGGCACTGTTGTAGTCTTTCTTCTTTCAAAGCAAAAAAGGAAGTGAATATACTAAAGGAAGGCAGAAAACCTGGATCTTCTTGAGCTCACAGTATCATCTCCTCCAGCCACCTGTACTCAACTTATATTGTCGTTGCTCTGCATTCTCAGCATGAGAGAGAGCATGGAAATGTCATGCATATCATGACCTGCAGCCTCCTCCCTACATGGCTGGATCACACCTCCTCAAATATCCTGTTTCAGACTTGAATCTAGAGACAAAGAGGCCCCATGTGACAGGCTAACCTCTTGACCAGAGTCTCTGCTTTTTATATTTATTTTGGTCGCTCCGCAAGGCGTGCGGGATCTTAGTTCCCCAACCAGGGATTGAACCCATGCCCCCTGCAGTGGAAGCGTGGAGTCTTGCCACTGGACCACCAGGGAAGTCCCCAGAGTCCCTACTTTTATCTTTTTGGATTACCTGATCATATTTTCTGACTTTGCCTCATTTTCTTTTGCTTACAGACATTTCTGTGATAGGTATACCCTTCTTTTATTTTTGTATAATTTGTGCAAAGCTTGGCATGAAAGAGGTGGAACTGCGTTCCTGCCCAGTGAATGAGTGTGACAGATGTTCTCTTTGGCTCAAAAGGGCCCCTCTTGAGGCCCACACACTTTCATGGCTTTCCTTGTCCTTATGGTTGAGGGCTATGTTTGTCTTCCCTGGTCTCTCCTTGCAGAAGTACTAGCTCCCTCCTGTGAATTTCCTCAGCACCCTGTCTGATTCCATCTTAGAGAATGTCCAACTCTTTACCTTCCTCTAATTACCTATGTGGCAGTCATATCTCTCAATAGACTGGAGGCCTCTAGAGGGCCCAGGTCATGTCTCAGCTACTTTTGTGGTTTCACATGGCATGTGTTTGCGGGCCAGAGCAGACTAGGCACAGGATAACAGCGGACAGGTTGTGTTAATGCTTTCCATATATTCTAAAGTCTGAGTGAGGCATATCATGATACTTAGCTGAGCTACGTATGTTATAACATTTAATGACAAGAATTTTGTTGTTCTGGATTAGAGCTTTCAGATCAGTGGGTCTACTGTCCTTATGACCAAATTTTCTGTATTTACGTCTTCAGAAGATATAAATTATCTCCTCTCTTTGCTCCCCATTTTTATCTCCTAGGATGAGAAACATGCATATACATGCCCTTCTCGCTAATCACTACTTTGTGGCTAATCATCAGGGACCTTAAATTTAGAAGAAAATGTGTAAAATTCATGCCCTGAATTTGTTTCTAGGGAGCCACTGGGGTATTTTCTTGAAAAAAGAAAATCACAGTCTCAATCCTCTTGTTATTAACATGAGATGATCCTTAGAATCAACATGTTATATAACGAGCATGAAAAACAACATGATATTCTTACAGAGGAGTTATCTTCCATAAAAGAATGCCTCCAGTTTTCAGGCAGAAGTATAGTATAAATCCAAAGTACAATTATTATTATTTTTTGTGTTTAGTTATTATTAAAAGTAGGCCTGTAAAGCGAGGAAGATATATGTTTTCCAAGAAAACAGGAAACAAATTTGCTTTCACTAGTCATACCTAGTAGAAAGCTATTAATTTTCTTCCAAGAATAAAACAGGATTGCAAGCGGGTGTTTAAAAAATGCATTAAAATGGCAATGTGCATATAATTTAAATGAGCCAAGAGCTGCTAATTATTCTGGCATGTGTTCAGTTACTTTTGTACTATTACTCTTCTGACGTAAACAAGAGAAATCCTCTTAATTGTCAAAAATAGCTTTTAGTAGATGTTGCTTTTTTCTATTTTTTCTGTTCTTTTAGTGCAGTTTGCATATCTAAGAATTAGTCACAAAGTGTGATTATGTAGAATATTAAAAAAAAGAATGCACATTACTTATATTTTTCAGCTCTTAAAATCAAATTAAAGAGCTAATTAAGCTATTCCTTTACTAGAGCGGAAAATAATCATGCAATGTGTATCTGGAGGGAAACACAGCCTCATGTGCATCCAAATGAGGTAGAAGTGGGCTGAGACATACTTGTGTAACAGGGAGCTTGGAACACGATGCATAATGAAGAAGACAGGTCCTTCACTGTAGTGTATGTGATCATTCTTTTCCAGAAATGACATTGATTTGGGCGTGTGACAGCAGTAGTCTTCACAGCTCAGGGCCTTCAGATATGACTAAACACTGCAGACTTACTTTTTAAAAACTTTTTATTTTATATTGGAGTATAGCCGATTAACAACGTTGTGATAGTTTCAGGGGCACAGCAAAGGGACTCAGCCATACATATATGTGTATCCATTCTCCCCCAAACTATTCTCCCCCAAACTCCCCTCCCATCCAGGCACTGCAGCCTTATTTTTAAGGCATTTTATCATACATTTACAACATTTAAATGAGTTAAGTGTAGTAGCACATGCTCCTGCTTCCTGTGGCATGGTGTACTAAATACTCAGCTAGTTCCCAGATAAAGCATGCTCACTGATGAGTCACAGGGTGTTGGACTGAAATTCTTTCCTCTGGGTTTTGACTGAAACACCAATATGGTGGCTACCAAAGAGAGTTAGAATATTCTGTGAACAATGTGCATGAAGTAGTAGGTCAAGGATATGAAAAGGGCTTATTGCATGGAGCGAGGGAAGGGTTAGTGAGGAGGATCCCTTTGGAGAAACCTGGGGGATCCAATGCACTGCCCGCCCACACCCCCTAGGTGGAGACACTTCCTTTTTTATTTCAGGTCTGTAGCGCCACCTGGAGGGCTTTGATGCATGTGGGCCGGAGTCTGATTCTGATGTCGGAAATCTGGAGGGCAAGAGAAGGGCTGACTAACCAGTCTTGTGGCAGATGTGGGGAGGGATTGGCTTTTTCTTTTTCCCCATATGCTGTCTCACTGTTTCAAAAAATCTAGATGTGGGCATTGGGAAAAAGAGCCAGTGTGGTTTCTCTCAGAGCCTGCCATCTGCAGGAGGTGAGAAATCAGAAGATAGAGGCTGGTTATGTACCACTGGTGTACAAAGTCTAGGTGGGGAATGATAAAGACCACTCAGGTTAGAAATGCACTCACCTGGGGCCAGAAGTTGCAAGAGAAAGATGTCCATTGATAATAACCTCTGAAGAGCTCATTGACCCTCAGATCATGAGGATATCAGTTAAGTGAGAACATTTTGTCCCATTCCTCTTCTCCATCCTTCTACTTTGACCCTGAAGGCATCAAAGCTTCAGCCTGGAAGAGGGAAAACAGAAGAAGAAGGATGAGAAGAGAAGCACAAGGCAGTGAATTAGGGAAGAAGCCAATCAGCCCCTCTTTCTCATGGAAGGCTTTTAGCCTGAAGCAGAAGCAAGCTGGGAGAGGAAGAGATTGACTGCTAAGTCACACCCAGAGTTATAATTATTATACAGAATTGGACATTCTAGTTACTGAGTCAAGACTGTGTTTTAATCCAGGTGCAGGGAAACATTACCCCTACTAAATAAAACTGTAGGAACAGTGGGAGGCAAAAATAAAGTTGGGTTTTGATTCTATTATGATATATTATATATGTACTTAAGTAACATCACAACTTCAAATGCAGGTCTAGGTTGGTAGGAAATGAAGGAAATGTCCAATGGTGAGAAAAAGAGAATAGTTTGTTGAAATGTGAGTAGGAGGTGCAGTGAGCAGTAACCAAATGTGATCAGGAGACTAAGTTTTGTACCCAAAGCAAGGTGAATGAGTGGAATCTGAGACTATTATGTTAGTGAGACCCTGGGAGGGGGATAAGGTAGCCCCAGGTCTAGAGTCCTGGGCCTCCAGCAGAAGAAGGGGAAACCTGCTCTGGACGAGGGCAACCTCAGTGGGCCTTCGGGATTCCTATAGGTTAAGATCTACCAAATATAAACTCACAACCAAAGATCACCAAAATGGCAGAAGAGAAAACATCTGTCTCACCATGAGGAAAGTCAGCAGAAACAACGAACAAAGGATTCAGAGCATTAATGAACTCAGATTTTGGAATTATCAGATGTAGAATATCAAATGATAAGGTATGAAATGTTTAAAGAAATAACCTGGCATCTTATAGAAATGAGAAAGCAATAACGAACTACCCAAAATAAGTGGGAAGATTTGAGAAGAAACCAAATAGAAATTTCCAAATGGAAAAATATAATGGTTGAAATTTTAAAAATCGATGAGTTGGTTAAGTAGCAGATTAAGCAATTGAAGAGAGAATTATTGATAGGATTAAAAGAAATTATCCAGAATATAGCACAGAAAGACAGGGAGATGGAAAATACGCAAGAGTTTATCACAACAAGCCCTCAGTCAAGGAACTTCTAAAACAAACATTTTGATCTCAGATCCCCTTTACATTCTTAAACATTATTGAGGACCCCAAAGTGCTTTTGTATATGTAGGTTATATCTATTGATATCTACCATATTAGAAGATAAAACAGAATTTTAAAATATTTTATTAATTCATTCAAAAATCATAAATCCATTTGATGTTAACATAAATAACATAGTTTAAGAAAAACAGCTTATTTTCCAAAACAAAAATATTACTGAGAAATTGTGTTATGCTTTTGAAAATCTATTGTCTGGGTAAATAGAAGACAGCTAGATTCTCATATCTGCTTCTGCATTCATTCTGTTGCTATATGTTGTTTGGTTGAAACGTATGAAAAAAATCTGGCCTCACACAGATATGTAGCAGGAAAAGGGAGAAGCATTTTAATACCCTTTTCAGATAATGGTGGATATTACTGTTGATATTACACCAAAACTCAACCAATGGTAGTTTTCTAATGGTTAGTTGCAATGTGGAATTTGAAAGCCATATCAATAAACTTTTCATATTCTTGTTACCTCAAAATTTATTTGCCTATGTTAAACTTTAAATGGATATTTCACTTATGTATGACTTTGTAACATCGTCGACTGGTGACTTGGAAAATATTGGTTCATTGAATAATGCAGATCTTCCAAATATTGGTGCAAAAATCGCACTCATTAACATCACCGCCCATCTTGATAGAAAATTCCCTCCACTGAGAAGCTGTCATGCTCATGGTGGGAAGTACAAGTTTTCTAAAATTCTGACTTTTGCGTGTAAACTTGAATTTTATCATTGGCAACCAATTCTGTCAGTTGTTTTCCTTGAAGTAACAGGCTCAACTTCGTTCAATTTTGAGAAAATGTCTGGCAGTTATCCAAGTCTGAATAGCCATAGTTCATCTGTCAGTCATCCTTTTAAGTAAAGATGGGGTTCCATGAAAAAACTGGTTACGTCAGCTTGAAACTCAGTCACACAAGTGTTTTTCCTTGAGACAACCACCATACTTTGGTATTCAGCAGAAGTGCTTTTTGTACTTGCCCTTTGGTCACAGAGACTATTAAAAAGACATTGCTTACCTGTCAAGACTTAATAACATTAATATTATTTTTCCTGCTTCACCAAGCACACTGTTAAGTGAAACTGGCATTTTAGAAAATTTACTGTGAGGGCGTGACAGTGACAACACAGTGATTCCTAGCCTAGTTTGGTGACACTGCCTTGATTCGTGCTAAGGCACCAGCACTTTTAACCATTGTTGCTTTTGCACCATCAACGTGTGTGTCAACGCAGTAGAAAAGACAAATAACACCTCAGTATTATTATGGAAGTAGTTTTGACCTTTTGGACCCCTAAAAGTGTCTCGGGGACCCTATATGTCCATAAATCACACTTTGAGGTTGCTGTTCAAAAGGAATGAAAAAAATGTCTCCAGAAGTAAGGTCTGAAATAGAAGAAGGTCTGATGAGAAGAAAACGGTAATCTAACAAATCTTAGCTATATAAAATAATAATGTTTTATTTGTGGAGATTAAAATATTAGAGTTAAATTATAGGCAGCAGAGCCGTACAAATTGGGAGGGGTAAAAATCGTATGTGAACTGGGAAGGATGAAGGATATTCAGGAGGGAATGTTACGGTATTGGTTAACTTTTGGATTTTGTTTAAATATGAAGGAAAAAATTTTAAGGATGGGAATGTCTAGTTAAACCTTATGGATTGACTGAATGCACTTATTTTCACTCTCTTCTCAAAATCACATGCATGACAATAAATGGATGTTTTTAAAAGATACAAGCCTATAGGAACAAGTGAGAAGCCAAATTTAGGAAGGTGGGAAGCAGTTGGGTGCATGGTAACTGTCTTAGAGAACCTGGGGAGGCCGAGTTCCAAGCTGCATGAGGAGTCAGTGGCAACAATGAAAAATGATTTAGATTCCTAAGAACTTCAGATTTTAGAATTGCGAGATGCATAATAGAAACTGTATAGAAACTGCTTAAAGAAATAACATATGATCATGATGTGTGTAAGTCAACTCATGATACAGTACATCTTAAACTTATACAGTGCTGTATATCAATTACATCTCAATAAAACTGGAAGGGAAAAAAGGACATAACATATGTATTCACATAAAAGGAAAGCAACAAGAAACACAATGTGGACCTGGGAGAGATAAATGGAATCGTGTGCGTCCAGATGGAGAAAGCTGAGGAGCACCTTATTTGTGCTGAGAGATTCACAAAAGGTCCAGGAGCGGGTGTCATTAGGAACTTCCTGGAGCTGGAGGTTTGGTGAGGGTGCACAAGGAAGAGTGGTTGAGAGGTTTTCTATGAAGAGGCTAGCCTACCAGCTTTCCTTCCCACCCTAAAGATTTCCTCTGGATGGGATAATTCCTGTGACTTCTGGGCTGGGCAGTGGTAGGCACAGTTGGGAGTGGAGTCTATTAAACTCTATATAGTGAAGTGTAGGTACTGAATATGTGTAAAACAACAACCCCTATCTAAAATTCAAATAGGGACCTACCTGGTGGCACAGTGGTTAAGAATCCACCTGCCAATGCAGGGGACATTGGTTCGAGCCCTGGTCCGGAAAGATCCCACATGCTGCGAAGCAACTAAGCTCGTGCGCCACAACTACTGAGCCTGCACTCTAGGGCCCGCGAGCCACAGCTACTGAGCCCACGAGCCACAACTACTGAAGCCCGTGTGCCTAGAGCCTGTGCTCTGCAACAAGAGAAGCCACTGCAATGAGAAGCCTGCGCACTGCAATGAACAGTAGCCCCCGCTCACCGCAACCAGAGAAAGCCCACGTGCAGCAACGAAGACCCAACACAGCCAAAAATAAATAAACAAATTAATTTTTAAAAATTCAAATAGCTATATTGTGAAGATTGAAGGGTAGTGTTTGTGTGTATATGGTAGGTTTATGAGGATACAGAGTATGTGTGAAAGTGTATTAAGTTCTTGTTTTCCAAGGTGGGAAGGTAATAGGTAATGCCTAAAACAGAAAAACCAAGAAGTAATAATATAAGCATGTTATGTAGAGCTATGGATATAAATATCAAAAGAATCAATTAAAAAATTGAGAGAATTTACCTCTGGGAATCAGGAAATGGGGCTGCATGTAGGGGTTAGGGAACTGCTGTTTTACATAACAAATTCATAGAACTATTTGACACTAAGCTATATCCGCGTGTATCTTTGATAAAAATAAAAATAAAATCTAAAAATTACAAAGGTTACTACTCAAAGAATAGAAATAGATTCTATAATTTCAAACTCATCAGAGGAAAGAGATACAAAAAGGAAATGAAATAAGTAGTTAAAATCTTCCCATAAAAAAATACCAGGCCCAGATTTTTTATCAAACTTTAATGAACAAGTCATTTCAGTCTTATACTAATGCTTCCAGAATATAGAAAAGGAGACAATACTTCCTCACTTATTCTGTGAACCTGTTATAAACGTAAAACCCCCAAATTTGACAAGGATAGTACAGGAAGGAAAATTACAGGCCAATCTCATTCCTGAACATTCAAAAATTCTACACTAAATATTAACAAGCCAAAATCCAGCAGTGTATAAAAAAGATAATATATTATGATTTAATTGGGTTTATCTTAGAGATGCAAGGGTGGTTTAACATTCAAATATTTATAAATACCATTCATCATATCAAGAAATTAAATGAGAAAAAATTCAATAGATTCAGGAAAAATATTTGATAAATTCAAAACCTGTTTATGATTTTATTAAAAAATCTCATGAAGATAAATATGGAAAGATATTCCCTTAACCAGATAAAAGGTATTAAAAGAACAGCAACACACTTCAGTGAACATTATTCTTATTTTTAAAAATTTTTATTTATTTATGTATTGAACTATAGTTGATTTACAATATTGTGTTAGTTTCAGGTATATAGCAAAGTGATTCAGTTATACATACACACACATATATGTGTATACATATATATATTTAAAGATTATTTTCCACTATAGGTTTTACGAGATATTGTATAGTTCCCTGTGGTATACAGTAAATCATTGTTGGTTACCTATTTTATATATAGTTGTGTGTATCTGTTAATCCCTTACTCCTAATTTATCTCTCCCCCTCCTTTTCCCTTTGGTAACCGTAAATTTGTTTTCTATGTCTATGGGTCTGTTTCTGTTTTGCAAATAAATTCATTTGTATTATTTTTTAGATTCCACATATATGTGATATCATATATTTGTCTTTGTCTGATTTTCTCCACTTAGTATGATAATCTCTAGATCATCATGTTGCTGCAAATGGCAATATTTCAGTCTTTTTCATGGCTGAGTAGTATTCCATTGTAAATATACACTGCTTCTTCTTTATCCATTCATCTGTTGATGGACACTTAGGTTGCTTCAGTGTTTTGGCTATTGTAAATAGTGCTGCAGTGAACATTGCAGTTCATGTATCTTTTTAAAGTATGGTTTTCTCTGGATATATGCCCAAGAGTGGAAATGCTGGATCATATGGTAGTTCTATGTTTGGTTTTTTAAGGAACCTCCATACTGTTCTCCATAGTGGCTGCACCAGTTTACATTCCCACCAACAGCACACCCTATTCTCCACACCCTCTATAGCATTTATTATTTGTAGACTTTTTGATGATGGCCATTCTGACAGGTGTGAAGTGATACCTCATTGTAGTTTTAATTTGCATTTCTCTAGTAATTAGTGATGCAGTGAACATGATTTTTTTTTTTTTTTTTGCGGTACATGGGCCTCTCACTGTTGTGGCCTCTCCCGTTGTGGAGCACAGGCTCTGGACGCACAGGCTCAGTGGCCATGGCTCACGGGCCCAGCTGCTCCACGGCATGTGGGATCTTCCTGGACCGGGGCACGAACCTGTGTTCCCTGCATTGGCAGGCGAACTCTCAACCACTGCGCCACCAGGGAAGCCCCTAGTGAACATGATTTATAATGTTCAAATCTTAGAAACATTCTTTTTAAGACCTGGCAATGACAATTGGCAAAGCCAGTGACATTCACTATTGTCAGTTCTCATCAACATTTTATTGGATTTTTAGTAAGGCAAGAAATAAGTAAGCAAATTAGTCATTATTTGCAGATAATATGATTCTCTACCCAGAAAGTTCAAAGAATCTGTAGGCTTGTTACAGAATTAATAAGAAGGTGGTTGGATCTAATGTTATTATACAAACTATTTGCCATCAACAAATAGAAAATATAACAGAAGAAAGAATATCCCATTTATGATAGCAACAAAAATATGGTACTTATGAATAAATCTTCCAAAAGATATATGTGACCTTTATGAAGTAAATTATAAGACTTCATAGAAAGACATTAAAAGAGATCTAAAAAAATGGAGAGGTATACTATGTGATATAAGATTCAGTATCATGAGATATTGATTCTTCCCCAAATCATAAATTCAATGCAATTCTAATCAAAATCTCAAAGGGAGTTTTTCATTTTTGGTGGAACTTGAAAAACTGATTGTAACATTTATATGTAAGAGCCCTAAACCAAAGAGAGCCGCAGTACTCTTGAAGAAGAGCAAGATGGGAGACTTGTCCTACCAGATATCAGGACCATTTATAAAGCCACAGTACAATTAAAATTATTTAGAACAGTAGCTGACCCAGAGTAAGTGCTCAGTAAATGTTAGTTGTTATTATTATATTGTTCATACATTTTTTTTTTTTTTTGCGGTATGCGGGCCTCTCACTGTTGTGGCCTCTCCCGTTGCGGAGCACAGGCTCCGGACACACAGGCTCAGCAGCCATGGCTCACGGGCCCAGCTGCTCTGCGGCATGTGGGATCTTCCCAGACCAGGGCACGAACCCGTGTCCCCTGCATCGGCAGGCGGACTCTCAACCACTGCGCCACCAGGGAAGCCCTGTTCATACATTTTTGAAGTTTATTTTCTTTGCCATATTGCAAGGATGACTTCTTTCACCCAGTACTGGAATTTCAACATTTATGCCCTGGGGTAATTTTGACTATTTGTTAAGGCCTGGGTTATAGCTGTAGTCCAAATCGTGTGGCTCCTGACCTTATGGAACTGAGTTCTCTATTTCCTTTGCTTCTTCTTCCTCCTCTGACTTGAGTCTGGATAAAAATGGAGCGTTTTGGGAACATTGTATGTCTGCAAGGGACTAAGGAGGTAAGAAGCAGTATCCAGAAAGCTAGTAACATAACAGTGGAAGAGGTATATACTTAGTGGACGAGGCAGGAGTTGCTCAAATGTGGTAAACTGCTGAATGAAAGTCACACCATTCGTTCATTCATTCAACAAAACTCTACATATTACCTATGTATAAAACACTGTGGCTGGCACAAGAGCTATACAGATGCATCAGAGAGGTCCCTGTCTATGTGGCGTGCACAGAGAAAAGGGTAAGACATATCTGGAAAACATTAAAAGATAGCATTCCAACTACTAGACTATAGGAGGTACCAAACAGTGCTTTCAGACCAAGGAGGCTGAAGGACTAACTGTACAGGGAAGTACAGGCAGTTTTTTCAAAGGAGGCATCGTTTATTCTTGGCCTTGGTTATCTGTGTTGCTGGGGTAGGAGATGGCTGAGGTGTAGATATAAAGACTCAGAGAATTTTCCAAATGTGTTTTAGTAATCACAATCAACCTCCATCCCCCAAGCATCATCAAAATTTTATAAAAGTTGTTCACACTGTACAATACATTGCTTATGAATTTTAAACTCCTGCCTGTCTTTCTTCCTACCTATATTTTGAGTAATGACTAGCCAAATGGCCAAAAATTGGGCAGTAGTGGGGAGGAGGTAGAGAACCAGGATTCGGGGTAATAGGTTGACTCCTGGGTATGAAGTAAAGGAGAATTCAGCATTAGAACTTCACTGATCTGCACTATGTAAATGTCTAGAGAATGAAGTAATTTTGTAATTCTATGGTACCTGTGATTTAGTGTGTGGTTTCTTCCTTAAACTGTAAACAGCAAGTCATAGCAAGCTGAAAATTAGCACACATTTTATGTCACCTTTCGCTTTATTTATTTTTATTTATTTTTATTTTTTATTTTTTTGGCTGCATTGGGTCTTCGTTGCTGCACGTGGGCTTTCTCTAGTTGCAGCGAGTGGGGGCTACTCAGCAACTCTTTGTTGCAGCGCACAGGCTTCTCATTGCAGTGGCTTCTCTTGCTGTGGAGCATGGGCTCTAGATGTGCGGGCTCGGTAGTTGTAGCACGCAGGCTGTAGAGCGCAGGCTCAGTAGTTGTGGCACACGGCTTTAGTTGCTCCGTGGCACATGGGATCTTCCCGGACCAGAGCTCGAACCCGTGTCCCCTTCATTGGCAAGCAGATTCTTAACCACTGTGCCACCAGGGAAACCCTTGCCTATTTTTAAAGTGGGTTGTTGGTCTTTTTCGTACTGATTTGCAGGAGTTCATTCAAATATTTTCTCCCAGTCTGTTGCTGTGTTTTTTTTCTTTGTTTGCTTGTTTGTTTGTTTTTATCTTTTAAAAGGTACCTTTTATTATTTAAAAGTTTAAAATTTTTTAATAGTGAAATGGTCAATATATGGCCTCTGGTTCTGATAAAAAAAAACTTTTCACCCCAAGATTATATTAAAATAATATGTACTTTCTTAGGATGCTTTTATAGTTTTGTTTTTACATTTAGCTCTGTATGTGGAATTTATTTTTGTGCAACACAGGAAATAGGGATCTAATTTTGTTTCCAAATGGTTAACCAATTTTACCAATGCCATTTAATGTAAAATGCTGCCTTTGTCATAACAGAAATTATGAATATGTGCCTGCTGCTAGATTCTCTCATGTCCTCTGTAGACTATACCACGTTTTAATCATTAAAGCTCTATGTTTTGAAACCTGGTATGGTAAATGCTCCCTCATTTTTTCAAATGTATTATTATATGTTTTTCTCTTCCAGATGAACTTTATGAAAAGTTTGTAAGTTCCATAAAAAACTATGCTTGGATTTGATTGGTATTATAGGTTGAGTGGCTTTATTATTTTGAGTTTTCCCATTCTGAAATATGGTATATTTTTTCATTTTCTCAGGTCTTCTTCAATATATCTTTCAGAAAAATTTTATATTTTTATTTAATGAGTTTTATCCATTTCTCATTAGGGTTGTTTGGATATCTCAGTTTTTGCTATTTCTGTGAATGGATATTTTTTCATTACATTTTCTAATTGGTTATTGCAAATAGGTAGGAAATTTGTTGATTTTTTTGTGTTGATAGTGTATTTAGCCACCTTCATGAATTTTTATTAATTACAAGTTGTAATTAATTAAAAATATAATAATATATAAAAATAATATATTAATACTTTTCAGTTGATTCTCTTGAATTTTCTAGCTTGACAATGATATCATCTCCAAATAATGAGTGTTTACTTTTTCCTTTTGAGATCTTTACTACTTATTTCCTTTTTCTTAAATAAAAAACTTTTTTTTTTGTCTTATTGCACTGACTAGGATGTTGTGGTAGAATTATATTTTTCTGGCATCCTTTTCTCCTTCTGACAGCACCTTGATTGATTGATTGACTGATTGATTTTGTGGAATTACCTCTCCCCCACTGTGGGCAGTCATAGAAGAATGGTAAATCCTGGGACCCTGCTTTCCTATTATGGACATAGAAGGGGCCCTTGGACATTTTTTTTTTAATTAGATCTTTCCCATCAGTGCACCTACATAGTCAAGGGGCAAGTTCATGACCGGAGCTTAGCCATTTGGATTTACTGTCCTAGGATTTTGGCTCTTGAAGAAGTGACCCATGTGTAAGCAAGCAAGAAAAACTGGATTTCATTGATTCCAGAGACCAAGTAATTCCTGTCTGTTTTGGAGCTAGGTTCTCCAGGCTTCTGGTTGATTTTGAGAACTTTCTAAAAGCTTTCCAATAAATTCTCCCTCCCTTTGTATCAAGTTAGTTAGAATTGGTTTCAGGCAATTTCTTTCAACCCAAGAACTTTTATGTGATACATTTTCTTGGTCTTGTCTTCAATTAAAATGCCTCTAGTAGTTCACCATAAAAAGTAATTTGCATGTTTCTGATGGTTAACTTCTATCTCGGAAAAGGAATTTTTTGCTGTTCTTACCTCATAAAACGTTTTTTAAAATTTAGAATGGATTTTTATTTCAAAAAGCTTGCTGTATTCTATCAAATGCATTTTTTTTAATATCTATCAAAATGGAGAAACTCCTGATATTTTCTCCATTGGTAATGAGGTTTCCTAATGTTGAATCATCCTGGCATTCCTGCAGTAAGCTTTATTTGGTCATTACATATATATATTTAATATATATATTTAAGATATATTTAATATACTGCTGTGTTTGATTTACTAATACTTGGTTTAGGATTTTTGGATCTACATTTTTGAATCATATTGTCAGTAACTGTCTTATTCAGCGTTCAATTTTTGTCCAGTTTTGGTAACATGGTTATATTTAATTTGTAAAATGAAGTGGGAAAACTTTTCAACTTTTCTATACTCGATCTGGAGTTGTTTGTCTAAAACAGGAATCACATTTTTTCCCTAAAAATTTTTCTAGAACTCACTAGTAAAGCCATCTGGATCTTCTTGATGCCTTTTCAGGGATAGATTTTTAAAGTTACATTTCTATTTTCTCCAGTGGTTATTGATCTCGTGTTTTGTGTCTTCTCTTGAGTCAATTATTTCATGTTTTCTTTGAAAATATCCATTTACTCTAAGTTTTCAGATTTATTGATAATAACCTGTATGTAATATTATTTTAAAAATAAGAATTCTAAAAAGACAAAAAAAAACACAAAAAAATAAAAAAATAAAAAAAAATAAGAATTCTATCTAAGTCATGTTCCTTTTCTTAGCCTAAAAGGTGTTTGTGTTTCTTTTTTCTTGCTCTCTCCTTAATCAAATATGATTAAAGCTTGTCTATCTTTTAAAAAATCAAGTCTATCTGATTTTTGTTTTCCATTTTGTTAATTTTTCTATTTTTTTTTTTTTAAAGAAGATGTTGGGGGTAGGAGTTTATTAATTAATTTATTTATTTTTGCTGTGTTGGGTCTTCGTTTCTGTGCGAGGGCTTTCTCTAGTTGTGGCAAGCGGGGTCCACTCTTCATCGCAGCGCGCGGGCCTCTCACTATCGCGGCCTCTCTTGTTGTGGAGCACAGGCTCCAGACGCGCAGGCTCAGTAGTTGTGGCTCACGGGCCTAGTTGCTCCGCGGCATGTGAGATCCTCCCAGCCCAGGGCTCGAACCCGTGTCCCCTGCATTAGCAGGCAGATTCTCAACCACTGCACCACCAGGGAAGCCCTCTATTTGTTTTAGTTAATTGCTTTCTATTACTTTCTTTGGGCTTATTTTGTTCTTGAGCTGATAAGTCTTAGTGGGAGGCAAAGCCTGCCTTTTCTATAAAAGCTGAAAATGTTGTTCTGTCTTGCAGCATGAACACAGGCACATGATCTAGGCTCCAAGCATAGGTATGCTGTCCCGGTTTTGCAATGAGAGTGAGCAGTGCACAGAAGTGACAGCAGTAGCACTGGCAGCAAGACCAAGTTCTTGGGGCAGGACCACCAGGGCAGTCTCAGCATCCATGGCTGTCAGAATCAGTGGTGCAAGAAGCAGCTGCTGGCACCTGGTGGTGGCAGGAGCATTGTCCTCTCCAGATTGCTTCAGTGGCACTGTGGTGGGCACTGTTCTAACTGTACAGTCCTGAGTCTAGTTCTGCTGCCAAGCCAGTGATTCTGTGGGCTAATCAATGTCCTGTTAATAAATTCATTTTCTGCTGAAGTCAGCCATAGTTGGTTTCTATTGCTTCCAACTCAGAATCTTTTTTTAAATTCTTACTTTTTATTTATTATTAATTTTTAATTTTTTCCACATCTTTATTGGAGTATAATTGCTTTACAATAGTGTGTTAGTTTCTGCTGTATAACAAAGTGAATCAACTATACGTATACATATATACCCATATCCCCTCCCTCTTGAGCCTCCCTCCCACCCTCCCTATCCCACCCCTCCAGGTGGTCACAAAGCACCGAGCTGATCTCCCTGTGCTATGCAGCTGCTTCCCACTAGCTATCTGTTTTACATTTAGTAGTGTATATATGTCAGTGCTACTCTCTCACTTCGTCCCAGCTTACCCTTCCCCCTCCCTATGTCCTCAAGTCCATTCTCTACATCTGCATTTTTATTCCTGTCCTGCCCCTAGGTTCATCAGAACCATTTTTTTTTTGTTAAGATTCCATATATATGTATTAGCATACACCAACTCAGAATCTTGACTGAATACATGCTTTCATTGTCGTTCCTTTCTAAATAGTGTTTCCTAAGTAATGTTCCTAAATAACATAAATAAATAGTGTTTCTAAAAAACATTTTGAGTTCCTCTTTATTCCAGGAACTATTTAGAAGCATGTTCAAAATATGTCCCAGTTGATAAATATTTTGGTTCTCTCTTTTCACTAATTTCTCTTTTTATTGTGATGTGGTCAGTTTTATGGCTTGTAAGACTTCTGACTTCTGGAATTTATTGAAATTTTACCTGTGATCTAATATATGTCAAATCTTGTTACTGATCCAAGAGTATATTTTCCTTCTGTGAGTATGAAGTTTCCACTCTGAATGTAGCCATTCATGGATTTGACAGTTTTACCTTACATTTCGAAGAGTTATCAATCTTTGTGATTGATTGCACTGTTTTTTAATATAAAATATTCTTTTTTGTTCCAGCTACTGTTTTTTGGACTTGAATCCTATTTTGTTTAACATTAATATTGCTACATTTTCTTTTTGTTACCAATTGTATATTTTCCAGACCTCTATTTTTAATTTTACTTCATAATTTCTTCCCTTCCTCCTTTCCTCCCTCCCTCTCTTCCTTCTCTACCCAAAGTGCAATTTGTCTTTTAAAGGTGGAATTTAATATATTTATGCTTATTATGATTATTGATATGGTCGGTTATATTCCCACTACTTTATTTTATTGGTGTTTTATCCTTTTGGGTCTTTTGTTAGATTTATTATATTTTCATCCTTTAATTTTTATTTCTCTCTTTCTAATCATTATCCTTTAGGTTTTTATTTTTAGAAATTTATTTATTTATTTTGGCTGCATTGGGTCTTCGTTGCTGCGTGTGGGCTTTTTCTAGTTGCGGTGGCTTCTCTTGTTGTGCAGCATGGGCTCTAGAGCACAGGCTCAGTAGTTGTGCTGCACGGGCTTAGTTGCTCCGCGGCATGTGGGATTTTCCCAGACTAGGGCTTGAACCCGTGTCCCCTGCATTGGCAGGCGGATTCTTAACCACTGCGCCACCAGTGAAGCCCATCCTTTAAGTTTTTATCCCCTATGTTTAAACTTAAAATTTGACTTCAACCTCTAGAGCAGTACTGTGCAATAAAAAATTCTGTGATGAAGGAAATGTCTTATATCTCTAACACTGGCTAGTAGGGTAACTACTAGCTACATGAGCTATTGATTACTTGAAATGTGGCTAGTGTGACTGAGGAACTGAAGTTTTAACTTATTTAATTTTAATGAATGTAAATTTAAATAGCCATATGTAGCCAACAAGTACCATCATATTAGTTTGCTCAGGCTGCCATAACAGAATACCACAGCATAGGTGGCTTAAATGACAGAAATGTATTATCTCACAGTTCTGGAGCCTGGAAGTCCAAGATCAAGGTGTTGCCAGGTTTGGTTTCTCCTGAGGTCTCTCTCCTTGACTTGTAGATGGTTGTCTTCTTGCCGTGTCCTCACAGGGCCTTGCCACTGTGTGCACACATCCCTGGTGTCACTTGTGTATCCACACTTCCTCTTCTTACAAGGCCACCATTAGATTAGGATTCACCCTAACAATGTCATTTTAACTTACTTGTCTCTTTAAAGGCCCTATCTCCAAATACAGTCACACTCTGAGCTACTGAGGGTTAGGGCTTTAATTTATGAATTTTGCGGGGACACAAATCAGCCCATAACAACCATGCTGGAGAACACAGGCCCAGAGTTAATTTGTGTTTATTTCTTCCTCTCCAGATACACTGCTACTCACCTTAGGATACTTTGATTTTTCTGCTCCTCATCCTACACCACTATCTGCCTTACGGTAATCATCTGGAATTCTACTTCCAGGTTTTTTTTTTTTCTCTTCATTAAGAATTATTAGAATTAACTTGACATTTTATGTATTCCTTTGTTTGTATTTTTTCTTGTATACCATGCATCTCTCTTCCTTGAACTCATTTATCTTGCTGCTCCAATATTGTTCTCAAGTAATTCTTTCATAGAGAGGCTAGAGGGCCAGGTATAGGGTTCTAGGTTCAAAATAAATTTCTCTTAATAATTTGAAAACATTGTTTACACTGCTGGTGTCCCTCTGAGATCCCTATTAACAGGCAAGGGCATCTATCCCACAGCTGCCATAATCATTGGCTACTAACAGCTCACTCCTGCTCCCTTGTCTGGAGAATTGCCCTTTGCTCAAAGAGAGCTAACTCATTTGGTAAACTACCCACCCACTTTTCCTGGGGGCAGCCTCCAGCCCTTGCCTGGTAGGGGCGTACAAAAGGCTTTCTCACTGCCTCAAGGTGAGACCAATTCTGTGGGAAATGATCATGCTCCAGAGCTCTCCAAGGGATCAAGCTGAAGCCAGTCCCTTGCTAACACCACATCTTAATTCCTTCTCCAGCCTTATTCTGTTTCTCTTATTCTCTCTCTCTCTAAGGAACTCCCTTAATAAATCATGTGCACCCAAATCCTTGTCTCAGGCTCCGCTTCTAGGGAACCTGATCCAAGACACATTGTTTCAGTATTTTCTATTGTCCTATGCCCTCTTGCTTAGTCCAGGACCCAATGCCAATTAGACCTTCAAAAAATGTTCACCAAATGAACAAATGAAGTCATCTTCCCTGGGCAGCAAGCTGATCACATTACGCTTTCTTTCCAAACCTAACTTCTAATTATGAAATTAAAATTCCTGATTTGGGGGACTTCCCTGGTGGTGCAATGGTTAAGAATCCACCTGCCAGTGCAGAGGACATGGGTTCGAGCCCTGGTCCGGGAAGATCCCACATGCCGCAGAGCAACTAATCCTGTGTGCCACAACTACTGAGCCTGCGTTCTAGAGCCTGCGAGCCACAACTGCCAAAGTCCACGTGCCTAGAGCCGGTGCTCTGCAACAAGAGAAGCCACTGCAATGAGAAGCCTGCGCACTGCAACGAAGAGCAGCCCCCACTGTCTGCAACTAGAGAAAGCCCACGTGCAGCAATGAAGACCCAACGTAGCCAAATAAATAAATAAATAAAAATTTAAAAATGACTGATTTTGGCCTTAAAGCCTTGCACTAATGGCTCATTCACGTCGAGCCCATCCACCTTTATTTGTTAGTCTACTGTGATTTTTTTTGTACTGCTTTTATGATCCCAAATGTATTTGTTGACCTCTGAATTATAAACAGTCTTACATTGCTTATACATGTGTCTTATTTCGTTAGCTGGAACACAATTTTATGGACTTTCTTTTTCTTTATTGCTAGATATATAGTGCTTAATTAATAATAGTATAATGTTTTTATGACTGCTTAGTTCAAAGGGATTGTATCTGAACACAAATTTTTTCTTAGAAAAATCCTTTTTTTCTTTCTTTAGTACTCCTGGATCATTTAATCCCTGTTTTGGAACTCTATTTCCATAGCAACAGATTATCCTAACAGAAAGAGGACAGTATAATCTTTACTTTGAATGACCAGAAAGAGAAGGATTATGAGAAGAAAACTTGAAGTTACAAAATTGTGGATAAAATGAATGAATCAAGCAGAGGAAACAGTTAATGCAAAGAAGGATAAATCATTTCTAACAGCATTAATAGTATTATTGTACTTCAAGATGATTAAACTAGCCAGCAGAATCCAGAAGCTCAAACATTAGTAACATGATAAACTTGAGAAGCTGAAGGCAAAAGCATTAAGTCAGTCCCAGGGGTCCTTGCTGGCTTCAAAGCAGTGCCCTCTATTTGATCAGTGAGGGCAGTGGAACAGAACCTAAGCTCTTTAATGATTTGCAGTATCATCAAGTCTCCACTAAGCCTGTATTTCAGAGTTGCCTGAGGTGACTTTCTCTTTAATTTGCAAAAAGTGTTCAATATCTAAGTAGTGATAAATTGAATCTGGCCCACAAAGAGGAGAGAAAAATAATGCGGCACAAAATAAGCTTCTCTTTGGAGAACATAAATAGAGTTCAGGACAAACTCCAACAGCTGAAATTCTGTAGATATTTCTTGGGCTTTACATGGCTAGATATTTAAAAATATTCTAGGTGGATGCTGCCATCAACGAGACTCTCTTGTCATTGAGCATGCTCTTATTCTTGAAGGGAAGAATTTTTGATTGGAAAAAAAGGCTGCTAGAGAGATGAGACCACACCTGTTTCGACACTGAACCAGTCTTGGGAGTGCCGAGATTCAGAAGAGGAAGCAGCATGGAACAGGGCGCAGGACATGCTACCCAGCCCACCCTCTGCTCCCTGGGTCTTGGTGACCACCTGAGAAATAGGAGATTCAGTAGTTGGGATGATGATCTCTGAGGATCCCTGAGCTCAGCAAGTCTACAGTTTTAAAATAAGAACAAAAGCTATTTGTATTCTCTGCATTGTTAGTGGGAATTTCTCTCTTAACCTCACTATTCTTTGTGTTAACTATAGTTCTTTGTATATTGTATATTCTGGATATTAGTCCTTTGCTGATTATACATATATGTTGTAAATATTTTTCCTACTCTGTGGCTTGTCTTTTCAATTTTTTTTTGGACACAAATTCTTATTTAATGTAGTATAACTTATCAATCTTTATTGTTACAGTTATGTTTTTTATGTCTTATTTAAGAAATACTTCTCTGAGTATACCTTGAAGTCATAAATATATTTGCCTTTATTATTTTTTAAGGTTTTATGTTTTTTTCTTATTGCGTTTAGATTTTTAGTCCATCTGGAATTGATCCTTATATATAATGCGATATAGGGATACAATTTAATTTTTTCATTTGAATAGCTAACTGTCCCAGGACCATTTATTGAAAACACACTTGTCTTTTCCTAACTGATCCGCCATGCTATCTCTCTCTGTCTCTCTTTTTCTGCATAAGATGTGAAGTTTAGATCAAAGTTCACTTTATTGCATATGGAGGCCCAGTTGTTTCAACACCATTTGTTGAAAATACTTGATTTGCCCATTTTCCTATGCCAAATTTCCTTTCCTACCTCTCTTAACTATTTATATATGGGTGTATCCTTTTCTGGACTCTCTCATTTGTTCTATTTGACTGTTTCTGTACAAAAACCAAACAATCTTATTTGCTATAGCTTAATAATAGGTAAATATCCATCAGAGCAAACTTTACAATTGCTAATTTTTTTAACAGTCATGAATGGATGTTAAATTTTATCAAATGCTTTTTTTTATATGCTTACTGAGCATATAGTGAATTATACCAGTTGATTTTCCTAATGTTAAAATAACCTTTCTTCCTAGAATAATCTAATTGTGTTATTGTATAAGTTACCCATTGCAGCAAGACAAACACCCCCAAATCTCGATGGCATCCAACAATAAACATTTATTCCCAGGCATCTTGGGTCATCTGGGTTTTGGGTGATCTAGGCCGCATGGCTTTATTTGATGCTGTGGCAGTGGGGGCAGCTCATATTTTCTGAGGACTGTAGTTGGGTTGAGGCAACTGTGCTCTGCATGCCCCTCACCCTTCTTGGATTAGCAGACTAGACAGGACATGTGCTTTTCACGGTAGAGGCATTATCAGGGAATCAACAGTGATCCAGTACTGTTGTCTACTCTGTGTACTTTATTCAAATATCACCATCTGTCTCACTAATATTCTGTACAGCAAAGGAGAAAAACAATTTCTGGTCCAGGGTCCAATTCAGGACCACACATTGTATTTACTTGTCATATTTCTTTAGTCTCTTTGACCAGAAACATTTCCTCAGTCTTTCTTTCATGCTCTTTATATTTATGAAGGGTAGAGGCCATTTCTTTTGTAGATACTTTTGTGTTTTAGATGTGTTTTCTTAAACAGTCTTTAAGTGGATTTTGTTTATTGTTTTATACAGTTGGAAAACATATTTCTTCCACTAGATACTTATCTATTTACATTTATTACTGATAGTAGTTATTGATATACTTGGATATATTTCTACATATTATCGTGGATTTTCTATTTGTCCTACCTTTTTAATGTCATTTTTCTCTTTTCTTTCTTGCATTCTTTTGAATTGAGTTTTTTTCTCATTCCACTTTCTTCTTTATTATATGCTTTGTTTCTATTCTTTTACTTGTTATCCTAGATATTTTAATAGACATATTTGGCTTATCAAATCCTAAAGTTAATCATATCATCGCCCTCTTCTCTAGTAATACAGTTATCGTAAAACATTTAATCATGCCACTCCTGAAATGTATTATTTTTGGCATCCATTTTAGGTTTATTTTGTTTTCTTTTAACTCCATAAGAAAATATTATTATTATTTATAAAATCAATGTTTATTTAGTTTTATCCACATATTTACTGCTTTCTTTCTTGATGATTTCTTTTTGCATCTGGGATCAATTTCCTTCTGCGTAAAATATATATCTTTTAGAATTTCCCTTATTTTGTGTCTGTTGGTAGCAGTCTGTCAGGCTATTTGTGTTTGAAAATATCTTCCTTTGTCCCTTTTTTAAAAGACATTTTGAGTTTACAGTTCTAGAGTGTCAGCTATTTTTTTCTCAGCTCTTTGAAAATATTGTTCCATGGTCTTTTGATTTTCACTGTGTCTGTCTTTGTGCTTTATCTGAAGGTTAGCTGTCTTTTCTCTCTGGCTGCTTTTAAGAGATTTTCCTTGTCTTTGTTATTCTGTGCTTTCTCCAGGATGTATCTAGGCATAGGTTTCTTTTTATTATCAAGCTTGGGATTCATTAGGCTTCTTCAACTTGTGGAGAGGTGTCCTGTCACTTCTGAAAAATTTTTAATCATCAATCCAAATATTCTTTTTTCCTACTTTTTTCTCTGTTGTCCTTTTAGAGCTCTGATTTCACATATCTCTTAGTCTCTCTTTTGTGATTTCTATCACGAGCTCTCTATGCTGCCTTTGGGATGATTTATTTGATCTATCTTCCCATTTCACACTTCAGCTTTTTCTAGTCTGTCTGTTAGGCTTTAATTTTTTTTGTTCCAGAAGTTATATTTGTTTTAGCATGTGTGCTGCCAAAATGAGTACTATCTATATATATATATATATATATATATATATATATATATATATATATGTATTAATATGCTTCATCATTTCTACAGTGGCTTTTTTTCCCTCATAATTTTAAACCATTCTTTAATTTATTTAGACAGAAAGCCTTTTAGACTTTTTTTCAGGTCTGTTCTGATGGCTTGTGCTTGGGCTTCATGGTACTGTTTTTGTCCTGTTATGTTTTGTGTCTTTTTTTTTTTTTTACAGTGACTTCATATTTCATTTTTTGTTTTGCATGAATTCTTTGAAACTGTGATAAAGCAGACTCCAGAGAGGATTTGAATTTGTTTCTGTCAGGAACCTGGAGGAACTGCCAGCCCAGACAAGTTTAAACTGACTTCTTAGCTTGTGATTTATGGGAACTTCCCCCCCACCCCGCCATGCCCCTGCCCCAGTTGTATGACTTTGGCATGAAGGCTGGCTTGTGGTTAAAAATTTTTGGGGAAGTGTCCTGCCCTCTCCAAGACTAAATTTCTAGGTAAATAATTTTGCTTTCAGTTCCTTCTTTTTCTAGTTCCCTCTTACACTGGTGCTGTGGCCCTTTGCAGTCTCAGCTTTATGAAGTGGGCTCTCCAATTAAACCTCCCACGTTGGGTGAATTGTGGGCTTTGTGACCTCTGTTCTGTGGCTTTACGGGACTGAGAAAACCAAAAAAGCAAGCTCATTCATTTTGGCAAATGCTCCCCAAGGCAAAAAAATCATTTCTCTGATTACCTCTCTGGGTTCCTACTTTCACTGAGTTCTCCTTACTAAATAGCCAGATAATTGATGTATTAAAATGTTTTTATGGTATTTTTTCCAGTATTATGTTTTCTGCAAGAGGGCCAAGCAGGGTACTTTGTTAACCAAATTGTTGGAAATAGAAATCTAGATATCAACTTGAAATTATAGTTGGCCCTTGAACAAGAGTTTGAACTGGGCAGGTCCATTTATATAGGGATTTTTTTCAATAGTAACTGCTACAGTACTGAACCATCCAGGTTATTTGAATATGTGGATGAAAAACTGCAGATATGAAGGAGCTGACTCTAAGTTGTACAAGGATTTTCCACTGTGGGGGCCAGGGAGGGGGACAGGTGGTGCCCTAACATCTGCACTGTTCAAGGGTCAACTGTATATTGGGGAAAACTTTCTTAATACTGAATAACTGGATAGCATTTGACTATCACAAGGTAAAATGTATGACAGTACTTTTCATAGAAAGTTAATAAAAGTATAGCCAGCAATAATATTGTAAATACATAAATAAAACAGTCAAGCAGTATTTGATCAGGATTTTAATGCAAACATGTACACTTGATTTCATCATTTAATACATTATTTATGTTAATGATTGTGTAATAGAAAGAGCTGGGGTTTTGTGGGAGTGAAATATCCTATTTTCCTGCCTTCCACTCTCAAAGATTCTCTCATACCCTCAATGCTGGCCTGGCAATGAAGGCTCTTCAAAATAAGCAGAGCTAATTTTGCTTCATTTTTCCTCTCCTCTCCTTGTAGAGACTTGTAGCCTGAACTCCACCAGATTGCACCACCACTGGATCCTGACCAGGCTCTTTGCTTTGCCACCTCAAAGCCTTTCAACTTGTCCTTCCTTCTTCTCCCACCTAGGCCTTGATTATTTTTGCAGACAAAGAGCGCATCTTGTGTTTTCTATCTCTATTTCTACTTTGAGGTTTCTTTTTTAGAAAGCAACCTCTTGAAACCTCACCCTGACAAGATGTGATCTCTTTTTTTGCTACCTACAGCCTTATTAAACATCTCTTAAAGCTCTTCTATTCTGCCTTGCATTATCATTTTTTCTTACCTTTTTTTTTCTTTTTTGGTTTGAATGGAAACTTCTCAGATGCAGAGAATCTTATTCATAAGTGTGTTCCTCCCCAAACGCCAAAACCAGTGTCAAATACATTTGGTGTAGGTACAAGAAAAGTACTAGATGTAATACAATCAAAAAACATCTATTTAATTGGATGAAATAGACTAGTTTGAACACAGAGCATTCTTTTTTTTCAGTATTAGTGCATGCGAAGTTATGTGTGGAGATAATAAAATGGTATGGAAAAATGTGTGGCTGTATGTAAACGGAATTTGGAAACCTTGTGCTATGCGGAAGAAAGAAAATCATTTTTCAGAATGTAGGTGAAAGAAAGAGAAATGATTGATTTGTTATTATTAACCTTGTGTATAAGTCTTTGTAAGTGGGTCTTTATTAAATTTTGCAGGATTATTGTCATGAATGAGAATTAGAGGAATTCTTCTAGGATATAATTAAGCATGGGCTAAATGCAAATTGCATAGTTTGAAGTCACACAAGGGTAGCTTAAGTTTAACATGACAATATTTCAAAATACTATTTTCTTATGTGAGGACTCCAGAATAACTGTGATCAGTTTTTTTTTTCCTTAGGTGTCAGACCTTTATTTCTGCTCCATTAGATTTCTTTCTTTTTTTTTTTTTTTTTGCGGTACACGGGCCTCTCACTGTTGTGGCCTCTCCCGTTGCGGATCACAGGCTCGGGACGCACAGGCTCAGCGGCCATGGCTCACGGGCCCAGCCGTTCCGTGGCATGTGGGATCTTCCCGGACCGGGGCACGAACCCGTGTCCCCTGCATCGGCAGGTGGACTCTCAACCACCGCGCCACCAGGGAAGCCCCTAGATTTCTTGTGTTTTAAAAAGCCCCTGCTTTTATGTGAGACATCACCTGCAGCCTCGCGGTTTCACCTTTTCATACTCTTCACCAGATACAAAGCACTTTGGTTTTGCTAAGCATTTTTAACTTTTTCAAAGCATGTTTTCATTTTTTTATGCTTGCAACTCTGTGAAGTAGGAAGGATGAGTCTTTCTACTCACCTTTTACCGACGACAACCATGAGCCACAGAGCGGTTAAACTGTGGCTTAAAGGCAGTGGCGCTTCCGCAGCAGCCCATGCTGCTTCCCTTTCCTGAGTGAAATTACGTGGGCCCACAAGTTCTACTGGAACAAACACGGGGCCAGGCTAGGCAGCACTGCTTGACACACCTGTGTGATTGTGCACTCCATTGTATGGACAGAGGACTGCAGGAAAATTAATGGGTCAGAGAAAGCTTGTTTATGAATTCACATGTTTTATCTACGCCGTCGTTTGAACCAGCTTTCATAATGACCTCACATCATCACACTAAGAGTTATTCTCCAACTGACTTGGAGATCAGTTCACTTAATTTATGTCACCTGCTTTCTAACTGTTTTACATTCAGATGTGAAAATTTTAATTTTAAAATTAAGTTTTGGGCTCCCAAGCCCCAAACTTAGAAGACCAGCTAACATGCCTTTTGTTAATAGCCGAGTAAACACATCTCCAGCTGAGAAGCAGGGCCTGCTTTCAAATTATTTGCTTCATCTGGAACTAAATCCATGAATTAGCCCAACGGGGATGATGTTATTCAAGAATCTGGGGAAGAAATGAAGGATGAAACTGTTCATATCTTCTTACTCTTTCGGTAATTCATGTACAACTTCCCAAAAGGTGAGATTTTTCATAATACTTCTGTCAGAGGCTTATTTACCCCAAGATTTCCATTTTAATGTTGTGTTCAGCTTTGTGGCCTGTTTTCACAGTTTTGTCATTTAACTTCACTTCATTCTTCACTTTTGCATTAAAGAATTAATTTAACTATAATGTTCTCTGTGAATAAGACCTTCGATTCCAAAATCTGTTTTTCACTAATGAATTTCTTTAATCCTTAGTTAGTTGTCATTTACCTCCAGACCAAATAAGTTTTTCTTTTTTCTCCATTATGATGACCTAAGTCAGGACTGCAGGCCAGAATATTCATTTTGCAAGTAAAGTAACCTCAACTTTTACTGCTTCCATTAGCTGTATTCAAGTGGTTCCCTTAAAATAATTCCTGGCCTTAGTTTTTGCATAATGAAAGTAATGAGGTGAGGTCACCAGCAGGCTGAGAGGGAGGTGGGATGACTCTTATCCTCAATAAAGGGCTGCTGGAGGTTGGTAACTAGGTCAGCAAATGGGGTCTGGGGAGGACTAGGGTCATCAGTGACGCTGTACTAGTTGAATGGAGGTTGTGTAGATGCAGTTTAGAGTAGGGGAGAGGTGCTGAACTTGGGGACAGACTGAAGTTCTAGACCCTCTTCTGCTGCTTTCTAGCTCCAAGACCTCAGATAAATTACCTAATCTCTCTGAAGCTCATATTCCTAACTTATAAAATAGGAACAATAACAATATCTCCTAGGGTCATTCTGTGTATCAGTTATCTGTCACTAAGCAACAAACTATCTCAAAACTCAGTGGCCTAAAACACAGTAATTTATTTGCTCACACTTTGGGCTCAGTTCTGCTGGGTAGTTCTCCTTTTGGGCTTTTCTGGAGTCACTCTTGCAGCTACAGTGATCTGGGGTTTACCCGGTGGATCCAGGATGGCCTCACCCTGATCTGGCAGTCAGCTGGGACTGTCAGCAGAATGCCTCAGTTCTCCACGTGGCTGCTTCAGCAGCCAAGTCCAGGTTTCTTACATGGCAATGGCAGTAATTCCAAGAAGGCAAGTCCCAATGTGCAAATGCTTACCACATCTCTGCTTATGTCACCTTTGCTAAATGTCTTTGGCCAAAGCAAGTCACGTGACCAAGCCCAGGGTCAGTGAGGGTGGGAACTTTGCCACAGTATGGAGGCTTGATATATGTGGGACTTTTAGTGTAACAATCTATACATTCTGTTGGTCAAACGTGACAATGCATGGGAAGTTATTTTTAAAGTGTTGTATCAGTGTAAGTTTTGTGTGGTATGTATGCACGTGTAGTGGCAGGTGGGGAGAAGACATAGTACCTGAAAACTTTCATAGATATTGAATTTACAGTCCTGAAAATGATTATTTAGTTTTTAATCTCTGACTTCCATTATTAAATTAAAATTAGTTAACTCAGGTGGGCTCAGAGGTATAGCATGCTGGAACCTGGATCACGTGATCAGTATATGAAGCTTGGAGAAAAGGACTCAGCTACAGAGAATTGGCACTGCAAGAGAATTGGTTCAAGGATATATCAGATTTATGGATGAATGAGTCATTCATCAGAACCTGAAGGTCTATTCTAAGTGACTTCAAATTGAAGGTCAGGATAGTCGTCAATGTCACGAGAGCTCACCACACATCCTGCCTGTGGATGGAGATTGTAAAGATGAGGATTCGTCTGAGACAGACTGGTGGGAACTAGGAAAGCACCATCCCTATACTAGAGGGGATTGGGGCAGGGCAGGGGACGTAAGGAGGCAGAAATCAAGCCTACTTCTCTGGACTAGATAAAAATACATGGGGAGGGAGGGCAAATAGCATGTGAATTTGGGAGTACTGTGACTCAGGGCAGGGTGAGGCAGGTGCTTAGAGTTTGTGTGTCATGAGTGCCCTTAAAGTTGGTCTTTAAGGAACCTTGGGATGCAGAGGGAGGATGTGGGAGGTCAGCAACCATCCTGAACCACTGGGTCCATTGTACAGGCAGGGCTGACTGTGAGGCTGAGGCTATTAAACTTCCTAAGTCAAGACCAACTTAGGAACTGAAGTGAAAGTGGCAGGTATCAATGGACCCAAATGAAAAGTTTGAGGAGGCTGATGCAGATGCCCTGCAGGATAGTGGGTCTCAAATGTCAGTGAGCACAGGAATTTCATGGTTAAAAGTACACATCCCTGGACTCATCCCACATATTGTGACTTAGTATATCTGACATGGTGCCCAGGAGTTTGCATTTTCAGGAAACAGCTTAGTGCTAATGATCTAACCTGTGCTCTACAATATGGTACACTTGTGGCTATTTAGATTTAAATTAGTTAAAATTAAATTAAAAATTTAGTTACTCATCTACTAGCCATATTTCAAGTGCCCAATAGCTACATGTAGCTAACGGCAACAATATTGAACAGTGCAGAATTAGAACATTACCATAATTGCAGAAAGTTCTATTGGATGTTCTGGTTAAGCCACTTACTCAATAATTCCTTTTTTTGGACCACATCTGGGTCTGCTAGGCCTTCCTGGTTTTGTGCCCCATCCCACGTCCATAACCACTACTTCCCAGATGAACAACCCTAACCCGAACAGTGGTTCAGGACCATGGACAACAGCACACATGGCCATCTCTCCCCTCAAATAGTTTTTGTCACACAGTACTTAAGTCTAAGCAGGTGAAGAGCCAGGAATGGGAGTCTAAAGTTAAGGAATCCAATGGGGCAGCAAGCCATGTTGACAGGAGAGTCTTTGAACCATACTGAAATCTTCAACCCATAATCCCTTAGCTCAATGGTAGTGACTCTGGCTGCTGGCCACATCAGCTCTTCTCAAGGAGAGGCGGGGGAAGAGGGCCTTGAGCTGCTGCTATTTAGAATGTATCATTAACAAGCACCATACCTCTAGGGAAGTGAAGTAGGAGATAAGAATAGAGTCAAGTGGGACTCTCTAAATTCTGGACTACCACTTACTTGTGATGAAACCATGGGGATGTTACTTAACTTCTTTGAGTCTCAGTTTTCCAATCTGTAAAATGGCTATAACAATATTAATGTTATGAAATGATAAAATACTTGTAATGCACCTCATGAAAGGTCTAGCACACAGTAGGCATTCAGTAAATATTAGTTCTATTTACCTTCTTGGTAATTTGGACTTTATACTCTTTAATGTGGCGGTCCTCAATTTACAGTGCAGAGTCTCTGCTTTCTGGCAGCAGTGTCAAAATTTAGGGACAGAGGTGACTTGGTACGCTATCATTTTTTGTCTGTCCCCAAGTAGGATCTTGTAGAGCTATGTAATTCAAGTACCCAGAATTTCAAATAATGATCTGGAATTAGAATATCATGGCAGATTCTCTTTCTCCTCTCCCCTCCTCTTCCTCTTCTCCCATCTCTTCTTCCATCTCTTCTTTCCTTTCTCTCTTCTTCTTTCACCTGTATCTCTTTGTCTTGCTTCTTCCTCCTACTTTTTCTCCTCTTTCTTCTATTTCCTTCTTTCTCCTTTTCCCTCTTCTGTCTTCCTCATTTTCTTCTTTTTCTTCCTTTTCCTCCTTCTTCAGCTGCTGCTACGAGAACTGCCGTACATGCGTACGTATGTACAGAATCACAATCTTATTATACACTGGAGCTTAGTGAGTTTTGTTAATGCAGTTTTTTTCCCCAAAATTTCAAACTGTTTGTGTGCTGATGTATTTGAGAACATAGGTATATCATTTTCCAAAGATATCTCTTTTACATAGGAATCAGGTGGTTTAAACTCAATTAAGATTAGTTTGAGGGCTTCCCTGGTGGTGCAGTGGTTAAGAATCTGCCTGCCAATGGAGGGCACACGGGTTCGAGCCCTGGTCCAGAAGATCCCACATGCCGCAGAGCAACTAAGCTCTTGCGCCACAACTACTGAGCCTACACTCTAGAGCCCATGAGCCACAACTGCTGAGCCCGTCTGCCACAACTACTGAAGCCTGCGTGCCTAGAGCCTGTGCTCTGCAACAAGAGAAGCCACCGCAATTAGAAGCCTGTGCACCGCAATGAAGAGTAACCCCCACCCGCTGCAACTAGAGAAAGCCCGCGTGCAGCAATGAAGACCCAACACAGCCAAAAATAAAATAAATAAATAAATTTATTTTAAAAAAAGATTAGTTTGAAATTATGCTTTCTTTTTTTAGCTTTATTGAAGTATAATTGACGAATAAATTGTTTAAGACATTTAAAGTATTCAATATGATGACTTGATATATGTATACGTTGTGAAAGGATTTCCGCCATCTAGTTAATTCACACATCCATCACCTCACATATTCCCTGCCCCCTTTATTGGTGAGACCATGTAAATTCTACTCTCTAGCAAGTTTTGATTATATAATACAGTGCTATGAACTATAGTCACCATGTTATACGTTAGATCCTCTATGGACCTTACTCAACTTATAATGATAGGTTGTGCCCTATTACCAACCTCTCCCTACCCTATTCCCCCTCCCCCACCAAGCCAGTGGCAATCACTTTTCTACTCTCTGGTTTCTATACCTTGGCTATTGTGAATAATGCTGCAGTGAATGTGGGAGTACAGATATCTCTTTGAGATAATGGTTTATTTTCTTTGGCTATATATCCAGAAATGGGCTTTCTGATCATATGGTAGTTATAGTTTCAATTTCTTGAGGAACCTCCATACTTTTATCCACAGTGGTTGTATCAGTTTACATTCCCACTAACAGTACACAAGGGTTCTCTTTTTTCCACATCCTCCACAGTGTTGGTTATATCTTGTCTTTTTGATAATAGCCATCCTAACAGGTGTGAGATGATATCTCATTGTGGTTTTGACTTGTATTTCCATGATAATTAGGGATATTGAACACCTTTTCCTGTACTTGTTGGCCATTTGTATGTCTTCTTTGGAAAAATATCTATTCAGGTCTTTTGTCCATTTTAAAATTGGGTTATTCGGTTTTCTGCTATTGAGTTGTATGAGTTCCTTGTATATTTTGGATATTAACCCATTATTGAATATGTGGTTTGCAAATATTTCCTCCCAGTCCGTAGGTTGCCTTTTCATTTTGTTCATGATCTCCTTTGCTGAGCAGAGCCTTTTAGTTTGATGCAGTCCTACATGTTTATTTTGTTTTTGTTGCCTTTGCTTTTGCTATCAAATCCAAAAAATCATTGCTAAGACTGATGTCAAGGAGCTTACCCCTATGTTTTCTTCTAAAAGTTTTATGGTTTCAGGTCTTACATTCAAGTTGTAATCCATTTTGAGTTGATTTTTGCGGATGGTGAAGATAGGGATCCAATTTCATCCTTTTGCATGTGGCTGTTCTGTTTTCCCAACACCATTTATTGAAGAGACTATTTCCTTTCTCTATTTTTGGCTCCTTTGTTGTAAATTAACAACTATATATGGATGGGCTTATTTCTGGTCTCTCTATTCTGTTCCACTGATCCATGTGTCTGTTTTTAATGCTTATACCATACTGTTTTGATTACTATAGCTTTGTAATATAATTTGAAATCAGGAAATGTGATGTCTTCAGCTTTGTTCTTCTTTCTCAAGATTGGTTTGGCTCAAAGTTATGCATTGATTCTTAATGGATATATTATCTTTATTGAATATTTCATTTCTGAAATATTATAGTTAACTGTAAACAATAATATTTAGAAATGCCTGCTACTCCAGAACATTTGCCTTCATCACCCTATGTAATATTGTGAGGGTAGTATCTATATAATTTGGAATGAATCTACGTTCTAATTAAATTTAAATAACAGAAAAACATTCTTTTAGAGTAAAACATTTAACAAAGATAATGGTGTTTGGGGGACATAACAAATTGTTTGCCCCCTAGCAGGCACTGCTGTATTAAAGTTGTTATAATCCAAAGGCCATGTGTTAATTGACATAGTATAAATATGCATAATAACATGGAAGCAGTGGAAGATCTAGATTCCAATCCCCATCTGGACATTTGCCAGGAATGCAGTGCTGAGCAAGTTACTCAACTTCTCTAAGCCTCAGTGTCTTCATACGTAAAATGGGGATAATAACAACCTGCACAGAGTTTTAAGGATCAGAGATAATATACAATGCTAGGCACAAAAATGCTAGAATTGATTTTATGTTACTTATATTTACTCTTGTCCAGGAAAAATTTAGAGAATCTAGTATTATATTCATAATGACAATGAGCATTACTAGGGAATCCTATTAATTTTATTAAAAGCAAACATAAACTTGCATCATAGAATGTTGATTTCATTCTTTGCATTGAAGATAGTTATTTTAAATATACATAATAGAAGATCACATGATTCTGGAATGTATTCCTTGTAAAATGATAAAGAAATAGAATAAGTCAAACTACCAATTTTTAAAAATAAATAGTTATGAAGTTTCACAACTGGAGAAAAGTATTTCCCTTTCAAATTGCTCTGAAAGCATGGTTTTACTTACCTGATGCATAACTTACTGTCTCATTTTAATCAGATAAAAATGTGCCCTCCAGAGAATGAATTTTAATTTACTTTGCTTTGACTTAATATGTTATCTGTTAAAATAACTAGGAGTAAAACCTTGGCTTTGATATGAAGGGAGAAAGGATCATGATTTGAAGTTCTTTTCCTTCAATTATTTTGACATCAACTTATAGTGAAAGGGAAGAAAAAACCCTAAGAAGTCTTTCTGCTTTGCATTTATGCCAAGTAGAAATCAAATATACTTCACTTGGATTTTTCTAATTATCATATTTACTTTCTTTGTGAAGGTGGAATACTTGATAATTTTAGAACGCTTTACTCTCTTTTGCTCTAGGATATCTATATTACAAAATAGAATGTACTACTTAAAATAACTATTTACTTTGCTAATGATTTCCTCTTTCCACATTGGAGCAGTGAAATTTTCCTTTCCTTTTCATTACCCCTGTCTTCAGTATCAAGCTACAAACACATTTTTGCTGGCCTTTGTACACAACAAATATAGACAAATTTGCTCATAATGGAGTCTGTGGTTACCCTTTCTACACAGATATGGCGAGTCTTTTGCTTTTATTTATTTATTTTTATTTATTTTTTACTGAAGTATAGTTGATGTATAATATATGTCATAGGTGTACAATATAGTGATTCACAATTTTTAAAGGTTATACACCATTTATAGTTATTATACAATATTGGCTATATTCCCTGTGTTGTACAATATATCTTGTAGCTTTTTTTTTTTTTTTTTTTTTGCGGTATGCGGGCCTCTCACTGTTGTGGCCTCTCCCATTGTGGAGCACAGGCTCCGGACGTGCAGGCTCAGTGGCCATGGCTCACGGGCCCAGCCGCTCCGAGGCATGTGGGATCTTCCCAGACCTGGGCATGAACCCGTGTCCCCTGCATCGGCAGGCGGACTCCCAACCACTGCACCACCAAGGAAACCCTTGTAGCTTATTTTATACATAATAGTTTGTACCTCTTAATACCCTACCCCTATATTGCCCCTCTCCCTTCCCTCTCCCCACTGGTATCCACTAGTTTGTTCTCTGTATCTGTGAGTCTGCTTTCTTTTTTGTTATATTCACTAGTTTGTTGTATTTTTCAGATTCCACATATAAGTGATATCATATAGTATTTGTCTTTCTCTGTCTGACTTATTTCACTTAGCATTATACCCTCCAAGTCCATCCATGTTGCTGCAAATGGCACAATTTCATCTTTTTAATGGCTGAGTAGTATCCCACTGTATGTATATACCACATCTTCTTTATCTATTCATCTGTTGATGGATGTTTAGGTTGCTTCTGTATCTTGGCAATTGTAAATAACGCTGCTATGAACATTGGGGTACATGTATCTTTTCAAATTAGTGTTTTTGTTTTTTGGGGGGATATATACCCAGGAGTGGAATTGCTGAGTCATATGGTAGTTGTAGTTTTAGTTTTTTGAGAAACCTCCATACTGTTTTCCACAGTGGCTGCACCAATTTACATTCCCACCAACAGTGTACAAGGGTTCCCTTTTCTCCGCATCCTCGCCAACATTTGTTATTTGTGTTCTTTTTGATGATAGCCATTCTGACAGGTATGAGGTGATAGCCCATTGTGATTTTGATTTGCATTTCCCTGATGATTAGTGATGTTGAACATCTTTTCATATGCCTGTTGGCCATCTGCATTTCCTCTTTGGAAAAATGTTTATTCAGTTCTTCTGCCCATTTTTTAATCGGTTGTTTTTTTGATTTTGGGGTATATGAACTATTTACATATGTTGGGTATTAACCCCTTATTGGTCATATCATTTGCAAATATTTTCTCCCAGTCAGTAGGTTGTCTTTTCATTTCGTCAATGGTTTCTTTTGCTGTGTAAAACTTTTAAGTTTAATTCGGTCCCATTTTTTAATTTTTGTTTTTGTTTCCTTTGCTTTAGGAGACATCAAAAAGAATATTGCTACGATTTATGTTAAAGAGTGTTTTGCCTATGTTTTCCTCTGGGAGTTTTATGGTACCTGGTCTTACATTTAGGTCTTTAATCCATTTCGAATTTATTTTTGTATATGTTTTTAGAGAATGTTCTAATTTCACTCTTTTACATGTAGCTGTCCAGTTTTCCCAGCACCACTTACTGAAGAGACTGTCTTTTCTCCACTGTATATTCTTTCCTCCTTTGTGATAGATTAATTGACCACAAGTGTGTGGGTTTAATGAGTCTTTTGCTTTTAAAGCAATGTATCTCATAGTAGCATGTGGTGGTGATTTTTTAAAAACCACTTAGTTAAGGTATGACTGATACACAAAACACTGTATGTATTTATTGTATACAACTTGATGAATTTGGAGATAAGTATACACCTGTGAAATTATCACCATAATCTATACCATAAACATATCTGTCACATCCAAATGTTTCCTCTCACCCTCTTTATTATTATTATTGTGTGTGAATAAGAACATTTAACATAGATCTACTGTTTTAGCAAATTTTAAAATATACAATACAGTATTATTAATGCTGGGCACTATGCTGTATAGTTGATCTGTGATGCTGATTTAAAAAATAATATGCCAAGGAAAACTGGAGAATCATATATTTCACCTAAATAAGTTAAAATAGTAATGTTATTTCATAGACATTCTTTAGAAATGCAATAACCTAATTTTTGTGTAACAGATTTTCAAACACTTATTAAAGCCAATTACCCAATGGGTTTCGGTGTTAGCTGCTCAGGGTGAGGGCAGGAGCATTAATCAGCTTACTTCACCCTGCCTGGCCATGCTAGGATAGATGACGGGAAAGCAGTTAACAGATAACTGCAGTGTGGCAGACTAGCTACAGGCACTGAAATATGCTAGGAAGACCATTCATATGGTTAGTTGCGTAAATGATGCATTTTTAGTTAAAAGAAAAATAACAAAATGAACTCCCACTCAGGCCAAGAAATAGAATTTTGTTCTGTACCGGGTGCCCCCTGTGTGTTTCTACCAGATCATATTCCTCTCCCTCCTGGCTGAATTTTGTGTGATGTTGCCTTATTTCATCATAGTTTTATCCCTCTGTATGCATTTTAGTGAACATGTTGTTCAGTGGTTTCTGCTTGATATAAATAGAATCATACTTAGGTATTCATCTGTGACTTGCTCCTTTGCTCAGTTTTGGATTTTTGAGATTCATCCTTGTTGATGCATGGTGTTCCAGGTATTCATTTTCACTAGTGCAGATTATCCCAGTATATGAACACACTACCACTTCGCTATCTGTTCTACTGTTGATTGACACCTGTGCTGTTTCCTCTTTCTTTGGTATTACTTACAGTGAATTATAAATATATTTGTATTCTCATGTACATGTGAATGAGTTTCTCTAGGGGATTTAACTAGTAGTGGGACTGGGTCATGCAATTTATGTTTTCAACTAAGTGTTTTCCAAATTGGTTGTAATAATTGTAACAACTAACAATCCTGTCAGCTGTGTATGAGAGCTCCTGTTTCTTCACTTCTTTGCCAACACTTGTTATTTCTCTACTACATTTGTAGTGTGGCTATAGGCTTTAGAACTATAGTGAACCTGGCTTCAAATCCTGGGTATAGCATGTGACCTTGAACTAATAATATCAGCTTGCTGAGTTCTTGTAACGAATAAATGATACAATGTATTAAAAGATGCCTATGCATCTTTACACTTGTAACCATGAATTATTATTGCTATTATGACATATTCCTTGTGATAAGCTTTAGGACTCTTTAAGAAAATTAAAAATAAAAAGATTCATTCTCTATCATATGTTATTTAGAACAATCCCAACTTCCTTTCTAACAATGTCATTTGACAAATGCATATATAGTATGATGCATACATATTTTATACACATTCACCTACATATACAGGTAAATCAAGGAAAAAATTACTTCTATATGTGGTGGAGAATATTCTGTTGGTCTGGCTAAAAACAGAAATATTGAGATATGTAGAACTATTTATCTTTCTTATTGAATAAACATTTAGTCCAGGAAAATTCCTTTCTGGTTCTCCTTAAAGGCAGACAAGGGTAGTTTTCCATTCCTGACAGTTTTCTGAGGGCATCTGTGATGGATTAAACATAGCTTCAAGTTGTTTGACACTTCTTACATTGAGAAGTCCATTTCTCCTCCCCTTGAATCAGGGCTGGCCTGGATTGTTTTGATCAACAGAGCACAACAAAAGTGATGCTGCCGTTCTGGGGCTAGACTCTAAGAGGTCAGACAGGCTTCTCCTTTGTCTCTTGGAGTCCTGATCACAAGTCAACCATCAGGTAAGAACTCTAACAACCCTGCTGGAGGAAACATGTGGAGAAGTCCTGAGATTATATAGTGAGGCAGAGGAGCTCAACTAAACCCAGCCATCTGCAGCACTGTTAAGACATTGGGCTAGTGAGGGTAGCAGCTGCAACTAACCTCCAGCCTAGCCCAGCCATTGGCTGAATAGCACACGTGACCCCACTGGATGCCATATGGAGCAGAAGAATCACCTAGCTCAGCCCTTCCCAAATCATAAATATAATAAAAAGGTGCTGTTTTAAGCCACTGGGTTTTGGTAGTTTGTTACACAGCAGTAAATAACTGAAAGAGTAAGTTTTCAAGGATGGTGCCCGGAGTGGTGGAATGCTGCATTATTCCGTTTCTGGCCAGCATGAGTTCTCATGTCTGACTCTAGAAATGGAGATTCCTTGTATATGTGAAGGACCAACAGCTATTCTGACAGTGACTCAAGGGTTTTAATCAAATCTCAAAAAACTAAGAACTGCAGTATTTGGCAACACAGATGATTTGTCCAACTCAGCCTCTGAAGTAGTACCAATGGGTAGATTGTAAAAAGCTTAGATGACTTCCATGGTGTTGGTCTCAAAATGTTTAAGATTTTTCTCTCAGATATCCTACTTTCCTTTAATTATATTTTTTTATTTGCTAAACATGCATAAGCTTATTTGTGTTCTTAGCTAAAACATTCTTATAAAGTATACTTCCTTTTGTTGGAATTATATTACATCTTTTAAGCTTTAAGTGGCATCTTCTAGTTCTAGCATTCTAGGGTTTAGTGAAAAGTCCCTACAACACTATTTATACCTCTAAGCATTTACAACCTTCAAGTCTCCAATTTTATCATCTTTTGGTCTCTTGTTTTCATATGTTTTCCTTGAGTATCTAAAAAAATAATTAATTACCCTTCTCTGGATTTTTTTGAATTTCTAATAGTATTTTTTTTGCAATTACTATATAGAATGGAAAATTTTAATCTTCTATACTGTCTGTTCCTAGCATTCTGTTGGGTTTATAATTCAGAGCAGCCTATTGGGATGATGTGGTGAAACTTCGCCTTTGCAGTGATTATAGATATTCCCCAAATGATTTCTCATTGGCAGGAGTCCTGGAAGCTCACCTTTCCTTTTCCTTTACTTCTCCCCAGAATACTATCTCTTATACCCTCAGTTTCTGCCTGGGGTCCTTGTTCAAATAGCACAGAACCAAATTAGCTCAGAATCATAAGCCTGTATCCACCAGACTTTGGGCATCACCTCTGCCCAGTGATACCCACTAAACTTACCATCCAAGCACATCAAATCCTCCAGAGAGGCCCTTGGCATAGAATGGATGAGCACCCTTGGTGATTCCACTATACCACATCCCCTTGACTTGAAGGATGTGTTTTCAACTTCTCTTCTCGCCCTTATGGAGCATGTAGCATAGTCCAGGACGACTCCAGGCCAAGATTTTTCCCCAGGAAACTTAAAAAAAACCACCCTCTTTATTATGGAAACGTTCAAACATACACAAAATAGAGAAAATAGAAAAGTAAATCCCCTGTACTTACTTACTCACTTGGCTTCAACAATTATCAGTATGTGTCCAATCTTATTTCCTCTATGTTCCTAACTATTCTCACCTCTTACTTCTAACTCCGCTGGATTATTTTAAAGCAAATCCCAGATGTCATATTCTTCATTGTAAAATCTTTAGTGTTTACCTCTAAAAGATAAAGAATTTTTTTAAACCATAAGACCATTATCATGTCTACAATACTTATCAATAATTTCAGGTAACAGTGTATCCTGGGAAAATAGCTTGAGCCTATATAATATTATTAATGTAGGTTTGAATTGCTTTTCTTAAAATGCATTACCTATCCTTATTCACACAGTATAAAATCATCCAACAATTCATCTTCATTCATTTGGCATGCACTACTGAAAGAAATTTAAGGATCATCTACAAACTCTGCTTCCTATGCAATCACCTTCTTTATTTTAGCATTGAATAAGATTGATTTGAGTACTAATCACTCAGGGAAGAAATCCTGTTGTTGACACATCTCCACCCAAGGAAAGGGATATTTAGTATTTACCCCTTTGTCTCCCATCTTTCTGAAGTCAGTTCCCCATCCACATCAAAATATTACTTTTAGGGACTTCCCTCGTGGTGCAGTGGTTAAGAATCTGCCTGACAATGCAGGGGACATGGGTTCAATCCCTGGTCTGGGAAGATCCCACATGCCGCAGAGCAGCTAAGCCCATGCACCACAACTACTGAGCCTACGCTCTAGAGCCCACAGCCACAACTACTGAGCCTGCATGCCACAACTACTGAAGCCCACACACCTAGAGCCTGTGCTCCGCAGCAAGAGAAGCCTGCACACTGCAACTAAGAGTAGCTCCCGCTCGCTGCAACTAGAGCAAGCCTACACGCAGGAACGAAGACCCAATGCAGCCAAAACAAATAAATAAATAAATAATACTACTTTTAGCCCCTATTTTTAAAAATGAAAAGAATCTATTATCAAAAGGGTTTCTAATCAGCTTTATTGAGGTATAATTTACATACAATAAAATACACTTATTTTAAGTGGATAATTCAATGAGTTTTGAAAAATGCATGCAGTCATGTAACAGACACCACAATCAAGATATAGAACAACTATGTCATCCCCAGAAGTCCCCCTGTGTCTCCACCAACACTCTACTGCTTGGCCCATGGCAATGACCAATCTATTTTCTACCACTATAGTTTTATCTTTTTTTAGAATTTCATGTAATGTAATCTTTTGTATCCAGCTACTTTCACTTAGCATAATGTTTTTGCAAATCATTGCCTGTAACACTAATTATTCTTTTTGTTGCTGTGTATCACTCCATCATACAATATGCCAAAATTTGTTTATCCATTCATAGTTGATGGATATTTATAGATGGTTTCCAGTTTTTGGGTGTTGTGAATAAAGCTTCTATGAAAATTTGAGTATAAGAAGTCTTTGTGTAGATTTATGTTTTCATTTCTCTCAGGTAAATACCTGGGAGTGGATGTACTGGATCATATGCTAAGTGTATGTTAACTTATAAACTACCAAACTGTTTTCTATAGTGGCTGAACCAATTTGCATTTCCAACAGAAAACTATGAAAGTTCCAGTTTCTCCACATCGTGGAAAACTGTCAGTATTTAATTTTAGCCATTCTAGGGATTGTGTAGTGGTATCTCTTGGTTTCCCTAATGACTAATGATGTTGGACATCTTTTCATGTACTACTTATTTGCTATTCGTGTACCTTCTTTTATGGACTTTCTGTTTTTAAAACTGAGTCGTCCATTTTATTGTTGAACTACAAGAGTTCTTTTTATTCTGGACATGTCTCTTCTCAGATATAAGTATTGTGAATATTTTCTTCAAGACTGTGGCTTACCTTTTCATTTTTGTAACAGTGATTTTTGAAGAGCAAAAGTTATAAATTTTGACAGAGTCCAAGTCATCAATCTTTTTCTTTAGAATTTGTGTTTATTCTATTAAAAATTACTTGCCTAACCCAAGGTCACTAAGATTTTCTCCTATGTTTTCTCCTAGAAGTTTCATAGCCTTAGTTTTACATTTAGGCCCATGATCCACTTTAAGTTAATTTTTGTGTACGATGTGAGGTAAGGGTTCAGAATCATTTTATTTTTGCATGTGGATATTCAATTTTTACAAGCTAATTTTTGTATATACATATATATGTATATATATATATATTAAATTGAAGTATAGTTGATTTACACTGTTGTGCTAATTTCTGCTTACAGCAAAGTGACTCAGTTTTACACGTATATACATTCTTTTTTTTTTTTTTTTTTTTTTTTTTTTTTTTTTTTTGCTGTACGCGGGCCTCTCACTGTTGTGGCCTCTCCCGCTGCGGAGCACAGGCTCCGGACGCACAGGCTCAGCGGCCATGGCTCACGGGCCCAGCCGCTCCGCGGCATATGGGATCCTCCCAGACCGGGGCACGAACCCGTATCCCCTGCATCGGCAGGCGGACTCTCAACCACTGCGCCACCAGGGAGGCCCTATACATTCTTTTTTAATATTCTTTTCCATTATTGTTTATTCCAGGAGATTGGATATAGTTCCCTGTGCTATACTGTAGGACCTTGTTGTTTATCCATTCTAAATGTAATAGTTTGCATCTACTAACCCCAAACTCCCAGTCCATCCCTCCCCCTCCCCCCACCTTGGCAACTGCAAGTCTGTTCTCTACGTCTGTGAGTCTCTTTCTGTTTTGTACATAGGTTCATTTGTGCCATATTTTAGATTCCACATATAAGTGGTATCATATGGTATTTTTCTTTCTCTTTCTGACTTACTTCACTTAGTATGATAATCTTCTAGTTGCATCCATGTTGCTGCAAATGGCATTATTTCGTTCCTTTTTATGGCTGAGTAGTATCCCATTGTATATATGTACCACATCTCCTTTATCCAATCATCTTTCGATGGACATTTAGGTTGTTTCCATGTCTTGGCTACTTCATATATTTTTAAAAAGTTACAGTGATTCAAGAAAGCTTCCAAATTGTTACATGAGGAGTATTAATAAACGCTCTATCAGAAAACAAAAAAAGGAATGGAAACAATTCAAAATGGGTGTCATATTCTGAAATAAAACCAACATCAGTTAGGACTGAAAAAATTTTAATGCAGTTGTTTTTAAACGGTAACAGAGTATATAGACTCTCGATTTCTATCCATAAAAAGGGGTGAAAAGGGCTTCCCTGGTGGCACAGTGGTTGAGAGTCCACCTGCCGATGCAGGGGACACGGGTTCGTGCCCCGGTCCGGGAAGATCCCACATGACGCAGAGCGGCTGGGCCCGTGAGCCATGGCCGCTGAGCCTGCGCGTCCGGAGCCTGTGCTCCTCAACGGGAGAGGGCACAACAGAGAGAGGCCCGTGTACCGCAAAAAAAAAGCGGGGGGGGGGTGAAAAAAGACATCCCATTTATTTTCAGCTAGTCTGGAATCAGTTCTTACAACATTCTTACCAAGCTGAACCTGTGGGACAATTCACTAGCTTCCATTCCTGGTGGTTGACTCTCTCAGCTCTAGACTTTACTGCCTATAGTATCACAATTCTTGCCTCTTCCTATGTAGACGGTATATGATTTGAGCTGTTAGCGCTTGTGAGGGAGGTTTTGCCTAAAATATTTTAATCCGCTGTCATCGGTACAGCTCCCAGCATTTGCTTCTGCATACCACACCAGTATTTCCCAAACCCTGCTGCACGTTGGAATCTGACAGTCTTTAAGTATACTGACACTTTGTTCCCACCTGTAGATTTTTTGGCTTAACAGGTATAGGATGCAGCCTGGATGCTAGAATTTAAAAAATTCTCCCAGTGTTCCTCATGTGCAGCAAGAATTGGGCACCCCTGTACTAGACTATTATTTACGGACTCTCGGTGTAAGCCACTCTCTGACTAAAAGGGAAGAGGGTTAAGCCACGCACTGGTACAAGAAGCATGTGACTATTAAACTGCTTGGTTGAATCTAAAGGCAAGTGGTGAGAGATGGTCCGAGGACATCATTTAAATAATTTTTACTACAATTTTTTTCAGTTCTTAATTTTATTTCACATCATTATTCTTAGCTCCAGGCTGAATGCTTTCTCTTTCTTCCTGACATTAATATCTTTTACATATTTTTGTAACTTTATCTCTTAACTCTGTCGTCTCTTGGCAAGTTCTGCATATTTCATTTCTTGCTCTTTTTTTGATGAATGAACCCCCGAAGGATCCTATTTATATGCTTTGCTAGACGAAGGTTTCTTGTGTTCCCAATTTGAACATTACCTGGGACTAGATGGTCTCAGCTAGCAGTGAGGAAAGGCAGTCTTGCCTCGATACCCAGTGCAAATCAGCACTGACCTGTTTCTCACTGACGTCATTGGAAACTAATCTCTAATTTGTTTTCCATTATCATTCCAAGATCTCCCCCCATTTCTCCACTGCTGTCCTTGCCATTTGTTGCTTTCCAGGCTTCTCTATTATTGAATAACTATGCAGAAAAGAATTTCCCCAGAGGTTTTGGATTGAATTTTTTCAAGATTTAAAAAATGTCCTTCTTTATTAATGAGCTGTGTGGGCAGTTTGTGTCTGGGTTGGCCTGTTTCTGTAGCCCTCCCTCTTGCTTTGCCAAGATACTATTTGAAATATGACTTAATATGCCTTGAACTTCCTTTTGGAAACTACTGATATATATAACGTCAGAACCAAAGCAGCAACAGCACACATCACAACTGCCTTAAATGAATAGGCTTATAGGGCTTTTTATTTTTTCACACACAATTCTACCTAATGCCTGCGTTTCTTTGAAGTTACAGAATAATATTTTTTTAACTGAGAGGGACATCACCTATAATTATGCTGACATAACTACTGTCAATATTTTGGTTTATTTCTTTTTAGTCTTTTTTCTATACATATTTTTTCAAGTTTTTATTATAAAAAATTTAAGCACATAGAAAAAATGAAAGGCTAGCATGAAGGACCATATACCTACCACCTAGATTCAATGGTTATTAGAATTTGCCATAAATAATTCCTTTCTCTGTCTCTTCTGGCTCTGTTTTTCTGTAGCTCTCTCCATCTCTGTCTATCTCTGTCTCTTAGGAGAGTGAGCCATGCTTCTTTACTTTCCAAAATATAAAACATTCTCTTATGTAACATAAATAACATGATCATCAAAATTAGTAATAGCTCCCAAATATAACCTAATACCCAATCTGTATTTAAAATATCCTCAGTTTCCCCTAGATTGGTTTCCAAACCAGGATACAGTTAAGGGTGGCCATTGGGTTATTACGTTTCTCTAGTTTCTCTTCATGACATCACCTTTTGAAGAGACCAATCTTGTAGAATGTCTCACATTTTGTTGAAGGATTGTTTCCTCCAGGTAATAGTTGACTTGCTCTGTTCCCTGTGTTTCCTACAGACTGGAAATTAGATCTAAGGCCATGGCTAACATTTTTGGCAAGACTGTTTCATAGGTGACGCTGTGTAGCTCATATTAGTTCATGTCAAGAGGCATATAAGGGCCTCCCTGGTGGCGCAGTGGTTGAGAGTCCGCCTGCCGATGCAGGGGATACGGGTTCGTGCCCCGGTCTGGGAGGATCCCATATGCCGCGGAGCGGCTGGGCCCGTGAGCCATGGCCGCTGGGCCTGCGCGTCCGGAGCCTGTGCTCCGCAGCGGGAGAGGCCACAACAGTGAGAGGCCCGCATACCGCAAAAAGAAAAAAAAAAAAAAAGAGGCATATAATGTCAGAGTATCTTACTGGGAGCCATGCTGTTTGATTCCCCAATTAAAGTGATGTAGTCACATACTTGCATTTTTTTTTCCCTTTGTGATCTGCAAGTAGTCTGTGGGGTGAAATTTTGGCACTTTCACATAGTATCCAGTCCCTCATTATCTTTTCACCTAATGGTGTTAGCATTCACTGAGATTCTTGCCTGAATTAATTATTTCACTGGGGATTTCAAAATGGTGATTTTCTAATTCTATTCTTTCTATATTTATTAGCTGGAATTATTCTCTATAAAAGAGCTTTCCCTCATAAATTATTTTCCTCCTAAAATGACAGGATAAGTGCCTAATGATTTTCTTCATCTACTAATTTTCAGAGTAACTAATTAGTTTAATATTTCATAGTTTTTTAAGACACTAAGTTGAGATCATAAAGCATATACAGTTTCTGTACTTTTGAGTTAGTGTGCTAGAGTTAGTATTTTCTCATAATGATTTGTAAATATCTCCTCTAATGGCTATGTGTAATTTTTCTGTGTAGTTGAATCAAAACTCTATTAAATATTTAGATTGTTTCCAGTTATTCAGTGGTGATGAATAATGTTTTAGAACATTCTGTACCTGAAGTTTTGCTTAAATATTGGATTATTTCCTTAGGATAGAGTCTATTATCTTAAAACTCAAATTAAGCATGTAACTATGTAGAGCATGCTGGTCAGTGATTGGCTTAGGGATATATAATGCACCTTAGTTAAATGCTGCTCCCCCCACCCATCCCTTTAGCTTAAATGCTCATCTAGTCCTGTAGTTTTCCTCGTGCTACATTGTATTTCACTTCACTTTAAAATGTCTGTGTTCTCTTTCTCAATTATCTTACAAACCCTTTGAGGTCAGATATTGTGTTCCATTTCTCTGTGTATCCCTAGCATCATGCATTATGTTTTTATTCATCATAGACACTGAAGAAGTGTTTGTTGATGCTGGTGATTTCGTGATATTTTGCCTTATTGGGGCAAATTTAGTAGCTTTAAAGTGATTAGAACTGTCTGTGATTTTGGAGGCTTATGTCTAATTGAAGACTCGTTTTGGTCTATTCCTCCTATTAAAAAGCTCCATCATTTTGTTTGTGAAGTATGAGATTGGTGAGGGTGTTGCTAATGTGTTTCCTAAATTACTCCCAGGTCCAGAAGTGATTCTTTTATTTTAAAGCAAAATCTACTGCATCATCTGTGGTGTGCCGCTGAGAGGTCCTAGGTATGGACCAATTAGTGAACAATGTGGCAGGATGCCCCTCTCCATAGTGTGGCAATATCTTCTCCTGGGAAGATTTCATTGACAGATGAGTCTGCATAAAAGTGTTGAACATTTAGCTTGGGACACCCATGTTAGGGGAGATAAAACCTTTATTACCTACAGTGGTTGATATTTATTTGGTATTGCTAGACATCAATGATGGCCCTAGAACTACTGCTATTTTTTTTATCAGTTTTTTTTTAAACATCTTTGTTGAAGTATAATTGCTTTACAATGTTGTGTTAGTTTCTGCTGTATAACAAAGTGAATCAGTTGTATGTATGCATATATCCCCATATCCCCTCCCTCTTGCGTCTCCTTCCCACCCTCCCTATCCCACCCCTCTAGGTGATCACAAAGCAGGAGCTGATCTCCCCGTGCGATGCAGATGCTTCCCACTAGCTATCTATTTTACATTTGGTAGTGTATATATGTCCATGCCACTCTCTCACTTTGTCCCAGCTTACCCTTCCCCCTCCCCATGTCCTCAAGTCCGTTCTCAGGTAGGTCTGTGTCTTTATTCCTGTCTTACTCCTAGGTTCTTCATGACATTTTTTCTTCTTAAATTCCATATATATGTGTTAGCATACGGTATTTGTCTTTCTCTTTCTGACTGACTTCACTCTGTATGACAGACTCTAGGTCCATCCACCTCATTACAAATAGCTCAATTTCATTTCTTTTTATGGCTGAGTAATATCCCATTGTATATATGTGCCACATCTTCTTTATCCATTCATCCAATGATGGACACTTAGGTTGCTTCCATGTCCTGGCTATTGTAAATAGAGCTGCAATGAACATTGTGGTACATGACTCTTTTCGAATTATGGTTTTCTCAGGGTATATGCCCAGTAGTGGCATTGCTGGGTCATAAGGTAGTTCTGTTTTTAGTTTTTTAAGGAGCCTCCATAGTGGCTGTATCAATTTACATTCCCACCAACAGTGCAAGAGGGTTCCCTTTTCTCCACACCCTCTCCAGCATTTATTGTTTGTATATTTTTGATGATGGCCATTCTGACCAGTGTGAGGTGATACCTCATTGTAGTTTTGATTTGCATTTCTCTAATGATTAGTGATGATGAGCATCCTTTCATGTGTTTGTTGACAATCTGTATATCTTCTTTGGAGAAATGTCTATTTAGGTCTTCTGCCCATTTTTGGATTGGGTTGTTTGTTTTTTGATATTGAGCTGCATGAGCTGCCTGTATATTTTGAAGATTAATCCTTTGTCAGTTGCTTCATTTGCAAATATTTTCTTCCATTCTGAGGGTTGTCTTTTCCTCTTGTTTATGGTTTCCTTTGCTGTGCAAACGCTTTTAACTTTCATTAGGTCCCATTTGTTTATTTTTGTTTTTATTTCCTTTTCTCTAGGAGCTGGGTCAAAAAGGATCTTGCTGTGATTTATGTCACAGAGTGTTTTCCCTATGTTTTCCTCTAAGAGTTTTATAGTGTCTGGCCTTATATTTAGATCTTTAATCCATTTTGAGTTTATTTTTGTGTATGGTGTTAGGAAGTGTTCTAATTTCATTCTTTTACATGTAGCTGTCCAGTTTTCCCAGCATGACTTATTGAAGAGGCTGTCTTTTCTCCACTGTATATTCTTGCCTCCTTTATCAAAGATAAGGTGACCATATGTGCATGGATGTATCTCTAGGCTTTCTATCCTGTTCCATTGATCTATATTTCTGTTTTTGTGCCAGTCCCACACTGTCTTGATTACTGTAGCTTTGTAGTATAGTCTGAAGTCAGGGAGCCTGATTCCTCCAGCTCCATTTTTCTTTCTCAAGATTGCTTTGGCTATTCAGGGTCTTTTGTGTTTCCATACAAATTGTGAAATTTTTTGTTCCAGTTCTGTGAAAAATGCCAAACTACAGACCAATATCACTGATGCACATAGATGCAAAAATCCTCAACAAAATACTGGCAAACAGAATCCAACAGCACATTAAAAGGATCATACACCATGGGAATCAAGTGGGGATTATCCCAGGAATGCAAGGAATCTTCAGTATACGCAAATCTGTCAATGTGATACACCATGTTAACAAATTGAAGGATAAAAACCATATGATCATCTCAATAGATGCAGAAAAAGCTTTTGACAAAATTCAACACCGATTTATGTAAAAACTCTCCAGAAAATAGGCATAGAGGGAACTTACTTCAACATAATAAAGGCTGTATATGACAAACCCACAGCCAACATCATTTTCAATGGTGAAAAACTGGAACCATTTCCACTAAGATCAGGAACAAGACAAGGTTGTCCACTCTCACCACTATTATTCAACATAGTTTTGGAAGTTTTAGCCACAGCAATCAGAGAAGAAATAGAAATAAAAGGAATCCAAATCGGAAAAGAAGAAGTAAAACTGTCACTGTTTGCAGATGACATGATACTAAACATAGAGAATCCTAAAGATGCTACCAGAAAACTACTAGAGCTAATCAATGAATTTGGTAAAGTAGCAGGATACAAAATTAATGCCCAGAAATCTCTTGCATTCCTATACACTAATGATGAAAAATCTGAAAGAGAATTTAGGGAAACACTCCCATTTACCATTGCAACAAAAAGAATAAAATACCTAGGAATAAACCTACCTAAAGAGACAAACGACCTGTATGCAGAAAACTATAAGACACGGATGAAAGAAATTAAAGATGATACCAACAGATGGAGAGATATACCATGTTCTTGGATTGGAAGAATCAACATTGTGAAAATGACTGTACTATCCAAATCAATCTACAGATTCAATGCAATGCCTATTAAACTGCAGCTTTTTCATGGCTCATTTTCATGATTGACAGTATCAGTGGCAAAACTTGTTCTCTGAAGATTCTTTGGTTTTATTTCAATAGCATTAAAGTTGAAATTTAATTCAACATTAATACTTATAATCTATTAAATCATCTTTCTTGGTTGTACTTCACATACATTCTTTTTTTTTTTTTAGAAAATCACATTAATTTTTTTTTTTTTAGTTTGAAACGTTTTATCTTCAGGAATGTTTAGATCTAGAAGTATGATGTTTTTTAAACTAATAGTGGTAGATGGACAGAATTATTCTTCTCTTTGAGCAAACTATATCTCTGCTGCATAGGCCACAGAATAAACTTTGAAATGCATGTGTACATTTTTTTCATTGTTTTGAGATGAGAATTTCTTTAATAGACTTCTCTCTATCAAGGATAGGAATCATGTCTTATTAAAAAAATCAGATCTCCAGAGCCCAGTATAATGCCTAATGGGTGCTCAATAAATTTTTCTTGAGTCAAGGAATTAATTTTTCTCTATTGCTGTTGGTGGGGCCTAATAAAAGAACAAATAGAGTAGCTCCATTAGTCTCTGAATAACATAAAACCCTTTGCAGTTCTTAGAATAGATGATAGTAATGCTTCCCTATAACTTAAAAAAAAGAGAAGTACTTTAATCTCTGTCTTTTTGTCCAACCAAGTGGACATTCTCATTTTTCTTTACAAGGTGATTTTCATAAAACACACACACATACACAACTACCATGGAAAAATGCATAAAAATTCATTAGACTTCAGTATTTTCAGTGCTGTGTAAGCATTAGTCCCATTCACCATCATAACATCCTTATAAAATGAGTATTATTATCTTCTGCACATAGGTGGGTAAATTGAGGGACCATGTTTGCAGTGACTGAGTTGAGTCTTTAATGTCATAGAGTTTTCTCACTCTTCTCTTAGGCAAACAGAATCCATCTGTACTTTTGCTGAAATGGTATTTTCCATTGTTATTAATTGCAGTTAGTACAAAACAATTTCTTAATTCTGGGAAAACATCAAACAGATTTTTAACCCAGAGAATAGAAGGTAACTGAAGTATCCTCTGGTGGACAAAGGTTTTAATTAGCAGAGGAAAGAACACAGTGAAATAGGAGAGACTAACCACTACATAGAAATCCGTCCTGTATCTGTTCTTACCAGGGCCACCCTGTCATTGTCAGACCCATTTCAGATTCCCATGTTAGCGGCCTAGAGCTGTTACTTTTGTCCTCCTTCTCTGGTTACCCTGAGAGTCAGACCTTCCTGCACACATGGTCCTGTCTGACTTCTCAAGTCCAGAGGTTGCTCTGGGACTGTGTCTTTCATCCATTTCACAAGATCCATCTGTTCCTTACTTTTCAATACTTCATTTATTCCCAGGAAACTAAGTGACCCTATATATACCTAAATGTACACCTGCATAGCCATCCATCTCTTTTTACCCCGTTTCAGAAACCCTATCTTATCCACAAAGTGGCTTGAGGAAAGGATGTACCAGTGATTTTTGGAGGGACAATGTACAGGTTGAACAGATAGTTGAAGTGCTAAGGGAGTGTTTAGATTTTGTTTCCTTCTAGGGTTTTTTTTTTTTTTTTAACCACCAGCCTCCAACCCCACTCTAGAAACTCAGTATAGAAACTCCTCCCAGGCCTGGTTAAGAACCTTCCCAACCAAACCACCTGAAAAACACTGTGAGCTGATAAAAACCACGGAGTAGGTAAGTGAAGCGTGTGTATGTGGCAGAGAGGATGTGATCAAGAAAAGTTCTATGCTTAATTCTGAAGACAAATTTTATTTCTTTTGAATTCTAGTCTTTCCATTCCCTTCTTTAGTTACTTCATGCTACCTGGGGCGTTTCAGTCAGGACAGAAAACAATAACCATAATTACTCTAAAATTTTATGGTCTTACTATTATTTATTTTTAAATCCTTGTGATGTAGTTAATATCACTCCCATTTTATAGCTGAAAAATGTGGAATACAAAGAAGTTAAGTGATTGATAGAATTAGTAAGTGGCGGAAACTGAACTTAATCCAGGGCTTTTGATTCTAACTCTGTGCTTCCTCTACTAAACCACAGTGCGAAGATAATAGCACGGTATATGGGAAGTGACAAAAATGTACCTAAGGAAGAAAGACCGTACTTAGGATTTCAAAAAATTAGTTTAACAACATTATATACAGAGTCATTATTTCGGTAGAAAATTGTAGAGAAATAAACTGCCAAATTTTCTTCTAGCTCACTAGATTGGTGCATGTCAGCCCTATAAAAGGCTATGCTTCATTGATTTCAGAAATGACAACTATAGCAATAATAAGAAAGGAGGCCCATAAAATTCACAGGAAGTACCTAAGGGAAATTTAAATGAAAAACATTTAAAAATGAAAAAAACAGATCTATGTTGAGGAAAACACATCTTAAAGAATCAAAGTGAGGAAAATAAAAAACTCCAATCTCAGTTGCTGCAATAAAGAGTGAGTAGCTAAAATATGAATCTCTTTTCATTACAATATAACTGCCAATCAACCAAAGAGAGTAACAGCCCATGGAACTGAGGACCATTAAGCATGACAAGGGGTTATGTACAGTGACTCTCTGTATTATAAAAAGATTTTCTCTGTAGATTCCGAAGCATACTCTTTACTTAGAGTAGAAAACATTTCAACATTAAAAAAAACTCTGTTACAATTAAGATAAATCTATTTCGACTTTTTCCCTAGAATAATTCCTAATTGCCATGTAATATAGTCAGTCCATCTGTCACCTGTTAGAAGGAAAAGAGAAAAGTGATGGGAAAAATTCTCTGTTCAATCTTGTTTATTGAAAATACATTCTATGCCAATTTATAAAAATCTTTCTTTACCTATAAATAGTGGATCTGGCTGCAAACATTATAATAATGGATTTCTCTCAGGTTTACTAGAACCTCATATGCTTATCTAACTTTACCTTAATTTAAAAAAAAAATATTAATACAACAGTATAAAGACAAGAATAAAATTCATCCATAATTCCTCTGCCCAGAGAGAACAACTTTTAACATTTTGGTGTATTCCTTATTTAGATTTGAGAATGCTAAATGGAATAGGTTATGTTTCAGGAGGATATTTTCATAGGAGTGACACTCTTAATTTTAAGAGAATGGGAAATCAAAACTTTGCAAAAAACTGAAGTACCAATTATTTGTAATTATGCAATTATTCAATCAGGAGATTTTTCTCTCTCACTGCTCACAGATTCTAGGTATTGAAAGGTACCTAAGAGGCCAGAATACAGGTATCGCTTCAATAGGTGGTGTTGAGTCTTTGACAGAACATGATTTAGTAATTACTTGGGTCATTCTGACAACTCTCCTTTTTAAATCATTTTACTGGTTAAAGATTTTAGAGTTCAGTATTTAAGACTTTTTCAAAGTTTAAAAAATATTTATTAGTGCTCGCTTTGGCAGCACATATACTAAAATTGGAACGATACAGAGAAGATTAGCATGGCCCTTGTGCAAGGATGACATGCAAATTCGTGAAGCGTTCCATGTTTTTTGGGTCATTTATAGAGACATGGATGGACCTAGAGACTGTCATACAGAGTGAAGTAAGTCAGAAAGAGAAAAACAAATATCGTATATTAATGTGTATATGTGGAATCTGAAAAAATTGGTATAGACGATCTTATTTACAAAGCAGAAATAGAGACACAGATGTAGCGAACAAACGTATGGATACCAAGTGGGAAAGGGGGTGTGGGTGGGAAGATTGGGAGATTGGGATTGACATATATATACTATTGATACTATGTATAAAATAGATAACTAATGAGAACCTACTGCATAGCACAGGGAACTCTACTCAGTGTTCTGTGGTGAAGGAAATCCAAAAAAGAGGGGATATATGTATATGTATAGCTGTACATTATAAACTAACACAATATTGTAAAGCAACTATACTCCAATAAAAAAATTTATTATAGACCAGTGGTTGCAAAACATATGTACGCATCACCTGGGCAGGCTTATAAACACAGATTTCTGAGTCTCTGATTCAGCACATCTGGGCTGGGGCTTGAGCCTGCATTTCTAACAAGTCCCCACCCCAGGTGATGCTAGTGCCGCTGGCCTGGGGAACCACACTTTGAGAACCACTGATACAGAGGCTACTTACATGAAGACAGTTTAGAAAAGGCAATTTTCCCTTAACACTGCAAAAAGAGTTTCATCCTTACAATTTAGCATCTTCCATTTGGGATATTTCACACCGCAGTGATGAGCTCTAGGTTTTATTTAGGATTTTTAACATGAAATTTTGTAGTCTGATTTTGAGTATGTCAGAATGAGTATGTCAGAAACAAGCTCTAGTATAAACTATAGGAGTTCAACGTAGATCTCTACAGGCATGAGAGAGGAAAAGCAATTTCATCAAAAGAAAACCTCCAAAATTCTAGAATTTCCTATTTACATGCAGATTGCCTATAAAAGCTTATAAATCTGTTATGTATGGTGAAATTTTCTGTTTCTCATGTTCTAAACCCCAACGATTTTAGTTTTCCTCTTCAAACTCTAAATCTTGCATGTGAGGGCGATCTGGCTGCAACATCTGTCACCCCTTTGATTGCCAGGTTTGATTGGGCTGATCTGGCTGTCTAAGCAACTGTCTTCTTCCTCCCTGTCCGCTCCATCCCGTGTGTCCCTCCTGAAGCTGCATGCTGGTGGAGGAGGGCAACCTTCCCCGATAGAGGTGGATCTTTCTTCCTTCAAGTGCAGGCAGTAGCTGTGCTCTCCTGCTAGGACCTCCAAACAAGCTCTCATGGTCCATTTGTAGGACAACATAGGGCAGTCAAGCTACCAGGACTCCAGATACCTCCTAACGAGGGCTCTGCAAGTGGCGGTCTGCCTTTCTTAAAAAAATAAATAAACCCAACCCCCCTAAACCTCATTAGTATGGCTCTTCCTCTTCTCTTACCCACGATCAGTATCCAACCACCCTCACAGATGTTCCTAGTCCAGAAGCCTCACCCGTTTTCCAATCTTCTGATGCTGTGTAGAGCATCTGCAGAGTATGAGACAGGAACAAGAGGTCCAGTGGGTCTCAGCCCTTTGCCAGGCCACCCTGCACTGACGCGAGAACTCTGTAAAATTTTGTGTTTCAAAATGTCTTGCAGTCATTGAGGCAGGATACTGGTTTGGGAGTCAGGTGACCTCCATTCCAGCTCTAGTTCTGCTGTGAGTCAGAACAGCAGGCAAACTAGTTAACAGTAGGCAAATTGGTAAACTCATTCTGGTGTAATGTCCAAGAGTTTAGGACTTTGGTGTCAAGCAGACCTGGGTTTGAACCCCAGTTTCTGATAGTCACTGGCTCTGGGAATCCGTAAAAATGGGGACAATAGCAAAGCACGCACTGAACAGGGTTGATGTAAATATCAGAATATAGGTATCTGTCCCAGTGTCCCACACTGTAGACACCCAATACTGCTAGTTATTATTACTATACATAGAGTGATAGGGTTGGCCTGGATAATTGATACTCTGGCACTTAATTGATGCTTTAGGCACAGTGCTATGATTTTAAGTAAAATATATAGTTGAAAAATAATGATGGCTGTATTAGTCTGTCAGGGCTGCCATAACAAAGTACCACGGACTGGTGGCTTAGCAGAAATTAATTTTCTCATAGTTCTGGAGGCATCAGGGTGTCAGCAGGTTGGTTTCTTCTGAGGCCCTTCTCCTTCTCTTGTAGGTGGCTGTCTTCTCCCTGTGTCTTCACATGGTATTTTCCTCTGTGTGTGTTTGTGTCCAAATTTCCTCTTCTTGTAAGGAAACCAGTCATATTGGATTAGGGCCCACCCTAATGACCTCATTTTAACTTAATTACCTCTTTAAAGACCCTATCTCCAAATACAGTCACATTCTGGGGTGCCAGGAATAACATAGGAATTTTGAAGGGAAACAATTCAGCTCATAACAATGGCTAAGCATGCAATTTGGGCCTTTTTTTTCTACTGGGTTTGATGAAGAATTGATCTTTAATTTTGGGTTTTCAGTTTCTGTTTTGGTGAGTCATTTCATGGTGAACCTTGGGTAGTCAAAAACAAAAAACAAAAGAAATCAAAAACACTACCACCATCACCACCACTGAAACCCAGAAGGAAGCAGTGGCATCAATCATGTCAAAGAAAATAATTCTCAAACCACTATTTAACATGAGAATGAACATTTTATTTTTTAATTGTTTTCATTTTAATAATATATTTCATTTAACCCGATATATTTAAAATTATTTCAACATGTAAACAATGTAAGGAAATTATTAATGAGATGAGAATGTACATTTTAAATGCTCACTGGTTTACCTAATCCTGTCTTGTTTTCTGAGAATTACTAGCCTGGCTCCATAATACCTGGCTTATTCAATGGTGTTAATATTGGTTGTGGCTTTGTTTTTTGTGCCGATGTCTGCCTCAGAACTGATGGCCTCACTTTCTTCAAAAGAATACTGATCACCCACAGATTAAATACATTAGTGGCAAGAAACAATTTTCACATTCCATATTTTCTGCTATGTGGGATGTATGGACTGATAAATTAATGCCCTTGTGGGCAGTTGCCTGGCAAAGCTCTGAGATCCCTGGTACCTTTTGTTTCTACCTCATGCTCTTAATTCATGACACACTAATGATTTCCAGATCAGTAAGTGTACTTGTTAAAATGTATTTAAACACAGTCTGTTGCAAACCAATACTTTTGTCACTGGAGTTAGGAAGAATACTTCAGCTTACCTTGGCTTGGGAGCTATTTCAGCGAGGAAGTTCTCTTAGGTGTGAAAAAGATCATGTTGAATAAACAGTGCTTGGGATGTACTTGGTGCTCAAAAAATGTCAATTTATTATTCATTTTATCAAAAGTCTCAATTCATTGTGGGCATAATCATGAAATGATTTACCTTCTCAAGTTATGCTCTGCCTCTGGGTAATGGGCTCCTTTGAGGCATTTCAGTGCAATTCCACAACTTTAAAGACACAGAAGACACAGAGTTATTAGGCTAGTTCATCGATCATGTTTTAAGGGTAGTACTATCCATTTAAAAATATTAAACTCATATACATTCAAAAGTAAAAAATATATATGTATATAAAGCTCCTACTTGGCCCAAATCTCTAGCCACACCCCTGCCCATCCAGGTAAGACTTTTGGCTCTAGCTGCTTGCTACTGGTAGTGATGGTGGTGGGCAGAGTGGTGGTAAGGGGAATAGTAGTGGTTGGTGGTGGTGGTAGAAGCCGGAGCAGTGGTTTGTAGGCTGGCCGACTGGAGCAGGCAGAGAGCACATGGTGGACACTCTCTGAGGCACCTCCCCTCACTC